>NC_047109.1:50591348-51310045 GCF_902500255.1 Thalassophryne amazonica | reverse complement strand
TATATGTATATGTGTATATGTGTATATGTATATGTGTATATGTGTATGTGTATATGTATATGTATATATGTATATATATATATATTCGGTGAGGCAAAGAAGTGTTTCATCCACTGTCAGTTTTGCACCTACAAAGAATGGAGAGGTCTGTAATTTTTATCGTAGGTACACTTCAACTAACTGTAAGAGACAGAATCTTAAAAAAAAAAAAAAAAAAAAATCTGAAAATCACATTGTAATTCACATCACACAAGTAATTAATTTGCATTTTATTGCATGAAATAAGTATTTGGTCACCTTCCAACCAGCAAGAGTTCTGGCTCTCACAGACCTGGAGGGTTTTCTTTCACCAAAACATTAAATCTTGGCTTGCATCTCTGATGTACCTTCTGGCAAATTGAAGCTGAACTTTCAGGTCTTCTTTTTAATAAAACCCTCCGCTGTACCACTTCATCATGAAGCTGTATAACTGGGTATACAAAATGCAAAACATGCACTCTGCACAATTTCTCCAGTCACAGCCACAGAAGCCTGTAACTTCTTCTGGGTGTCTTGGTGGCTTCCCTCACTCTTCTTCTTGCACAGTCACTCAGTTTTTGAGAACTGACTACTCCACACAGATTTACCATAGAGTGACATACTGTTTCTATTTCTTCATAACTGATGTAAATAAAGTTAAAGACATATTCAGTGACTGTGAAATGTTCATATATCTATCCCCTGACTTGTCTGAAGAAGACTGACAAACTGTATATTTACAGGTATTATCCCAAAGGGGCTGATTACTTATGCAACCCATCATGTTAGCTTTTATATTTTTAATTAATTTATATGAAATTGTAGAGATTTACTTTGTTTGAGTCAAAGGGAGACAAGTTTAGAAATTTTTGTATTGAGAAGCCTGATTTACTTTTTGTATTTGAAATTCCATAAATGCCATGTGTAGTGAGCGCCTTGCATGGCAGCACCCTGACATTGGTGAGTGAGTATGTTTGGGGAGCCTAGATATCTGGACTTTGATTTCAGATATCTAGGATTGATCCAGTGACCATGTACAGATTTTATTTATGTCCAGAGATCAAGGATTCACAGACCAATTTCATATTT
Organism: Thalassophryne amazonica; assembly: GCF_902500255.1. Lineage (NCBI taxonomy): Eukaryota > Metazoa > Chordata > Actinopteri > Batrachoidiformes > Batrachoididae > Thalassophryne > Thalassophryne amazonica. The sequence continues at coordinate 51,308,938 of NC_047109.1, read as the reverse complement.
ATTTACTTTACGACTCAATACATTGTTGTTGACATAGAAAAACCTGTAAAGCTATTTTTTAGTACACAGAAAATTCTCAGGAGTATTGATGAGAGAATCGATAAAGAATCTGACGATAAGTGGACTCCGATGATGGCATCGATGTCGATAAAATCTTATCATTACCCATCCTTACTCGTAATCCTTGCCTGTTTTTAATTTGTTTACAAGATACCATAGGTTATAACAGTGGATTTGGTTGAAACTTTATTTATTGTTGCATCATGATGTTCCACAACTGCCTTAATTTTTTTTATCTTCTTGAGCATTGCAAGAAAGTTGTTTTGCTTGCTTTAAGCCATCTACTTGTTTAACTTCCCAGATGATGTGTGGGATGTTCACCCATGTGATTCAGAAGAAATGTGCAGTCTGCAGTGTGATGGGTCACAAGATTCTTATTGTTTTGTGATTGTGTCTGTAGTAAATCTACTGCAAAGCCCCTGTGTAAGTGCGTATAGGGTCAGAGGGGAAAATAAATTTGAAATCTAACCAACCTCCTCCATTGGTAGTAATGCTTTTGACCATTATTACAGTCTTGAGGTATGTGCTCTCTGAATGTCTTCTAGTTTTTTCTTATTTGTGTTTTGTCTCGTCTTTTCCTTGGTGACACTGTACAGGAGACGAACACACAGCTGTTGCAGTAGCCAGTGTTCAGCCGACTTCATTTGGTGACCATAATATACAGTATCAGTTCCGGTCTGAGGGAGGGCAGGTAAGCCACTAATGAATGGAAACATCATTTGCTGCTGTGAGTTGTTACTTTCCATTACTGATTATTATTTCTTTCTCCTTTGCATATTACAAGACATGTTCACCTTTTTTAAAACATAGTTATATTCAGACATTGTTAGCAGTTACGTCTATGAATGTTTCATAATGGATTAATTGAGAAAATAAATGAATGATTAATTTTTTTTTCTTTTGTCCATAAATGGTGATAAATGTCAATCAGTATTTTCCTAAGCTGAAGATGACACCGTCATATGTCTTTGTCCACAACACAAGGGTATTCAGGTTTCTTCCAGATAGTAGTCAAGAAACTCCTAAAATAAACCAGAAAGCATTCACATTAAAGAATTGGGAAACAGAACAAACAAAAAAGGATCCACTCAGCCATTATATAAAGAAAATTACTGCACACTGCCATACTGTTGATATTTATTACTGATTACTGAAGAGCTATTCACTAACTTGAAAATGCTCATTCCCAAAATGCCCCAACTTGTCTAAAAAAATAAATAAATAAATAAAAATCCTCAAACAAGAATAATGGCTGTACAAGTGATGATTCAGATGCTATATTAAAGGTGATTCTAAGTGTATTTATAAATCCATGGTTAAGACTCAGAACAGTCAAAAACAACATATAAAAGTGAAGAAAATTACTATGTACAGAGACAGTAAATAATAAATAAACACTTTTTTCCATTTGCACCAAGGAATTGAATAAATGTCTATTTGTAAATCCAGGGTTAAGACTCATTTATTGTGTGTTTTTTATCTTCACTTTTATCTGTTGTGTGCATTGCATTTTGTGTATATTGCCAAATAAATGAAACACAAAAAATGGTATAAACGCTTGAGCATGGCAAACTGTAGCTAAAATTTTGGCTTCCTTTTGATAAAGTCCATATTTTTTCCATTCTACCATAAAGTTTTGTGATGCAACATAGGAAAGTGGCACAATTCGCATGATGCGTTTTGCAAATAAATGACTTTTCTTATTCGTTGCACCTTTAGGCAGTCATTTGCGCTGCATGTATTGTGCATGCTCATACCACATTGGCAATGAAAATCTGACTAGTTGTCCGGCATTAAAATATAGTCTCTACAATCACAGACATGCTGTAGAATCTTGGGTATCTTGGTTCTAAATGATTTACATAAATGAACTCCAGAAAACATGCAATGGCTTGGAAATGTTGATGTTGCCATCTGTGTCTTAAAGAAAGCTGTCTGTGAATGTGATGGCTTGGTTATGTTATATTAAAGGCTGCCATGTAGACAGTTGCCTTATTTTGGTTATGTTATTATTCAATTTTTTTTTTCATGTTCTCATCTAGAAAAGCCAAGGGAGGTATGGTGGTAGATGTAAGCATTGTGCTTCCCAGTGTGTATCTTCCTTTGGAGATACTTTCAGTGTGAACAAATACTCAAAAGTTGTTTTTGTGTCCTTTGTAAAATACCAAAGGGAGGTGATGGTCTAGTGGTTAAGCGTTGGGCTTGAGACCGGAGGATCCTCTGTTCAAATCCCAGCATGACTGGAAAATCACTAAGGGCCCTTGGGTAAGGTCCTTAATCCCCTAATTGCTCCCAGTGTGTAGTGGGCACCTTGTATGGCAGCAGCTTGACATCGGGGTGAAGGCATTGATGTATAAAGTACTTTGAGCGTCTGATGCAGATGGTACTAAATAAATGCAGTCTATTTAATGCATGACAACAGGTAGTAATAATCTACACAAACAATATATCATACCACTACAATGGAGTCATTATTTGCAGAATGTTTCTTTTGCATGATAGCCTCTGTCACATGTTTTGTATAGTGTCAGCTCATAGTGCGATACCCCATATTCATTTAACAACAAAATGGTTTCGGTTGTGGTCTTTCTCAAGTAGATGATTTGATTTACTCAGGAAGATATCAGTCTCTAAATTGCACAACTGGGCAGGTGGGTGGGTATTGTCCATTAGTAATGCTGACCTTTGTCAATGGTTCTGTGTAATACTGTATATCTACTGATGCTGAGATAACTCCAATAGTGGTCATTGACTATGGACAGTGAGGCATGTAATTAGTGCGGTGGGGCAAGTGATATTCACGTGGCTTTATCCTATTCAGATGATTTTCAGTAGACGGACTTAAATCCGAACCACAGGCTCATTTGGCGTTAAACAGATCTAGAGTGAGGAATCATGTTGATCGGTCTGCTGTAGGATTGGCATGGGCTATCACATGTCAGTTGGGAGGAGAGTCACATGATGATGCGATATAAATGGGGATTCTTGGGAATAAACAAGCTCATTTTCTGGAGTTGTTTTCAAATTGTTAGGCACATCTTGGAGCAAAGTATTTTTATTGGTTGGGTGAGATCAAAGCAACATAAGGCTTTAGTGGAAGGAGGCAGTGGATATGATATACAACCTTACTCGTCAGGTAGATTTTGACCTGCATATGGTATATAGAATAATAAATATGCTGAGCATTTTTTCCCTTTTGTAAAATTCATAGTTGACCTGTACCTCTTTTCAATGTAGCAGGTAAATTACCGTGTTGTCTCAGTTGACTGACCAGCAGCTGAAGGAAGAGATGATGGGGGAGGAGCAGTGAGTGTCGTCTCTACAGCTGCCTTCACTGGAACGCCACACGCTGTACCTCAGTACTGGAATCTCTTTTGTATTGACACAGGCTAAGTAGATTCTCGTTTTTAATAATCTGCTTCAGACACATCTTAAGAAAGAAGTATTTTTATGCTGCAGCAATCGGTTATTTCATCATTTGCCTTGTTTTTTGTTGTTTGTTTTTAACTTTTACAATTTTTGATTATTTGTTTTGTACGTGAATTGACAGACGTGGCATCAAATTTCAAGACCAAAGTTTCTGGTTGGTTATAACCAGTCGTAAGCAGTTTGTTAAAATTATTCAATTTAAACCAGGCTTCATAGTAGATAGTAGTTGATTATAACAGTCTCAAACAGTTGATTAAATTTTGTTGATTGAAACCAGTTTACTTGACTATGCTTGGCTATACCCCAGATAGACAGTTTATCTTAAAATTAGAAGATTTAAATCAGTTTTATCTCGATAGTAGTTGATTAGAATCAGTTCTCGACCAGTTTATCTGACAACTCCAAATCCAAAAACATTGGGCTGATATGTGGAATGTGGGAAAAAAAAAGAGCAAAACAAAAAAATTTCCCAGTGATCCTTACATTTACTTGACCTCTGTCTCATTACAAACAGTATGAACCCAAGATATTTCGTGTTTTGTGTGTACTCTTTATTTCTGTTGTTGATATAAATTCATTCCTGCATTATACCAACAGAAAATTTGCTCATTGACCTGAAAATCTCAAATATCAATAACAAGGCGCTCAATTTTAATGTAAAGAGGAAATATTTATTCTCTCTCCTCTATTGTCTGGCAATGTTCAGCCTAATCCAGGTCCCTTGCCCTGTCTGAAAAATATCAATACCCCTGATAGTTTCAGAGCAATATCAGGCTTCTTGGCATCTTATATTAAATGTCAGGGAGCCTGTTTCCTGAAATTGATTTAGTATGAATTAGGGTACAGGACAACAGAACCTGTTGTCCGAGACATGGTTGAGGAAAGCAGTCCCGGATTATAATATTGATATTAACAGTTACAATGTTTAACATTGTGATTGTTCCAAGAAAGTAGAAGTGGAGACATTTATATAACACACAAGTTTAATGTGAATCCTCCTCTCCTCTTTATCCATTAGCAAACATTCTGAATTTTTGGCGTTGAAACTTGAATTTCAACAAAGACAGTCCCCTCACAGTTATGAGCTCTACAGGCTCCCTTCACCCTGCTGCGAGGCGCTAAGTTCTGTAAATAATTGTATCTTAGGGCTAAACCCTGTTGAGCTAGTGGGGCACCTAAACCTTAATTGGTTGTCTTCAGATTCAGATAGTCTAAAATCTATCTCTGACTCTCTGAATCTAAGTCAATAGACAGTCCAACTCAGCCCAATATCAAACATCCCTCTTGATCATCACTCCTCGAATTAATAACAAATGCCCCCCTCAAGAATTCTGATGTCTGGGTTTTTGAGAGTGATTTGAATGACTATTGTACGATTGCAGTAGTCAGGAATACCAAACTCCCCAAAACTAAACCACACATTTTATTTAAAAGAGATTTTAAACATTTTTGTGAACAGGCTTTCTTGTATGATCTGTCTGTTTTTGAGTGGAACTGAATATCTCTCTTTGCTGATATTGAGTTGGCCTGGCAATTTTTTTTATGATGAATTTTTGGTTAATAAATATGCTCCATTACATAAATTAAGAATAAAGGGGCGGAATAATCCTACGTTTTCAACTGAAATTGGAAACTTTTTAAAAGAAAGGGACCATGCTGAGTCCAAGGCATGAAAAACTAAAATAGAGGATGATTAAGCTCTGCAACAAATGCACCTTCTTAATTAAGAAAGCTAAATCTGAATTTTATTTATCTAAAATCACCAAAAATGTAAAAGATCCCAAGACGTTTTGAAAGGTTGTGAGATCTGCTTCTGGTGCTATGTCTCCTAGCGAGCTGCATAATTTTGTGGTCAAAGATTCTACAAATCTGATGGATAAACTTACCATGTTAAATTACTTTAATGAACATTTCAGTGAACATTTCAAGATTTTAATGAACAGAATTCAGCTGCCCGTATCAAAACTCAAACCCTCCTGATCCACCAGATCACTCCTGTCCTTCAACAGCTACACTGGCTTCCGGTTCAGTTTTGTATTTAATTCAAAATCCTCCTGTTAACATTCAAGGCCATACACAACCTTGCTCCCCCATATCTGTCAGACCTCCTCAATGTTCCCACTCCCTCCCGCTCCCTCAGATCCTCTTCCTCCATTCACCTGTCTTTCTCCCCTGCCCGTCTCACTACCATGGGGAGCAGAGCATTCAGCCGCAAAATGTGGTATTGCTGAATCGTGGTGTGAGGCATGACTGGCATGTAAAGTCTATGGTATGATTTCTGTTTTCAGGTAGACTTTGTGACTGCCATTTACTCTTTCTCTCCCCAAAACCTGCTGTTTTTCCAACTATCAACATGAAACTACCACATGGGTTCACTTTTAACAAAGTGTTTAGCTGCTTCAGGGATGGAACCACAAGGGAGCTCCTTTTGTCACGATTAAGCAATTTATTTACTTATTTATTTTTAATTAATTATTATGTTGATTGGGTACTTCAGGCTAAAATCACAAGTATTCTTAAAGTTTTGTTCTGCCCAAGTACTTTCACATAACACACAGTACTGTACCAATTTTTTCTTCAAGGTAACCCCTCTTTTTTGAGAACTTAAGCTATACAGCCTTTCAAAACTGACAAAATTTAGTTTATACTGAAATCCAAGCGTTATAATGTGTGTTTATTTCTGAAATCATTTAACACAAAGTCTCAACTTCTTTGGAATTGGGATTGTAGTTCAAGGCTGTCTGTTTGTGTTGAAATTTTTCCATTCAGGGGAAATGTTTATTAATTTTTTCCAGACAGTGCAAACTTTGATCATATTGACAATGTCATATCATGAATCCCCTATTTATAGGCTAATAAATAAAATTATAGCAGTACCAAAGAAAATTCATTTTATGACTTAAATCTTAAAACTTCCAAAGGATATTCACTTTTAAACTGAAAATTAATTATAAGGTTAGTTGTACTGGCCTCGTAGAACCCAGCTCTACTATCCAGGAGTTAAACACCTCCACACAATAAGTCACTGGTGCCAGGATGGGTTTAGACTGTTCTTTATATGGCAGGTGTGAAACTGTAATGACATAATACAGTATACATGAGTGGAAATGCACAGAAAAACAGCAAGCACGTTTGTATATGCTAATACTAACCAAATGCACTTAAAAGAACCACACATTAGCATAGCTTGTAAGTTGTAAATGACTTATAATTTGTTTTTAACCTCATGAAATTACCTTTAAACACATCTTATTTATGTAAAACCTTAACTTAAGACTTATTTATTGTATACTCACAGGGAATGCCTTTCATGAACTCAAACACCCTGATTAACACATGTAAGCCATCAGAGAATTTTCTGCCTTTCTGCATGCACTACTACAAAGGACCAACAGGGGCGACATCACATCCTGTTCAAACTTAAGAGGCTACCCGCTAAAATAAAAGGAAATGACATATGTCAGAACACTCCCCGCTTGGTATCCTAGGGATACCACAAACTATAATCTTAAACATCACTAGATAATAAGAAAACCATCTCAGAAATTGGTATAATAAGATTTAACAGTCCCTTGGGAAGCAACTTTAACTTCAGCCTTTCTTATGATCCCATCTTCAATAGGAACAGTCTTTACAATAACACCCATTGGCCACTCGTTTCTCCTTGTCTGTTTGTCCTTGAGGAGAACAACATCTCATTGTTTGATTTCCATCTTCTTATGATGCCACTTTTGCCGAGTTTGCAGGGTATTGAGATACTCCTTACGCCATCTGCTCCAGAAGGTGTCCGCAAGAAACTGAACACGTTTTCAGTGGCTTTTGAGCATTTCCTTGGGGTTGACATTGTCTCAGATGAGGGGCACAACTTGTGTTTTTTGAGTCAACAGCATTGAAGGTGAGAGAATGTGGGGATGCTCAGGCAACGGGCGTGCATTTATTATGGCTGTGACTTCTGCAAGAAATTTGGTTAAGAATTCGTGGGTGAGCTGAACACGACCAGCTTGCAGCAGCATGTTATCCAGAATGCGGCGCACCAACCCAATCATCCGTTCCCATACTCCCCCCATGTGGGAAGAATGGGGTGGGTTGAAATCCAAGTACACTTCTGATCCTGCAGAAAGTGTTGTATTTTGTCCCTTTCTGGTGTGTTTGCAGATATTTCCTTGTAGGCCCCAATAAAGTTTGTGCCACAATCTGAGCGCAGCTGTTTCGCAGGACCGCGCAGGGCAAAGAAACGCCTCAGTGCGTTGATAAAACTTGATGAGCTCATCTCCTCCACTACTTCAATGTGGACAGCCCTTGTGCATAAACAGGTGAAGAGTATTGCCCACCGTTTACTGTTAGCCTGAACACCTCTTGTTCGTCTTGTGGTCACCTCCCATGGGCCAAACATGCCCATTCCCACGTATGAAAAGGGGGGCTCCACTCGGAATCAGTCCACGGGGAAATCACTCATGAGTTGCTCCTCAAACTTCCCTCTCAGTTTTTTGCATGTCACACATTTATTTATGACCTTGCCAATACATCTTTTTACTCCTACAATCCACAGGCCGTGAGAGTGTCAAAATGTAAAAAAACTCTGTAAAATGCCTGCCCTGATGGTTTACCCTTTCATGATGGTGGCGCACAAGGAGGATTGTGATGTGATGACTTCCTGGTAGGATTATAGGGTTTGCCTCTCTTACTCCCAGCCCTGCACGAATAATGCGACTACCAACTCTCAACAACTTGTCATCTCCAATGAAGGGGTTGAGCTTAATGAGCGGGCTGTTTCTAGGGAGGTTCTGTTTTCCCGTGATGCATCTTATTTCCTCTGCATATGTTTCGCACTGCACATTTTTAATGATTAATCTCTCTGCTTGTTCTAACAGTTCTGGGGTGATGGCTGTTTATGGATATGCCACCCAGTGCAGTTCAGGTTTGTTCTCAATTTGGAGAAGCATTGCGCGACGTGGATCAGGTTTGCCATGGTTCTGCTTAATGTGGGCCATGTGGAGAAGCGCTCCCAACATTTGGAGCCCAGAATGCCCTTAGAGATGTTAGTGCAAAGTGTCTTTACCTCTGGGCGTACCTCTGCATCGTTGTCTGGATCAAGAAGTTCAAATCCAGGCTGCTCTGGCTGGATATCTGAAGCACGCTGAAGGAAGACTGGACCTGTGAATCATGTTGTGTTCTGCAACTCGGCAGCAGGGACAGATCGTGAGCCGTGGTCAGCAGTGTTCTGATCTGTAGTAACAAAATGCCATTGCTCTGGAGTGGTTGACTCTCTAATACGACGCACACGGTTGTTCACATACACATAAAAGTGCCTAGACTGGTTGTGGATATAACCTAGGACCACCTTGCTGTCTGTATAGAAACTAATTTTGTCGATCGGATGGTCAATCTCTTCACTTATGACCTCTGCCATTTCCACCGCCATTACTGCGGCACAGAGTTCTAGCCTAGGGACTGTGAGCTCTGGCTGTGGAGCAAGTTGTGCCTTACCTAGGACGAAACGAAACCAACCTCTGTTGTGCCATCATGAGCAGTGACCTTCAGATATGAGACTGCACATATTGCCTTCATGGATGCGTCTGAAAAGATACAAAGTTCTACACATTTAGCTTGAGACAGTGACATTTTAGTGTATGTGCGTGGGACAAGAACTTTGCTGAGGCATTGGAGGGACAGTTGCCATTCTATCCACCGGCCTTTCAGACCCTCTGGAAGAGGTGAGTCCCACTCTGTTGTCTGAAGTGATAGTTCCCTGAGAAGAAGTCGTCCTTGAATGATAACGCGGGATAAAAACCCAAGAGGGTCAAACACACTGTTCACAGCTGATAAGACCCCTCTCCATGTGTAAGGCTTTTCAGTGTGTGGGATGTGGAAAGTGAAATAGTCCTCCATAATATTCCACTTAACTCCTAAACTGCTGATCTGGTAGGTCATCCTTGAACAGGTCCAGATCCTGGAGATCTTTAGCTCTGTCTTTGGCCGAGAATGCGTTCATCACCTCAACCTTGTTTGATGCTATTTTGAGAAGGTGGAGGTTTGATTCTGCCAGCATCCCTTGTGTTCGCTTGAAGAGGTCGACTACCTCATGCACAGTGGGGACAGACTTTAAGGTATGTAAAAGTCACGTTCAGTGAAGTGGCAGACATCTGACCCATACGTGGTCTATTAGATAATAAACCGACCCTTTTATTATTTTTTTTAACTATATGGATTTGAATGACGTGCGATTCCACCAATCATGCTTGAACCCTCGTGCGCATGCGTGAGTTTTTTCACGCGTGTCGGTGACGTCATTTCCCTGTGGGCAGGCCTTGAGTGAGATGTGGTCCCGCCCTCTCGGCTGAATTCCTTTGTTTCACACGCTCCTCGAGACGGCGCGCGTTGCTTTATCAACATTTTTTCTGGACCTGTGAGGAATATCCGAGTGGACACTATTTGAGAAATTAAGCTCGTTTTCGATGAAAAGTTTAACGGCTGATGAGAGATTATGGGGTGTTTCTATCGGTGTAAGGACTTCCCACAGAGCAGGACGTCGTGCAGCACTTCCAGGCGCCGTCGTCGGCCTGTTTCAACCTGAAAACATCCTAATTTAAGGCTTAATTCACCCAGGACGTCGTGAGAGAACAGAGAAGATTCAGAAGAGGCCGGCATGAGGACTTTATGCGTACATTCCACTGTTTAAGGACATTTTTTAATGAAAGACGTGCGCGCAAATTCGCCGAGTCGTTTCCGTGACGACTCGGCAAATCTGTGTGCGCTGCGACAGGAAAAACACCTCCGTGTTGAAAACCATTTGTAAAATTCAGGCGGCTTTTGATGGCTTTCAACAAGTGAGTAACTGAGAAATTGTTTAATAGCTTGGGCATGTTCCAACTTGCCCGTTAAGGTTTCCAACGGAGGCGTTTTTCCTGTCGCGACCCCCCGCAGTTGGGTCCGGCCCGACATGCGACTCTGCCCGCACGTTCTTTCATTACAAAATGTCCGTTAACAATGGAATGTCCGAATAAACCCCTCATGCCGACTTCTTAAAGTTCTCTGTTCTCTGACGACTTCCTGGGTCAACAGAGCCTGAAATGTGTAAGTTTTCAACTTGAAACGGCGAGACGCTGCCACCTCGAAGCGCAGATCGCCGTCAGGCGCCGTGGGCCGTCCTTACGGCGACACTACAAGACCAAAATCTCTCAGCCGTTAAAATTTTTACCGAAAACCAGCTGAATTTATCAAATGGTGTCAACTCAGTTGTGCCTTACAGTTTTGAAAAAATTTTGATCAAACAAAGCAGCAGTCTCTGAGCCATTCCTAAACAATGAAAAAAACGACGAGAGGGTGGGCCACTCCTCACTCAAACACTGCCCACAGGCGAATGACGTAACCGACAGGCGTGAAAAAACTCGCATGCCCATGAGGGTTCAAGCATGTCTGATGTAATCACACGTGATTCAAATCCATATGGTTTTTGAAAAAATAATAAGGTCGGATACTTTTCTAATAGACCTCATATTTAGCCTCTCCTTGTTGAGCAGCTCTCCTCAGCCCATATGTGGCCACAGCAGGTGAGGGGCTGTTGCCAAACACATGCACACGCATTGTATAGTCCACAAGCTCTTTCCAATAAACCATTGTTCAGATTAGGCCCTGAGAGTAGAACGCTGTTGAGTGATGTACCCTCGAACTGGGCGCTGGAGTCAAATACCACTCTTATCGGTGATGGCTTTTGAGGGTGGTATAATCCAAAGTAGGGCAAGTACCAGTACTCCTTATATTCTTGTACTGGAGGTGCAAGCTCTGCATGCCCATTGTCCATCATGTTCTGCATAAAGTCTATCAGATGAGCTTTCGTTTCAGGGTTCCTGTTGAGAGTTCGTTCAATTGAAACGGCTGATTGCGTATTGACGGTTGTTTGGCAGCAGTGCCCTTGGCTGGCGAAATGGTAATGGAACTACCCAGTTTTGTCTTTTGTCCTGAAAACACTCATTGTCCATTATTTTGAGGAATAGGAGATCTTCCATTGAAGGGGTGAGCTTGTTGTCAGTTTTGGTTTGGCAGAACACATTGTTTCCCATACACTTTTGTGTGTTGCCTTTCATATTTGAGCCACTGGTGTCTGACTTGACTGTAAAGTGATATTCACATGGGGGGAAATTAGTTGGCCTTCCATTTGTCAGAATGTGAGTTTTTAGAGTGGTGACTTGTGAAGGCTTGTGTGTGCTACCCAAGTATACATCTCCAACTATCACCCAGCCTAAGTCCAGTCTCTGTGCGTATGGTGCATCATGGGGCCCATTGATTTGACTGCGCACTTTATGTACTCTCAGAATGTCCCTTCCAAGCAGTAGCAGAATGCCAGCGCTGTCGTCCAAAGGAGGTATTTTGTGAGCTGTACTTTCCAGGTGGTGATGTGCTTGAGCGGCTGCTGGAGTAGGAATTTCCTCTCTTTTGTTGGGAATCATGTTGCACTCAATTAACATGGTCAGGGGCATAGCAAGAGAGCCGTCAATGGCCTCAATCATGTACCCATGGGCTCTTCTACCAGAAGTGAGGCCTACACCACTGCATGTCTGGAGGGTATATGGAGCTGCATTACCATTAACCTTGAAAATGTCAAAAAACTCAGCGCGTCCAAGCGATACGTTACTCTGGTCATCCAGCATGGCATACATTCTTTGGCATTTGCTGGAATCATTGGCAGGGTAGACATTAACCAGACATATCTTCGAACATGACTTCCCAGAGAAGCCTTCTCCACATACTTCGGTGCAACTCGAAACAACTGCTTCCTCCTGCCCCTCCTGTTTCTCCCCGCTGTGCTCTGCTGGAGGTTGGGGGGCTTTATGGAAGTGAGGAGCTTCTTGATGGAAGGCTGTTGGATGCTTATCACTGTTACATTCTAAACATTTAACTTTTGCCTCAGTCATGAGCCATGTGTTTATTGGATGCACAGCACTTGTAACAGATTTTGTGTTGTTTTAATATAGTCTTTCTTTCCTGAAGTGGCTTTTCTCTAAAGGCTCTGCATTGTTGTAAGGCATGTGGCTTGTTGTGCACAGGACAGTATTTATCTGGTCCTTCAGTGGCAGGATCTGTAACATTAGTCTTGTGCACTGACACTGTTCTGCGGTTATTGTTAAAGGTCTCTCCATACGTGTCCTTTTTAACTGTGGGGGTGCATGGGGACAGCAGATTGAAGCTCAGGTCATTGCGTGCCTTTGCTTGTGTTTGTATGAAGTGTAGAAAGAAGGCGAATGGAGGAAAGGTCACATGGTGTCGCTCCTTGTAGTAAGAGCCTTCCATCATTCACTTGTCCTGTAGCCCAAATGGCAGCTTGTCCACAATGGGAGCAATGCGTCTTGCTGTATCAAGATAAGATAGTCCTTGCAAGTATCCCTCTTGTTTTGCAGAGTCAATCTCCTGTAACAAATCACTGAGATCCCTTAGTTTTTTATTGTCTCTGGGCCCTATTTTGGGGAACTGATCAAGTTTGGCAAAAAGAGCACCCTCTATGGCCTCTGGTGACCCATAGATCTCTTCTAATCTCTCCCAGATGAGCTCTAATGCAGCAGCTGGTTTGTTAATGTTGACAGCTTTAATATGTTGTGTGTGCTTAGTTGACTCTGGACCAAGTGATTTTACCAGGAGGTCAATTTCTTCTGAAGGTTTAAGCTCAAGCGACTCAGTAGAGTTGAAGAAGGATGATTTCCAGGACAAATAGTTTTCAGGTTTGTCGTCAAACTTGGTAAGTTCTGATGTTAACAACTGACTCCTCACTAAGTATTTGGCAAGCTCATTTGCTTCACTGGAATTATTTTGAGCAGGGGGGTTATACCGAAAATGTCCAGCAGAGGGAAACATATACCCAGGAGTCTCATGGCTTTTGTGGTGCTGATACTGTGGCTGCTCTCTGTCTTTCAAGTGAATTACTTTGATCTTGGGGTCTAAATGAGTGGTAGTTTTTTGGTATCTTGTTAGATTCTTCAACTTCAATTTTAATGTCCTTTGATCTACCTGATTGAGTGTTCCTGATGCTCTTTTACGTATTCTGCAGTTCGCTCATAGGGGTTTTGTGTTTGCTGGGGCAGGAACAGGTGTTCCTCACTTGTGTCTAAACCAGCAGCAGCAGACTCTAAAACTGCTGCCTCAGCGGCTGCGGCTTCAGCTTCACTTTCCTTTGCTAAAACATCAAGCTTCGCATGTAATTTGGCCTTTTCCACTTTAATTTCAACTTCTCTCTTTGCAAATTCAGCTCTCTTTTGAGCAGCTTCAGCTTTATCTCATGCGGCTGCAGCTGCTAAGATGACACTTGAGGCAGAGGATCGGCTAGATCTCTTTGAGGCTGTAGATCTGATTTCATATGTTTCATTCTCCATTTTTGAGCGGATGTGTGGTGTCATTGACACCGCGTCTATCGTGCTGGCCTGGATACGACGTGTAGCAATGCAGCTCGATGCAGGGTGTCCCTTTTCATTGTACTGGCCTCGTAGAACCCAGCTCTACTATCCAGGAGTTAAACACCTCCACACAATAAGTCACTGGTGCCAGGATGGGTTTAGACTGTTCTTTATATGGTAGGTGTGAAACTGTAATGACATAATACAGTATACATGAGTGGAAATGCACAGAAAACAGCAACCATGTTTGTATATGCTAATGCTAACCAAATGCACTTAAAAGAACCACACGTTAGCATAGCTTGTAAATTGTAAATGACTTGTAATTAGCTTGTTTTTAACCTCATGAAATTACCTTTAAACACATCTTATTTATGTAAAACCTTAACTTAAGACTTATTTATTGTATACTCACAGGGAATGCCTTTCATGAACTCAAACACCCTGATTAACACATGTAAGCCATCAGAGAATTTTCTGCCTTTCTGCGTGCTACTACAAAGGACCAACAGGGGCGACATCACATCCTGTTCAAACTTAAAGTAGACCTGCATTGAAATAAATGTGGTCAGATTTCAGAAAGAAATAGCTGATATGTATTTATAAGACCCTTGTGAATGCAGTAAAGCAAATCTGTAAGCCCAAATTTGTAATTCAGTGGAGCAATCTTGTTTAAAATGACAAAATTGCAGCTAAAATTTAGCCCTCTGTGAAAACAGTTTGTACAGCTGTATCATTTCCATGACGTCAGGGACAAGACGACGCGCTCCCGCCTTCAGTCCGATTCCGCATTGAAATTGATTTTATCTGTTAGTAATGTTACTTATACACGTCCTGGTTTCAACATCCAAAGTAAGCTGCAATGAATGTGAGATACAGCTCTATGTGCTCAGATCAGCAACGACATCGACAGCGGGCGCCGTTCTTCCTCTCCCGCTCTCTGCCTCCGCTGCGCTTATTAAGTCTGCGGGCTCGTTAACAAGCTCGTTAACCGCCGACACGGGCCACTCACTTGGCACAAGTCCTGAGATTACGCTCGCTGTTTTAATGTGAAGCGGCCGGTACACCTGTTGCTGCAAGGACAGACTTCTTGCGGCAAAATCCACAGCACCGCACGTCTCGGCAATCGGAGCCCTAGAGCTCCATGGACGCTGAGAGAGGTTTATATATTTTTAATGACTGGGATTCTTTGCGGGTCTCGCCTCCATATCCCGCAATGGTACCGGAGGCGAAAGTCAGTAGATTTTCATTGCGACACCACTCAATCAAACAGGCATATGAAAAAGCACAAATAAAAGAAATGTGTACTCACTAAACGTGCCGCAAGACGATATGAAGTTTTAAAAAAAGTACATCCTTCCGTATAAGACAAGAAAAAGGTGCAGATGCAAACTGACGTAAATCCACAAATTACAGTTGGCGCGCAATGCATGCTGGGAGAGAGGGTCTTCTCCGTGACGTCTCGGCAGCGTCCATGATGAGAGGGACAGTTTTGCGGAGGGCTAAATGTTAGCTGTAAATTTGTCATTTTTAAATGAAGATTTCTACGTTGAATGACAGATCTGGGCTTCCAGATTTACTTGACTACATTCAGAAGGATCTTATGTGTAAATGTAAGTCATTTTTTGGTCCAAAGATCTGACTGCATTTATTTCAATGCAGGTCTACTTTAAGAGGCTACCCGCCAAAATAAAAGCAAATGACATATGTCAGAACAGTAGTCAATAACTTCTTTGTTGGTCAGCTAAGTGATTGTGGATGTGAGGAGAAATGGACCATGGGAAATTTTTGTAGGAAGAGATTAAGTAAGATTAAGAGCGTATTGAAGGTGAAGGGAACATCAAACAGTGAAATGACTACTGTGAAACTGTAAATTAAAGGGATGGCGATGAATCAGTGCACCTGCCCTGCAAATTGGATGTGACTGACAAGAAAAGATATGCTTGATTCAGTGATGGAGAGTAACCACAAGGAAGAAAATAGAGAAGGACTTTCTTAAAAGAAGACCTGAAAGTTCAGCTACAATTTACCACAAGGTACATCTGCAAGCCTACATTTGATGTTTTGGTGAAAGAAAATCTTCCTCTATACCACTTTATTATAAAGCTTTATAACTTGGGATACAAAATGCAAAACATGTACTAACTATGCACAATTTCCCCAATCACAGCCAGAGAACCCTATAACTTCTGGGTTGTCCCGGTGTCTTGGTGGCCTTCCTCACAGTCATGCAGTCTTTGAGAACTGTCTACGCCACACAGAATTATCATAGAGTGCCATACTGTTTGTATTTCTTCATAACTGATGTAAATAAAGTCCAAGACATATTCAGTGATTTGTAAATGTTTATGTATCCATCCCTTGACTTATCTGAAGAACACTGGGAATAAAACATTATTTACAGGTATTATACCAAAGAGGCCGATTACTTATGCAGCCCGTCATCTGGGCTTTCATATTTTTTATTAATTGATATCAAATTGTAGAGATTTGTTTTGAGATTGAGTTTAAGGAAGATAATTTTAGAAATGTTTATATTGAGAAGCCTGATTTACTTTGTGTATTTCAAATGGCATAAACAAATTAAAATGTGTGAAATACCAAGGTGTTGAATACTTTTACAAGGTTCTGTAGATAGAATGTGTATCATATGGTAGTCTGGAGGATGAGGTAGAGAGTGAAGCCTGAACCAAGGATCACATGTTGTAATTTGAAGGAAAATTCTATGAAATTCAGGCTGCAGATGAGACACATGGTGGATAGTGGTGAAGTAGATGTTGGATCAGTATACAGCTGGTTGCTGGTTGCTCAGTGGTGAGGGTGACAGCTGGGAATGTATGTGACATCAGGACAGAGGACAGGGAGACTGAAAGGGCTGAATACAGGGAAGTACCAGGAGGAAGACGTTGGTGGAAATAGTTTTGGGATAATTGGAGAAATGAAGAAAGACATTATTACAGAGAGATGGATTATTATGTGAAGACTGATTGCACCGAAGGAAATTGTGTGTAACAAGCTCTACATGATGTTTAACACAAATTAAGGAGAAAAGTTCTTGTATCACTTGGCCAGACAGAGCTGGAAAGGATGTGCAGCAGTTTAGGGTGATAAAGGACACAGCTGGAAATTTGCTGAGAAGCGAGGAGAAGGTGGAGAAAGTACTTTGAGGAGGTAATGAATGATGAAAATGAGGAGAGAAGTCAAGATTATGTGGAAAGAGTAAATCAGGAAGTCCACTGGATTATTAAGGAAGGTGTGAGGATGCTGTGATGAGTGGAAAGGCAGTTGGTACAGATGAAACAAGTGGAGGCATGGAACTATTGAGGAGAGATGGCAATGGACTTTTTAATCAGCTTGTTTATAATGCAATTTTGTGAAGTGGGAGGATGCCTGAGGAATGGAAATGTGTACTGGTACCATTTTAAAACAAACAGTCCCACAAGAAGTTCCCATACACTCCCAGAAGAAGCAAGAGTAATTAGAAGCATACAGTGATGATTAAAATAATTAAGTTCACACACCTTTGCCGATCTTGTGGTAATTTCAGTTTCAATTTATTTTCATTCATATAGCGCCAAATCACAACAAAGTTGCCTCAAGGCGCTTCACATAAGTAAGGTCTAACCTTACTAACCCCCAGAGCAAGCACATGGGTGACACTGGTAAGGAAAAACTCCCTCCGATGAGGAAGAAACCTCAAGCAGACCAGACTCAAAGGGATGATCCTCTGCTTGGGCCATGCTACAGACACAATTTACAAAACAATTCACAAAGTGAATATACAGGAAATGTTGCCGGTGCACAGGACAGGAGGTGACAGAAACAGACACCTTTGGATGGAGCCGCACCTCAAACAGAGAGCGAGGAAAAAAAACAAAACAATCGGGCATCAGAAAGACAACAAATACAGTATAATTTGTCAGCATTAAGCAACAAGAAAAACAGAAGAAATACTAAGATGATTGTCAGCCACTACCCGTAAGCTTCAATAAAGACCCAGTATTTCGATAAAGTTGAGGCCGCGGCCCACTCCGTTTCCTAATAAAATGAATTTAAAAGAGTCAAAAGTATAGTAACACACTATGCCAGTATGCTAACCATATGAAAGGGAAAATAAGTGTGTCTTAAGTCTGGGCTTTAAAGTCTCCACAGAATCTGACTATTTTATTGATGCAGGGAGATCATTCCACAGAACAGGGGCATGGTAAGAGAAAGTTCTGTGACCCGCAGACTTTTTATTCACCCTAGGGACACAAAGTAGTACTGCACCCTGAGAATGCAAAGCCCAGGCTGGTATGGGCCGGGCTTTGTGGTAAACACTGCTGACAGCATCACAGCTACATTTTAAAATTTCTCCCTTTATCCCAGCTGTCAAACTTGCACTTTGTCTTATTTGGGGGTTTAAATAAAAAGGCACTATTGATCCTGACACAGATTTTGGCGTGTTTTTTACCTGCTGTGGCTGTTCTGTTGCTCCGCTGCTCAAATCCTCTGCTGTGTTTTTCTTATCTGCCACAGGCTGTGATCCAAAACCCTTTCAGTAATGGAGGAAGCCCAGCGGGGGAATCTGTGGGAGGCGAGACACGCTTTGCTTACTTCCCCACAACCACTGTGAGTGACGGAGCTGTGTCTGTGCAAGCCTCCGCAGACCCCACACTCACACAGGCGGGGGGTGAGTCAGGTTCTCACACATACTGTGAATGCAAGATTGTTAATTTGTACATGATTTTTGAGAAACACATTCCATCTTTTAGTTTGGAAATGGCTCATAGTTGCAGGCAAAAAAAAATCAACATGAATGAACATGGGTTCATAGAAAATATTCTAATTACAAATTGTTGTGCTTTTTTTTATGCAAGATTGATAACCTCATGATTAAAGAAAATTTTTGCATATATATATATATATATATATATATATATATATACGCACAAACACTTGGGCACCTGCAATTAGGTAAAACAAAGAACTGATGTTTGAGGATCTCTGTTGCTTGCCAGGAGGCTGTTCCAGTTTTGAGTATAAATAACAGTCAAAAGTATATCCACTTTAGTTTTCAGCTTTAACAGTAAAAAGTGAAACAGCTACTAGTTCCTGGTCTAAAGACTTGAGGCGCCACCCTGTGGTCAATGGGTGCAACAGCTCAATTAAATGCAGATGACCTTGCCATTAGTGCCGTGTATATCAGAAGCAGTATATGCAGGGGTGATGGCCAAGTGGTTAGTTCACTTGATTTCAGTGTTGAAAGTTCCCGGTTCAAGCCCCACTCCTAACGCATTTGTTAGGAGTTGCGTCAGGAAGGGCATCCAGTGTAAAACTTGTGCCAATTCAACATGCAGATCCACCTTGGACTTGCTGTGGCGACCCCAAGTGCAAAACAAGGGAGCAGCTGAAGGGACTTACTATATCAGAAGCAGTAAAATTTCAGAGGCATTTCTGCTGAAGGTTTGTTTCTGTTCGTCATGCACACACTGCTGCATCACCTTCCTGATGTCCCAAACTCCTGTCCACATGGAGATGAGTTTCGGTGCATCAGCAAAAGTTTTGTATTGTATCGGTGTTTCATCCACACGGAACTGGTGTTTTTAGTAGCTGAAAATGCTACTTTTTGCAAACTGGTCCCAGAGGGATAAATCTGCAAACACCGCCTTTGCGTTTTCCTGTGTACAAGCAATACATTTTGAAGCAATGATGTTATAACATACAGCCCCACTTATCAAACCTCAGCCTGACTGCAAGATGTCATGTAACAAGAAGAAAATGTGTTTTAATAAATTTTCTCAATGAGCGTACCAGCGTCATCCATTCATAATGGGCAATATGTTGTTGTTGGTAACAGATTAAGATACTTAAAAAAAAAAAATTCTTGCTGGATCCGTAATGGGATTTATTTTCATTGCTAGCAGAGTGCTGGACAGATGAACAGTGGCTGTGGTGAACACTGGCATGAATAAAGGGACTGTTGTGACATTAATAAAATAGTAACAGAAAAGACTTTGAGCTTTTAAAATCTTATTTTTTTTCTTCTTGTTGGTGCTGGGACAAGTGGCGGCATCTTCTGGGTCGGGCTGAGAAACGCACCTGGAGCAGACTTCTTATCTCTCGAGCTCCAGTCTGTGAGCACTGATGGCAGAAACAAAGAGGAAAAATAAACACAGAGGGACTTCTTTAAAAACACCTCCACCTTGCATTTATTCAGAAGTAATTTCCACAATAAGGAAGCATTCCCAGACGCTGTCTTCTAAAAACCATGGCATCTTCTGTGGATGAAAGTTTTCGGCAAGCTGTGATGATGAATCCAGTTGGAAGGATGCAACAGGTCATAATAAAAGACTGCATATTACTCAGTTTATCACTTTGTAAAGTTCTCACTTCTGCTGATACATTGTAAGTTGGTGGGTTTGTTTCATAGACTGCAGGACTGTTTACAGCTCATAAGCTTTATGTGCATGCTTCACATCTTCTCTTTTTTGAGGGTGCATTACATTGTCACATGCAGGCCTGACACGTACAGTACAGTGTTTTCAGGTGTATTCAGTGTCTTTGTGTGGATGCAGATGTTTCTTGAAATGGTACCGTGTTTACAGCAGGGCTGTGAAAACTCCGCGGATCCGCGGGATTCCACAGATTTCATCATAGGGAGGGTGGTGGGGGGGAGGTCTTAGTGTTGTAATCTTTAATCGTGATCGTAACTGAGTTTTTAAAATGCTTATCGCAAAGCGTTCTTTTTTTTTTTTTTAACGACATCATGCAAGTTTTATAAGTCCGCGGACACTGATCTGTGTGTTACAGATACATATCAGTTTCCTCGGATCCGTGGAGTTTCAAGGAGAATAAATGCCACTCAAAGCCTGGCTGTTACGACAGTTGTCGTAAAGCGGGACTGGTTGGTTGCTGTGGTGACAATGTGTGGCTCCTGTGCGAAGCTTAGCTAAACGTAGCATGTGGACATTCCAAACTTTTAGAACTTTCAGGTTTTTAAAAGAAGAATTTTGCAGCATGTCTGTCACGGAGCGACATCACACAGAGCGAAGATGGCGAGAAAGACGGTTTGAAAAAGTGTGATAAGGACAAGAATCCGTGGAATTGTTGCTGGCTTCATCAACACACCTGAAAGATGAACGGGAAAAGCGAACTGGTAAGAATTTTTTTTTTTCTCTCTCTGGAAAATAAACATTATGCTGTTCAAACAGGATTTCAGAAATCTAGACTTTCTTTCATTGAGAAACAAAAAGACATTGTGTCTTTGAATGAATTTAGGCTACATGAATTTACACAATGTAAATTAGTTTTTATTAATGTAGACTTTTTTCATGGGAAAAAAGACACTGTGGCTTTGAGTGGATTTACAGGAATTTACACAAGAATGTGTGGCTTTTTACTATAAGGTATGTTATTGATATTTTACCACAATTTTTAAAATATTCTACAAGCTTTAGCTGTGGTTTTTGACATGGTTTAACAGTCTTTTCAGTCTTCATGAATTTCATGTAGTGTAATTGTTCTGAGTTAATGCATAATTTGGTTTACAATTAAAAGGAAAATCATTCCAGGTCCTGCTTCCACATCATATTCTGTTATTTCAACATGATCATTGACGGTTCAAATGAAAGGTTGAATCTAGGATCATTTAAATATGCACTAATTTTGAGATTTGTTCTTCCAGGAGATGTTGAAAATGTATCAGTATATGAAAATTTAATATGGCTTCTGGGGCCCCACAAGGCCCTAGACCCCGGCTCCTGGGGGGCTGCGCCGCCCAGACCCCCTGCGAATTTTCCTTGGATTTCACAATTTTCATTTCACAGCCCTGTTACAGACAACTTTTTGAAAGTGACAAAGTAAAAGATTATATTTGGAAAGTTCCATTTCTGTGTGGACAAAACCTGAGAGAGATCTGCCTGCCTGTTTTCTATGAACTCTGAGAGGAACAGAGTGACTTTAATCTAAACATTGTCTTCTAAAATATATCTGCATAACTCCTGTTGATATACAGTAGTGTTCAGAATAATAGTAGTGCTATGTGACTAAAAAGATTAATCCAGGTTTTGAGTACATTTCTTATTGTTACATGGGAAATAAGGTACCAGTAGATTCAGTAGATTCTCACAAATCCAACAAGACCAAGCATTCATGATATGCACACTCTTAAGGCTATGAAATGGGCTATTAGTAAAAAAAAAAAAAAAAAAACTAGAAAAGGGGGTGTTCACAATAATAGTAGTGTGGCATTCAGTCAGTGAGTTCATCAATTTTGTGGAACAAACAGGTGTGACTCAGGTGTCCCCTATTTAAGGATGAAGCCAGCACCTGTTGAACATGCTTTTCTCTTTGAAAGCCTGAGGAAATGGGACGTTCAAGACACTGTTCAGAAGAACAGTGTAGTTTGATTTAAAAGTTGATTGGAGTGGGGAAAACTTATACGTAGGTGCAAAAAATTATAGGCTGTTCATCTACAATGATCTCCAATGCTTTAAAATGGACAAAAAAAAAAGAGACGCGTGGAAGAAAATGGAAAACAACCATGAAAAAGGATAGAAGAATAACCAGAATGGCAAAGGCTCACCCATTGATCAGCTCCAGGATGATCAAAGACAGTCTGGAGTTACCTGTAAGTGCTGTGACAGTTAGAAGACGCCTGTGTGAAGCTAATTTCTTTGCAAGAATCCCCCGCAAAGTCTCTCTGTTAAATAAAAGACGTGCAGAAGAGGTTACAATTTGTCAAAGAACACATCAACTGGCCTAAAGAGAAATGGAGGAATATTTTGTGGACTGATGAGTGTAAAATTGTTCTTTTTGGGTCCAAGGGCCGCAGACAGTTTGTGAGACGACCCCCAAACTCTGAATTCAAGCCACAGTTCGCAGTGAAGACAGTGAAGCATGGTGGTACTACTATGGTGTTGGGCCTATATATCGCATACCAGGTATCATGGATCAGTTTGGATATGTCAAAATACTTGGAAGAGGTCATGTTGCCTTATGCTGAAGAGGACATGCCCTTGAAATGGGTGTTTCAAAAAGACAATGGCCCCAAGCACACTACTAAACAAGCAAAATCTTGGTTCCAAACCAACAAAATTAATGCCTCGCAGATGTGAAGAAATCATGAAAAACTGTGGTTATACAACTAAATACTAGTTTAGTGATTCACAGGATTGCTAAAAAAGCAGTTTGAACATAGTAATTTTGAGTTTGTAGCATCAACAGCAGATGCTACTATTATTGTGAACACCCCCTTTTCTACTTTTTTACTAATAGCCCAATTTCATAGCCTTAAGAATGTGCATATCATGAATGCTTGGTCTTGTTGGATTTGTGAGAATCTACTGAATCTACTGGTACCTTGTTTCCCATGTAACAATAAGAAATATACTCAAAACCTGGATTAATCTTTTTAGTCACATAGCACTACTATTATTCTGAACACTACCACCCAGCTGTACTTGCTGCTTACCACATTAGAAGATGGCCACCTTTAGATGAACTCTGTTGTTCCTTCACCAGGTATAACAGCAACATTGATTAATCTGATAGTTGATTATTACATTTAACCTATTTTGAAAATCTTTTCTTTCTTTTTTTTTAATGTCCAAATTTTCTGCTTTCAGCTTATTCAATTTTAAATTTCTGGTTTATTTACCAGTTTGTTTCTTCCTCTGACAGTAAACTGAATATCTTTGGGTTTTCGACAATATTTGAACGTAATCGGCACAGCAGGAGCGGTATTGCATTTGCTCTACTGTACTGTTGTGACAAAAAGGGAGCTGAGCCAAAAGGCGAAACTCTCCATCTACTGGTCAATCTTCGTTCCTACTCTCACCTGTGGTCATGAGTGTTGGGTCATGACCGAAAGAACTAGATTGTGGGTATAAGCAGTTGAAATGGGCTTCCTCAGGAGGGTGGCTGGTGTCTCCCTTAGAGATAGGTTGAGAAGTTCTGTCATTCATGGGGCGCTCGGAGTAGAGTCGCTGCTCCTTCGCATTGAAAGGGGCCAGCTGAGGTGGTTCGGGCATCCGGTAAGGATGATCCCTGGGTGCCTCCCTAGGGAGGTGTTCCAGGCACGTCCATCTGGGAGGAGACTCTGGGGAAGACCCAGGACTAGGTGGAGAGATTATATCTCCACACTGGCCTGGAAACGCCTCAGGATCCGCCAGTCAGAAGTGGTTAATGTGGCATAGGAAAGGGAAGTCTGGGGTCTCCTGCTGGAGCTGTCGCCCCCGCGACCCAAACCCGGAAAAGCGGTTGAAGATGAGTGAATGTGTGATTTCTTCATAAAAACTAAATAATCATCAAGTGCATAAAAAGTAAATATGAATGCACTGAAAATATATCTTAATCACAATGTACCTTGAATTTCTGTATTATTGATAAAGTTTTTGGTATTTTAAATGAGAGGTAAGTTTCCATCCTTGTAGGTTATGCTTCCAGTGTAAACTGGCTGAGGTGTAAACTGAGCATCTTCATTTTGGGCTTTTGGAAATTTTCCCCATCACTGGGCCCACTTCTGCGTTCTGCATGACCCACAGGAATGAGATTGGAGGGCTATTTTCTTTGTTTTTGATTGGTGCTTTAGCAGCTCCTAAAAGAATGTTCCCTGCAGAATATCTTACAGTGCAGTGTTTCTCACTTCTTCTGTCTCAACACACTTGTTAATGGATGACTCACATCTTTTCTACAGGTCAGTTTTATGTGATGATGACCCCTCCTGATGTCATTCAGACAGGCACACCACGAACCATTGCACCACGCACACAGGCTTATCCTACGTGAGTATTGAGAGGTTACAATTCTTCCAATTTAAGACAATGTCAACAAATGCAGGAAACACTTAAAAATGCAAAATGCTTTGCATAGACTTCATCTGTCCAAGCAACATTTGACTAAAATGTTTCCTGGGACAGACCCATCATGTGACCGTTGTGGCCATAGTCCAGCCTCATTGGCTCATATCTTTTGGAGCTGTCCAAACATCTACAATTACTGGACAATGGTATTTCAGATGCTCTCTGAGATTTGCCATATACGTTTAGTCCCAGACCCGGTTCTTGCCTTATTTGGCGTTGCCCCAATTACAACTAATCTTTTAATTAAACAAAAAACTGTAATAAAATTTGTGGTGCTTCTGGCTAAAAGATTAATACTGTTGAATTGGAAGCAAAAGAACCCACCCTCCTTTACTAATTTATTACTGGATCTAATGAAACATGTACAATTAGAAAAAATTAAATTTGAGCTGAAAGGCAAGGTGGACACATTCTACGGGATATGGCAACCGTTCCTAGATTATTTTAACAGGTAAAGTGAATTATATTTGTGATAGGTGACCCGCCCCCACTCTCATTCTTTCTCTTTTTCTTCTCTTCTTTCTCTTTTCTCAACTCTCTGTATTTTTTGTATTTGTTCCTAATTTTGTGTGTGTCAAAAAAGAAAAACCTTAATAAAGAGATTTAATAAAAAAAAAATGCAAAATGCACCTGCTTCAGTTTATCAAGAGGTAGTTCCATCAAAAAAACATGTTGAAGAAGAGTGGTTTCTTCTCCTTGCACTCACTCAGTTTTTGAGAACTGCCTGCTCCAGTCAGATTTACCATAGAGTATCATAATGTTTGGATTTCTGAATGACTGTTGTAAATAAAGTCCAGGACACACGCAATGACTTGGAAATGTTAAAGAAAACCTGATGTGAAAGTGATGATTTACTAAAAAGTCATCAAAAGGTGCCAATAACTGTGTCCATTATTTATTTTATAGTGATAATAATAATTTAAAAAATGAAATTAATAAAAGCATTTTTGTATTAATAATCTAATTTTACTAAGCAAACATTACATGCACAATGTAGTTTTTTTTTTTTTTTTTTTTTTTTTTTTTTTAAGACAAAACCAAACGTTACTCATTGGAGAAATGAGTTTAAACTTAATTATAAGTCTCTATCATTGATTGAATCCAATAATTTGATTTGTAAATGTTTGGTTGCCATATACAGTGAGGAAAATAAGTATTTGAACACTCTACAATTTTGCAAGTTCTCCCACTTAGAAATCATGGAGGGGTCTGAAATTTTCATCTTAGGTGCATGTCCACTGTGAGTGACATAATCTAAAAAAAATCCGGAAATCACAATGTATGATTTTTTTTTTTAATAGTTTATTTGTATGTTACTGCTGCAAATAAGTATTTGAACACGTGTGAAAATCAATGTTAATATTTGGTACAGTAGCATTTGTTTGCAGTTACAGAGGTCAAACGTTTCCTGTAGTTTTTCACCAGGTTTGCACACACTGCAGCAGGGATTTTGGTCCACTTCTCCATACAGATCTTCTCCAAATCTTTCAGGTTGGAGTTTCAGCTCTCTCCAAAGATTTTCTATTGAGTTCAGGTCTGGAGACTGGCCAGGCTACTCCAGGACCTTGAAATGCTTCTTACAGAGCCTGTCCTTAGTTGCCCTGGCTGTGTGTTTGGGGTCACTGTCATGCTGGAAGACCCTGCCATGACCCATTTTCAATGCTCTTACTGAGGGAAGGAGGTTTTTGCCAAAATCTCGCAATACACGATCTCATTCATCCTCCCTTCAATACGATACAGTCGTCCTGTCCCCTTTGCAGAAGAGCAACCCCAGAGTATGATGTTTCCACCCCCATGCTTCACGGTTGGGATGGTTTTCTTGGGGTTGTTCTCATCCTCTAAACATGGTAAGTGGAGTTGATTACAAAAAGTTCTATTCTGGTCTCATCTGACCACATGACCTTTTCCCATGCCTCCTCTGGATCATCCAGATGGTCACTAGTGAACTTCAAACGGGCCTGGATATGTGCTGGCTTGAGCAGGGGCGGGGGCTTGCTGCCCTGTAGGATTTTAAACCATGACAGCATCATGTGTTACTAATGTAATCTTTGTGACTGTGGTCCCAGCTCTCTTCACATCATTGACCAGGTCCTCCTGTGTAGTTCTGAGCTTTCCCATAATCATGCTTCCCCCACAAAGTGAGATCTTGCATGGAATCCCAGACCGAGGGAGATTGACAGTCATCTTGTGTTTCTTCCACTTTCTAATAAATAATCATAACAGTTGTTGTCTTCTACCAAGCTGCTTGCCTGTTGTCCTGTAGTCCATCCCAGCCTTGTGCAGGTCTACAGTTTTGTCCCTGGTGTCCTTAAACAACTCTTTGGTCTTGGCTATGGTGGACAGGTTGGAGTGTGATTGATTGAGTGTGTGAACAGGTGTCTTTTATACAGGTAACAAGTTCAAACAGGTGCAATTAATACAGGTAAAGAGTGCAGAATAAGAGGGCTTCTTAAAGAAAAACAGGTCTGTGTGAGCCAGAATTCTTGCTGGTTGGTCGGGGATCAAATACTTATTTGCAGCAGTACCATACAAATAAATTATTTAAAAAAAAATCATATATTGTGATTTCTGGATTTTTTTTTTTTTTTTTTTTTTTTTTAAGATTATGTCTCTCACAGTGGGCGTGCACCTAAGATGAGAATTTCAGACCCCTCCATGATTTCTAAGAGGGAGAACTTCCAAAACGCAGGGTGTTTAAATACTTATTTCTTCACTGTGTATATATATATATATATATATATACATACACATCAAAAATGTAAACGCAACACTTTTGGTTTTGCTCCCATTTTGTATGAGATGAACTCAAAGATCTAAAACTTTTTCCACATACACAATATCACCATTTCCCTCAAATATTGTTCACAAACCTGTCTAAATCTGTGATAGTGAGCACTTCTCCTTTGCTGAGATAATCCATCCCACCTCACAGGTGTGCCATACTAAGATGCTGATTAGACACCATGATTAGTGCACAGGTGTGTCTTAGACTGTCCACAATAAAAGGCCACTCTGAAAAGTGCAGTTTTGTTTTATTGGGGGGGATACCAGTCAGTATCTGGTGTGACCACGATTTGCCTCATGCAGTGCAACACATCTCCTTCGCATAGAGTTGATCAGGTTGTCAATTGTGGCCTGTGGAATGTTGGTCCACTCTTCTTCAATGGCTGTGCGAAGTTGCTGGATATTGGCAGGAACTGGTACACGCTGTCGCATACGCCGGTCCAGAGCATCCCAAACATGCTCAATGGGTGACATGTCCGGTGAGTATACCGGCCATGCAAGAACTGGGACATTTTCAGCTTCCAAGAATTGTGTACAGATCCTTGCAACATGGGGCCGTGCATTATCCTGCTGCAACATGAGGTGATGTTCTTGGATGTATGGCACAACAATGGGCCTCAGGATCTCGTCACGGTATCTCTGTGCATTCAAAATGCCATCAATAAAATGCACCTGTGTTCTTCGTCCATAACAGACGCCAGCCCATACCATAACCCCACCGCCACCATGGGCCACTCGATCCACAACATTGACATCAGAAAACCACTCACCCACACGACGCCACACACGCTGTCTGCCATCTGCCCTGGACAGTGTGAACCGGGATTCATCCGTGAAGAGAACACCTCTCCAACGTGCCAAATGCCAGCGAATGTGAGCATTTGCCCACTCAAGTCGGTTACGACGACGAACTGGAGTCAGGTCAAGACCCCGATGAGGACGACGAGCATGCACATGAGCTTCCCTGAGACGGTTTCTGACAGTTTGTGCAGAAATTCTTTGGTTATGCAAACCGATTGTTTCAGCAGTTGTCCGAGTGGCTGGTCTCAGATGATCTTGGAGGTGAACATGCTGGATGTGGAGGTCCTGGGCTGGTGTGGTTACACGTGGTCTGCGGTTGTGAGGCTGGTTGGATGTACTGCCAAATTCTCTGAAACGCCTTTGGAGACGGCTTATGGTAGAGAAATGAACATTCAATACACGAGCAACAGCTCTGGTTGACATTCCTGCTGTCAGCATGCCAATTGCACGCTCCCTCAAATCTTGCGACATCTGTGGCATTGTGCTGTGTGATAAAACTGCACCTTTTAGAGTGGCCTTTTATTGTGGGCAGTCTAAGGCACACCTGTGCACGAATCATGGTGTCTAATCAGCATCTTGATATGGCATACCTGTGAGGTGGGATGGATTATCTCAGAAAAGGAGAAGTGCTCACTATCACAGATTTAGACTGGTTTGTGAACAATATTTGAGGGAAATGGTGATATTGTGTATGTGGAAAAAGTTTTAGATGTTTGAGTTCATCTCATACAAAATGGGAGCAAAACCAAAAGTGTTGCGTTTATATTTTTGTTGTGTGTGTGTGTGTGTGTGTGTATATATATATATATATATATATATAATATTCTTTTATTATTTGCAAATAATATTCAGTATGCCCCATGTGTTCTTGTATTTGTACAACCCCAATTCAGTGAAGTTGGGACGTTGTATAAAATGTAAATAAAACAAAATACAATGATTTGCAAATCTTCTTCAACCTATATTCAATTGAATACACCACAAAGACAAGATATTTAATATTCAAACTGACAAACTTTGTTTTTGTGCAAATATTTGCTCATTTTGAAGTGGATGCCTGCAACACGTTTCAAAAAAGCTGGGACAGTTGTATGTTTACCACTGTGTTACATCACCATTCCATCTAACAACACTCAATAAGCGTTTGGGAACTGAGGACACAAATTGTTGAAGCTTTGTAGATGGAATTCTTTCCCATTCTTGCTTGATGTACAACTTCAATTGTTCAACAATCCGGGGTCTCCTATTTTGCGCTTCATAATGCGCCACACATTTTCAATGGGCGACAGGTCTGGACTGCAGGCAGGCCAGTCTCATACCTGCACTCTTTTACTACAAAGCTGCGCTGTTGTAACACGTTCAGAATGTGGCTTGGCATTGTCTTGCTGAAATAAGTAGGGACGTCCCAAAAAAAAAAACATTGCTTGGATGGCAGCATGTGTTGCTCCAAAACCTGGGTGTACCATTCAGCATTGATGGTGCCATCACAGATATGTAAGTTCCCCATGCCATGGGCACAAACACACCCCATGCCATCATAGATGCTGGCTTTTGAACTTTGCGCTGGTAACAATCTGGATGGTCTTTTCCTCTTTTATCTGGAGGACACGACGTCCACGATTTGCAAAAACAATTTGAAATGTGGACTCATCAGACCACAGCACACTTTTCCACTTTGCGCCTGTCCATTTCAAATGAGCTCACGCCCAGAGAAGGTGGCGGCGTTTCTGGATTTTGTTGATGTATGGCTTTTCACTTTGCATGGTAGAGTTTTAACTGACAGTGGTTTTCTGAAGTGTTCCTGAGCACATGCGGTAAGGTCCCTTACACAATGTTGTCAGTTTTTAATGCAGTGCCACCTGAGGGATCGAAGGTCACGGGCATTCAGTGTTGGTTTTCGGCCTTGCTGCTTACGTGTAGAAAGTTGTCCAGATTCTCTGAATCTTCAGATTGTATTATGGACTGTAGATGATGGAATCCCTAAATTCCTTGCAACTGTAGATGATGGAATCCCTAAATTCCTTGCAATTGAACGGCGAGAAACATTGTTCTTAAACTGTTGGACTATTTTTTTCAAGCAGTTGTTCAGGAAGTGGTGATTCTTGCCCCAACTTTGCTTGTGAAAGGCTGAGACTTTTGTGGATGCTCCTTTTATCCCCAGTCATGACACTCACCTGTTTACAATTAACCTATTCACCTGTGGAATGTTCCAAACAGGTGCTCTTTGAGCATTCATCAACTTTCCCATTCTTTTGTTGCCCCTGTCCCAGCTTTTTTTTAAATGTGTTGCAGACATCAATTTTGAAATGAGCAAATATTTGCACAAAAACAGCAAAGTATCAGTTTGAACATTAAATATCTTGTCTTTGTGGTGTATTCAGTTGAATATAGGTTGAAGATGACTTGAAAATCATTGTATTCTGTTTTTATTTTATTTCACACAATGTTCCAACCTCATTGGGTTTGGGGTTGTGTTTTCATGTATGCATGTATGTTTGATTCATAAATAAATATTTTTTGTTTTTAAAAAAGGAGACACCTTTGTCTCCTTAAGGGACGTGGTGGCGTAATGGTTTGCACGTGATTTAAGAGGTTTTAATTTGTCATCCGGTGGTTAATAATCATATTATTCCCTTTGATCGGTTTGGGTGTACAGAGTCAGTCTGAGACGTGTCGGGAGGTGATTTTTAGGACTTTTTGTAATTTATTATTAAGTAATGCTGAATTTATGTTAAAATGATTGTTGTACAGAAGCTTCAGAGTTCTGTTGCTGAGATAGATGATGACTGGAGTGAAGTTTTAAGCAGAAACGAGGCGATAATCGCTTAACGCTGTTGTCTCCAACTGAATTCCGCCTCAGAGAGCAGGGCTGTCGATCAAACCTCGCTCTCCAGAGATGAGCAATCACAGCAGAGCCAGTGCTGACCTGGTTCCCTCCCCCATAGTGCCAAAATCCAGCCCCCATAGTGCCACAAGTTTCAAGCAAGAGAGCAGGAATTCTCTGCATGTGGGCAGAAATCAACTATCAACTTTGAGCGGGGGGGCATGTGCAGAGATAATTTGCACCCCATGTTGAATTTGCGCGCACACAGTGACTATCTACACGTGAACGCATTTTTTAGGCAAGTGTGGTTTTGGTGCTGATCTGATGCCGTATTTGTGCCTGCATTTTATGGACATGGAGAGGTTATAAGCAAACTGCTTTAATGAAACAAGGGAAGAGGTGGATGGCCATAACACAATATCAAAAATATATCTATTATGGCATTGTCTCATCTTCATATCTCCAAAATCTATCAGTATGACTCATAATATTGATATACTGCCCAGCTTTAAGTTGGCTAAGGAAGTCAGTGTTGTCAACCTCGCAACTTTGTTGCTATATTTAGCGAGTTTGCAGGCCCCTCTAGTGACTTTTTTCTTTCAAAAAAGCAATGAGTGACAAATTTAGCATTTTTTCCTGGTGTTATTGGAGACTTTTGGAGACTCTGGTGTGAAAGTGTTTATGATTTTTCTTAACGAGCAGTGGGTGCTGCCATGGGGCCAGTCCCTTCCACATCCCAAAGCACTCACACGCCGCCCAGTCCTCATGCAGCAGTCCCTCCCTGTGCAGTTGGGGCAGGAGATGTTCATCACTTCCCATTCAGACTGCAAATGAATCGTGCATGTGTGCAGTCACCGCTGGTTGGTCCAGGGTGGAATGTCAATGTAAAATTATTTTTGTCCAAAATAAATCACTGCACTTAATACCAGACTTTAGAAAACTAAAATAACAAAAACTTTATATATATATATATATATATATATATATATATAAAGAAACCTAAGTAACTCTGCCAGAGTCTCTCTTTTTGGGTCACTTGCCAGTCCCAAACCCAGATAAAGGAGGAGGGTTGGATTTGTGACATTTAAAAACAACAGTCGACAGAAGAAAGTTCATTTGTAGTTCTAAACATACTCGTATTTTAGGGTGTTTTTTTACTCACTTTTGTCTCTTCCATGATGTTGTTCCTCTCTCCTACAGCATCAGTTACAATTTTATGCACATGGCCAATTATGCAAATTTGATGATAACATCATTTAGGGACTTCAAGCGACTTTCCTTACTGAAGAGCTGGCAACACTGGAGGACGACATATTTAGATGTAGGTGGCTGAGAAGCAGACAGTGATGCAACCAGGAATTTTTTTTTCCCCGTCTCTTGCTCTCTCACTTAGTGGTGTATCCACAAAGTACAAGTCTTATTTCTGCGTGCTTGGACTATTTAGTTTTTAATATACACTGTGGGTTTATGTGATCAGAAGATGCCTGCTTGAACAAATGGACTGCATTTGGACAATGAACAATAACAAGGCTCCTTGTATGAGGCATGAAATTCTACTTTTTCTTTTAACTTTGTGTAGACAGTGTTTTGGCTTTTGAGAGTGTCTAATCTTGTACCTGCATTTGCATCAAAGCTTGACTTTATATGGCAGTTTTTTTTTTTCGTTTTTTTTGCACTGTTTGGTTTGTTTACTCTGACACTTTCCTTCTTCTGATGTTTATATTTCAAATTCACAACATGAATAATTATGATCATTCATCAAAGGGCTGTATCTCAGACGCTCTCCAACTGTTAGCCACATGCTGGTGATTGCTGTTATTAAGGTAATCAGTGGACCTATCTGATCAAAGACAGACTGATTTCTCATTTAAATTGTATGCTAAATCCTAGTTGGAGCATAACACGGACACGACAGTTGACATCATTTTACATATAGCTTTCCTAAGAATTTTAAACCCATTTTTCATTCAACTGCATACTTTATTAAAAAAATGTGTTAATTTGGTTATAATGTCAACATTGTATCCATGTTCAGTTTATTTATATCGTGCTCAAACAACTACATAAATCATCCCAAGGCATTTCATAAGGGTATGGTCTAACCTTACCTATCCCCTAGAGCAGGGGGTGGGCATCTTGTTCCAGAAAGGGCCAAGAGGGTGCAGATTTTCTTTGCAGCCTCTGACTCCACCAGGTGATTTCACCCTGCCATGATGTCACGCACCTGTTGACCTGCTTTGTGCTTGACTGCCTGTAAGAGGAGGGCACACAGAAACTTTAAATGTTTGAAGTTGCTGCTCACAGCCATTTACAATTTTTATTGAACGCAGACCTTCCAAAAAGTTACAAAATGCATTGATTTACAGTGGTTTGAGTCAGTTTGTCGATTTTAATGTGTGACCTTTTAAAGTGTTTCAGTTGTTATTAATGAGTCAGATGGTTTTTTCTTCCACTGCATTTATGTTTTTGAGTGTCTTTCATTTTATGCTCTTTGGGCCTTAGGATCTGAAAGGTCCCCCCACCTTCCAAAAAATGATATGCGATTCATTTCGATTCATTAGTTGGTTACTGAATTTCAATCACTTGAAAACCCAAGTTTTAAGTCATGACGTTAGAGTGCCAACAACTGCTGGCATGCTGACAGTGCATGGGTTAAAGCTCTCCATCGCCACGACGGATTTCCATCATTTGGAAAATTAAACTAAACATGCGCACGTGGTGTTGTCATGCTTGTTTTGGGGCCGTAATATGATGCTCTCACTGTCAAAGCAACATCCCATTCTGTGCTAATCAAAGCAGCAGCAATGTCAGCGTGGATGGCACCGCGGAGGAAGGGACTGTGTGAATTTTCACTCCTCTCCGCTCTGTTTACTGCTTTCCATGAGCCACGGTCTTTCTTCGCCCTGTCTTCATGGGAACATTGGCAGACCTTCCCCAAGTAGAGCAGGGTGTGGCTTTGCTTTGAACCAATGAAGCATTGCTTCGATCTGCTGCTTCATTGGTGCTTTGTTTTATTTTGCTTTATTTTAATTTTCCCCCACTAAAACCCCAAAGAGCATATGTCTGTGAGTAATATTTACCTTTTTATGTTAAACTGACCTGTTATGGTCTTCAGAAACAGTTGATAGATGTGTTTTATAATGTAAAGATGCGACGGATGCTAATGTGTCAGCATTTCTATGGCGTTTTCAGTGTTAAAGTTAGCATTAAGCTGTTCGCATCCTAGCACGTTTGTGTGCATTTGTTTTCTGTATAATAATTAATGGCTCAGCGTTTGTTGTCCTAAGAGACAAATGTATTACAACTTGTAATATTTTTTATTTATTTTTATTTATATATTAATAATAATAATTATTAATATAAAATAAATAAATACAAAAAAAATGCTGAAGGCTCTGGGTGTGGAGGGATTGTCTTTGATGAGACGTCTCTTCAACATTGCGTTAAGGTCTGAGCCAGTGCCTAAGGAGTGGCAAACTGGGGTCCACATATTTAAAAAGGGGGACCAGAGAGTGTGTGCTAAATACAGGGCGTCACACTACTCAGCCTCCCTGGTAAAGTCTATTCCAGGGTGCTGGAAAGGAGTGTTCGGCCGATGGTTGAACCTCTGATTGAAGAGGAACAATGCGGGTTCCGTCCTGGCCGTGGAACAACTGACCAGCTCTTTACTCTCACAAGGATCCTGGAGGGTGCCTGGGAGTATGCCCACCCGGTCTACATGTGTTATGTGGACTTGGAGAAGGCATAGGATTGGGTACCCCGGGAGATACTGTGGTAGGTGCTGCCTCAGTATGGAGTGAGGGGGTTCGATCTCTGTACTCGCAAAGTGAGAGCTGTGCTTGGCAGTAAGTCGGACTTGTTTCCGGTGGAGGTTGGCCTCTGCCAGGGCTGTGCCTTGTCACCAATCCTGTTTGTGATATTCATCGACAGGATATCAAGGCATAGTCCAGGGGATGAGGGTTTCCGGTTCGGTGAGCTCAGGGCCTTATCACTGCTTTTTGCAGATGATGTGGTCCTGTTGGCTTCATCGGCCGGTGACCTCCAACACTCACTGGATTGGTTCTCAGCTGAGTGTGAAGTGGCTGGGATGAGGATCAGCACCTCTAAATCTGAGGCCATGGTTCTCAGCAGGAAACTGATGGATTGCCTACTCCAGGTAGGGAATGCGGCCTTGCCCCAAGTGAAGGAGTTCAAGTACCTTGGTGTCTTGTTCACGAGTAAGTGGACGATGGAGCGTGAGGTTGGCCTGAGAATTGGCGCAGCAGGGGCGGTATTGCATTCGCTCTACCGTACTGTTGTGACAATAGTGCAGCAGATAACTGAAACAATCCTTCACTTGGTGATACAAGCAACAGACTTGGCATGAATGTTCTTCATAAAGCAGTGTTTGAGAAAAAAGTGCTGGTCACTTGAAAATCCAAATAGGTGGCCAAGTAGGGGTCAATGAAGAATTGCACAGGGGTCAAAATTTAAAAATGCTCCAATCATATTGAAAGCTATACCACATTATGTGTCTGATCACAAAGATTCCAAAAAGGTATAGTTTGGATGATGTATGACTGAATGTTCTGGAGTTATGGGATAAAAACAGCAAGAATGGTAACAAAGGTCAATTTCAGTTTGTACAGGAGTGAAAAGTTAAAGTTGCTCCAATTTTGGTAAAAGGTGGTGCAAAATATTGGTTGAACTAATAGGATTAATAAATGGAATAGTTTTGACTGTGTTGAATGCTTGGTTTGCAAAGTAAATGTCAAAACAATGTCAACGTTCAGTGGATTCTAGGACATGTGACATATGTTAACCCTGTAATGTAACAACTAAGCATGACACATGGTGCAAACTATTCTTTTTTAAAGCCCTATTAACTCAACCAATAATTTGCATCATATTTTACAAAAATTGGAGCAACTTTAAATTTTGACCCCTGTACAAACCAAAACTGACCTTTGTCACCATTCTTGCTGTTTTTACCCCATAAATCCATAACATTCAGTCATAGATAGTCCAGTCTATACCTTTTTGGAATATTTATGATCTGACAAATAATGTTATACTTTTCAATATGATTGGAGCATTTTAAAATTTTGACTCCTGTGTAATTCTTCTTCTTGACCCCTATTGGGCCACCATATTGGATTTTCAAGTGGCCAGCACTTTTTCTCAGACACTGATTTATGAAGAACATTCATGCAAATCTGATACTTGTATCACCAAGTGAACAATTCTGGCCAAAAATCATACTTATCTGCTCCACTAGAAAAAGGGAGCTGACCCAAAAGGCGAAACTCTCGATCTACTGGTCAGTCTTCGTTCCTACTCTCACCTATGGTCATGAGTGTTGGGTCATGACCGAAAGAACTAGATCGCGGGTACAAGCGGCCGAAATGGGCTTCCTCAGGAGGGTGGCTGGTGTCTCCCTTAGAGATAGGGTGAGAAGTTCGGTCATCTGTGGGGAGTAGAGTCGCTGCTCCCCACAGATGACAGAAGGAGCCAGCTGAGGTGGTTTGGGCATCTGATAGGGATGCATCCTGGGTGCCTCCCAAGGGAAGTGTTCCAGGCATGTCCATCTGGGAGGAGGCCCCGGGGAAGACCCAGGACTAGGTGGAGAAATTATATCTCCAAACTATCCTGGGAACGCCTCGGGATCCCCCAGTCAGAGGTGGTCAATGTGGCACAGGAAAGGGAAGTCTGGGGTCCCCTACTGGAGCTGTTGCCCCCGTGAACCGAACCCAGAAATTTGGTTGAAGATGAGTGAGTGAGAGTGAGTAGTAATAAGAATAATAATAATAACAACGATAGTAATAATAACTAATAATGCTACAATACAATTTTAGAGAAACAGACAAAAAGAACCTGATTAAACAAAACAACAGAAAAGATAAAACCAAGATATAAATAACTGTTTCCTGTGAACACCTAGTAACTCTTATACGTCCACTTCATCCCTGTTGTATTTAAGTTTAATGACAATTTGTTTTGGTCAAACCACATCTAAGCTGTGTTTTTACACAAGAAAAAAATAAAATGCAGTAAACTGCACATTTGTGTCTTTTTTCATGAAAATATCTTATTAAAGATCACATATAACACTTTGGTCAAGCCTTTGAAATACATTTGTGGACTCTTGCTATAATAAGTTTTCAATGGTTGAGATAGTTGCTGTTGGCATGTAAAAATGCTCATAATCAGGTAAAACCCGATGGAAATCTCTGTGGGGTGTTGATGTATGTATGTACAAAATAAAACAAAACAGTACTCCGGGTATGTTTTTGATGAGAATATAACATAACTTTGTTACAAGCTCAAACGCTGATGTTGGTGATAAAGGCCTTTTAATAACTCAAAGAAATAATGGCAAAACACATGTAAGTAAAAAACAAACAAATTAATTTTTAATTAATCGATTACTAAAATAATCATTAGTTGTAGCCCTAGTTTGTTTTACGAGTGAGAGCATTTTACCGATTAAATGTGAATAAGCCAGTTTTGAGTTTCTCAGTGCACATGCGTTTTCAAAACGGGTGACAGTGTTACTTTGTGCACAGCAGAACAATGTTGTCAATTGCTTTAGGCCCTAATTTTCTATTTTCAATCAATCAATCAACTTTTTTCTTATATAGCGCCAAATCACAACAAACAGTTGCCCCAAGGCATTATTGACTGTACAACCAGTGACAGCACCCTTTTGGCACATTTACCGGACTAGAACCCATCAAAATACTACAGAAGACAAAGAATTTTTACTTGACTGTTTGAAGTGAGTTTTCTTTGTTTCAGAGGGCTTCATAGCCATTAAAATTCACCAGAATACACAAAATTTGACTTGCTCTTTTAAAAATTCTCTGGGGAGATCCCCCAGACCCCCCAGAATCAAGACTACACCCTGCCCCCACCACCCTTTTATGTACCTTTATGTTTGCATTCTTTTCATGCTTTGTCTCTCTCTCCTTAGAGGCTATTTAGAATAGATTTGTACACTGTATAATGTGTTTATTGTATTTATTGAGGAAAAAAGTGTGTGCCCCCACACGCACACATTTTAAGGAATTGCTGGCATTGATTTTTGCCAGGAAAAAATTTCAGTCAGATGAAAAATTATTGCTTTAACCCATGTGCTAGTGGTCAGCTGCTCATAGCTACGAATTAATCAGTTATTTTCAAAATTGATCAGTTGTTTTCTTAATTAGTTGACTAGTTGTTAGGTCCATAAAATGTAAAAAAAAAAATGATGAAAAATGCTGATCAGTGTTATACAGCGCATTCAAATGTGTCCACAGACCAAAGGTTTTCATTTTATGCTAGTTTGGGAGGTTATATGACTTGTTTAAAAAAAAAATGGTATTTGTACATTTTATAGCACACTGCATATTGCTGGCAGCACACTTGGCTAACATAACATTATGAAATAGTATGATAAAAACATATTTTAATTGGTCCTGCATTTCATATTTCTGTCTGTGTGTGTTGTTTTTCACAGTGAGCCTGCTGGTGGCTTCTTTGTTTGATTTTTTTTTTTTTTTTTTTTTTTTTTTTTTTTTTTTCCTCTCTCTTCTGAAACTTTTCTACTCACAGATTGTGGTTCCTTTGTCGTCTGCACTGTTCTGGAGAGTTCAGTGTGTGTAACCCTAAATTTGGCAGCAGCAAGCTCTGCTGTTCTTTTTTCTGTTGCTTGCAACATTGATCAGGCTGTTTTTACACTCAAAAGTACAGAACGAGCTTTGTTGCAGTGTGGGTCTTTTCATGTGTTGCCGTTGAGTTTAATTTTCTGTGTCACTGTTCCACGTCATATTCACTGCTGTTTATTTCTACTTTTACTATTGTTTGCATGAACAATCTTAGGCCTCAGTGTAATACTAATGTTTATATAATGATGTTACCGTTGACATGTAACAAGTGAATCAGAAGTTTCCTCCCTATCTGGTGTTTGCAGAGATGAAAACAAGATGCTGCAACAAGACGTTCTAAACTGGTGAGGACAGTTTTCACATTGGTCCCACACTCCTGTGCAGCAAACTAACTGTTCAAATGAGATCACATGAAGAGTAAACAGGCACACTACCCTCTACACTGCACACTGCCCCACTTTCTATAACTCCTCCATGAGTCTTTCTATTCTTGATGTAGCGCCTGCTCCCCCCTCCCCAACACACACACACACACGCACACATGCACACATTGTTATTAGTTCGTGTTTTTATATCCATATTTTCATTTGGGATTGAGAAATTAGGTCATTGTTTCCCCATCTGTAAACAGATGACTTGAGCCACAATTAGTATTATTTATAAAATGTGTTGTGTTTTAGTATTTGCCATCACAGAATGAAAAGGCACATATTCGTATGGGTTACATTCTTACTTACATCCTTGATTGTCTGTATCAATTAGAAGAACCTACACTGTGAACTATAGAACAAAATTAATTATTAATTATTTGTCAGGTTTCAATTGCATCCTCATGTCAGAAGAGTCTGAAGAAGTGTGTGTATACTTTTTACGTCTAGTACTTCCATTCTGTAGGGTTTGCATGGATGTCCACAGTGTTAATTTTGTCAGTTTAAAATTAAAACAAAAATTTTTCGTTGACAACTTTGTACAGGTGAGCCTCATTAACTCGCGCACGCGTAAAGCCCCTTTCACACCGGGTTGCTTCCTGTGGTGTCATGACGACTCAGGAATATCTGCGTCAGGTGCGCACAGCAGGGGGCAGAGAGGAGGTGAGAACGCAGCCTGCAGGTTCTCTGCACAGAGAAGTCAGAGTGCACAGTTTGGCTGCAGACAGACTGTGCACTCTGACTTCTACTTTATATTTGTTCTTGTGCAGAGCTGCAGGGCTGCGCTCTAAGTTCTGTTATAGTTTCTTTTCTCCTTTGACTGCGAGGTGCACGTGCGCGAATGAACCGTCCGTAAGCAAATGTGGAGATGTCTGGAGTTCTGCTTGATGTTGACATGTCCTGTCTCTGGCAATCAGTCTGTGAGCAGGACTTATGTCCTTTTTTGTCCTTTTTTTTAACTGTGATGAGAGAGTTTGAGCAGAGAACAAGGAACTAATGCCTGCAGCCAGACTTTTTTTTTTTCTTTTAATTGTTCACGTGCGCGCGCGTGAACGAATGTCCATGAGTGGACTAGAGATGTCCGGACTTTTTACTGGATGTCTCGGGCAATCAGTCTGTGAGCAGGACTTTTATGGATTTTATTTAAACACACTTGTGAGAGAAAAGAAGCTGCTGCTGCCTCACAGTGCCTCTCTTCACCAGACAGCTCCACACAGCGAAGGAGCTGAGCTTTTTTTTTTTTTTTCCCCAGTGTGTAGTTTTTACTGCATTGAGTACATGGTATAAAAACAATCCTGCGTAATTTATACTGCGGGAACAATGGAACACAGCAGGAATCATAAATTGGCTTCTGAGTCATGCTGGGTAACGCCTCTTTGCCCCGAGTTACGCCTCTTTGCCCCGACTTGCATTGGAACCACTTCCTTTCTGCGTTGAGCACAGGACGCCAAAAAAATTAAACAGGTTTAATTTTTCGGCGCCTGACTTGCTTCCTCCTTTGCGCCCCTCGCGCTGTTGTGGCGCCGAGCTGCATCGTCTCGGCACTGAGTTGATTCCACGCGGCGTCGTCATAATGACGCACGGGAGCACCCCCGGTGTGAAAGGGGCTTAAGTCATAATTCGGCTTTACTCGCGATCAATTTGTGGACAGCAAAAATTTAGACTGTCGTATAAAAGTCCATTTTATTTGACCATTTTTGGGAGGGGTGGGCGCGTGTATAAATATGTGCCCGCCACATGCGTGAGGGGTGGGCGTGTGTGTGCATAAATTCTGGCCCAACCTGAACCGACAAGAAGGGTCTAAAGATGACCAGATGAAGAAATCATCGTTCAGAATCTTGCGCACTGATGAAGCCATCATCTCTGAAGTACAGCAGCCGGAGGAGGAAAAAATAAAGATTCCGAATCCAAGAAGAAGAAACCATCACCATCCAGGAAAGGAATCACACTTCAAATGGTCAAAACTTTTGTAATATGCCAAGATAATCTGATTTTAATTCTTTTTTCTTTTTTTCTTTTTTTTTTGGTCAAACTTGTGGTTTCCATTCTGTGGACTCCGACTTGCACGAGTTAATGAGGCTCACCTGTATTTCACGACTTAATTGTAATGACATTGATTTTAATTACAATGAAATCATAAATTATTGTGCGCTGGCGAGTAAAAGATGATGAAATCCCGTGCTCCTTTTTGGCAGATGAGAACCGACTTCACGATTCAGCATTTCACTCAGGTTTAAAAAGATTTTAACTGGTTACATATTTAGGTTGATCGTTAAAACAGAGGAGCTGTACGGGGGAAACACATACAAAACACAAAGTAAAATGCTTATTCTGACCACTGAATATGTGACAGTATCATGGAGCAGAAAGAATGGAGCGTTTAGCCACGGTGGTACATGCATGTATACGAGGTCTCTTAGATAATAAACCGACCCTTTTATTTTTTTTTTTAACTATATGGATTTGAATGACATGCGATTACACCAATCATGCTTGAACCCTCGTGCGCATGCATGAGTTTTTTCACGCATGTCGGTGACGTCATTTCCCTGTGGGCAGGCCTTGAGTGAGATGTGGTCCCGCCCTCTCGGCTGAATTCCTTTGTTTCACACGCTGCTCGAGACGGCGCGCGTTGCTTTATCAAATTTTTTTCTGGACCTGTGAGGAATATCCGAGTGGACACTATTCGAGAAATTAAGCTGGTTTTCTGTGAAAAGTTTAACGGCTGATGAGAGATTATGGGGTGTTTCTGTCGGTGTAAGGACTTCCCACGGAGCGGGACATCCTGCAGCGCTTCCAGGCGCTGTCGTCGGCCTGTTTCGAGCTGAAAACATCCTAATTTAAGGCTTAATTCACCCAGGACATCGTGAGAGAACAGAGAAGATTCAGAAGAGGCCGGCATGAGGAATTTATGCAGACATTCCACTGTTTAAGGACATTTTTTTAATGAAAGACGTACACGCAAATTCGCCGAGTCGTTTCCGTGACGACTCGGCAAATCTGTGTGCGCCGCGACAGGAAAAACACCTCCGTGTTGAAAACCATTTGTAGAATTCAGGCGGCTTTTAATGGCTTTCAACAAGTGAGTAACTGAGAAATTGTTTAACAGCTTGGGCATGTTCCAACTTGCCCGTTAAGATTTCCAACGGAGGTGTTTTTCCTGCCGCGACCCCCCGCGGTCGGGTCCAGCCCGACATGCGACTCTGCCCGCACGTTCTTTCATTACAAAATGACCGTTAACAATGGAATGTCCGAATAAACTCCTCATGCCGACTTCTTCTGAAAGTTCTCTGTTCTCTGACGACTTACTGCGTCAACAGCCTGAAATGTGGAAGTTTTCAACTTGAAACGGCGAGACGCTGCCGCCTCAAAGCGCAGATCGCCGTCAGGCGCCGTGGACCGTCCTTAAAGCGACACTACCAGACCAAAATCTCTCATCAGCCGTTAAAATTTTTACCGAAAACCAGCTGAATTTATTGAATGGTGTCCACTCAGTTGTGCCTTACAGTTTTGAAAAAATTTTTATCAAACAAAGCAACAGTCTCTGAGCCATTCCTAAACAATGAAAAAAATCGACGAGCGGGTGGACGACTCCTCACTCAAAGACTGCCCACAGGCGAATGACGTAACCGACAGGCGTGAAAAAACTCTCGCATGCCCACGAGGGTTCAAGCATGTCTGATGTAATCACACGTGATTCAAATCTATATGGTTTTTGAAAAAAATAATAAGGTCGGATACTTTTCTAATAGACCTCGTATACACTCAACAAAAATATAAATGCAACACTTTTGGTTTTGCTCCCATTTTGTATGAGATGAACTCAAAGATCTAAAACTTTTTCCACATACACAATATCACCATTTCCCTCAAATATTGTTCACAAACCAGTCTAAATCTGTGATAGTGAGCACTTCTCCTTTGCTGAGATAACCCATCCCACCTCACAGGTGTGCCATATCAAGATGCTGATTAGACACCATGATTAGTGCACGGGTGTGCCTTAGACCGCCCACAATAAAAGGCCACTCTGAAAGGTGCAGTTTTGTTTTATTGGGGGGGATACCAGTCAGTATCTGGTGTGACCACCATTTGCCTCATGCAGTGCAACACATCTCCTTCGCATAGAGTTGATCAGGTTGTCAATTGTGGCCTGTGGAATGTTGGTCCACTCCTCTTCAATGGCTGTGCGAAGTTGCTGGATATTGGCAGGAACTGGTACACGCTGTCGTATACGCCGGTCCAGAGCATCCCAAACATGCTCAATGGGTGACATGTCCGGTGAGTATGCCGGCCATGCAAGAACTGGGACATTTTCAGCTTCCAAGAATTATGTACAGATCCTTGCAACATGGGGCCGTGCATTATCCTGCTGCAACATGAGGTGATGTTCTTGGATGTATGGCACAACAATGGGCCTCAGGATCTCGTCACGGTATCTCTGTGCATTCAAAATGCCATCAATAAAATGCACCTGTGTTCTTCGTCCATAACAGACGCCTGCCCATACCATAACCCCACCGCCACCATGGGCCACTCCATCCACAACATTGACATCAGAAAACCGCTCACCCACACATCGCCACACGCTGTCTGCCATCTGCCCTGAACAGTGTGAACCGGGATTCATCCGTGAAGAGAACACCTCTCCAACGTGCCAAACGCCAGCGAATGTGAGCATTTGCCCACTCAAGTCGGTTACGACGACGAACTGGAGTCAGGTCAAGACCCCAGTGAGGACGACGAGCATGCAGATGAGCTTCCCTGAGACGGTTTCTGACAGTTTGTGTAGAAATTCTTTGGTTATGCAAACCGATTGTTTCAGCAGCTGTCCGAGTGGCTGGTCTCAGACGATCTTGGAGGTGAACATGCTGGATGTGGAGGTCCTGGGCTGGTGTGATTACACGTGGTCTGCGGTTGTGAGGCTGGTTGGATGTACTGCCAAATTCTCTGAAATGCCTTTGGAGACGGCTTATGGTAGAGAACTGAACATTCAATACACGAGCAACAGCTCTGGTTGACATTCCTGCTGTCAGCATGCCAATTGCATGCTCCCTCACATCTTGCGACATCTGTGGCATTGTGCTGTGTGATAAAACTGCACCTTTCAGAGTGGCCTTTTATTGTGGGCAGTCTAAGGCACACCTGTGCACTAATCATGGTGTCCAATCAGCATCTTGATATGGCACACATGTGAGGTGGGATGGATTATCTCAGCAAAGGAGAAGTGCTCACTATCACAGATTTAGACTGGTTTGTGAACAATATTTGAGGGAAATGG
Source organism: Thalassophryne amazonica (assembly GCF_902500255.1). Lineage (NCBI taxonomy): Eukaryota > Metazoa > Chordata > Actinopteri > Batrachoidiformes > Batrachoididae > Thalassophryne > Thalassophryne amazonica. The sequence goes on along the minus strand of NC_047109.1, from coordinate 51,264,480 downwards.
TGATATTGTGTATGTGGAAAAAGTTTTAGATCTTTGAGTTCATCTCATACAAAATGGGAGCAAAACCAAAAGTGTTGCATTTATATTTTTGTTGAGTGTATATATTTGCCTCAGTAAATGTAAAGAAAAGCTTTTTAAAGCCACGAAAATCATGTTTTTAATGTTATTTTCCTTGATATTTGTCTTTTTCACTGTTGTAAGTCCACAGTGAGTAACAGTCACAATTACACATTCAGATTTGAAAAAGTAAGAGTCTATTTTTAAACTCATGGCTTAATGTTTAGATCGTTTTTAAAATATTGATATGCTGGTGGGTGCCAAGATTTATCTGAACCAATGATACTGACAAGCGGCTTCCAGCTGGGGCTAATAAATACTTTGAAGTCTGCTTGTTGCTAAAAGTTCCTCAAGCATGTGACCTTGCGTGATGGTATCATGTAGCCATAGAACAGTCTCAGTGATTAAAAAGTGATGGAGAGAATTAGAAATGTACTTGTTTTGATTATTGTCACATTCTTTTTGGGAATGATCAAAAAGTCAAATTTGGTAAGGGCTTTGATGCCTCAATAAAAGTTCAGAAAATAAATACAAATTCTGAAGGAAATATTTGTATTGCACTTTTTCTAACAAACTTCAGGCATTTATTCTTTCCTTCATGAAGCATGAAGGAAATGCAGTAACTTAGTAACACATTCTCACACTGGATCAGGGCTGCCCAAATCTGTCCTTTGAGGACACATGCCGTGCATGTGTTTTTTACTCTCCCTGCTCTACCCACAGCTAATTAATTCTAACAGGTGCATTCAGCCAACAAAGAGCTGGGAAGCACCAGAGTTACGTAATCAGGTGTGGGCATCCTTGACCAGAATGTTAGGATGATTCACTTAACCCCTGATATGATGCGTATCATGGTGCTTGATTACCAATTTGATCCATATCTCAATACTTGAAATGCAATTCTACAATTACTCCATTTTGATATTACAATAAAGCAATACAACTCCTTGGCTGCTCAGCTCCCTGACTCGGTCCATCATATGTTTGGCTTGCAAACAATCGCTGCACCTCAACTGTTAAACGTAAAGTAAAGGCTTGCCCCATCCTTAATTTCAGTGCAAAGAGTAGTGCAAGTGTCACTGCTATTTTCTACTTGAGGCAGTTGGAATTTTTATTTCCAGTGACACGTCCACCCGATCACGATGTCACTTGTGCTCATGTGGCAGTGTTGTCTAACACCCTTGTCACTCCTTGACGATTTAGCCAGCATTTGCCGACAGTATTAAAAATACTGGTATATGCTGGCGTACATCTAATAAGTTATGGGTAAGTTTTGTTTTTTTTTATAAGTTACTAGCACATTGAAGCACTCTGATATACGTTTAATATGGCAAATACCTAGAAAAAATTTTGGGCTTGCACAATATTTTCAAAATGCCAGCATATGTCCTATGTTCTGCATACGTGGGACATACGTTGTAGGTAAGTTATGCGATTGTTGACATATGTTTCTTGTAAGTTACTCATAAGTCTAAATCAGTCTATTAATACTGTCCATTGATTGGCTCAAAGCTGCAGTTCTCGTGCAGTTTAGACTGTTTCAAATAGTAAAACCATTCACACACGCAGTAAATATAAAGTCTTTATCTTACCTGTTCGCTTTACTCGGATTCATCATCACAGCCTGACAAAAACTTATTCACATAAAGTGTCCTGATTTTGGAAAACGTCTGAAAATACTTTAATTCCTTGTCGTGGCTGAAGAAATGTAGCGTTTTAAAGCAAGTCCCTCTGGTTTTTCCTCCTTCAGGTGTGTTTCTCAGCCTGAACCAGAGAATGCCGGCTATTTGCGCCACAACAAGACATTTAACTTTTTTTAAATGTTAAAAGCATCACAGCGCCTCATTTATTAACATCAGCGTGTAAGGCCCCGATGCTGTACGAATCATGTAAATTGGAAAAACAGAATTTGAGCTGCATTCGTACAGGGCAGACATTCGTTCAGCCATGTATTAGTACCCGTAATGTGGTACCAAGCCAGCACGAAGCAATTAGGAGTGGAGCAGCACTCCAATCCCAGTCTTTGGATGTGGGAGGAACCTGGAGCACCCAGAGGGAACCCACTCAAACGGGGGGGAACATACAAACTCCACACAAAACCACTAGGTCACCGTGCTGCCTACTTCTTTACAACTGAATTAAAAAAAGATTAAGTGCTTTTAGCTTCTCTGTTTTAGCTCAGGGTCGCCACAGCAACCGCATGAGTCTGCATGTTACTTAAATACTAAAATTACAATTAAATTAAGAGACAAACAAATACATTCAGTAGGCAATTTGTTTAAAACATCACATAAAGTTAAATTTATCATCACATAAAGTTTATTTTATCATTGCTTTAACTATGGCCACTACATATGGTAGCACCAATCATACCTGGAGATGATCGATGAAAGCCACCAAGACCTCTATAACAGCTCTGAAAAATTATAGGCTTCTGTGAATGTGTGTGGAGAAACTGTGAATCGTACATTTGCCTGTTGTATCCACATTCCCAATTTGATTTTGGAGTGGACTAGAGGATTGTAAATGGGGAAAACAGATCAGCTGTAAGCTAAGGTTTCCTATGTACCTTCTGGAAAAACTACAGCTGAAATTTGGCATATTCTTTTGAAGAAAATCTTCTCTATACCACTTCACCATGAAGCTGTGTAACTGTTGATGCATTGCACTACACACAGCTTCTTCAGTCTCAGCCACAGATGCCTGTAACTTCTACAGAGTTGTTTGGTTGTCTTTGTGGCTTCCCTCACCAGTCTTCTTCCAGTGTGGTCACACAGTTTTTGAGAACTGCCTACTTTGACACAGATTTACCATGCAGTTCCGTACTGTTCATCTTTCTTTATGGATGTAAATTAAGTTCAGCACATATTCAGTGACATGGAAATGTTCATGTACAGTATTCTTTGACTTTTCTCAAGGAAACTGGCTGTAAAACTGATGATTTAATCCTTATATTTAGAATAAATTGCCCTTCTCTCAACTGTTTTCGGAATGTGTTGCAGGCTTTAAAGGTAGGAATGGATGTATATTAACAAATGAAATGAAGTTGACCACACAAAATATGAAATATTGAAAATATATATGAAAATTTGCATTTTCCACATCATCCCAGCGTTTTCTTGTTGTGGGTTATAGTAGTAGGGTCACAGTGCATTACACTCTGCACACAGTAATGCTTAATAGCATATACAACAATACAATTAGAAACAAAATAGCAGCAGTAACTAATGAGAAAAACTTTGATAACTCTGCTTTGTACATCCTAATGCAGTTTGTCTTCATCCCCATGGGTGGAGTGGGGGGCAGATATAGAGTGGATTCAGATTTCACATGGTTTTGTACATGAAATTCAGTTTGAAATGAAAATGTAGAGGGTGATGGTACATTATTAACATGTGTAACGACCCATGCTTTGAGAACAAAAACACATAGGAAGCACATATCCAGCACAGAACAGAAAAAACTCACATCTGTGCCAGTGTGCACAGTATGCATGAAGGTGCACACTGCACATAATGGTGAAAGTACAGTTTAGGAAAGACCGAATGACCAAATAGTGTTGATGACAGGTTGTGGTACAGTCGGGGGTATGCTTTCAAGGTCAATCTCAAAGGCTGAAACAGCTGCACTTTGGTCAGTAAATAAAATAATTCATTGGCTGCCACTAGTTTTAATCAGGCCAGTTACTGGCATTTCCAGGCTAATGTTTATTCTGGCTGGTAATTCCAAGCTTACATTGTGCCCCATATCAGTTTCCTCGACAGTAGACGCTCATTCCTGCATCCGTCCTCTGAACTCCTGTGCACCAGGTTGAGGTGCATACAGGCCGTTAAAGAGGAGGAGAGTTGACAGTATAATTGGATATAATTACAAAACATCCAAATAGAAAGGTCTCCCTTTTTTACTTTGGCTCACTACAGCACCCTGCTATGGAGGTGGATGCTACCACTGAGGTGGTACCTAGATTTACAGAATTTGATTGTATCTCACTAGGTTGGGTTTGCATGTCATACATCATACGGACAAGGTGAGGAACCTTGGGATAGTTTTTGATCCTACGTTGTCCTTTGACCTCCACATTAAAGATATTAAGAGGACTGCTTTCTTCCATCTGCGAAATATAGCGACGATTCCTCCCATCCTGTCTATGGCTGATGCCGAGATTCATGTATTTGTCTCTTCTAGATTATTGCAGCGTTTTATTTTCTGGGTTGCCGCAGTCCAGAATCAGGGGTATTCAAAATGCTGCTGTCAGACTTTTGACACGAAGCAGAAAGTTTGACCACATTACTCCCATTTTGGCATCTCTTCACTGGCTTCCTGTCGCTGCAAGATCAGATTTTAAGGTCCTGCTACTGGCCTATAAAATTGTTCACAGACTGGCACCGTCCTATTTGGCTGACCTACTTAAACCCTACGTACCGGCCGGGCTTTGCGTTCACAGGATGCAGGCTTACTTTATGTTTTTAGGGTGAATTAAAAAGTCTACGGGAAATAGAGCCTTCTCTTATTGTGCCCCAGTCCTGTGGAATGCTCTCCCTGCATTAGTGAGGCAGTCGGACTCTGTTGAGACTTTTAAGTCGCGATTGAAGATGCATTTGTTTTCTGTTTTATATGATCAACATATTGTTTTGCTATGCTTTTTATTCTTTGTACTTATTAAAATTTTTGTTATTATGCTTTATATCTTTTAATTACACTCTTTGATCTTTTGGTTTAATTTGTTGTTTTCTGTGAAGCGCCTTGAGGCAACGCTGTCGTGATTTGGCGCTCTATAAGTTCAATAAATAAATTGAATTAAAATGTACAACTGTATTTTTCAAGCATTGAGAAATGGGAAAAGGCGCACTGTAAGCTGTGGAACTTCTGGCTGAGGGTGCAGTTCTTTACTTTAGTTTTAAGGTGAGTTGCCAGGTCTGCACTTTTTATAGACCAGCCTCTTAGGAGGCAAGCCGGTGTTGCTGACTGAGCAGCCTCCTCTACAAATGGGTCTGCCCTGCCTTCACTGCGCATGTCATTTCTGAGCGTCTGCTGCAATTCACAGATTATCGCCTTGCTTCTGCTTAAAACTGCACTCTAGTCATCATCTATCTCAGCGACAAATATCTGAAGCTTTTGTACAACAACGGTTTCCGCATAAATTAGCATTATTTTATAATAAAATAAGCAGCACGTCAGACTCAGACGCACTGCTGTGGCGCGCCAATCGTTCCCCTGTCTTTTATGATGAAATAATGCTGAATTTATGTGGAAATGATTGTTGTATAAAAGCTTCAGATATCTATCGCTGAGATAGATGATGACTGGAGTGCAGTTTGAAGCAAAAACGAAGTGATAATCGGTGAATCGCTGCTGGTGCTCAGAAATGACGCATGCGCAGTGAAGGCAGGGGGGGGCGTTCAGTCAGCGGCACCGGATTAAGTGGTATATCCTGTTTTAACACTTTTGGTTTGTTGGCGATCATAGAACAACAGCGCCCTCTGGAATAAGATGCGAGAGCTGCTCCTGGTACATGTTTTAGAGGAATAGGCAATTCACGCCCCCATATCAGCAGCTTTTTTGGGGAGCTCACGCTTAGTCACGTGAGATTTATACACTACTGAGTATGCGCATCGAGAATGTAACAGCGGTCTGTTCAGGAGATGCATACTCAAACATTTCCAAATCACTGATTATGTATTGTAATTAATCACTCATTAAGAAATGCAGACAGTATGGTGCTGTGTGGTACCACACTGTGTGGGTCTGTGTCTAGAATATGCACTTTTCAAAAACTGAGAGACTGGTGAGGGAACCCACCAAGACTGTGGCACCACTGATGGAATTGTAGGCTTCTGTGGCTGTACTCCGCATTCTGCAACTTTTGGGTGAAGCATCACTAGCTTCATGGTGAGGTGGAATAAAGAATTTTCAAACAAGAAAACCGATCAAATCTTGGCTTGTCTTCCAGGTGCCTTTTTTCCAATCTAGCTGAAAATTCATGTCTGGAAAGTTATTCTCTGTTGCACTCCATGACGCTGTGTAACTGGTAATGCAACAGATAGAAGCTGCACTATGCACAGTCATAGTCACATCCATAAAAGTCTATAACTCCTTCAGACTTGTTGTGGGTGTCATGGTGGGTTGTATCACTCACCTCCTTCTTGCACAGTCACTCACTATTCTAGACATATTGAGGCACTGTATCAGGCTGCTTCTGTTTCTTAGTAATTAATGTAAATTTGTTCCAAGACATATTCAAGAATTTTAAAATGTTATTGTTTCTATTCCCTGAATTGCTTAAAGAAAACTGTTAGTGAAAGTGATGATTTATAGTCATCAAAAGATGGCGTAACTGTGTCCAGTATACATTTTATGTTTATGCTTTTTATTTTAAAATAAGTTTTTGTTGTTGCTCAATAATTTGGGACATTTTTTGAAACTATTCTGATAATACAAAAGTGGTTAATTTACATTGATTTCTAAAGCTACAATTAATTTCTTACTTCAGATATGGGGGTGCCAGTAATTCTGACCAGGACTGTACTTACGTATTCACACACTCACCTCCATTATTCACACATGGCTTAATGATTGAGCCCCACTGTGGAGCTAAAACATTTGTACAGCTGAAATCCCATTAAGATCCATTAAGATAAGTGAGACAGCAGTACTGCCTGTGTCAAACAAAAATATCAGCAGTTCTAGTTGTGTTGATGTTTCACAAATGCACCTCACTGGAATACAGATGTGCTGAAAATGAGCAGAAGTAAATTAACCTTCCAAGGCTTTAGTTTTAAAGCTGAGACAATTAGTTGACTATCAGGAATGATTCAGCTCTTGTATTAAGTGGTTTAGGTGGATGTGATGGGAGAAACTGCACATAGTTCAAATTTTCTTTGTTGCATTACCAGTTAGAGCTTTGAGGTTGAGCATATGAGAGAAGGATTGAATGCCCTGTCCTGATGGCGCGCTGTTGAAAGCACAGAACACAAAGCTATTTGGTTTGTGTCCAAGTCCTTGTCACTTTTTATGGGCTTAATTATCTGGTTCATTATTCACAGGCATTTGATGGTATGTCCTGAAGGTCAAACAGTGTCACCTGTCAGACTAGAGCGCAAAACACACAGTGCTGGGGTGTTGAATGGATGCAACAGACTTTGCGTGTCATGAACTTGCCCCTGTCAGGCATTTTTTGAATAATTCAAAGTTTAACTACTTTAGACCTACTTTTTAGTAGTCTGAAGTACAGTTTCTGTGATTGGCTATAGGAGTACGCCTGCTTTGCTCCTGACCACACCTCATTTTTAGACCAACACTAACCTGGAGCTTAAGGGGTATTGGGATCTGGAGAACGTGAGCACTGGTCATGAAAATGACATCTGCATCTGGTGAAAATGAGTAATGATGCTTGTGTTGCCCGTGCACCGCTTTGTACAGAGGAGAAGACGGGGGCCTAAAGCCCTATTCAGATGGGGTTACTTGTATTTTGGGAGGTGGGTTCAAGTAATAATTCTCAGAAATTCTCAGTAATGTTCAATTTCAGTCATTTTTACAGACTGCAAGCTCCCTTCACAGTAAAGATTCCACCAGCTTTTACCTTCTGTAAATGCGCCATAAAAATGACCCCAGGATATATTAAGCCATTGTGAATAGACATGTCCGTAGCATCTTGTGGACAAGTTTTCTACCATTTATCTCAAGTGTGGAGGTGCTTACAGGTATTCAGAAGTTGTGCCAAAAGCAGAAATTTTACTTGCATGCTTTAGTATTATGTATGTAGAATTGCTGTTTAAATCTGTTTGAACATATTACGGCTACAGTCTATTAAATGACGTGATCGTGTTTGGGACAGCACCTCACCTCTGTATTTCCACACTGTGCACCTTGTTCTACAGCATGTACTTTGAACAGCGTGTCTTTTGTTTGTTTTTTAATCATTGAATGTTCATTTCGTAGCAAACATATGTCATTTTACTTCTGGTAACTAGAACATAGTGAAGGAGTTCAAGTACCTCGGGGTCTTGTTCACTAGTGAGGGGACAGTGGAGCATGAGATTGGCTGGAGAATTGGCGCAGCAGGGGCGGTGTTGCATTCGCTCTAGTGTACTGTTGTGACAAAAAGGAGCGGAGCCAAAAGGCAAGCTCTTGATATACCAGTTATCAAAACTTTTTGTTAGCTGTGTCCACCACTGGATAGGACGAGCTAACATTAGCATCGCACAGTGACAGGAGGAGCTAATGGTAAAAGCTGTCTTCACTCCTACTCTCACCTGTGGTCATGAGGGTTGGGTCATGCCCGAAAAACTACATCGCGGCTACAAGCGGCTGGAATAGGTTTCATCAGGAGGGTGGCTGGTGTCTCCCTAATGCTGCGTTCACACCGGGCGCAATGCGAGCGACAGCAGCGACAGGTTGCCATGTAATCCTTATGGAACGACGCGTTTTGGCGCCAAGTCATGCAGCGCGACGAGATGGACGCGAATGAAGCAACGCGAGTGAAGCGATTTTGAGCAATTGCCGCGTTGCCCTCCTCCCCAAGTTGAAAAATCTGAACTTTTTCATCTCGTCGTGCCTCGATGACCAATCAGGGACTGAATATGTAGTGACGTGGAGATGTCTGGAGTTTGACTGAAGATGTGAACATGTCCTGTATCTGGTAGCAGCCTGTGAGCAGGACTTGTCTCTTTTGTCCTTTATTTCACAGTTATGACAGAGTTTTTGGAGCGAGCAGCAGCCCCTCAGCAGCGGGAGTGGAGTTCCTTTCTCTTTTATTTTGCGTGCGTGCGCGAGCGAATCATCCATGGAGATTTACTTATAACTGCACAGATGTATAATAAAACAAATGGTGACTGGTTTCTAAATACAATTATGACAGTTTTTTTGGGGGGGAAGAGCGAGCTGCAGCCTCACAGCAAGCAGCGGAGTTTTTAAAAAAACTTTTTTTAATTATTACATGTGCGTGCGTGAACGGGACAGTTGGTCCTCAAATTGGGTCCCGCAGAGGCGGAAGGACGCTGAAAGCAGCCGTCATCCAGATGCAGCTTCTGCAGCAAATAATGATACTCCCTGAATTGGGCGCTTTCCACAACAACTCGCTCTGTGTGATCAAGATACGTCATGTTAACTTGACTGACAACCGGAGCCGGCGAGCGGAATGGAAGCTCCTCCTATTTGATGACGCACCGGGGCGAGTTTTCACAGCAAAAGCAGAGCGACACACCGGGCGAAGGAGGTGCGTCCGTCGCCACGCGACCCCCGCGAATTTGTAGCGTCTGATCGTGCCCGGTGTGAACGCGGCATTAGAGATAAGATGAGAAGCTCGACCATTCATGAGTTCAGAGTAGAGCCACTGCTCCTTAGTGTTGAAAGGAGCCACCTGAGGTGGTTTGGACATCTGGTAAGGATGCCCCCTGGGCACCTCCTTAGGGAGGTATTCCAGGCACGTCCAGCTGGGAGGACTCCCTGGGGAAGACCCAGGACTTGGTGGAGAGATTATATCTCCACACTGGCCTGGGAACACCTCAGTATCCCCAGTCAGAGGTAGCTAATGTGTCCCAGGAAGGGGTCTGGGGTCCTTTCTAGAGCTGTTGCCCCCGCGACCCGATCCCGGATAAGCGGTTGAGATGACTGAGTGAGTAACTACAACATTAATTGCATTTTGTTTTAGTGAACCGAAAATGTGGTTCAGAAATAGGCCACCTATATCACTATGTGTGAGGAGGCTTCAGTCCTGTTGGTGCTGTGGTTAGATAAGTCTCCCTGTCACATCTCGGATTTAATTAAGAGAATACCTAAGGGAAGACAGAGACAGTTGTGCCATTAGCTGTACGGTCAGACTCCCACAGGCAGCATCTGCCTTTCTCCTGTGATGTAATTTTACAACATAATAAAAGTAAGAACTCCCCCTGGGCCACACCTTGGAAGAGCACAAACCAGCAGACGTTTGGTTGCATAAATTTAGTTCCTGTTCCAGTCAAAGTGCTTAAACCCCAGGATATTAGGGATATCAGAAGTGCACGTGTGGCTTCCTGTGGATGCACGTGAGCCTGCAAAAGGCACTGCACAATGTTCAGAGGCCTTTTATTTATTTTTATAAAGTAGCACGTTGTTAGAGGCGAGGACTGTGAATACAAAAGGCACGATTTTAAAATGATAGTTTAAAAGAAAGAAAGCACAAAATTGAACGTGGTGTCGTTCGGGTAGTGAGATGGCAGGAAACGTTGCTGTGCATGAAATTGTTTTGTTTGCTGTCTGCAGGGAAAATGGATGGAACTCGCACACCAAGAGACGAGAGGCGAAGAGCGCAACATAATGAAGGTGGGTAATTAAGTGTGCTTGTATTTTTTGATTTCATTGCAGACAGTGTAGTACAATGCAGTCATGCCTAAATAGAGCTTTTTGCTGTGTTGGGAAAAATAGCCAAATTATTATTTTAATACATCTGTTTTAGGGTCTGCCACTAGAGACTGCTGTTGAGCTGTCAAAGATTACAGTATTTTTTTTTCACTTTACAACGAATGAAAGATAAATCTGATTTTTCTAAAGAAAAATACCCAGTCTTCAATGATGAATGTATTTTAATCTTTGCTATTTCTTAATAACACCTCAATAGTTGAGAGGCGGCGAAGAGACAAGATTAACAACTGGATTGTCACTCTGTCTAAAATCATCCCAGACTGCAGTATAGACAGCACCAAGACTGAGCGGTTAACGCAACCCATTTCTGAGCTCTGCCTCCAACATGGGCTCTTTTTAAATTGCTGCCTTTCACACCTGTGACATTTCTGTCCTTTCAGAGTAAGGGAGGGATTTTATCCAAAGCATGCGACTACATCCACGAGCTGAGGCAAAGCAACCAGCGGCTGCAGGAAAGCCTGAAGGAAGTGGAGAGGATACAAGTGGACAATGAATTATGCAGGCAGCAGGTATAAGTTCAACTACATCAATTCCAGGGCTGCAACTATTGATTGTTTTCTTAATTGAGCATTCATCCCATTATGTTTTTATCACTAATTGTGAAATCCAATTAGAAGACTTTGACGATACAGAGGCAGTATAATTGCTTGACAACTTTCCTCCCAAACACAGCTATCATTTGTGCAAAGCATGTTTGAATCAAGACATTAAATGTAGTTTCACACAAGCTATTTTTACTGTTGTAATACTGACTGATTTTCAGCCGTGACAAAAATGTGTGCACAGGATTGCAACTGACTGCATCAATGTTAGCTACTAAATATTGTCTTATTGTTCTGATTGTCACATCCAAGACACATTTAAGGGACTTTGCCCACCTTTCTTTGGGCAAGTTACAGGCATTTGTCGCAGTGTTATCTATAGATTCAGTCATATCCATGTATTTACACAGAGGAAGCACGTCCACATTAAAAGGCTCTGCTCTCCACTGCGTTCTACATGAGCGTCTTGCAGAGTACTCTGTGCGCATGCACCAAACAATTTCACAATGATCTATTCAGAATTCAGGGGGTGACATGGGATGGTTAGGGCTTAGTTGGGAAATACAACCTTTGAGTACAAATGGATTACTCCATTGGTTCGGTGTACTGAAATGAATGTTTCTTAATATTTGGTGACAACATTGAACTCCTGTGTTCTTTTCTTTTTTTAAACAAGGTGGATTGCATCTCAATGTGTCACAAAACATAATTACATCCCCATAATTCTGTTCCTGCATCAGCCAAAAGCCATGCAGTGCAATTTTACTTTTGCACAGCAGTGCAAAAGTAAAATCGAGTCTTTAATAAGCGGATGACCGCTCTTTCCCCATTGTGAACCAGTACAACGGTATTCAGCTTGTGAGCTGAATGTACATTTTTAGCCATACATACTGGCTTAGATGGTACAACGCCCACTACCATTTAAGGCAGTGATCACAGCCAACACACATCTCTTATTCATTCAGTGGTTAATGGACCCGTGCTCTGGTTCAGAGTGTGATAACTACATGGATAAAACGGTTCCTTAAGGCAGAAAATTTTCCTGAAGGTTTTTCATTCATTAAGTTCCTTTAGGAACCGTTGCAGCCGTAATCAGGTCCACTCTTTGGTGTGGCTGGAACATGCGGTGCCAAATGAGAATTCCACAGGTCTAAAAGCAGAGCCGCTAACGAATGTCTCCGTGTGTAGCTGATGTGCTTTGAGGTAGTTTGGTGTGCCACATAAACTGTGATATAATAAGGCACAACGCCACATCAGGCATGCGTATGTGTATGTGAAGACTGAAATTACTTTGCTTTTGAATGCGTTGCAGCAACTTTGTCACATGTCTCAGAAGCGCAAAATCCACGTAGGCCCGCATGTCTGCTCATTTTTTGTGAAACAAACCCCTTGAGATTTTAGCCGGTGTAGCTTATTATCATAGCCCAACACAAAAAAAGAGGATCAAGGAGCTTGCACTCACATAATGAGAAAGTGTTACCTGAAATCTGTGGTTTAAGAAATGCTGGGAATAACTAAGTGCATGCTAATACACTAACGATATTGTGAAATCTGGCAGCTCTGAGGGCGCCGCGCCTCCTCACTGGATCCTTGCCCTGCAGGCACTTACCAATATATCCTTATTGTGATGCGCTAAGCTCAGTAACTTTCCTCTTCGTGGATCAGCGGGCAAGCAGCGAGTTTGGCTTTCAGTCAAGAGGTGACATATATGTCATAGTTCGATAAGCCACAAAGTTATGGACAGGGTTGTCAGTGAAACCCCATCTTTAATCCCAGGGATTGTGTAGCATCCTTGTGTTCATTACCCAGAGCTGCCGCTCTTGTCTTCAAAGTAAAAGTTTGGTCTGGAAACTCTGAGCTATACTTAGCTGTCACGGGAATGAAGGTGTTGATAATGAGATTTTACTTATTTATTATTTATTGTTTGTTCCTAAGATTGAAGAACTGAAGAATGAGAACGCTTTGCTCCGGGCGCAGCTACAGCAGCACGGCATTGAAATGGTTGGAGAAACACCGCCGCAGTGAAAAAGAGAGAGCGAGAGTGAGCAGAGGAGGGGGAGGAGGAGCGCCACCACGCAATACACCTTACAGGCACGGCGTCAAAGAATTCAAGAGGAGAATGGACGAGTGAAGAATTTTCTTTTTAGAGAATGGGTCCTTCCTTGGGTTTGCAGGCCGTGAACCCTTCCAGCAGCCAGCCGTGGCTGATTATGACTGTTCTAGTTCTTTTGAGATAAATACCTTTTAATGTCTTCAGAGGAAATAATGGGGGGGGAGGAGAAGCCCTTCCACCTTCAGAGCACAACGTCTGCTGAACTCCTCACCAGTTTTGTATTGATGTAGCTCACTCATGGACTGTTTGTCACCGTGTTCCCTGTCAGCATAATCCCTATTATTCATTTGAAGGAAAAAAGTCCTGCTTTTATTCTGTTGTCTGTGGTTTTTGAGTTCTGTATTGTTATTTTTAGCTGCTTTAATTTATTAGTCTGCTTGCTGTTAGAATCCTCTATGGAGACAAGTTACACTGAAACTCATGCATAGTTTTTTTTTTTCTCCCCTCCCTTTCTTTTTTAAACAAAATATGCAAAAACCGTGTGATTATAGTCAGAAGTTATACTTTGGACACGTGTCAAAGTAACACACATAGCTTTCCGGTCCTGACGGACAGAGGAGGAGCAGTGCTTTTTGATGTACAGCGGCGTGTAAATACAACTTGCAGTGTGTTCAGACATGCTACATACTTTTAGAAATGTCACCACTCAGTAAGCCCATGTTTCTTTTCTGCTTTAATGACCTTTGGAAAAGTGACTCCACGTGGTAGAAAAACAGTCTGTGGTTGACATCTTAAATCCTGTCTCACCTGACCTCCCAAAGCCACTCTGGGTGTGGTCTGTTGTACTGCTGACCACGCCCAGCTATGCTGCAGCAAGATAGACTCAGCAATGTTTGGACTGAGCCACCACTAGGTGGGAGTGCAAGCACAATTGTGTGTGTGTGTGTGTGTGTGTGTGTGTTTATAATCTGGACAATGTTCAGCTTGATTATTGTCGGGGCAGGTATAAAGGTGCTCTACTTGAATCGCTGTGTACGCACTTAATAAGGAAATGAGATGAATTGAGCTGACGCTAAAAACTCAGTTGTTCAGACAGGAATGAACTGTGGAACTTGAAGGTGATCAGCACCCACCTCTGGATTGTGGCCTGAAGGAGAGCGCAGCACATATTCCAACGTTTGCTAAACAAAAATTAAACAGAAGTGCAGTGGGCTTTTTGTTTTGTTTTGAAAATATTTTCTTTGTGTCATATACCAGTGTGTCTCGCTACATGCTACTAAGCCCTGTGTTCCATTTGAAGATGGTGGCAATTTTGGTGTTGCAACACTTGAAATGGCGCTGATTTGTGCACGGAGGGGAGGCACCCTGCAGGAGCGGCGCTCAAAGACTCTGCTCGCGGGGGTGGGGGTGCACACAAATCCTGGCTGCATTTCTTAGCGCAGCGAAAACCTTCTGTGTGTGGAACAGGTGGAAACTTGGACATGATCTCACATTTCTCCACCCACTCAATCAACCAGTAATTGTTCTAATGGGTTGTACAGATGGAAACTGTTTTAATGTTGATAATTTTTCTGAATGAAACTTTGTTTTTTCTTTCTTTTCTTACCCCTTCTCTCCACACTTTGGGCGGTGTGAATGCAGCCGCTTATTACTGCACTGTTTTTGTCCTGTACAGCTGAGGATCCAGCACAACAAAACCACCGTGTTGACCCTCTGCAAAGTTAGACGGAATTTCACATTTTTAATATTTCAGACTGTGTAATGGAAGCGGTGGACACGCTGCTTTGCAGATACTGCTTAATTCAGACATGATGTAGATGGTGTCTGATTCATCAAGAGAAGGCCTGCAGCCAGAGTTGAATGATGGATGTTTGCAGCAGTTTTGTACACCTCAGTGAGAGGAGAGCAGAGACTGAATGTGAAGACATGAATAATGATTCATAAGATGGATGATCACAAATGAAAGGTCATTTATGGCTACTTCCCCTTGTCTTGAATTTCTTTTGAACAAAGGAAGGAAAGAGGCTCATTTCTGTAGCAGTGTCACTGTTCTCAGGATAGATTCTAAGAGAAGTTTTCTAAATAAATGGAAAAATTAAAAGTTTGATGATGTAATAACTTCAGCAGAACTCACTCTGACTTGTTCATTTGTCTGGTTTTTTTTTTTTTTTTTTTTTTACTTTCAAGATATATTCAATTCTAATGGTAATATAATTGAAATTCAAATTCATTGTCAATTACTGCATTCAAAATATTTTGTAAAAATCATCCCACAATCATGCAGTCTGATTGACTTCAAGGTTGTGCACTAATATTTTTGACTGGGCCCCATCTTCCATCTGGTGCAAAGGAGCGCACAGTGCAAGTCATGTGCCCTTGTGGTTTCCACCTGAAATAATTATGGCTTTCACACCCGGTGCCCGCTTCTTTTAAATCTCAGGTAGAATTGCACTCATCTTTGTGCCCATGATGACATGTTGGTCTAAAAATCAGGTGTGGCTCGGCTCAGAGCTTGTGCATTGTTCTTGTAGTGAAGCAGAAAGTGGTTGCACCTGACACTTTAAAGTCAGGTGCAGTGTAATACTGGTATCTGGGATAGGCTTCGGCTCCCCCATGTCCCTTAATTAGATTAAATGGGTAGAGAGAATGAATGGAGGACTATGTGACATGCCTTTCACAAATGGGCCACAACCCATGTTCATGCTTGCGTATGAGAAAACAAAATGACAAAACGGGGAAAAAAAAGTGGTAAAATGCAAAACTTCGCCTTTACTGCTTCACCTCGGGGAGCTTTCATGGTCACATGGTCACTGGCACACTTGATAGGTTGGTGCAGATCCACAAACTCCCCCATAAAATTTCATTTGTTTTCTCAATAACGGGAGTAATGTGTGCCTGGTTCACACCAGCTCTGAAAAAAGATGACAGGTGACGCATCTATATGCTACGAGACAACTGTGTGTTTGTGGTTGTGTATGTCCCTCTCCTGTCCAAACGGTACCTCACAATTGAGCCAATCTTGCCACACATATACTTTCACATATAAGGAATGACGTAGGCTATTAAGCACTTTAGTACTAGTCATAGCAGCTGTGTCTTCTTGAGGCAGCTTTAGTCACATAACAGTTCTGCAGAATCTGGGAAAGGTGGTTGGTGATAGCTTTGTTGGTGAAGATGAAGTTTTCATTTCAGTTTATGACTCAAACTCACCCTGGGGCAGGTAATCGGCAAGTTTATTTCATATGTTCAAAGAAATGCCCGACTAATTTAGAAGATAAATTAATAACATTGTCCCTGTGACAGACTGCGTCCTGTCCAGGGTGTACCCTGTCTCACCCTTTGACTGCTGCAATAGGCTCCAGCACCCCACTTACCCCCATGACCCTTAATTGAAGTAAACGGGTATAGAAAATGGATGGATGGTTTCAAACCTACTTGGACGTAGCACCATATTTTGCATTCAGATTGGACATCCTCTAAATAGAGTTGGACATACTCTAAATCAGGGGTGGGTAATCATGTGCCATGAAGGGCCAAAACACAGGTTTCATTAATGATTTCATTAATGATCAGGTGTCTCAGCAGGAGATTTAATTGACGATCAGATGTTTATGCTCAGAGGAGACGCTCATCAGCAACCCACCTGCTGAGGTAATGGGTTACAAGGAAAACCTGCAGTGTCTCGGCCCTCGCTGCCCACCCCTGCTCTAAATCAACCTGTTATGTTTTTGATAACATAATATAAACTTAAGATAGTGTCACATATTTTAGCTGCCCATCATGGCCAATGAATTTAATAAGCACTTTGTACTATCAATAGAAGAGCTAATAAAAGATTTTGATAGAGCCACATTTAAAAGTGAATCACTACAGTCCTCTTCTGAATACTTTTGTCTACAAGAAGTGAATGAGACTGAAGTATCAAAGATTATCCAAAAACTGTCCAACTCCAAAGCAAATGATATCTATAATATAAATTCCTGCTTTCTCAAACGTTACAGTAACTCCTTAAACCTTTGACATACCTTATTAATTTGTCCATTAGAAAATGTAAATTTCCTTCAGGCTAGAAAAAAGCTGTGATTGTCCCAATTTTTAAATCAGGAGTCCAGGACTCTATGCAGAACTACAGGCCGATAGCAATTTTACCTGTATTGTCAAAACTTACTGAAAAGGTTGTGGCAGCTCAACTGACTGTCCACTTGGAGGCCAACCAGCTCCTCCACCCACAGCAGTTGGGCTTTAGAGCAGGGTATTCAACTGAGATCGCCAACTGCTGCTTCATAGAGAACATTAAAAATTCACTAGACAAGGGTGAAGTGGTAGGATCTGTGTTTTTGGATCTTAAAAAGGCGTTTGAAACAGTCAATCATAGCCTCCTTTTAGCCAAAATGTCCACATTGAACATCTCTTCGGAGGCGATGCAGTGGTTCACCTCTTTCCTGCAGGATAGGGAGCAGTGTGTGAGAGTGGCCCAAGATAACTCTTCCCTGATAAACATCTCAATGGGAATACCTCAGGGCTCCATACTGGGACCACTGCTTTTGGTCTCTTTATAAATGACCTTCCACTATCTTGCCCAGGTGTTCGCTGCCAACTTTACGCGGACGATGCAGTTTTTTATGCACCCGCAAAGACACCAGAGCAAGCTGCAGATGTTTTATCTGCATGTATGGCTGAGGTTAGTCAGTGGCTTTTCAAAAATCAATTAGTCCCTAACCTCACTAAAACAGTGTCTATGTGCTTTTCAATCAAAAAACAAAAATTAGAACACAATTTTAAAATAGTTTTACAGAACAGTGAAATACAACAAGTAAATGAAATGAAATATCTAGGATTGGTCCTTGACTCGCAACTAAAATTTGATGAACACATAAAGAAAATATCCA
Source organism: Thalassophryne amazonica (assembly GCF_902500255.1). NCBI lineage: Eukaryota > Metazoa > Chordata > Actinopteri > Batrachoidiformes > Batrachoididae > Thalassophryne > Thalassophryne amazonica. The sequence goes on along the minus strand of NC_047109.1, from coordinate 51,246,541 downwards.
AAACAATACAAAGAAATATAAATTGTTTTAGACTTATCAGGCACTTCATTCCAAACCAGGCGGCCCTGCTGTACATGCATGGGATGATATTCTCTCATATTTCCTACTGCATGACAGCATAGGCCCAGGCAGCTCCTTCAGCCACAAAGTGCATTGGTTCACTTTACAATCAAGCAATCAAAATTATGGACAGAAACCAATCTGTCATCACCACTGTCAAATCCTCCACAAACATAACTTATTGAGTTTTGACAGTTTTAGCAATTTCTGTTTTCTAAAATTATTTTTTAAATGCTACCACAATTTGGCTCCAGAACCACTTAGGGAATTTATAGGGAGATCAAACTGTAGCAGGACAACAAGAGGTAGCTTAAATCATAACTGTACCATCCCCAAGTGCAGAACCTCGTTTGGATAGTCAGCCTTTTCTTACAAAAGCTGTAAACTCTGGAACTCACTGCCCACAGATATTAAGGCCATCAGTGAGTTGAAAATGTTCACCTTTAAACTTAAATCTTGGCTTAAATCAAACCAAAACTGTACCCACCAGTAAACATACAAGAGTGAATGAATGAGATGAGTGAGATGAGAGTTTGAATTGTACTGTTGTATTTATTATAGATGTTCAAATGTAAATTAAGATGTTTTTAGGTCGTGTTAGAGTAGAAAAGCCTAACCAGGGACGGGAGTTGTAAATTAGCACTCTGTATGCATCACATCAGCTACAAGCTTTGATTTGTAGCTATGTCTGATTGTATTGTCCCTGTCAAATAAACAAATAAATAAAAATCCCTCTTATTGAGTGAACAATACAAGTATGAACTGTCTGTTCCTCTATAGATGAACCATGGTCACACACGTACAGTCATGAAATGACATGAATGGAGCAGTGCGCTCTTATCATGTCCACATCTGCTGGTCCTGCATGTCCATATGGCAAGCCGGCACCAGCCCAACACATGGGTCCTGTGGACGGTGCGCTGCAGGACAGACGCCGCGTTATGTGGAACAGAGCTCACGTGGGTGACGTGACATTCAGATGGCCCACTGTGTGTTATGATCCTGACGACCTGTTTCACCTGGGTCAGCCTGTCAACATGCGCGCCATGTGCTCGCTCGCTGCAGCCCGTCACAACAGCGATATATGTTTTTATGTATACGTGAGGACAGCAAGCAGACGCACACGTCACAGTGGACAGTGTAAGTTCATGTCCTTCAAAACATGGTACGTGTTCCCCAGCTGGGACGTCCAGAACCACAGATCTCTACAACTGCCGCTGTCGGCGGCCACGGCCCTTGTCAGTTCAGCGTGCACACCGTGTCACTCTGTGGCTATGTTATGTGATCATTTGTTTTTAGTTATTATGTAATTGTGTATGTCAGTAGTGTAGTACTTATTAATATACCTGTCCTGGCTGTGGGCTCTGTGTTTCTATTGTGACATGTCATGTGCACTGAGCCATCATTCACTTGTGGCTGTCAGTGAGTCTCTGGTCAGGAGCTGGGAGGCGGCTCACTGTGCTGTGTGCGCCACATCAGCAATTCATGCAAGTCCACCCCCCCCCCCGGCACACCACATGTGTGGCAGAGGGAAGTGGGGACCACAACACACGTGCAATTCACACACACGGCACCTGTTGTGGGGAGAGCCAACACTCTGGCACACCACGTGTGTTGCTGTTTTGCAACGCCACACTCTTGGGGCACTTTCACTGCCAGCTAGAAAGTGATCATCAGCTCACTATTTTCGTGATAGCAGCTCGAATGGCCACACACAAGTGTCAAGCAAGCGGTGTTAGATGTTCGTGTGTGACACCTGGAATTTGGCCAACATGCGCAGGGCGCTCGCTGTCTTTCGGCCGCTTGTGTCTGCAAATGTTGTGAGGACAGTTGTGCGAAGCACTGCTCTGAGTGTCTCTGTGAGTGTCCTCACTGTGGTTAAAATAATACAACTGTAAACCCATGACGCCTTAACAACAAACACTAACACTTGTTTTCTCTCAAAGCACACCTAAACTCTCTTTCTGAGGACAACATAATGTAAAATGCACTGATAAATCCATCTTACCCATGATTAAAAGTCCACTTTTGAAGGCATATTGGGTATTGCAAAGGCTTTGTGTCCGTCCTCTGTCTGTCTGTCCGTCTGTCTGTACTCAGCATACGTCCAGTTCTATTACTGCCAGGGTCTTCAAATTCACAGGGAACATTCTTGGGACACAGAAGTTGGACAAGTTCAAAGATGGCTAACCCTGACCTTTTTTAAGAGGTCAAAAGGTCACATTCTGTTTCCTATTTTTATGCTATTAATCCCACAAATCTGTTTTTGGAGAGGGGGTGACAGCCAATTAGAGTAGAGGGGCACTGTTACGTCACTGGCTGGTCTCTCTCTGGCTGGCAATTCAACATAGAGGAATCCGCTCTGAAACCACTGTCTTTCTGTGTAAATATAACATGTTTCTCATATATTATGTAAAAGCTAGCAAGAAATAAACACTTTGAAAACTGAAAACGCTGTTTTTGTAACCTGATAATACCTATGGAGTGATTTACAAGACATCTCGCGGACGTCAGTGTGCACGCATCACATGCGGTCAAAGGTAACTTCCACTCTTTTCACATACACGCTGTCCTGCAGACGCCGTTACAATGTGAATAAAATATTGTTTTTGATTGATTGATTGAGATTATTCTGCAAAATTAAAATGTGCTTATCCTGAAGTAATTAAATAATGTGTAGGTTAGAGCCTTTCTACAGTGCACTCAGAAAGTATTCACAGTGCTTCATGTTTCTGCATTTTGTTATGTTACAGTCTTATTCCAAAATGGATGAAATATTTTTTTCCTCAAAGATTCTACACACAATACCCCATAATGACAATGTGAAAAACGTTTTCATGAGATTTGTGCAAATTTAATAAGAAATCACATGTACATAAGTATTCACAGCCATGAAGCTCAAAACTGAGCTCAGGCTCAGGATCATCCATGAGATGTTTCTGAATCTTAATTAGAGTCCACCTGGGGTAAATTCAGTTGATTTGACATGATTTGTGAAGCCACACACCTAGTCCTGTACCTGCCCAAGCAGTTCTCACTTGGATGGTTAGTGGGTGCATGGAAATTAAAAATCACAGACATGCTTGTTCACCATGTGATCACAAATTTTTTTAGAGCTGTTTCAGATATGGTAGCCATTGGCCATCATGAAATCATAACATTTATTTTTAGGCCATATGCACATGTAATACCTCTATTCTTACTAATTCCGGGGTGCAGAATTAATTTCTGATATTGTTTTATGATTATGAGGTCATCTTGACCTTAAACAGGCAAGGTCAATGTCACTTTAGCATACAGATGATAACTTTGAATTCATTTCTCATATTGTTTTATCCATTTGACTTTATCTTCAGCTTCAAAGGGTAAGGTCAAGGTCATTTTGGTGGTTGAATAGGCCCGTAGATCCATTTTTGTAACATGACCATGGCCATAACTTAGCTGTTTCTATCATTAGAAATCAATGAACCAACAATTAAACCTATTCTGACTATGTTTGTTACTTTTTCTGTTAATTTAGGTAGTAGTTTATATACCCATACAAATTCTGTTCCTATATTATATATTCTATGTAACTACATCACTTATTTTCATGAGTTTTGTTAACATCAATTAAGAATATGAACGATTATACAAGAATATATTGATTGAAAATATAAAACAAAATCAAATCAAACAGGAAATAGTCCACAGTGCACCATATCACATGTACTTGCAGGTTCGTCTTTCTGTTTCATGTTTTTATAGCTCTTGCGGCATCCCCCAACTTAAGGTTTGGACAGAGATTCACGACTCGAGATAGTGACTGAATGCCCAAAAGGGAGGGAGAGTAGACCACAGAAAATGAGAACGAATAATCATTCACAGCATGTAAGCACATTCATATGATTGACAGGAAGGGGGACTGATTGAGGTGTGGTCCTGCTGCTCAAGCTACATTTATCTCTATTACACAAATAAAACGTCTTGATTGCTTTGTGGTTTGCTTTAAGCCTTTAAGGCATTGCCCATCTCCACTCTGAATGGGTTTTGCAGCATTTGGCTGAATGTGAGATAATATAACCCAAAACACTTCAGATTTCCTTGTGCCATCAGCAGTCACAGCATGAATAATACTATAAAGCCTGTTCCTTCTGCAGTCGCATATGCCCACACTATGATGTAGTGATGTGCTCTGATATGGATGATGTCCACTTCTCTATAAGTTTCAGGTGCAAGTTGATCTTTGTATTGCAGAGATGCACATACTTTTTAAAAGTTAATTATTACCTCTGCAAAGAGGGCCACATCTGTTTGTTCATTTTTTTGTCCCTGCAGGATACGTAGAAATTAATGAACTGATTTTTGGGAAAAAGGTGGATCCAGGATTTTTTTTTTTCTTCCTTCATCTTTAGCATGGGAAGATTTTATGACAATTTGTATTTTCTACTCAAGATAACTACATTTGTCAGGACCTTTTTGCATGCACACAGTCATGTACAACCCCAATTCCAATGAGTTGAGACGTTGTTTAAATGTAATTAAAAACAGAATACAATGATTTGCAAATCCTCTTCAACCTATTTCAATTGAAGACACCACAAGACAAGATATTTAATGTTCAAACTGATAAACTTTATTGTTTTTGTGCAAATATTTGCTGATTTTGAAATGGATACCTGCAGCATGTTTCAAAAAAGCTGGGACAGTGGTATGTTACCACTGTGTTACATCACCTTTCCTTCTAACAAACATAGATAAGCGTTTTGGGAACTGAGGACACTAATTGTTGAAGCTTTGCAGGTGGAGGAGCTGGGGGGAGGTGTGTGTGGATCGGGAGGTCTGGGCGGCTCTGCTTGAGCTGCTGCCCCCACGACCCGACCTGACTAATGCAGTGCCGCCTGAGGGATCGAAGGTCATGGGCATTCAATGTTGGTTTCGGCCTTGCCGCTTATGTGTAGAAAGTTCTCCAGATTTTCTGAATCTTCTAATTATATTATGGACTGTAGATGATGGAATCCCTAAATTCCTTGCAACTGAACGTTGATAAACATTGTTTCTTAAACTGTGGCTATTTTTTTCATGCAGTTGTTCACAAAGTGGGTGATCCTCGCCCATCTTTGCTTGTGATGGCTGAGCCTTTGGGGGATGCTCCTTTTATACCCAATTCTGACACTCCCCTGTTTCCAATTAACCGTTCACCTGTGAAATGTTCCAAACAGGTGTCTTTGAGCATTCATCAAATTTCCCAGTCTTTTTGAAACGTGTTGCAGGCATCCATTTCAAAATGAGCAAATATTTGCACAAAAAACAAAAAAGTCTATCAGTTTGAACATTAAATATTTTGTCTTTGTGGTGCATTCAATGAATATAGGTTGAAGAGGATTTGCAAATCAATTCCATTCTGTTTTTATTTACATTTCGCACAACTTCTAACTTCATTGGAATGAACAGCTGAACAGGTTTGCTTCACATTTTTGCAGGCTATTCAGCACTTTTTTGAAAGACCCTCTACATTTTTACTCGTGCAGGATCAGTTGTGACTGAGTAGTCAGTCAATGTTCATCACCTGTCATCTTACTATTTCTATACTCCTGTAATTAAATGCAGTATCACATGGTGCAGGATCAGAGATGGTCACATACCCCCTAATCGCTGTAATTCCAAAGAACAAGAAAATTCACACCAACCACCTTTACTCATATGACCATCAACCAAGCATAAATGTCATAAACACAAATAACAGAATCAGGAGTTCAACAGATTCCAGCCAAGCTGCTGTATGCAGTCACATCAGCAGCAGCACAACCTTACACCTCAATTTCCACAGGGCGCCATTCTATTACGATTGCCCATGATTGCCCAAAAACAGTGCAAAAACGGGATGAAACAGCTTACTTCGGTTGCTTCCTAACATCTGGCTTATTAACTGCAGATGTAGGAACCTGCATGAAACAAAAGTAAAGGGCCTGTCACACCTTGACAATTTAGTGAGGCGTATACAGAAGTGTGAAAAATTTGGTGAATACACGAGCTACATCAAATAAATTATGCAGCTGTCACACCATGATGATTTAGCCAGCACATGTTGATGTATCAAAAATGCTGGCAATACACCATAGCTGACACATTCAGATAGGTTATGTGGTCATCCAGAACATGTAAAATTCATCTAAATACATCAATATGTGTTAGAGATAAGTTTGATATAAGTTACACATAGGTTCAGAGCGCATTATAAATACGTTTTGGGTACACTAGACATTATTTCAACACATTTTGACTTATGAGTAACTTACAAGTAACGTGTCAACAATCGCATAACTCACCTACAACTTATGGACCACGTATCCAGGACGTATGAGCCATATGCTAGCATGTGTCAAAAATATTCTGCATGCACAAAATTTTTCAATGACCTTGTCATACTATGATATATATCAGTGTGTTTCAATGTGGTCGTAACGTATACAAATCCTACCCATAACTTATTAGACCTACGCTAGCATATTCACCAAATTTTTAATACGTCGACATATGCAGGCTAAATCATCGAGGTGTGACAGGGCCATAAGGAGCTGTGCCCTCAGCTAGAATCACAACAAATGCTGCTTTGCTTCAACTTTATAATCCAGATGGTGCACAGTCAAACAAGTTTGAAGCTGTACTCAGTAGGAATACCCCTTTAAAGACATGTGAACATGACTGAAGCTGTTAAGACTGTGAACACCCAAAAGTTACCACGTACTAGTGACGATTTGGCAAATTGGGATGAAATTTTTGAACAGCTTGAAAATTTCAACCGATTTCAAAACTGGTGCCGATGATGGCCGTAACTACTACATATACCAAGTTTGTTCAAGATTGATGAAGATGGATCAAGAAGTTAGTGTGATGCTTCAAAACATACCCCGATTTGCTATTTGAGATGAAACGGGAAAGAATGGCGCTCTGTGGAATAGCTTCATAATGCAAGCAAGAATAGGGCTATCTAGACTGACAACACACTGTAACCCGTAGCGTTAACCCTAGACTACAGGGCAGTGATACAGAGCTTTACCAATATGAGGTACATAAACAACAGGGAACAGAGTGTGAGAGGTTGCAAAAAAGACATGCAGCGACATTCTGGTACACCGTGCTATTTGTCTGTCTGTTTGTTTGTCTGCTTGTGAACAGCCTGGGGCCCACAGTCTTTGTATGTAAGATGGTATCCTTTATCATCTGTCAAAAGTTTGATCCAGATCTGATCCAGATTACAGATTTTATGGCCATTTAAATTTGACATAAAAACCTCATTTAATGTATACGAGGTCTGTTAGAAAAGTATCCGACCTTTTTATTTTTGCAAAAACCATATGGATTTGAATCACGTGTGATTGCATCAGCCAAGCTTGAACCTTCGTGCGCATGCGTGAGTTTTTTCACACCTGTCAGTTGCGTCAATCGCCTGTGAGCAGGCTTTGTGTGAGCAGTGGTCCACCCCTCTCGTCGGATTTTTATTGCGAATAAAATGTCTGAACGATTTGGAGCTTTGCTGCATCAAATTTTTCCAGGAACTGTGAGAGACCTCCAGGTGGACACCATTCGGAAATTCAGATGGCTTTCAGGGATGATTTTATGGGGATTACACAGATTAAGGAGTGCTCCACCAGTTTAAAGACCGCCCACAGCATCTGAGAGCGCAGCGCACTCTGAGCACCGATTGACAGGCTGAAACCCCGCTGAAACAACCAGATCATTTCCAACGTGAAGGCTTTGTTGATCGGACGTTCTGACTTCCACAGAAATGGCAGAAGACGTGGACATCACCACGTTTTCGGCACATTCCACTGTTACAGGAGTTTTTGTCATGGAAAGAGAAGCGGATGGATGCGCCACGGAGCCGCTCATGGCGCGGACAAAAGCACCTCTGTGTTGGTCTCACAGGACGGCTTTCAGATGGCTTTCAGACGGCTTTTGGTGGCTTTTCAGTCGTGTGACTATCCGAGAAATTGTGAATGAGCTGGACATGCCAGGACATGTCCTGTGAAGCTTCATCACGGCGTTGCTTTGCGCCATGCGGCTCCATCCCGACGCGCAAATTTGTCCGCACGTCTGTCTCAATGTGCCGAAAAAGTGCTGATGTCCACGTCTTCTGCAGTTTCTGTAGAAGTCAGACGACGTCCCGGATCAACAAAGCCTTCACTTTGGAAATGAACGGCACATTCTACTGTTACAGGAGTTTTGTCATGGAAAGAGGAGCGGAGAAATTCGCGCGTCGGGACGGAGCCGCATGGCGCAAAGCAACGCCGTGATGAAGCCTCACAGGACATGTTCTGGCATGTCCAGCTCATTCACAATTTCTCGGATAGTCACACGACTGAAAAGCCACCGAAAGCCATCTGAAAGCCGTCCTGTGAGACCAACACGGAGGTGTTTGTCTGCGCCCTGAGCAGCTCCGTGGCGCATCCCTCCGTTTCTCTTTCCATGACAAAAACTCCTGTAACAGTGGAATGTGCCGAAAAAGTGGTGATGTCCACGTCTTCTGCCATTTCTGTGGAAGTCAGATGACGTCTCGGATCAACAAAGCCTTCACTTTGGAAATGATCTGGTTGTTTCAGCGGGGTTTGAGCCTGTCGATCGGTGCTCGGAGTGCGCCGCGTTCTCAGACTCTGTGGGCGGTCTTTAAACCGGCTGGAGCACTCCTTAATCTGTGTAATCCCCATAAAATCGTCCCTGAAAGCCATCTGAATTTTCTGAATGGTGTCCACCTGGAGGTCTCTCACAGTTTCTGGAAAAAATTGATGCAGCAAAGCTCCAAATCGTTCAGACATTTTATTCGCAATAAAAATCCGACGAGAGGGGTGGACCACTGCTCACACAAAGCCTGCTCACAGGCGAATGACGCAACCAACAGGCGTGAAAAAACTCACGCATGCGCACGAAGGTTCAAGCTTGGCTGATGCAATCACACGTGATTCAAATCCATATGGTTTTTGCAAAAAATAAAAAGGTTGGATACTTTTCTAACAGACCTCGTATTTTACATTATTTTAATCAAACATGCCCCAATTACTCTCATATTTGAATGTGAGGGGCAGAATGGCACTCACTATCGCCTGACAAACTTTGATCCAGATCTGATCCGGATTGCGGATCTTGTAGACATTTGAATTTAATATTGAAAAGCCCATTTGGTGTACATTTTGCATTATATCTCAATCAAAAGTGCCTCAATCATGCTCATTTGTGACAATGAGGTGCAAACTGTCACTCTCAATGAATAGATTCATTTGATCTGCATCTGATCCATATGATGGATTTAGGGCATTTGATTTTAACATTGAAAAGCCCTTTTGATCTATATTTTGTATATATATATATATATATATATTTAATGAAAAGCCACTTCGAACAGGACTTTGACCTTGAAAAATTTTCCAAGGTAAAAATTTGTGGATACCAGTGTTGGCGGAGGTTTGTGGTCTACGGGTGCGGTGCGCTAGTTGCTCTGGGATTGTGATACCAGAATACCACTCTTCTGAGTGCCCTTTATACAGTAAAATATTTTACGAGATTTAAAAAAAAAAAGTCTTGGTGAATGTATGTATTCAGAGTGCTTTCTAGTGTATGTAATCAATTGATCAACACCACCAGTAAAAGTAGATAGAACACTTGGAGGGCACCTTCTGTGAAAAAGATCAATGTGGGGAAAGAACATCTAAGCACTCAGTCAGATTGAGTTTGATGCCTGCAGGTCTCAGGCTTTTAGGCAATGTTTTTGCTATTCTCAGGTTTGGAAAATCTTTACAATGCACACTGAGATGTAGTACATGTCCTTTCAAGACAGCTACAATGTTGGGAAAGTGTAGGAACACGGACCCACAACAGGGGGCGCAAATGAACGGACAATGGAATAGGTCAAATAACAACACTTTACTGTTGCGAACGTGCACAACAAACACAACAAATTACAACAATGGACAAAGTTCAATTCACGAAGGTGTCGTGTGGGCAGGCTCGAAGATAGGAGACGCCTCTCCAAAGTAGAACCGGAACCACACGGTTTCCTCCGCCACAGGACCCCGGGAATACTGGAGCCGCCAAGTTCCGAACTCCAGGTGGCCACTGCCTCCGCGTGTCGGACCTGGTACTGCTGGCGAGGAACAAGAACACAATTAACGGGGCGCGTTTGCACCAGCAACCTGTACGGCAGGGAAGCTACCTCCACCTCTCGTTGGGGAAAAAAGTCTGCAATCACTCACAAAAATCACAAAGGTTACTGTCAAGCAGTCAGCTGAGATTATTACCTTCCAGGTAGAACGATATCTCGGCGATGAGGTGGAGATGCCGTCCTGCTGATATACCCCAGTGATAATTGCCGTCAGCTGTCTCAGGTGATGGGTGACAGCTGTTACCGAGGCTGCTCCTGTGGGGCGGCGGCGCCCTCTGGTGGTGGTGGGCCAGCAGTACCTCCTCTTCAGCGGCCCACACAACAGGACCCCCCCTCAAGGGCGCCTCCTGGCGCCCGACCGGGCTTGTCCGGGTGGCGACGGTAGAAGGCGGCCAGGAGGGCCGGGTCCAGGATGAAGCTCTTCTTCACCCAGGAGCGTTCTTCGGGACCATACCCCTCCCAGTCCACCAGATATTGAAAGCCCCGGCCCATCCGACGGACGTCCAACAACCGGCGCACTGTCCAAGCCGGCTCGCCATCGATGATCCGGGCAGGAGGTGGTGCCGGACCGGGTGTACAGAGGGGCGAGGTGTGATGGGGCTTGAGCTTCGACACATGAAACACAGGATGGATCCGCAGTGAGGCTGGAAGCTGAAGCCTCACTGCGGCGGGATTGATGACCTTGAGGATTTTAAACGGTCCTATGTACCTGTCCTGTAGTTTAGGGAGGCCACTTGTAGTGGGATGTCCTTGTGGAAACACACTTCCTGCCCGGGGCGATACGTAGGGGCCGGGGTCCGCCGCCGGTCTGCATGGGTCTTCGCCCTCATCCGGGCCTTCAACAAAGCAGAACGGGCGGCGCGCACACCCGATGGCACTTCCGCAGGTGGGCCTGGACCGAGGGCACACCGACCTCCCCCTCAACCACCGGGAACAACGGGGGCTGATACCCAAAAACACCTCAAAGGGGGAGAGGCCGGTGGCTGATGACACTTGACTGTTGTGGGCGTACTCGATCCAGGCCAGATGAGTACTCCAGGCCGCCGGGTGCGCGGCTGTCACACAACGCAGTGTTGCTCCATTGCTTGATTGGCCCGCTCTGCTTCCGTTGGTCTGGGGGTGATACCCGGACGAGAGACTGACCGTGGCCCCCAGTTCCCGGCAAAAGTCCTCCAGACATGCGAGGAGAACTGGGGACCGCGATCGGACGATGTCTGATGGTATCCCATGCGGACGACGTGGTGGACCAGGAGGTCCGCCGTCTCCTGGGCCGTAGGGAGCTTCGGGAGGGCCACGAAGTGGGCCGCCTTGGAGAATCGGTCCACTATCGTGAGGATCACGGTGTTTCCCTGGGACGGCGGGAGGCCCGTGACAAAATCCAGGCCGATGTGGGACCAGGGGCGATGAGGCACGGGCAGCGGCTGTAGCAGTCCCGGAGCCTTGCGATGGTCGGCCTTGCCCCTGGCACAGGTGGTACAGGCCTGGATATAGTCCCGGACGTCGGCCTCCAGGGACGCCATCAGAAGCACTGCCGGACAACTGCCACGGTTCTTCGCACCCCTGGGTGACAGGAGAGCTTAGAGCCGTGACAGAAGTCCAGGACTGCAGCCCTTGCCTCTGGTGGACGTAAAGTCTGTTCTTTGGTCCAGTCCCGGGGTCCGGGCTTCGTGCCAGGGCCTCCCGGACAGTTCTCTATACGTCCCAGGTGAGGGTGGCCACGATAGTGGACTCCGGGATGATGGGTTCCGGTGGATCCGACAACTCCGCTTTGACCTCGTTTCGTGTACCCGGGACAAGGCATCCGACTTCTGGTTCTTGGTCCGGGCCGGTAGGTGATGCGGAAGTCAAAACGGCCGAAGAACAGTGACCAGCGGGCTTGCCTGGGATTCAGCCGCTTGGCGGTCCTGATATATTCCAGGTTCGGTGGTCAGTGAAAACCGTGAATGGCACGGACGTTCCCTCCAACAGGTGTCTCCACTCTTCAAGAGCCTCTTTCACCGCAAGGAGTTCTCGGTTGCCGACGTCATAGTTCCGTTCAGCCGGGGTCAACCTGCGGGAAAAATAGGCACACGGATGAAGGACCTTATCGGTCTTCCCACTCGGGACAGCACAGCCTATCCTGAGTCCGAGGCATCCACTTCAACCACTAACTGGCGACTAGGATCGGGCTGCACCAGAACGGGTGCAGACGAGAAGCGCCGTTTCAACTCCTTGAACGCGGCATCGCAACGATCCGACCAGGTGAAGGGGACTTTTGGTGAGGTCAGGGCTGTCAGGGGGCTAGCAACCTGGCTGTAGCCCTTAATGAACCTCCTGTAGAAATTCGCAAAGCCGAGGAACTGTTGCAGCTTCCTACGGCTTGTGGGTTGGGGCCAGTCTCTCACCGCTGCAACCTTGGCCGGATCAGGAGCGACGGAGTTGGGGGAGATGATGAACCCCAGGAAGGACAAAGAAGTGCGGTGAAACTCACAATTCTCGCCCTTAACAAACAGCCGGTTCTCCAAAACCGCTGCAGGACCTGACGTACATGCGGACATGGGTCTCAGGATCGGAGAAAAGATGAGTATGTCGTCTAAATATACGAAGACGAATCGGTGCAGGAAGTCCCGCAAGACATCATTAACCAATGCTTGGAACGTCGCGGAGCATTTGTAAGACCGAACGGCATGACCAGGTACTCAAAATGACCTAACGGGGTGTTAAATGCCGTCTTCCACTCGTCTCCCTTCCGGATCGAACCAGGTGATACGCATTCCTAAGATCAAGCTTGGTGAATATCTTGGCTCCATCAGGGGCGTGAACACCGAATCCAACAAGGGTAAGGGGTATCGGTACGAACCGTGATTTCGTTCAGCCCCTGTAATCAATGCATGGACGTAACCGCCATCCTTTTTCCCCCACAAAAAAGAAACCCGCCCATCGGGGAGGTGGAATTCCGGATCAACCCGGCAGCCAAAGAGTCCCGGATGTAGGTCTCATTGATTCGCGTTCAGGTCGTGAGAGGTTGTACAGCCTGCTGGACGGGAACTCAACGCCTGGAACCAAATCAATGGCACAATCATACGGGCGGTGCGGGGGAAGGGTGAGTGCCAGATCCTTGTGAACACCTCCGCAAGGTCATGGTACTGCACCGGCACCGTATAGATTGGGCGGGCTCTGACCCTCCCTGGCCTGGGAACCGGGAGGAACCGAGGAACCTAAACATACCCGATGGCAGGTCTCGCTCCATGGACAACTACCCGGACGGCCAATCGATCCGGGGATTGTGCTTCAACATCCAGGGAAAACCTAAAATCACACGGGAGGTGGCCGGAGTTACAAAAAACTCGATCTCTCCCGGTGATCCCCGACACACCAGAGTTACGGGGGTGTTGGGGTGATGGAGGGAGTAGGGAGCCATCTAGTGCCCGTACTGCACAGGCGAGGTAAGCGCCACCAGAGGGAACCCTGTCTCCCTGGCCCATTTGCTATCAAGCAAATTCCCTTCTGAGCCCGTGTCCACCAGTGTGGGGCTTCAGGGTTAAATCCTCATAAAGGATTGTAACTGGGAGTCGTGTGGCGATGTGGGTGTGTCCCACGTGAACGTCTCGGCCCCCCCTAGCCCAGTGTCTAGGGGCGGGCGTTGGTGTTAACCGTTCGGGGCAGTCTCTACCTGATGCTCAATCGAGCCACAAACAAAACACGCTCCGCGGGCCAGCCTCCTTTGTGTGACCGGTGCCCTAAATGTTGCCCTACTCGTGTCCATAGCTTCGTCAGCAGGGGGAGCTGTGATCGCACGGAGCGCAGGGGCCGTGGAGTGGGGGAGGGCGGAACGCGGTGGAACCGGAGGAAGGGAGAGGGACGACGCGTGCCTGGCCACGCCCTTCGTCTCGTTCCGACGGCGCATTTAACCGATTGTTAATCGTATGACAAGATCGATAAGCCATCCAAATCCCGCGGTTCGTCCTTAGCACCAGGTGCTCCTTGAGGACCAATGACAGTCCGTTTACGAAGGCGGCGCGGAGGGCAGTGCTATTCCAGCCGGACCTCGCAGCCGCGATGCGGAAGTCGACTGCATAGGCAGCTGCGCTCGGCGCCCCGTCTCATGACAGCAGCACGGCTGAAGCGGTCTCTCCTCTATTAGGGTGATGAACACTGTTCTGAGCTCCCTCACAAACCCATCATATGTCAGAAGGAGCCGGAACTTGCTCCCAGAGCCCAGGTGCCTTTTTTCCAATCTAGCTGAAAATTCATGTCTGGAAAGTTATTCTCTGTTGCACTCCATGACGCTGTGTAACTGGTAATGCAACAGATAGAAGCTGCACTATGCACAGTCATAGTCACATCCATAAAAGTCTATAACTCCTTCAGACTTGTTGTGGGTGTCATGGTGGGTTGTATCACTCACCTCCTTCTTGCACAGTCACTCACTATTCTAGACATATTGAGGCACTGTATCAGGCTGCTTCTGTTTCTTAGTAATTAATGTAAATTTGTTCCAAGACATATTCAAGAATTTTAAAATGTTATTGTTTCTATTCCCTGAATTGCTTAAAGAAAACTGTTAGTGAAAGTGATGATTTATAGTCATCAAAAGATGGCGTAACTGTGTCCAGTATACATTTATGTTTATGCTTTTTATTTTAAAATAAGTTTTTGTTGTTGCTCAATAATTTGGGACATTTTTGAAACTATTCTGATAATACAAAAGTGGTTAATTTACATTGATTTCTAAAGCTACAATTAATTTCTTACTTCAGATATGGGGGTGCCAGTAATTCTGACCAGGACTGTACTTACGTATTCACACACTCACCTCCATTATTCACACATGGCTTAATGATTGAGCCCCACTGTGGAGCTAAAACATTTGTACAGCTGAAATCCCATTAAGATCCATTAAGATAAGTGAGACAGCAGTACTGCCTGTGTCAAACAAAAATATCAGCAGTTCTAGTTGTGTTGATGTTTCACAAATGCACCTCACTGGAATACAGATGTGCTGAAAATGAGCAGAAGTAAATTAACCTTCCAAGGCTTTAGTTTTAAAGCTGAGACAATTAGTTGACTATCAGGAATGATTCAGCTCTTGTATTAAGTGGTTTAGGTGGATGTGATGGGAGAAACTGCACATAGTTCAAATTTCTTTGTTGCATTACCAGTTAGAGCTTTGAGGTTGAGCATATGAGAGAAGGATTGAATGCCCTGTCCTGATGGCGCGCTGTTGAAAGCACAGAACACAAAGCTATTTGGTTTGTGTCCAAGTCCTTGTCACTTTTTATGGGCTTAATTATCTGGTTCATTATTCACAGGCATTTTGATGGTATGTCCTGAAGTCAAACAGTGTCACCTGTCAGACTAGAGCGCAAAACACACAGTGCTGGGGTGTTGAATGGATGCAACAGACTTTGCGTGTCATGAACTTGCCCCTGTCAGGCATTTTTTGAATAATTCAAAGTTTAACTACTTTAGACCTACTTTTTAGTAGTCTGAAGTACAGTTTCTTGTGATTGGCTATAGGAGTACGCCTGCTTTGCTCCTGACCACACCTCATTTTTAGACCAACACTAACCTGGAAGCTTAAGGGGTATTGGGATCTGGAGAACGTGAGCACTGGTCATGAAAATGACATCTGCATCTGGTGAAAATGAGTAATGATGCTTGTGTTGCCCGTGCACCGCTTTGTACAGAGGAGAAGACGGGGGCCTAAAGCCCTATTCAGATGGGGTTACTTGTATTTTGGGAGGTGGGTTCAAGTAATAATTCTCAGAAATTCTCAGTAAATGTTCAATTTCAGTCATTTTTACAGACTGCAAGCTCCCTTCACAGTAAAGATTCCACCAGCTTTTACCTTCTGTAAAATGCGCCATAAAAATGACCCCAGGATATATTAATCCATTGTGAATAGACATGTCCGTAGCATCTTGTGGACAAGTTTTCTACCATTTATCTCAAGTGTGGAGGTGCTTACAGGTATTCAGAAGTTGTGCCAAAAGCAGAAATTTTACTTGCATGCTTTAGTATTATGTATGTAGAATTGCTGTTTAAATCTGTTTGAACATATTACGGCTACAGTCTATTAAATGACGTGATCGTGTTTGGGACAGCACCTCACCTCTGTATTTCCACACTGTGCACCTTGTTCTACAGCATGTACTTTGAACAGCGTGTCTTTTGTTTGTTTTTTAATCATTGAATGTTCATTTCGTAGCAAACATATGTCATTTTACTTCTGGTAACTAGAACATAGTGAAGGAGTTCAAGTACCTCGGGGTCTTGTTCACTAGTGAGGGGACAGTGGAGCATGAGATTGGCTGGAGAATTGGCGCAGCAGGGGCGGTGTTGCATTCGCTCTAGTGTACTGTTGTGACAAAAAGGAGCGGAGCCAAAAGGCAAAGCTCTTGATATACCAGTTATCAAAACTTTTTGGTTAGCTGTGTCCACCACTGGATAGGACGAGCTAACATTAGCATCGCACAGTGACAGGAGGAGCTAATGGTAAAAGCTGTCTTCACTCCTACTCTCACCTGTGGTCATGAGGGTTGGGTCATGCCCGAAAGAACTACATCGCGGCTACAAGCGGCTGGAATAGGTTTCATCAGGAGGGTGGCTGGTGTCTCCCTAATGCTGCGTTCACACCGGGCGCAATGCGAGCGACAGCAGCGACAGGTTGCCATGTAATCCTTATGGAACGACGCGTTTTGGCGCCAAGTCATGCAGCGCGACGAGATGGACGCGAATGAAGCAACGCGAGTGAAGCGATTTTGAGCAATTGCCGCGTTGCCCTCCTCCCCAAGTTGAAAAATCTGAACTTTTTCATCTCGTCGTGCCTCGATGACCAATCAGGGACTGAATATGTAGTGACGTGGAGATGTCTGGAGTTTGACTGAAGATGTGAACATGTCCTGTATCTGGTAGCAGCCTGTGAGCAGGACTTGTCTCTTTTGTCCTTTATTTCACAGTTATGACAGAGTTTTTGGAGCGAGCAGCAGCCCCTCAGCAGCGGGAGTGGAGTTCCTTTCTCTTTTTATTTTGCGTGCGTGCGCGAGCGAATCATCCATGGAGATTTTACTTATTAACTGCACAGATGTATAATAAAACAAATGGTGACTGGTTTCTAAATACAATTATGACAGTTTTTTTGGGGGGGAAGAGCGAGCTGCAGCCTCACAGCAAGCAGCGGAGTTTTTAAAAAAACTTTTTTTAATTATTTACATGTGCGTGCGTGAACGGGACAGTTGGTCCTCAAATTGGGTCCCGCAGAGGCGGAAGGACCGCTGAAAGCAGCCGTCATCCAGATGCAGCTTCTGCAGCAAATAATGATACTCCCTGAATTGGGCGCTTTCCACAACAACTCGCTCTGTGTGATCAAGATACGTCATGTTAACTTGACTGACAACCGGAGCCGGCGAGCGGAATGGAAGCTCCTCCTATTTGATGACGCACCGGGGCGAGTTTTCACAGCAAAAGCAGAGCGACACACCGGGCGAAGGAGGTGCGTCCGTCGCCACGCGACCCCCGCGAATTTGTAGCGTCTGATCGTGCCCGGTGTGAACGCGGCATTAGAGATAAGATGAGAAGCTCGACCATTCATGAGTTCAGAGTAGAGCCACTGCTCCTTAGTGTTGAAAGGAGCCACCTGAGGTGGTTTGGACATCTGGTAAGGATGCCCCCTGGGCACCTCCTTAGGGAGGTATTCCAGGCACGTCCAGCTGGGAGGACTCCCTGGGGAAGACCCAGGACTTGGTGGAGAGATTATATCTCCACACTGGCCTGGGAACACCTCAGTATCCCCCAGTCAGAGGTAGCTAATGTGTCCCAGGAAGGGGTCTGGGGTCCCTTTCTAGAGCTGTTGCCCCCGCGACCCGATCCCGGATAAGCGGTTGAAGATGACTGAGTGAGTAACTACAACATTAATTGCATTTTGTTTTAGTGAACCAGAAATGTGGTTCAGAAATAGGCCACCTATATCACTATGTGTGAGGAGGCTTCAGTCCTGTTGGTGCTGTGGTTAGATAAGTCTCCCTGTCACATCTCGGATTTAATTAAGAGAATACCTAAGGGAAGACAGAGACAGTTGTGCCATTAGCTGTACGGTCAGACTCCCACAGGCAGCATCTGCCTTTCTCCTGTGATGTAATTTTACAACATAATAAAAGTAAGAACTCCCCCTGGGCCACACCTTGGAAGAGCACAAACCAGCAGACGTTTGGTTGCATAAATTTAGTTCCTGTTCCAGTCAAAGTGCTTAAACCCCAGGATATTAGGGATATCAGAAGTGCACGTGTGGCTTCCTGTGGATGCACGTGAGCCTGCAAAAGGCACTGCACAATGTTCAGAGGCCTTTTATTTATTTTTATAAAGTAGCACGTTGTTAGAGGCGAGGACTGTGAATACAAAAGGCACGATTTTAAAAATGATAGTTTAAAAGAAAGAAAGCACAAAATTGAACGTGGTGTCGTTCGGGTAGTGAGATGGCAGGAAACGTTGCTGTGCATGAAAATTGTTTTGTTTGCTGTCTGCAGGAAAATGGATGGACCTCGCACACCAAGAGACGAGAGGCGAAGAGCGCAACATAATGAAGGTGGGTAATTAAGTGTGCTTGTATTTTTTGATTTCATTGCAGACAGTGTAGTACAATGCAGTCATGCCTAAATAGAGCTTTTTTGCTGTGTTGGGAAAAATAGCCAAATTATTATTTTAATACATCTGTTTTAGGGTCTGCCACTAGAGACTGCTGTTGAGCTGTCAAAGATTACAGTATTTTTTTTTCACTTTACAACGAATGAAAGATAAATCTGATTTTTCTAAAGAAAAATACCCAGTCTTCACATGATGAATGTATTTTAATCTTTGCTATTTCTTAATAACACCTCCAATAGTTGAGAGGCGGCGAAGAGACAAGATTAACAACTGGATTGTCACTCTGTCTAAAATCATCCCAGACTGCAGTATAGACAGCACCAAGACTGGAGCGGTAAAGCAACCCATTTCTGAGCTCTGCCTCCAACATGGGCTCTTTTTAAATTGCTGCCTTTCACACCTGTGACATTTCTGTCCTTTCAGAGTAAGGGAGGGATTTTATCCAAAGCATGCGACTACATCCACGAGCTGAGGCAAAGCAACCAGCGGCTGCAGGAAAGCCTGAAGGAAGTGGAGAGGATACAAGTGGACAATGAATTATGCAGGCAGCAGGTATAAGTTCAACTACATCAATTCCAGGGCTGCAACTATTGATTGTTTCTTAATTGAGCATCCCATTATGTTTTTATCATAATTGTGAAATCCAATTAGAAGACTTTGACGATACAGAGGCAGTATAATTGCTTGACAACTTTCCTCCCAACACAGCTATCATTTGTGCAAAGCATGTTTGAATCAAGACATTAAATGTAGTTTCACACAAGCTATTTTTACTGTTGTAATACTGACTGATTTTCAGCCGTGACAAAAATGTGTGCACAGGATTGCAACTGACTGCATCAATGTTAGCTACTAAATATTGTCTTATTGTTCTGATTGTCACATCCAAGACACATTTAAGGGACTTTGCCCACCTTTCTTTGGGCAAGTTACAGGCATTTGTCGCAGTGTTATCTATAGATTCAGTCATATCCATGTATTTACACAGAGGAAGCACGTCCACATTAAAAGGCTCTGCTCTCCACTGCGTTCTACATGAGCGTCTTGCAGAGTACTCTGTGCGCATGCACCAAACAATTTCACAATGATCTATTCAGAATTCAGGGGGTGACATGGGATGGTTAGGGCTTAGTTGGGAAATACAACCTTTGAGTACAAATGGATTACTCCATTGGTTCGGTGTACTGAAATGAATGTTTCTTAATATTTGGTGACAACATTGAACTCCTGTGTTCTTTTCTTTTTTAAACAAGGTGGATTGCATCTCAATGTGTCACAAAACATAATTACATCCCCATAATTCTGTTCCTGCATCAGCCAAAAGCCATGCAGTGCAATTTTATTTTGCACACAGCAGTGCAAAAGTAAAATCGAGTCTTTAATAAGCGGATGACCGCTCTTTCCCCATTGTGAACCAGTACAACGGTATTCAGCTTGTGAGCTGAATGTACATTTTTAGCCATACATACTGGCTTAGATGGTACAACGCCCACTACCATTTAAGGCAGTGATCACAGCCAACACACATCTTATTCATTCAGTGGTTAATGGACCCGTGCTCTGGTTCAGAGTGTGATAACTACATGGATAAAACGGTTCCTTAAGGCAGAAAATTTTCCTGAAGGTTTTTCATTCATTAAGTTCCTTTAGGAACCGTTGCAGCCGTAATCAGGTCCACTCTTTGGTGTGGCTGGAACATGCGGTGCCAAATGAGAATTCCACAGGTCTAAAAGCAGAGCCGCTAACGAATGTCTCCGTGTGTAGCTGATGTGCTTTGAGGTAGTTTGGTGTGCCACATAAACTGTGATATAATAAGGCACAACGCCACATCAGGCATGCGTATGTGTATGTGAAGACTGAAATTACTTTGCTTTTGAATGCGTTGCAGCAACTTTGTCACATGTCTCAGAAGCGCAAAATCCACGTAGGCCCGCATGTCTGCTCATTTTTTGTGAAACAAACCCCTTGAGATTTTAGGGTGTAGCTTATTATCATAGCCCAACACAAAAAAAGAGGATCAAGGAGCTTGCACTCACATAATGAGAAAGTGTTACCTGAAATCTGTGGTTTAAGAAATGCTGGGAATAACTAAGTGCATGCTAATACACTAACGATATTGTGAAATCTGGCAGCTCTGAGGGCGCCGCGCCTCCTCACTGGATCCTTGCCCTGCAGGCACTTACCAATATATCCTTATTGTGATGCGCTAAGCTCAGTAACTTTCCTCTTCGTGGATCAGCGGGCAAGCAGCGAGTTTGGCTTTCAGTCAAGAGGTGACATATATGTCATAGTTCGATAAGCCACAAAGTTATGGACAGGGTTGTCAGTGAAACCCCATCTTTAATCCCAGGGATTGTGTAGCATCCTTGTGTTCATTACCCAGAGCTGCCGCTCTTGTCTTCAAAAGTAAAAGTTTGGTCTGGAAACTCTGAGCTATACTTAGCTGTCACGGGAATGAAGGTGTTGATAATGAGATTTTACTTATTTATTATTTATTGTTTGTTCCTAAGATTGAAGAACTGAAGAATGAGAACGCTTTGCTCCGGGCGCAGCTACAGCAGCACGGCATTGAAATGGTTGGAGAAAACACCGCCGCAGTGAAAAAGAGAGAGCGAGAGTGAGCAGAGGAGGGGGAGGAGGAGCGCCACCACGCAATACACCTTACAGGCACGGCGTCAAAGAATTCAAGAGGAGAATGGACGAGTGAAGAATTTTCTTTTAGAGAATGGGTCCTTCCTTGGGTTTGCAGGCCGTGAACCCTTCCAGCAGCCAGCCGTGGCTGATTATGACTGTTCTAGTTTCTTTTGAGATAAATACCTTTTAATGTCTTCAGAGGAAATAATGGGGGGGGAGGAGAAGCCCTTCCACCTTCAGAGCACAACGTCTGCTGAACTCCATCACCAGTTTTGTATTGATGTAGCTCACTCATGGACTGTTTGTCACCGTGTTCCCTGTCAGCATAATCCCTATTATTCATTTGAAGGAAAAAAAGTCCTGCTTTTATTCTGTTGTCTGTGGTTTTTGAGTTCTGTATTGTTATTTTTAGCTGCTTTAATTTATTAGTCTGCTTGCTGTTAGAATCCTCTATGGAGACAAGTTACACTGAAACTCATGCATAGTTTTTTTTTTTTCTCCCCTCCCTTTCTTTTTAAACAAAATATGCAAAAACCGTGTGATTATAGTCAGAAGTTATACTTTGACACGTGTCAAAGTAACACACATAGCTTTCCGGTCCTGACGGACAGAGGAGGAGCAGTTGCTTTTTGATGTACAGCGGCGTGGTAAATACAACTTGCAGTGTGTTCAGACATGCTACATACTTTTAGAAATGTCACCACTCAGTAAGCCCATGTTTCTTTTCTGCTTTAATGACCTTTGGAAAAGTGACTCCACGTGGTAGAAAAACAGTCTGTGGTTGACATCTTAAATCCTGTCTCACCTGACCTCCCAAAGCCACTCTGGGTGTGGTCTGTTGTACTGCTGACCACGCCCAGCTATGCTGCAGCAAGATAGACTCAGCAATGTTTGGACTGAGCCACCACTAGGTGGGAGTGCAAGCACAATTGTGTGTGTGTGTGTGTGTGTGTGTGTGTGTTTATAATCTGGACAATGTTCAGCTTGATTATTGTCGGGGCAGGTATAAAGGTGCTCTACTTGAATCGCTGTGTACGCACTTAATAAGGAAATGAGATGAATTGAGCTGACGCTAAAAACTCAGTTGTTCAGACAGGAATGAACTGTGGAACTTGAAGGTGATCAGCACCCACCTCTGGATTGTGGCCTGAAGGAGAGCGCAGCACATATTCCAACGTTTGCTAAACAAAAATTAAACAGAAGTGCAGTGGCTTTTTGTTTGTTTTGAAAATATTTTCTTGTGTCATATACCAGTGTGTCTCGCTACATGCTACTAAGCCCTGTGTTCCATTTGAAGATGGTGGCAATTTTGGTGTTGCAACACTTGAAATGGCGCTGATTTGTGCACGAGGGGAGGCACCCTGCAGGAGCGGCGCTCAAGACTCTGCTCGCGGGGGGTGGGGGTGCACACAAATCCTGGCTGCATTTCTTAGCGCAGCGAAAACCTTCTGTGTGTGGAACAGGTGGAAACTTGACATGATCTCACATTTCTCCACCCATCAATCAACCAGTAATTGTTCTAATGGGTTGTACAGATGGAAACTGTTTTAATGTTGATAATTTTTCTGAATGAAACTTTGTTTTTTCTTTCTTTCTTACCCCTCTCTCCACACTTGGGCGGTGTGAATGCAGCCGCTTATTACTGCACTGTTTTTTGTCCTGTACAGCTGAGGATCCAGCACAACAAAACCACCCGTGTTGACCCTCTGCAAAGTTAGACGGAATTTCACATTTTTAATATTTCAGACTGTGTAATGGAAGCGGTGGACACGCTGCTTTGCAGATACTGCTTAATTCAGACATGATGTAGATGGTGTCTGATTCATCAGAGAAGGCCTGCAGCCAGAGTTGAATGATGATGTTTGCAGCAGTTTTTGTACACCTCAGTGAGAGGAGAGCAGAGACTGAATGTGAAGACATGAATAATGATTCATACGATGGATGATCACAAATGAAAGGTCATTTATGGCTACTTCCCCTTGTCTTGAATTTCTTTTGAACAAAGGAAGGAAAGAGGCTCATTTCTGTAGCAGTGTCACTGTTCTCAGGATAGATTCTAAGAGAAGTTTTCTAAATAAATGGAAAAATTAAAAGTTTGATGATGTAATAACTTCAGCAGAACTCACTCTGACTTGTTCATTTGTCTGGTTTTTTTTTTTTTTTTTTTTTACTTTCAAGATATTTTCAATTCTAATGGTAATATAATGAAATTCAAATTCATTGTCAATTACTGCATTCAAAATATTTTGTAAAAATCATCCCACAATCATGCAGTCTGATTGACTTCAAGGTTGTGCACTAATATTTTTGACTGGGCCCCATCTTCCATCTGGTGCAAAGGAGCGCACAGGTGCAAGTCATGTGCCCTTGTGGTTTCCACCTGAATAATTATGGCTTTCACACCCGGTGCCCGCTTCTTTAAATCTCAGGTAGAATTGCACTCATCTTTGTGCCCATGATGACATGTTGGTCTAAAAATCAGGTGTGGCTCGGCTCAGAGCTTGTGCATTGTTCTTGTAGTGAAGCAGAAAGTGGTTGCACCTGACACTTTAAAGTCAGGTGCAGTGTAATACTGGTATCTGGGATAGGCTTCGGCTCCCCCATGTCCCTTAATTAGATTAAATGGGTAGAGAGAATGAATGGAGGACTATGTGACATGCCTTTCACAAATGGGCCACAACCCATGTTCATGCTTGCGTATGAGAAACAAAATGACAAACGGGGAAAAAAAAGTGGTAAAATGCAAAACTTCGCCTTTACTGCTTCACCTCGGGGAGCTTTCATGGTCACATGGTCACTGGCACACTTGATAGGTTGGTGCAGATCCACAAACTCCCCCATAAAATTTCATTTGTTTTCTCAATAACGGGAGTAATGTGTGCCTGGTTCACACCAGCTCTGAAAAAAGATGACAGGTGACGCATCTATATGCTACGAGACAACTGTGTGTTTGTGGTTGTGTATGTCCCTCTCCTGTCCAAACGGTACCTCACAATTGAGCCAATCTTGCCACACATATACTTTCACATATAAGGAATGACGTAGGCTATTAAGCACTTTAGTACTAGTCATAGCAGCTGTGTCTTCTTGAGGCAGCTTTAGTCACATAACAGTTCTGCAGAATCTGGGAAAGGTGGTTGGTGATAGCTTTGTTGGTGAAGATGAAGTTTTCATTTCAGTTTATGACTCAAACTCACCCTGGGGCAGGTAATCGGCAAGTTTATTTCATATGTTCAAAGAAATGCCCGACTAATTTAGAAGATAAATTAATAACATTGTCCCTGTGACAGACTGCGTCCTGTCCAGGGTGTACCCTGTCTCACCCTTTGACTGCTGCAATAGGCTCCAGCACCCCACTTACCCCCATGACCCTTAATTGAAGTAAACGGGTATAGAAAATGGATGGATGGTTTCAAACCTACTTGGACGTAGCACCATATTTTGCATTCAGATTGGACATCCTCTAAATAGAGTTGGACATACTCTAAATCAGGGTGGGTAATCATGTGCCATGAAGGGCCAAAACACAGGTTTCATTAATGATTTCATTAATGATCAGGTGTCTCAGCAGGAGATTTAATTGACGATCAGATGTTTATGCTCAGAGGAGACGCTCATCAGCAACCCACCTGCTGAGGTAATGGGTTACAAGGAAAACCTGCAGTGTCTCGGCCCTCGCTGCCCACCCCTGCTCTAAATCAACCTGTTATGTTTTGATAACATAATATAAACTTAAGATAGTGTCACATATTTTAGCTGCCCATCATGGCCATGAATTTAATAAGCACTTTGTACTATCAATAGAAGAGCTAATAAAGATTTTGATAGAGCCACATTTAAAAGTGAATCACTACAGTCCTCTTCTGAATACTTTTGTCTACAAGAAGTGAATGAGACTGAAGTATCAAAGATTATCCAAAAACTGTCCAACTCCAAAGCAAATGATATCTATAATATAAATTCCTGCTTTCTCAAACGTTACAGTAACTCCTTAAACCTTTGACATACCTTATTAATTTGTCCATTAGAAAATGTAAATTTCCTTCAGGCTAGAAAAAAGCTGTGATTGTCCCAATTTTTAAATCAGGAGTCCAGGACTCTATGCAGAACTACAGGCCGATAGCAATTTTACCTGTATTGTCAAAACTTACTGAAAAGGTTGTGGCAGCTCAACTGACTGTCCACTTGGAGGCCACCAGCTCCTCCACCCACAGCAGTTGGGCTTTAGAGCAGGGTATTCAACTGAGATCGCCAACTGCTGCTTCATAGAGAACATTAAAAATTCACTAGACAGGGTGAAGTGGTAGGATCTGTGTTTTTGGATCTTAAAAAGGGCGTTTGAAACAGTCAATCATAGCCTCCTTTTAGCCAAAATGTCCACATTGAACATCTCTTCGGAGGCGATGCAGTGGTTCACCTCTTTCCTGCAGGATAGGGAGCAGTGTGTGAGAGTGGCCCAAGATAACTCTTCCCTGATAAACATCTCAATGGGAATACCTCAGGGCTCCATACTGGGACCACTGCTTTTGGTCTCTTTATAAATGACCTTCCACTATCCTTGCCCAGGTGTTCGCTGCCAACTTTACGCGGACGATGCAGTTTTTTATGCAACCCGCAAAGACACCAGAGCAAGCTGCAGATGTTTTATCTGCATGTATGGCTGAGGTTAGTCAGTGGCTTTTCAAAAATCAATTAGTCCCTAACCTCACTAAAACAGTGTCTATGTGCTTTTCAATCAAAAAACAAAAATTAGAACACAATTTTAAATAGTTTTACAGAACAGTGAAATACAACAAGTAAATGAAATGAAATATCTAGGATTGGTCCTTGACTCGCAACTAAAATTTGATGAACACATAAAGAAAATATCCAAAACAATACAAAGAAATATAAATTGTTTTAGACTTATCAGGCACTTCATTCCAAACCAGGCGGCCCTGCTGTACATGCATGGGATGATATTCTCTCATATTTCCTACTGCATGACAGCATAGGCCCAGGCAGCTCCTTCAGCCACAAAGTGCATTGGTTCACTTTACAATCAAGCAATCAAAATTATGGACAGAAAACCAATCTGTCATCACCACTGTCAAATCCTCCACAAACATAACTTATTGAGTTTTGACAGTTTTAGCAATTTCTGTTTTCTAAAATTATTTTTTAAATGCTACCACAATTTGGCTCCAGAACACTTAGGGAATTTATAGGGAGATCAAACTGTAGCAGGACAACAAGAGGTAGCTTAAATCATAACTGTACCATCCCCAAGTGCAGAACCTCGTTTGGATAGTCAGCCTTTTCTTACAAAAGCTGTAAACTCTGGAACTCACTGCCCACAGATATTAAGGCCATCAGTGAGTTGAAAATGTTCACCTTTAAACTTAAATCTTGGCTTAAATCAAACCAAAACTGTACCCACCAGTAAACATACAAGAGTGAATGAATGAGATGAGTGAGATGAGAGTTTGAATTGTACTGTTGTATTTATTATAGATGTTCAAATGTAAATTAAGATGTTTTTAGGTCGTGTTAGAGTAGAAAAGCCTAACCAGGGACGGGAGTTGTAAATTAGCACTCTGTATGCATCACATCAGCTACAAGCTTTGATTTGTAGCTATGTCTGATTGTATTGTCCCTGTCAAATAAACAAATAAATAAAATCCCTCTTATTGAGTGAACAATACAAGTATGAACTGTCTGTTCCTCTATAGATGAACCATGGTCACACACGTACAGTCATGAAATGACATGAATGGAGCAGTGCGCTCTTATCATGTCCACATCTGCTGGTCCTGCATGTCCATATGGCAAGCCGGCACCAGCCCAACACATGGGTCCTGTGGACGGTGCGCTGCAGGACAGACGCCGCGTTATGTGGAACAGAGCTCACGTGGGTGACGTGACATTCAGATGGCCCACTGTGTGTTATGATCCTGACGACCTGTTTCACCTGGGTCAGCCTGTCAACATGCGCGCCATGTGCTCGCTCGCTGCAGCCCGTCACAACAGCGATATATGTTTTATGTATACGTGAGGACAGCAAGCAGACGCACACGTCACAGTGGACAGTGTAGTTCATGTCCTTCAAAACATGGTACGTGTTCCCCAGCTGGGACGTCCAGAACCACAGATCTCTACAACTGCCGCTGTCGGCGGCCACGGCCCTTGTCAGTTCAGCGTGCACACCGTGTCACTCTGTGGCTATGTTATGTGATCATTTGTTTTTAGTTATTATGTAATTGTGTATGTCAGTAGTGTAGTACTTATTAATATACCTGTCCTGGCTGTGGGCTCTGTGTTTCTATTGTGACATGTCATGTGCACTGAGCCATCATTCACTTGTGGCTGTCAGTGAGTCTCTGGTCAGGAGCTGGGAGGCGGCTCACTGTGCTGTGTGCGCCACATCAGCAATTCATGCAAGTCCACCCCCCCCCCCGGCACACCACATGTGTGGCAGAGGGAAGTGGGGACCACAACACACGTGCAATTCACACACACGGCACCTGTTGTGGGGAGAGCCAACACTCTGGCACACCACGTGTGTTGCTGTTTTGCAACGCCACACTCTTGGGGCACTTTCACTGCCAGCTAGAAAGTGATCATCAGCTCACTATTTTCGTGATAGCAGCTCGAATGGCCACACACAAGTGTCAAGCAAGCGGTGTTAGATGTTCGTGTGTGACACCTGGAATTTGGCCAACATGCGCAGGGCGCTCGCTGTCTTTCGGCCGCTTGTGTCTGCAAATGTTGTGAGGACAGTTGTGCGAAGCACTGCTCTGAGTGTCTCTGTGAGTGTCCTCACTGTGGTTAAAATAATACAACTGTAAACCCATGACGCCTTAACAACAAACACTAACACTTGTTTTCTCTCAAAGCACACCTAAACTCTCTTTCTGAGGACAACATAATGTAAAATGCACTGATAAATCCATCTTACCCATGATTAAAAGTCCACTTTTGAAGGCATATTGGGTATTGCAAAGGCTTTGTGTCCGTCCCTCTGTCTGTCTGTCCGTCTGTCTGTACTCAGCATACGTCCAGTTCTATTACTGCCAGGGTCTTCAAATTCACAGGGAACATTCTTGGGACACAGAAGTTGGACAAGTTCAAAGATGGCTAACCCTGACCTTTTTTAAGAGGTCAAAAGGTCACATTCTGTTTCCTATTTTTATGCTATTAATCCCACAAATCTGTTTTTGGAGAGGGGGTGACAGCCAATTAGAGTAGAGGGGCACTGTTACGTCACTGGCTGGTCTCTCTCTGGCTGGCAATTCAACATAGAGGAATCCGCTCTGAAACCACTGTCTTTCTGTGTAAATATAACATGTTTCTCATATATTATGTAAAAGCTAGCAAGAAATAAACACTTTGAAAACTGAAAACGCTGTTTTTGTAACCTGATAATACCTATGGAGTGATTTACAAGACATCTCGCGGACGTCAGTGTGCACGCATCACATGCGGTCAAAGGTAACTTCCACTCTTTTCACATACACGCTGTCCTGCAGACGCCGTTACAATGTGAATAAAATATTGTTTTTGATTGATTGATTGAGATTATTCTGCAAAATTAAAATGTGCTTATCCTGAAGTAATTAAATAATGTGTAGGTTAGAGCCTTTCTACAGTGCACTCAGAAAGTATTCACAGTGCTTCATGTTTCTGCATTTTGTTATGTTACAGTCTTATTCCAAAATGGATGAAATATTTTTTTCCTCAAAGATTCTACACACAATACCCCATAATGACAATGTGAAAAAACGTTTTCATGAGATTTGTGCAAATTTAATAAGAAATCACATGTACATAAGTATTCACAGCCATGAAGCTCAAAACTGAGCTCAGGCTCAGGATCATCCATGAGATGTTTCTGAATCTTAATTAGAGTCCACCTGGGGTAAATTCAGTTGATTTGACATGATTTGTGAAGCCACACACCTAGTCCTGTACCTGCCCAAGCAGTTCTCACTTGGATGGTTAGTGGGTGCATGGAAATTAAAAATCACAGACATGCTTGTTCACCATGTGATCACAAATTTTTTTTAGAGCTGTTTCAGATATGGTAGCCATTGGCCATCATGAAATCATAACATTTATTTTTAGGCCATATGCACATGTAATACCTCTATTCTTACTAATTCCGGGGTGCAGAATTAATTTCTGATATTGTTTTATGATTATGAGGTCATCTTGACCTTAAACAGGCAAGGTCAATGTCACTTTAGCATACAGATGATAACTTTGAATTCATTTCTCATATTGTTTTATCCATTTGACTTTATCTTCAGCTTCAAAGGGTAAGGTCAAGGTCATTTTGGTGGTTGAATAGGCCCGTAGATCCATTTTTGTAACATGACCATGGCCATAACTTAGCTGTTTCTATCATTAGAAATCAATGAACCAACAATTAAACCTATTCTGACTATGTTTGTTACTTTTTCTGTTAATTTAGGTAGTAGTTTATATACCCATACAAATTCTGTTCCTATATTATATATTCTATGTAACTACATCACTTATTTTCATGAGTTTTGTTAACATCAATTAAGAATATGAACGATTATACAAGAATATATTTGATTGAAAATATAAAACAAAATCAAATCAAACAGGAAATAGTCCACAGTGCACCATATCACATGTACTTGCAGGTTCGTCTTTCTGTTTCATGTTTTTATAGCTCTTGCGGCATCCCCCAACTTAAGGTTTGGACAGAGATTCACGACTCGAGATAGTGACTGAATGCCCAAAAAGGGAGGGAGAGTAGACCACAGAAAATGAGAACGAATAATCATTCACAGCATGTAAGCACATTCATATGATTGACAGGAAGGGGACTGATTGAGGTGTGGTCCTGCTGCTCAAGCTACATTTATCTCTATTACACAAATAAAACGTCTTGATTGCTTTGTGGTTTGCTTTAAGCCTTTAAGGCATTGCCCATCTCCACTCTGAATGGGTTTTGCAGCATTTGGCTGAATGTGAGATAATATAACCCAAAACACTTCAGATTTCCTTGTGCCATCAGCAGTCACAGCATGAATAAATACTATAAAGCCTGTTCCTTCTGCAGTCGCATATGCCCACACTATGATGTATGATGTGCTCTGATATGGATGATGTCCACTTCTCTATAAGTTTCAGGTGCAAGTTGATCTTTGTATTGCAGAGATGCACATACTTTTTAAAAGTTAATTATTACCTCTGCAAAGAGGCCACATCTGTTTGTTCATTTTTTTGTCCCTGCAGGATTACGTAGAAATTAATGAACTGATTTTTGGGAAAAAGGTGGATCCAGGATTTTTTTTTCTTCCTTCATCTTTAGCATGGGAAGATTTTATGACAATTTTGTATTTTCTACTCAAGATAACTAAATTTGTCAGGACTTTTTGCATGCACACAGTCATGTACAACCCCAATTCCAATGAAGTTGAGACGTTGTTTAAAATGTAATTAAAAACAGAATACAATGATTTGCAAATCCTCTTCAACCTATATTCAATTGAAGACACCACAAAGACAAGATATTTAATGTTCAAACTGATAAACTTTATTGTTTTTGTGCAAATATTTGCTGATTTTGAAATGGATACCTGCAGCATGTTTCAAAAAAGCTGGGACAGTGGTATGTTTACCACTGTGTTACATCACCTTTCCTTCTAACAACACTAGATAAGCGTTTTGGGAACTGAGGACACTAATTGTTGAAGCTTTGCAGGTGGAGGAGCTGGGGGAGGTGTGTGTGGATCGGGAGGTCTGGGCGGCTCTGCTTGAGCTGCTGCCCCCACGACCCGACCTGACTAATGCAGTGCCGCCTGAGGGATCGAAGGTCATGGGCATTCAATGTTGGTTTTCGGCCTTGCCGCTTATGTGTAGAAAGTTCTCCAGATTTTCTGAATCTTCTAATTATATTATGGACTGTAGATGATGGAATCCCTAAATTCCTTGCAACTGAACGTTGATAAACATTGTTCTTAAACTGTTGGACTATTTTTTTCATGCAGTTGTTCACAAAGTGGTGATCCTCGCCCCATCTTTGCTTGTGAATGGCTGAGCCTTTTGGGGATGCTCCTTTTATACCCAATTATGACACTCACCTGTTTCCAATTAACCTGTTCACCTGTGAAATGTTCCAAACAGGTGTTCTTTGAGCATTCATCAAATTTCCCAGTCTTTTTGAAACGTGTTGCAGGCATCCATTTCAAAATGAGCAAATATTTGCACAAAAACAAAAAAGTCTATCAGTTTGAACATTAAATATTTTGTCTTTGTGGTGCATTCAAATGAATATAGGTTGAAGAGGATTTGCAAATCATTCCATTCTGTTTTTATTTACATTTCGCACAACTTCTCAACTTCATTGGAATGAACAGCTGAACAGGTTTGCTTCACATTTTTGCAGGCTATTCAGCACTTTTTTGAAAGACCCTCTACATTTTTACTCGTGCAGGATCAGTTGTGACTGAGTAGTCAGTCAATGTTCATCACCTGTCATCTTACTATTTCTATACTCCTGTAATTAAATGCAGTATCACATGGTGCAGGATCAGAGATGTCACATACCCCCTAATCGCTGTAATTTCCAAAGAAACAAGAAAATTCACACCAACCACATTTACTCATATGACCATCAACCAAGCATAAATGTCATAAACACAAATAACAGAATCAGGAGTTCAACAGATTCCAGCCAAGCTGCTGTATGCAGTCACATCAGCAGCAGCAACCTTACACCTCAATTTCACAGGGCGCCATTCTATTACGATTGCCCATGATTGCCCAAAAACAGTGCAAAAACGGGATGAAACAGCTTACTTCGGTTTGCTTCCTAACATGCTGGCTTATTAACTGCAGATGTAGGAACCTGCATGAAAACAAAAGTAAAGGGCCTGTCACACCTTGACAATTTAGTGAGCGTATACAGAAGTGTGAAAAATTTGGTGAATACACGAGCTACATCAAATAAATTATGCAGCTGTCACACCATGATGATTTAGCCAGCACATGTTGATGTATCAAAAATGCTGGCAATACACCATAGCTGACACATTCAGTAGGTTATGTGGTCATCCAGAACATGTAAAATTCATCTAAATACATCAATATGTGTTAGAGATAAGTTTGATATAAGTTACACATAGGTTCAGAGCGCATTATAAATACGTTTTGGGTACACTAGACATTATTTCAACACATTTTGACTTATGAGTAACTTACAAGTAACGTGTCAACAATCGCATAACTCACCTACAACTTATGGACCACGTATCCAGGACGTATGAGCCATATGCTAGCATGTGTCAAAAATATTCTGCATGCACAAAATTTTTCAATGACCTTGTCATACTATGATATATATCAGTGTGTTTCAATGTGGTCGTAACGTATACAAATCCTACCCATAACTTATTAGACCTACGCTAGCATATTCACCAAATTTTTAATACGTCGACATATGCAGGCTAAATCATCGAGGTGTGACAGGGCCATAAGGAGCTGTGCCCTCAGCTAGAATCACAACAAATGCTGCTTTGCTTCAACTTTATAATCCAGATGGTGCACAGTCAAACAAGTTTGAAGCTGTACTCAGTAGGAATACCCCTTTAAAGACATGTGAACATGACTGAAGCTGTTAAGACTGTGAACACCCAAAAGTTACCACGTACTAGTGACGATTTGGCAAATTGGGATGAAATTTTTGAACAGCTTGAAAATTTCAACCGATTTCAAAACTGGTGCCGATGATGGCCGTAACTACTACATATACCAAGTTTGTTCAAGATTGATGAAGATGGATCAAGAAGTTAGTGTGATGCTTCAAAACATACCCCGATTTGCTATTTGAGATGAAACGGGAAAGAATGGCGCTCTGTGGAATAGCTTCATAATGCAAGCAAGAATAGGGCTATCTAGACTGACAACACACTGTAACCCGTAGCGTTAACCCTAGACTACAGGGCAGTGATACAGAGCTTTACCAATATGAGGTACATAAACAACAGGGAACAGAGTGTGAGAGGTTGCAAAAAAGACATGCAGCGACATTCTGGTACACCGTGCTATTTGTCTGTCTGTTTGTTGTCTGCTTGTGAACAGCCTGGGGCCCACAGTCTTTGTATGTAAGATGGTATCCTTTATCATCTGTCAAAAGTTTGATCCAGATCTGATCCAGATTACAGATTTTATGGCCATTTAAATTTGACATAAAAACCTCATTTAATGTATACGAGGTCTGTTAGAAAAGTATCCGACCTTTTTATTTTTTGCAAAAACCATATGGATTTGAATCACGTGTGATTGCATCAGCCAAGCTTGAACCTTCGTGCGCATGCGTGAGTTTTTTCACACCTGTCAGTTGCGTCAATCGCCTGTGAGCAGGCTTTGTGTGAGCAGTGGTCCACCCCTCTCGTCGGATTTTTATTGCGAATAAAATGTCTGAACGATTTGGAGCTTTGCTGCATCAAATTTTTCCAGGAACTGTGAGAGACCTCCAGGTGGACACCATTCGGAAAATTCAGATGGCTTTCAGGGATGATTTTATGGGGATTACACAGATTAAGGAGTGCTCCAGCCAGTTTAAAGACCGCCCACAGCATCTGAGAGCGCAGCGCACTCTGAGCACCGATTGACAGGCTGAAACCCCGCTGAAACAACCAGATCATTTCCAACGTGAAGGCTTTGTTGATCCGGGACGTCATCTGACTTCCACAGAAATGGCAGAAGACGTGGACATCACCACGTTTTCGGCACATTCCACTGTTACAGGAGTTTTTGTCATGGAAAGAGAAGCGGATGGATGCGCCACGGAGCCGCTCATGGCGCGGACAAAAGCACCTCTGTGTTGGTCTCACAGGACGGCTTTCAGATGGCTTTCAGACGGCTTTTGGTGGCTTTTCAGTCGTGTGACTATCCGAGAAATTGTGAATGAGCTGGACATGCCAGGACATGTCCTGTGAAGCTTCATCACGGCGTTGCTTTGCGCCATGCGGCTCCATCCCGACGCGCAAATTTGTCCGCACGTCTGTCTCAATGTGCCGAAAAAGTGCTGATGTCCACGTCTTCTGCAGTTTCTGTAGAAGTCAGACGACGTCCCGGATCAACAAAGCCTTCACTTTGGAAATGAACGGCACATTCTACTGTTACAGGAGTTTTTGTCATGGAAAGAGGAGCGGAGAAATTCGCGCGTCGGGACGGAGCCGCATGGCGCAAAGCAACGCCGTGATGAAGCCTCACAGGACATGTTCTGGCATGTCCAGCTCATTCACAATTTCTCGGATAGTCACACGACTGAAAAGCCACCGAAAGCCATCTGAAAGCCGTCCTGTGAGACCAACACGGAGGTGCTTTTGTCTGCGCCCTGAGCAGCTCCGTGGCGCATCCCTCCGTTTCTCTTTCCATGACAAAAACTCCTGTAACAGTGGAATGTGCCGAAAAAGTGGTGATGTCCACGTCTTCTGCCATTTCTGTGGAAGTCAGATGACGTCTCGGATCAACAAAGCCTTCACTTTGGAAATGATCTGGTTGTTTCAGCGGGGTTTGAGCCTGTCGATCGGTGCTCGGAGTGCGCCGCGTTCTCAGACTCTGTGGGCGGTCTTTAAACCGGCTGGAGCACTCCTTAATCTGTGTAATCCCCATAAATCGTCCCTGAAAGCCATCTGAATTTTCTGAATGGTGTCCACCTGGAGGTCTCTCACAGTTTCTGGAAAAAATTGATGCAGCAAAGCTCCAAATCGTTCAGACATTTTATTCGCAATAAAAATCCGACGAGAGGGGTGGACCACTGCTCACACAAAGCCTGCTCACAGGCGAATGACGCAACCAACAGGCGTGAAAAAACTCACGCATGCGCACGAAGGTTCAAGCTTGGCTGATGCAATCACACGTGATTCAAATCCATATGGTTTTTGCAAAAATAAAAAGGTTGGATACTTTTCTAACAGACCTCGTATTTTACATTATTTTAATCAAACATGCCCCAATTACTCTCATATTTGAATGTGAGGGGCAGAATGGCACTCACTATCGCCTGACAAACTTTGATCCAGATCTGATCCGGATTGCGGATCTTGTAGACATTTGAATTTAATATTGAAAAGCCCATTTGGTGTACATTTTGCATTATATCTCAATCAAAAGTGCCTCAATCATGCTCATTTGTGACAATGAGGTGCAAACTGTCACTCTCAATGAATAGATTCATTTTGATCTGCATCTGATCCATATGATGGATTTAGGGCATATTTGATTTTAACATTGAAAAGCCCTTTTGATCTATATTTTGTATATATATATATATATATATATTTAATGAAAAGCCACTTCGAACAGGACTTTGACCTTGAAAAATTTTCCAAGGTAAAAATTTGTGGATACCAGTGTTGGCGGAGGTTTGTGGTCTACGGGTGCGGTGCGCTAGTTGCTCTGGGATTGTGATACCAGAATACCACTCTTCTGAGTGCCCTTTATACAGTAAAATATTTTACGAGATTTAAAAAAAAAAAGTCTTGGTGAATGTATGTATTCAGAGTGCTTTCTAGTGTATGTAATCAATTGATCAACACCACCAGTAAAGTAGATAGAACACTTGGAGGGCACCTTCTGTGAAAAAGATCAATGTGGGGAAAGAACATCTAAGCACTCAGTCAGATTGAGTTTGATGCCTGCAGGTCTCAGGCTTTTAGGCAATGTTTTTGCTATTCTCAGGTTTGGAAAATCTTTACAATGCACACTGAGATGTAGTACATGTCCTTTCAAGACAGCTACAATGTTGGGAAAGTGTAGGAACACGGACCCACAACAGGGGGCGCAAATGAACGGACAATGGAATAGGTCAAATAACAACACTTTACTGTTGCGAACGTGCACAACAAACACAACAAATTACAACAATGGACAAAGTTCAATTCACGAAGGTGTCGTGTGGGCAGGCTCGAAGATAGGAGACGCCTCTCCAAAGTAGAACCGGAACCACACGGTTTCCTCCGCCACAGGACCCCGGGAATACTGGAGCCGCCAAGTTCCGAACTCCCAGGTGGCCACTGCCTCCGCGTGTCGGACCTGGTACTGCTGGCGAGGAACAAGAACACAATTAACGTGGGCGCGTTTGCACCCAGCAACCTGTACGGCAGGGAAGCTACCTCCACCTCTCGTTGGGGAAAAAAGTCTGCAATCACTCACAAAAATCACAAAGGTTACTGTCAAGCAGTCAGCTGAGATTATTACCTTCCAGGTAGAACGATATCTCGGCGATGAGGTGGAGATGCCGTCCTGCTGATATACCCCAGTGATAATTGCCGTCAGCTGTCTCAGGTGATGGGTGACAGCTGTTACCGAGGCTGCTCCTGTGGGGCGGCGGCGCCCTCTGGTGGTGGTGGGCCAGCAGTACCTCCTCTTCAGCGGCCCACACAACAGGACCCCCCCCTCAACGGGCGCCTCCTGGCGCCCGACCGGGCTTGTCCGGGTGGCGACGGTAGAAGGCGGCCAGGAGGGCCGGGTCCAGGATGAAGCTCTTCTTCACCCAGGAGCGTTCTTCGGGACCATACCCCTCCCAGTCCACCAGATATTGAAAGCCCCGGCCCATCCGACGGACGTCCAACAACCGGCGCACTGTCCAAGCCGGCTCGCCATCGATGATCCGGGCAGGAGGTGGTGCCGGACCGGGTGTACAGAGGGGCGAGGTGTGATGGGGCTTGAGCTTCGACACATGAAACACAGGATGGATCCGCAGTGAGGCTGGAAGCTGAAGCCTCACTGCGGCGGGATTGATGACCTTGAGGATTTTAAACGGTCCTATGTACCTGTCCTGTAGTTTAGGGGAGGCCACTTGTAGTGGGATGTCCTTTGTGGACAACCACACTTCCTGCCCGGGGCGATACGTAGGGGCCGGGGTCCGCCGCCGGTCTGCATGGGTCTTCGCCCTCATCCGGGCCTTCAACAAAGCAGAACGGGCGGCGCGCCACACCCGATGGCACTTCCGCAGGTGGGCCTGGACCGAGGGCACACCGACCTCCCCCTCAACCACCGGGAACAACGGGGGCTGATACCCCAAAAACACCTCAAAGGGGGAGAGGCCGGTGGCTGATGACACTTGACTGTTGTGGGCGTACTCGATCCAGGCCAGATGAGTACTCCAGGCCGCCGGGTGCGCGGCTGTCACACAACGCAGTGTTTGCTCCATTGCTTGATTGGCCCGCTCTGCTTGCCCGTTGGTCTGGGGGTGATACCCGGACGAGAGACTGACCGTGGCCCCCAGTTCCCGGCAAAAGCTCCTCCAGACATGCGAGGAGAACTGGGGACCGCGATCGGAGACGATGTCTGATGGTATCCCATGCAGGCGGACGACGTGGTGGACCAGGAGGTCCGCCGTCTCCTGGGCCGTAGGGAGCTTCGGGAGGGCCACGAAGTGGGCCGCCTTGGAGAATCGGTCCACTATCGTGAGGATCACGGTGTTTCCCTGGGACGGCGGGAGGCCCGTGACAAAATCCAGGCCGATGTGGGACCAGGGGCGATGAGGCACGGGCAGCGGCTGTAGCAGTCCCGGAGCCTTGCGATGGTCGGCCTTGCCCCTGGCACAGGTGGTACAGGCCTGGATATAGTCCCGGACGTCGGCCTCCAGGGACGCCCACCAGAAGCACTGCCGGACAACTGCCACGGTTCTTCGCACCCCTGGGTGACAGGAGAGCTTAGAGCCGTGACAGAAGTCCAGGACTGCAGCCCTTGCCTCTGG
Source organism: Thalassophryne amazonica (assembly GCF_902500255.1). Classification (NCBI taxonomy): domain Eukaryota; kingdom Metazoa; phylum Chordata; class Actinopteri; order Batrachoidiformes; family Batrachoididae; genus Thalassophryne; species Thalassophryne amazonica. Next base: position 51,208,364 of record NC_047109.1, on the reverse strand, counting down.
TGGGACGTAAAGTCTGTTCTTTGGTCCAGTCCCGGGGTCCGGGCTTCGTGCCAGGGCCTCCCGGACAGTTCTCTCTACGTCCCAGGTGAGGGTGGCCACGATAGTGGACTCCGGGATGATGGGTTCCGGTGGATCCGACAACTCCGCTTTGACCTCGTCTTCGTGTACCCGGGACAAGGCATCCGACTTCTGGTTCTTGGTCCCGGGCCGGTAGGTGATGCGGAAGTCAAAACGGCCGAAGAACAGTGACCAGCGGGCTTGCCTGGGATTCAGCCGCTTGGCGGTCCTGATATATTCCAGGTTCCGGTGGTCAGTGAAAACCGTGAATGGCACGGACGTTCCCTCCAACAGGTGTCTCCACTCTTCAAGAGCCTCTTTCACCGCAAGGAGTTCTCGGTTGCCGACGTCATAGTTCCGTTCAGCCGGGGTCAACCTGCGGGAAAAATAGGCACACGGATGAAGGACCTTATCGGTCTTCCCACTCTGGGACAGCACAGCTCCTATCCCTGAGTCCGAGGCATCCACTTCAACCACTAACTGGCGACTAGGATCGGGCTGCACCAGAACGGGTGCAGACGAGAAGCGCCGTTTCAACTCCTTGAACGCGGCATCGCAACGATCCGACCAGGTGAAGGGGACTTTTGGTGAGGTCAGGGCTGTCAGGGGGCTAGCAACCTGGCTGTAGCCCTTAATGAACCTCCTGTAGAAATTCGCAAAGCCGAGGAACTGTTTGCAGCTTCCTACGGCTTGTGGGTTGGGGCCAGTCTCTCACCGCTGCAACCTTGGCCGGATCAGGAGCGACGGAGTTGGGGGGATGATGAACCCCAGGAAGGACAAAGAAGTGCGGTGAAACTCACACTTCTCGCCCTTAACAAACAGCCGGTTCTCCAATAACCGCTGCAGGACCTGACGTACATGTCGGACATGGGTCTCAGGATCCGGAGAAAAGATGAGTATGTCGTCTAAATATACGAAGACGAATCGGTGCAGGAAGTCCCGCAAGACATCATTAACCAATGCTTGGAACGTCGCGGGAGCATTTGTAAGACCGAACGGCATGACCAGGTACTCAAAATGACCTAACGGGGTGTTAAATGCCGTCTTCCACTCGTCTCCCTTCCGGATCCGAACCAGGTGATACGCATTCCTAAGATCAAGCTTGGTGAATATCTTGGCTCCATGCAGGGGCGTGAACACCGAATCCAACAAGGGTAAGGGGTATCGGTTACGAACCGTGATTTCGTTCAGCCCCCTGTAATCAATGCATGGACGTAATCCGCCATCCTTTTTCCCCACAAAAAAGAAACCCGCACCCATCGGGGAGGTGGAATTCCGGATCAACCCGGCAGCCAAAGAGTCCCGGATGTAGGTCTCCATTGATTCGCGTTCAGGTCGTGAGAGGTTGTACAGCCTGCTGGACGGGAACTCAACGCCTGGAACCAAATCAATGGCACAATCATACGGGCGGTGCGGGGGAAGGGTGAGTGCCAGATCCTTGCTGAACACCTCCGCAAGGTCATGGTACTGCACCGGCACCGTCCCTAGATTGGGCGGGGCTCTGACCTCCTCCCTGGCCTGGGAACCGGGAGGAACCGAGGAACCTAAACATACCCGATGGCAGGTCTCGCTCCACTGGACCACTACCCCGGACGGCCAATCGATCCGGGGATTGTGCTTCAACATCCAGGGAAAACCTAAAATCACACGGGAGGTGGCCGGAGTTACAAAAAACTCGATCTCCTCCCGGTGATTCCCCGACACCACCAGAGTTACTGGTGGTGTCTTGTGGGTGATTGGAGGGAGTAGGGAGCCATCTAGTGCCCGTACCTGCACAGGCGAGGTAAGCGCCACCAGAGGGAACCCTGTCTCCCTGGCCCATTTGCTATCAAGCAAATTCCCTTCTGAGCCCGTGTCCACCAGTGCTGGGGCCTTCAGGGTTAAATCCTCATAAAGGATTGTAACTGGGAGTCGTGTGGCGATGTGGGTGTGTCCCACGTGAACGTCTCGGCCCCCCCCTAGCCCAGTGTCTAGGGGCGGGCGTTGGTGTTTAACCGTTCGGGGCAGTCTCGTACCTGATGCTCAATCGAGCCACAAACAAAACACGCTCCGCGGGCCAGCCTCCTTTGTGTGACCGGTGCCCTAAATGTTGCCCTACTCGTGTCCATAGCTTCGTCAGCAGGGGGAGCTGTGATCGCACGGAGCGCAGGGGCCGTGGAGTGTGGGGAGGGCGGAACGCGGTCGGAACCGGAAGGGAGAGGGACGACGCGTGCCTGGCCACGCCCTTCGTCTCGTTCCCGACGGCGCTCATTTAACCGATTGTCTAATCGTATGACAAGATCGATAAGCCCATCCAAATCCCGCGGTTCGTCCTTAGCCACCAGGTGCTCCTTGAGGACCAATGACAGTCCGTTTACGAAGGCGGCGCGGAGGGCAGTGCTATTCCAGCCGGACCTCGCAGCCGCGATGCGGAAGTCGACTGCATAGGCAGCTGCGCTCCGGCGCCCCTGTCTCATTGACAGCAGCACGGCTGAAGCGGTCTCTCCTCTATTAGGGTGATCGAACACTGTTCTGAGCTCCCTCACAAACCCATCATATGTCAGAAGGAGCCGTGAACTTTGCTCCCAGAGCGCTGTAGCCCAAGCGCGTGCCTCACCACGAAGCAGATTTATCACATAAGCTACTTTGCTAGCGTCGGTCGCGTACATGACGGGACGCTGTGCGAAGACGAGCGAACACTGCATAAGGAAATCCACGCACGTCTCCACACAGCCTCCGTACGGCTCTGGGGGGCTTATGTATGCTTCAGGGGATGGTGGGGGGGGTCGTTGGACAACCAGTGGAACGTCGCTGTCACGCACAGGGTCTACGGGAGGGAGAGCCGCAGCGGCGCCCGGAGGGCGCGCTTCCACCTGCGCGGCGAGAGCCTCCACCCTGCGGTTCAGGAGGGCGTTCTGCTCGGCCATCAAGTCTAACCGAGTCGTGAAAGCGGTGAGGATCCACTGCAACTCACCGATTACCCCTCCTGCGGACGCCTGTGCGCCTTGTTCTTCCATTGGCCGTTCAACAGCCGGTTGACGCCCCTCGGGATCCATGACGCTGGCCGAGATATCCTGTTGGGAAAGTGTAGGAACACGGACCCACAACAGGGGGCGCAAATGAACGGACAATGGAATAGGTCAAATAACAACACTTTACTGTTGCGAACGTGCACAACAAACACAACAAATTACAACAATGGACAAAGTTCAATTCACGAAGGTGTCGTGTGGGCAGGCTCGAAGATAGGAGACGCCTCTCCAAAGTAGAACCGGAACCACACGGTTTCCTCCGCCACAGGACCCCGGGAATACTGGAGCCGCCAAGTTCCGAACTCCCAGGTGGCCACTGCCTCCGCGTGTCGGACCTGGTACTGCTGGCGAGGAACAAGAACACAATTAACGTGGGCGCGTTTGCACCCAGCAACCTGTACGGCAGGGAAGCTACCTCCACCTCTCGTTGGGGAAAAAAGTCTGCAATCACTCACAAAAATCACAAAGGTTACTGTCAAGCAGTCAGCTGAGATTATTACCTTCCAGGTAGAACGATATCTCGGCGATGAGGTGGAGATGCCGTCCTGCTGATATACCCCAGTGATAATTGCCGTCAGCTGTCTCAGGTGATGGGTGACAGCTGTTACCGAGGCTGCTCCTGTGGGGCGGCGGCGCCCTCTGGTGGTGGTGGGCCAGCAGTACCTCCTCTTCAGCGGCCCACACAACATACAATCTGTGTTTTTTTGTTTGTTTTTTTTTTTTTTACAATGTGTTTCAATTCACCTGAGTTTTGTCAAGCTCCCCCGGCCCCTGATGGGTACTGTACCTCACCTTGTTGTCGGACAACAGCTAGGTGTCTGTGTGTACCTGACTTATATGAGGAGGTTGATCCCTGACCCCATGTACCTCTGTGATTCGTACACATGTACTTTCTCTCCATGTGTCAACTGCTTTTGCCATGAATTTGAAAACCTCTGAGAAACGATGTATAGTTGAACTGAACAGAATCTGGACTTGGTGCAAACAATTTACTTCGTTTATAATTAAAAGTGTCTCTACTTGCATGTCTATCCATCCATTTTCTAAACCTGATGTTGATGCATCATTTCGGAGTGTCAGCAACAGATTATCACCTCGTTTCTACTTCAAACTGCACTCCAATCATCATCTATCTCAGTGACAGATATCTGAAGCTTTTGGACAACAATCAATTCCACATAAATTCAGCATTATTTCATAATAAAAGACGGGGGACCGATCAGAGCGCCTCTCTGAGCTCCTACACCCTTATAAACCTACCCGCTCTGTCAAGTTAAATGATCAGCTGCTCCTGAGTGTGCCTAAAACTAAACAGAAGCTCAGAGAGGGCCGCACATTCGCTGCTGTGGCTCCAAAATTATGGAACGTCCTGCCTCAGCAGATTCGACAGGCCTCATCTCTGTCTGTTTTTAAATCTTTTCTGAAAACCCATCGCTTCTCCTTGGTCTTTGACACTAGTAAGACACTGACTTCATTTAGTTATTTGATTTTATCTTATTGTTTTTAATCATATGGTTATTTTTACTCATGTGGCTTTTAATTATTTTAGTTGTATTTTGTTTACAATTGTATGTTTTATGTGAATTATTATGTCTTTTGGATGCTAAAAAACAGCCCCACACCATGACATTGCCACCTCCAAACTTCACAGTTGGTGTGGTGTTTTTGGGGTGACGTGCAATGCCATGGCATCCAAATAGTTCAGGTTTGGTCTCATCTGACCAGACTACGTATATTCTCCCAGTATTTCACAGGCTTGTCTAAATGTTGTGCAGAAAACTTTAAATGAGCTTCAACATGCTTGTTCTTCAACATGCTTTTTCTTCAACAATGCGGTCTTGCATGGTAGCATGCATACAGACCATACTGGTTGAGTGCATTACTTATTGTTTACTTTGAAACAATTGTTTAGTTGGTCTCCATACATACATACATACATACATACATACACACACACACACACACACACACACACACACACACACATATATATATATATATATATATATATATATATATATATATATATATATATATATGTGTGTGTGTGTGTGTGTGTGTGTGCTTTATGTTGAACTTGACTCTGCACTCAGAACTGTTAATGGGCCCGTGTGCTCTGCTCGCCACTCACCTGTTTGTCTCCTCCTCCAGAACTCACATCGGCAGCTTGCAGACGGCCACCTGGCTCCTGGAACCACATCTCCACTGCTGCACCTCCTTGTGCTCGTCATCCACTCATCACCCTGGTTCCTACTCCGATCGGGCTGCGGTTCCCTGGTTCCACCTCTGTGCAGTCCATGTCTCCACCCTCCAGGCCTCATCCATATTATTTCTCCACAATGTTTAGAACATTCAATTGTCAAATAAATCCTTTTCTGATTCATTCAACTCTCTTTTATGGTCCCTGCGTTTGGGTTCACCGTTCCACCCTGGTCCTAACCGTGACATACTCATTAATAAAACATGGTACACACTTCATATTTGCAGCTTAGGCAAACTCTGAGGAGTAGATGAGCTGAGCACATTCCAGAATTCCTTGGTGCCTATATGTGTATATGAATAAAGATAATGTAATTTTTCATGAACATAACTCATTAACAATGTTATGTTAGACAGTTCATACCTCACACCACAGCTAACACCTGGGGAAGAGTTGAGCTGATTACATTTTAAGGTTGTTGTATGTATGTATGTATGTACATATATTACTAAGGATGACTTTTAAAAAAATTCTAACAGTCATTACTCCAGAATATTTTGTGATAGGCTTTCTATTTTGACTATATGCATATTTTTCTGAGATAAAAATGATGAAATATACAAATACATCTATTACATTGCTAATTTTCATGAATTCCATCATCCTGGAAATAAGAATTCTTGGTAAGAGGCTTCATGTTTACAATGTATTTATTGTGTTGACACATAATAATTATGATGTTGATGTACAAACACTACATTTTTATTAAAATTCTAAAGTGCCTAAAACTTCTTTTCTTCACGTTGTTATTATTATGACAAATTCATTTTTATTATCATCCAATGTTTTGATTATTTCCGTGTGTTTTAAGCGGCAGTCACTGACAAATGGATGTTTCTAAAGCCAGTGTTTTCTGCAGGGTGAATGCCTGTCCACATGAACATAGGTATTTTGAAAAAAGGAGCCTTTTCTATGTATTTTAGCCTTTCATCAACACGCAAACTGTAATTCAGGTCACTGAGAATAAAGCTTTTGCAAAATTTCCAAGGTCAAGCATTTCAGAAACTCAGTTTTAGTGTTTACGTGTCGACAAATAAAATATAGCTTTTTTGCTTTTATTCCAGGCTTCTGATTGGCCAGCATGGCTGTACGGTTGGGGTTAAATCGATACGTGTTGCTTTGACATGCTTTTGACAGTGCTTGCTTGACAAGATATTTTTTGGAAGGGATTTTTTTTTTTTCAATCACTGCTTTCCAAAACAGCTGTGTACATGTCGACTTTGCCTTAAAACCTTAAAAATCAGAATTGGGGTGGAATATTGGTAAATGATGTCAATGAAGCATATGATGCATTTATGAAAATTTTCACAATGTTGTATCATAAAAACTGTAAACTGATGAATTTTGCCAGGAAGGACTGACAAACCATGGATGACTGAAGGGTTAAGAAATGCCTGCAAAAAGAAAAATAATTTATATAAATGTTACTTAAAATCAAGGTCACGAGATGATGAGGTTAGATATAAGAGGTATAAAAATAAACTAGTAGAGATAATAAAAAAGCACAAAAAGGAATATTATGGTAAATTACTTGATAAAGTAATAATAAGAGCTACATGGAGAGTAATTAATAATGTAATAAAAAATCACAAAGAGAAACCAATGATTCCAAATTAGTTTGTGAAAGAAAATGTATGCATACAAGATAAGACAAAAATAGTGAATAGATTTAATGATTTTTTTGTAAGGGTGGGCCCAAATTTAGCGGCTAATATTCCAAAAACAAAGGGTGATACTGCAGTTGGAAGTCTAATCATGGACAATGTGAACAGCATCTTTCTTGGCAAGGTTGAAAAGGAAGAAATACTGAACATTGTAGGAGGTTGTGTAAGCAAGAGATCAAAAGATTGTCATGATCTAGACATGTTTGTAATTATTAACATTATTAACATTATTAATCAGTTATTGTACCATTTACTTATATTTGTAATCTGTCATTTTCAATGGGAACTTTTTTCAATGGGTAATTCCACTATATAAAAGTGGGGATAAACATATTTTTTCTAATTACAGACCAGTTTCCTTGCTGCCACAATTTTCCAAGATATTAGAGAAATTATTTGTAAATCGATTGGATAAGTTCCTTGATAAATATAACATTCTAAGTAATAGTCAGTATGGTTTTCGAACTAGTCACTCTACAGCCATGGCAATTATGGAACTAACTGAAGAAATATGCACTGCAATAGACAACAAGGATTTTTTGTGAGCATTTTTGTGGACTTCAAAAAAGCTTTTGATACCATTGACCATACTATACTTCTTCAAAAATTAAACAAATATGGAATCAGAGGGGTTGCTCACAAATGGGTATCAAGCTATCTAGTCAACAGAAAACAGTCTGTACAGGTAAACGATGTAAGATCTGGATTATTAAGTGTTACCTGTGGGGTACCTCAGGGGTCAGTCCTTGGACCAAAACATTTTACACTGTATGACAATGACATTGTTAATGTATCTAAGATGTTACATTGTATTCTGTTTGCTGACGATACCACATTTTTCTATTCTGGTAAAAATTTACAACATGTGTTGAGAGTAGTCAAAAAAGAATTTATGGGAATAAAAACCTGGCTTGACATTAATAAATTATCGCATAACTGTGACAAAACTAATTTCATGATATTTAGTAATAGAGAAAAAAGTATGAATACCCCAATTATTATAGATGGTGTAGAAAGTAAAAGAGTGACGGAAACAAAATTTCTGGGTGTCCTGATTGATGAGAACTTGAGTTGGAAATCACATATTAACTATCCAAAGAATAAATTATTAAAAATGATTGCTATACTACACAAAGTAAAAGAGATGTTAGATGAGAAAGGACTATATATATATTATACTGTTCTATGATTGTTCCACATCTGTCCCACTGTATTGAAATATGGGGAAATACCTGCAAAACATTCACACATTCACTTTTCATTTTACAGAAAAGAGCAATAAGTATAATTAGTTGGAGGCATTATAGAGAACACACAAGTCCAATATTCCTGCAGTTACATTTGTTGAAACTTCATGACCTGGTTAATTACACTATTCTCCAGACAATGTTTAAGGCTCACAAAAAAATACTACCAGCTAACATCCAGAACAAATTTGAAAAAAGAGAAAGCCAGTACAACTTAAAAGGAACCAAGATTCAGAACTAAATTGAAGGAACGTTGCATTTATATCAAGGGTGTTATATGTCGGACGCAGCCCGGAGAACCGACCAGCGTTTGAAGGACCCAGTATAAAATAAGCAGAGCACGGTACAAAGGATAACAGAGTTTAATGAACATAACAGTGCTGTGAAAAAATATAAAAGTGCGCGGTCTGGCGTGGTGGTTTTGCGGTGCGCTCCCAGCAGCGCCAACGGTCCGGAGCCAGAACCAATTCGGACCTAAGGACCCCGCCAACACCCCCCAGGTGGCCGCGACAAACCGAGTCTGTGAAAGAAGGAATCATTATGTGAGTCCACACTCAACACACAGAGAGAACGCTCAAAGGTGCACAAACAGCAAACACTTCCTGGCTTAATTACTAATCAGCTTCCCACCCTGCAGGCATGGAACATCCAGTTCACAAAACTCCACTGCAGTGGAAGCTGATTACACGACCAACATACAGCTCAATATAATAAGGTGTGAGGGACACCACATTTACTGACTGTATAAACGTTAGTCACAAAATCTAACGTACCTCAGGAAGTGTGCTGACGAGCGTGAGACCTCACCCCCTCCTCTTTCACAGACCATGCATCAAACCTGGACGTTCTCTGCATGCACTGATGATGAGATGGCTCCCGAGACGACGATCTCACCCGTCTGGTCACAAGGTCGAGTCTCTGGCAAATACACACTGTGTACTCTGGTCTTAAATGCCACCATGTTCCAATCCATGTAGATGCACCACAGCTGTGAGTCCTGACGAGCCGCAGGTGATCAGGGTGAGGTCCTGATAAACTCAGCTACACAGCCACTCAGTCCCAAATGCAAGCCACCTGGAAGGAAAAACAAAAGACAGGACAGAAAACAGAAACAAAAGGCAGCCAGGCCCCCCCAGCCACACAACAAAGGGAGTCAGTTTATGGAATAATCTGAACAAGGAAATTAAAGAAGCTAAATCAAGCAATATATTTAAAAAGGCAGTTAAAATTAATATGATTCAGAAATACGACCTGATGTTGTAATAATGAAACCACATGTATATTTTTACTGTTTATTTTTCTTTTCCTTTTTTAGATAAACTGATTGTAATGTTAATAATGTGATTATTATTTAATTTGTAAATTAATCTTCTGTAAAAAGGGGTAGATAATATAAGTTTGCTTCTTTCTACCCCCTTTCATTCAGGTGTATTGTTACATTTGTTATGTTTTCTTTTGGAATGATTTTTGGTTGTGTGGTTGGAACTGAATGAAATGAATGAAATAAACAATAAACAATAAACAACTTTGCCAGAGACAAGGACACCTAGCCTACTGTAAAATATTTTAGATGAGTTGGAAAACAGCTTTTATGAAACACATCATGCATACACTCCATTTATTTTCACACGTCATGGTAACAGGCAGCAGATCGTGCTTGAGCCTTAGTTCCATACTCTAGTTCTAGTGAGTTACGGAAGCACAGCATCATTTGTGGGGATGAGATTTACACATTACCGCAGCTTCTTTCACATCCTCTTTGTCAGAGGTTGGTAATTGTTAAAACGGTTCACAAAAAGACCCATATATCATCTGACTTGCGTTGCTTCCCGGAGCTCATCTTTTTTGGACTGACATTAATAACAGCAGCAGCAGTTATGAATAAAAGTCACTGCAGCACATAGGTGTAAATTCTGCCACTGACAAATAATCAGGACTTTTCCCACCCACTGTATTCAAAATAAAAACAGAATTGAACAATTCTATTTCCAAAGACTTATCACCGATCGAGTAACATTATCACAGCTTTACTCGATGAACATGCTGCTGTGTCATTTATTTTCTATACCTGCTTACTCCAAATAAGTATCTTGGTAGGCTGGAGCCTATCAGCAGTCACAGGGTGAGAGGCGGGGCACACCCTGGACAGGGCGCCAGTTTATCTCAGGGCCACATATAGACAAACAAACACATTCACACCTGCAACCAATTTAAAGCATCCAGTTCACCTATCCTGCACATTTTTGGAAATTGGGGGGAACCCATGTAAACGCCACACAGAAAGGACCAGGTGGGAAGTAATCCCAGGACCTTCTTGCTATGAGGGAACGGTGTTAATTAGAAATATTTAAGTTAATGGAGTAAAGTTAATGTCACTTACAAATATAACTGTAACCTGTCCACATAAAAATAAATAATAATAATGAAAAAAGTCAATTTCAGGTCACTTGAGTTGATAAAACCCTATGACTTGGCTAAATTATTATCTCATTTATTCCAAGCAATGTGTGCAGGGTATTTTGTTAGTTTTTTTTATTTATTTTTTTATTATTTCTTGTGTGGGGTTGTCTGTGCAGTTTGGGTTGGTGTTTTTACGCTTTGCACTCTCTTGCCTTTCAGCGTGTCTTGGTTTGGGTGTGTCTGATCCCTTTTTGTTTGCCCCCCTCCTTCCTGCTGTTCTCCCACACCTGCATCTGATTATCCCTAATCACCCTGGTTATTTAATGCCTGTTTCACACTTAAAGATAATTAGGCTGATATCAGACTTGATCTTCCCCTTCCAACAATCTAAAGTACACCCCTAATCTTAGCAGATATTCCTGCAGTGTGAGGTGTGTTGAGTGCTCTGATCTGCTCAGAAGGACGTCAGGTGCGCTCCAACTGCAAATCATGGATAATCAACATGTTGGATTGGCTTGGCCCAATATCGCAACGTGTTGTGTCCTCCGACCACAAACGAGCACGCGGCCTGCTGAATGTGACGTGCAGCCAATCAGAAAGCAAGGTGACGGATGCACAGAGTGAAATCTAAATTCAAAACATCTTTTATGGCTTATCAGAAAGTCCGGTGGTCGTGCTGTTTCTCCACTTCTTTAAAAGAACACCTTTTCGTTTTCTTTTTGTATTGTTTTTTCCCCTCTGTTTTAAATAGTCCACAAACTGTTTACTCTGAAGTTACGTTTAATCTCGAGAGATTTTGTGAGATTTCCCTTCTGACCTGGGAATGTTCATGTGTGAAATCTGTTTGTGTGTGGTGTGTTATCTTTACTGTGTGGCTGCACACCACATACCGTATGACCAAAACTGTTAAATCTATGATTTGTGTGGTCTCTCAGGTTTTGGAAACCTACAGGTAATTTTAAAATCATGCCGTGTGATCCAGGCTTAAGCCTCTCATTTCCTGCATGTTCCGGCCAAATCCTTTGTGCTTTTGCCTGCGTTTCCAGTGCTCATGTTCCAGTGTCCTTGTTCCTTGTTTTTGTCTAGCCATGTACTGACCGCCCCCCTGTCTATTGACCTCGCTTTTTGTCTCATGCCTTGGACACTACTACTTCGTGCTGTTTGTTGTACTGTGTATCGAACCCAGCCTGCAAACTGACTAAAGCCTTTTGAACAACCATTGTTGCATTTGTGTCCTGCCTTGTTCAGTCTGAAATCATGACATGATGAGGCCCGTTCAGTGTTTGAGATGGCTATGTCTAAGTTAGGCATTGAAATGTAAACAAACCTGCTCCTTTCAAGGTCAAAAAACCATGTTTCCACTTATCACCTGAATGCTCACACATCATGTGAAAGCTCACTTGTCAGCACTGTGCTCATCGTGTTACTTCAGGACAGCTCTCCAGAGGAATAATGTAGATTTCATTGTGCTGTTGCTGCTGACAGCTTGTACCCATCATATTATCTCATTTAATCCAGCAGCTGGTCTCTATCTCCATTATTTTTGCAGTCAGGTCAACAGGTATTTGGACAATGATGCAATTTGCCTCTGTACACCACCCTGGTAGAGTTGAAATTAAATAATCAAGATGTTTTTGTGGTGTACTAGTCATACAAATGATCACTTTTCCAGCCACATTTCTTTTGACGAGTCAAAGGATGGATACATGGACATTTACAAGTCACTGAACACGACTCTAGTTATATTCAATATGGTTTGCATTTGTTAGCTGGTGCTGCTTTTTCCTGTTGCATCACCACGTACAGCTTCATAGAGGAGTGGAAATGACAAAGATTTCAACGCAGGGAAATAGATCAATTCTAGGCTTGGGTTGCCCATATGCCTTCTGGCAAACTGCAGCTGGAATTTCACATATTTTTAAAGAACCTAGTGGCTACGCCTGCAGCATCCCAGAACAATTAAACTCACTCTGCTTTTCCAACACTGGAAATATTGCCAGCTGGTATATTACTCCAAAGATCATGGGGCGCAGGGGCAGGCGCCTATCCCAGGCAAGAAGTGGGGTACACCCTGGACAGGCTGCCAGTCTAACTGATCACATGACCACTGTAAATGTGGTGACATGAAAAATAAAGTGACAATTATAGTTTCACATCCAGAAAGACAGTTGCTGCCTTTTAAGGAAATCCTTCCTAAAAGGCAGCATGTGCATGTGAGGAGGGACACGCGTGTCCCTGGTGATTAATGGAAAAAGCATCAGCCTGTAGAAATAAGGATTGTGGGTTCATGTCCCACCTGGGTTGTAATTTCTTGTGGTGTTTAAGATGAGCTTTATAGAAAAGAGTGTTAGTGAGATATAAAGTGTGTGAGAGACATTCATTTATCTATTTCTTCCTATTATGTCAGTGCCCTGAAGAGCAAGTCACATATAGGCCCCGAGGTGCTTGACGTCAGATTCCATAGCGTGAAGTAGATGAGAGTTTACCACTACTCCTGGGCGGCACCAGTCCAAAGCAGGTTACTTCCCCTGCCAAGGCTGGTACCTACAGTATTTACAGTTGGCTGGACAGAGACAATGCAGACTAAAGCCATGATCGGCTCAACGGTTGTATGTGTAAAAACGGGCCCAAATACACCTGCATGCTTTATTGTATTGCACAATATAGTGCACGTTGTCAATTTATATAGTCAATTTATATTTAGTGCATTTGCCTTTATCAATACACAACTTTGGGTTTGTCCACATGAGAGTGCAAAATTCTGGGAGGGAACATGCAAATAGGTGATGTTTCCACATGCAGCGTGATTTCTCAAGGTCAAAAGGAAATTTAGAGGGTGCTGATTACATGGTGGATGGATCTGAACTTCTTCCATTTACAGATGATGCTCATTGTGACTTTCAAAGCAGCAGAAATGTTTCTGTACCCTTCAAAGTCAAAGTCAAAGTCAAAGTGTCTTTATTTGTCTCCCTAAGGAGAAATTTGCCTTGGACAGAGTCTGCTACACAACAACACATCCAATACATAGCACCCATACATTAAAAACAACACAGTAAATCAAAGGATAAAATATAAATACACAACATTATTAACATCCTTGTGCAAATTCCGCAATTCATACCCTTAAGCTATCTTCCCTGGACTATCTGCAGATTTATGAGCTTCATTGATAATGGAATAAATGAATATTTATATTGATTATATTTACAAAGAGGAACCCTGTACATCCTTCCTGAGTTAAGTAAAGTATATTCAGAGTGCAGAACATGAGACTCATCTGTTAAAATATTGTCAGCACATCTGAGAACTGCCTGTTCAAACAACTCTTGGGGAGTTACAGGTACCACCATACCCATGATTTTGCCAGCTATCTTAATCAGATTTAATATTTGAGTTTTTGATTTAACCGTTAAATTACAAAACCAGCTAGTAATACTATACCGTAACACGGACTCAATCGTTGCTCTGTAGAAAATCAGCATAATATTCCTACATACACCAAACAGTCGGAGTCGACGGAGAAAGTGCAAATGCTGGTGGATTCGGGCACAAACACTTGACACTTGCATGTGCCAGCTTAAGTTATTATCGATATAAACCCCCAGATATTTATATGAATCCACCTGTTCAATGTTACGTCCATGTATGGTGACCACACTACGGTCTCCAACAGCCCGAGGGTCCACCAACATCTCCACTGTTTTATTAACATTAATCTGCAATTGATGGACATCACACCAGTTCACAAACCTGTCCACTCCAGATTTGTGACAACTCGAATTAGTACTAGTGTTCAGCAGACTGAGTATTACAGTATCATCTGAAAATTTAACAACATACTGGTTTGGCTGATAGCTGATACAGTCATTGGTATACAGTGTAAATAAAAAAGGTGAACTAACACAGCCCTGAGGGGCACCAGTGCTACTTAATGCAATATCAGAGCAGACAGAATTGACCTTCACCTGCTGTGACCTGTTTGTCAAAAAAGAATGATACCACTTAATTAAAAAAGGGTTCACATTCAACTGAATCATTTTTTGAAGAAGGATATGTGACCGGATACAGTTAAAAGCAGAACTAAAATCAATAAAAACTAATTTGGCATATGCAGAGGAACTCTCAAGATGCTTTAAAACCAAGTTCATTATAGTTAAAATGGCATCACTCGTACTCCGCTTCCTTTTATACGCAAACTGATACTGATCCAAGTGTGGCTCCACCTCTACAGTAAGCTCCTGAATTAACAGTTTCTCCAATGCTTTCATTACATTAGAGGTTAGGGCCACTGGCCGAAAATCATTATTCACTTGGGGGCATGATTTCTTGGAAACTGGAATAATAACTGATCTCTTCCAAAGCTCAGGTACTGAATAAGTATCAACAGAGAGCTGGAAGAGTTGATGCCAAGCTGGAGTGAGCTCCTCTGCAAATGTTTTTAAAAGAAAAGCAGACATATTGTCTGGCCCTGTAGCTTTATTAGTGTACATTGATTTAAAAACTTGAGTAACTGATTGTGAGTCAATTAAAATTCTGTCCTCATGCAAATTACACCTAATCTCTTTTAAAATTTCCCTGCACTCTTCCTGATTATCACTCAAAACGCAAATAAAAATAATTTAGCTCATTGGCTTTTGCAAATTCATTATTGTCAATTACAGGTTTCCTTTTCGTATCCATGTTTGTCATGCCCCGAATAGAATCCCACAGTCTCTTATTGTTCGCTCTGGAAAGGTCCCGTTCTGTGCACTCCTTATGCTGCCGTCGAGCATCTCTCATCTTCTGGTTCAGGTCTTTTTGTGCGACCCTAACCCCAGCAAAGTCCCTTGATTTAAAAGCTGCTTTCTTCCTATTAATACATTCCCGTATTTCCCGTGTGACATACGATTTATTATTTAGGTATTTCTTAATAATCTTTTGGGGAATGACTGAGTCCACACAGAAAGAGATGTAACCAGTAATTGCCTCTGTGGCATTATTGATATCCGCGTTTTGGAAAAAAATGTCCCAATCTGTACACAAGAAACATCCTTTCAGCTCCTCTATCTTGTCAGCAGACCACAATTTAACAGAGTGGACCTCAGGTTTACTAGATTTAAATGCTGATCGATAGGTGGGGAGAAGCTGGACTACATTATGGTCCGAATTGCCAAGAGGGGGTCTGATTCTGGCTGTGTAGGCATCTCTTATGTTCCCATAGCACTTATCCAGAGTCTTACTGCTCCTGGTGCTACACTGAACATATTGGTAGAAGCCAGGCAGGGATTTATTTAAACTGCAGTGATTTAAATCACCAAGAACAATCATGGCAGCATCCGGTTTATTTTGAAGATGAGAATGGACACAATCTGAAATCTGACGAGCTGCCCTGGCGGCATTTCCACTTGGTGGAATATAAACTACACACACAAATATATTTGTGAATTCTCGAGGAAGGTAATAAGGTCGTAAGGTTACACACAGGAGCTCAAGATCGGAGTTACATACCCTGTCTCTGACAGCAAAGTTTGTACACCACCTGTCTTTAACATATAAACAAACTCCACCACCCCGTGTTTTACCAGAGTTTTTGTTCCTGTCCAGGCGGATGTGTGTAAATCCATCCACTTGAATGAAGCTGTCCGGTATATCATCGCTAAACCATGTTTCTGTAAAAGCCATTAATCCAGACTCACGGAACTCGTAACAAGCTCCAGTTTGTAAGCGCAACTCATCCAGTTTATTTTTAAGTGAGCGCGCATTGCAGAGCAGGATGGGCGGCAACGGTAGCTTGGTGGCTGCACGGATGCATTGCCTCAGGCCGCCTCTCTTCCCCCGCTTCCTACGTCTCCTGCTTCGCCGACAATCCGGTCGGTATTGTCGTACCAACTCCCTCGGAACCTCGTCCAGCAGGCCCAGCGATGGACGAGCTCCGTGGTCTTGTAAACCCAACAACTCCGTCCGGCTATACACTAGCCCCTCAGTGCTAACAGCCCCATCCACAGAGCAGTGGGCTATTTGGCTAAGTAGCAGTAGCCATGCTAGTGCTAACAGAACCATGCTCCCTCTCAGCCTCCACACACAGTCAAAAGCACAAAGCGCACATTTAGTCCACCGTTGACAAGCGGTAGAGAGAAAGAAAAGAACAAACATCAACAGCCTCCATACCAAACAAGCATTTTGTAGCAGAAACCCTCCTCCATGTCGCCAGCAGAGCAGCGCCATGTTCCAAAAAAAAAAAGCCTCATTAAAAGTCTGCTAACGAGTCTTTCATTGGATTCAGGTGTGTTGGAGCAAGGAGACAACTAAGAGTGTCAGGAATGTGGCTCTCGAGGACCAAACTTGGCCACCCCAGTTGTTGTCTTCTCACCAAGCTGCTTGCCTGTTGTCCTGTAGTCCATCCCAGCCTTGTGCACGTCTGCAGTTTTGTCCCTGGTGTCCTTAGACAGCTCTTTGGTCTTGGCTATGGTGGATAGGCTGGAGTGTGACTGATTGAGTGTGTGAACAGGTGTCTTTTATACAGGTAACAACTTCAAACAGGTGCAATTAATACAGGTAAAGAGTGCAGAATAAGAGGGCTTCGTAAAGAAAAATTAACAGGTTTGTGTGAGCCAGAATTCTTGCTGATTGGTAGGTGTTCAAATACTTAAGCTTCCATCACACATAGCAAGAATGTGGAGGAGCCATTCCGACACAGCAAATATTGCCATTATTCAACGCAGACGGGAGGAAAAGGGGTGTGGTCCAAACACATCCGGACTGCCTCGTCCACACATGCAAGATGGCATCCAAAGTGTGTTCAGACAGCAGGTCGATGACACAGACTGCTGTCAGACGGCCATAAAAGGCGCTGCAGTCTGCCCGATCTCCAACAATCTGCAGGGTAGACCGGAGTGCTGTTTATGTCACACGCACGTTCGTGTGTGTGTGTGCGTCACACACCTGCGCTCCACACCTGCGCTCCACACCTGCGCTCCACGCATACTGTAATTATCACTCAGCTGTGTGTGTGTGTGTGTGTGTGTGCATAACACTGCCTGGGCCACTAAGCACGTGCACACACGCAGTCATATGTGGACAAGTGGACAGCTTCTCTCCAAAGTTTGCTGGGAGTTGGGCCATACAGTCCCTCAGACAGAGCCTTTCCAAGGAACTTTCTTTTTTCTTGTTTGCAGACTTCAGCAGCAGAATGCAACTCTGGACACCGCGATGGTTGGATTATCACATGGACTTATTTTTTTTCTTTTGGGTGAGAGGATTCTAACCACAGGTTGCTACCCTGGCCTCTTGTCCTCATCTGTGAAACACCCGTGGACTGCTGTTGGAGCTAAGATGCATGTGTATTAGGCAAAGGCTATTCGCCCAACCGTTGGGCAGATAAATATAATGTCTTGCCTTATTCGCCCAACTGTGATCGTATATTTGACATGTTTTTTTTTTTTGCATCTAAACAACATTTTTTACACCACTTTTTTAAGGCTCTATTGCGGCGTATGTTTGACACATTTCACGACGGCGTCTTTAATTACTGTGAAAAACCACCGCAATGGATGAAAGCAGACAAACTTCATAAGCATTTTGAACGGAAGCCTGTTAACGACAACGAAACAGTTTTTATAAACAAAATGCTGCTTGTTGCCTGTAAGATGGTGTTAGTTTGACACAGTTCCCTGGGTGTGAGGAGCCAAACAGAACTGCTTAGATCACAGCCCCTCCGGGGGCTGGGACCCCTCAGACAGCTGGCAAGAAAATCTCCGCCTTTTTTCCGCCGCGTTGAAACCGGAAGTGAACTTACATGGGTGCTCATTGGTCAATTGTGGTTGGGCGTATATGCTCATGTATTTACTTTATTGAACCATTGGTTGGGCATATAGCCACTCTGTGTGTATTAATGGTGTAACGGCCTGCCACAAGCTCCATGTGATATCTCCTCCAGAGTTAGAAGGAGGACATTTATTACAACGCATGAGTTCCGTCCGGCTGAGCCTGACGCGCACAATGATGCGTAACTGTGCAGCACGGAGAGACGCAGCTGCCTGTGTTATGATGGAAACAATAGTGAGTCCCTTCGGCTGCTCCCTTGTTTGCACTCAGGGTCGCCACAACAAATCCAAGGTGGATCTGCATGTTGAATTGGCACAAGTTTCACGCCGGATGCCCTTCCTGACAAAACTCCACATTACATGGAAAAATGTGGCAGGGGTGGGATTTGAACCCGGAGCCTTCTGAACTGAAACCAAGCGCATTAACCGCTTGGCCACCACAATAGTTCACATTATTTACATTGCTCATGGGAAGGAATGGATGCGCAGCAGCGCACAGAGCTTTCGCTGCTGTTGACATAAGGTGAAGCTTGCCACATATGCAGTACATACCGGACATACCGAGGTTCCATCATATGCGCTCAAATCATTTCGTATCGCATTTTGCCACCATGGGAATATGGAAATTGTGGTTAGATGGTCCTCAGACTGCTCATGGACCACGGTTGGATAGGTGTCCCATCTCAACCGCTTCTGGAGAATTATGAACATGTGTTTCACACTCGGGGCCACTGGCAGATTTTGACCAAGTGTGTGGATTTCCACAGATGGCTGACAGAACATTTTAGAACTGAAATCCGACACTTTTCGGATGTGTGCCGATTCATAAGTCCAACGCCACTCTGCTTGATTCCGTGTGTGACGGGGGTATTATGCAACAACATGCAACAACAACAAAAAAGCAAATTCATTATTTTAAAATTATACAATGTGATTTTCAGATTTATTTATTTTTTTTTTAGATTCTGTCTCTCACAGTTGAAGTGCACCTTCGATAAACATTACAGACCTCTCCATTCTTAGTAGGTGGGGAAGCTTGCAAAATTGACAGTGGACCAAATACTTATTTACCTCACTGTATATTTACCTGTCAGGACGGTGATGGTGCACCTACCTTACAACAAGAAACTCTGTGGTTCAAATGTGTTGGTCGGTAGGTTTAGCGTGAAAAATGCAAGGTTAGAGTGAACAGAGCAAGAAAAATGTGGAACCAGGTGATTGAGTGCCAAACAACTGAATTTGTTTTTGGTGGTGCACTTTTCCTTGAATTATGTGTGGCTCAGCATAAATCCATCCATCTGTCATTTGTGCCTCTGACATGTTAAGAGGTGATTCGGTATTAGAATGGTTGAATGATTATCAAAGTTACCTCAACCTCTATTCTCGCATTCAACCTGATGTTTTCAGCCAGTCACAAATAGTACCTTTTTCGGGTAAAAGTGTTTTTGAGGGCAAATTGTGTTGAATTACACTGACATTTGCTCTGAAAGTTTATATTTAATACCAATTCTTGCATAATATTACTGTATTAACCAACTTGTGTGATGTGGAAGTACCAAGAATGTTCAGTGTTTCCACATACCTCTCTTCCCCTACAGACTGGAATTCCCGTCCTCAGTTCTTACTGTTATCCTGCTGCGACACGCCTTTCAAAAGTGACACTGCATTTGCTGAGCATGCAGTCAGAGGACATGACTTTAAAAAAAATACACATTCTCACATTTATTTTCTGATTGTTTGTGAAGTATCACGGCTGGTGCTGCTGGCTGCGGCCCGACGAGGTGACACGGAGTGGGTTGCCTGATTTCACGGTGTGTGAACGATGTAGTGATTGGATGGAGGACCTGAGTGTTCACGTGGCGGGTTTTGGTAGCAGTTAAGCCGACAGAGACGTCGCGTTTCATTAGCGAGAGCTTTTGCAGCTCTGCGTGAAGCTGTTAAGAACAGAGAGGAAGAGAGCTGCAGAAGTGCGGCGTGATGATGAAACCCCGACAGACGAGGGCAATGCCCTCCGCCAGGGGGAAGAGTCAGAGTGGCACCGGCTGAGGTGAATCTGCCCGCCGTTCTGGTGCCGAGCTTTGTTTGACCTGAAGATTCCCGCTGATAGCCGTGGCAGATATACACACACTGTTTGAACACGATCATTCTCTATGTTCTTGTTTTTCCTTTTCTCTCACCCACCCCACACACACACTAACAGTCAAAGCCAATCAGAATGGAACATTTATCTCCCATGTCAGAATGTCAGACCCGGCTGTGATTAGCTGAGTCATGCTTAGTGAGTCAGCAAACAAAGTGACGTATGCTCATCATTACTGGACACCATGTGTGTGTTCAGATATCAGAATGGAGCTTCTGATAATTCTCTCCTCTGTCACTTGCACACAAAAACACACAGGTAAACACAAAAACTCATGCATAAAAGATAAGGCGAAGCTGTCTGTTCATATTAAAAAAAAAATGGACGTATTCCAACTGTTGTGCAGCCATTCATGTTTGAATGTGTTGACTTTGACATGGTCACACAAAACAAGCACACGGGCCCCCGGGGTTATCGGTGAGCGAGACAGACTGTCGCACAGCTCCTGTAGCATGTTGTTTTACAAATCGAGTCAGTACAAGTCATTTGTAGAGACTTTGAAGGTATAATGAGAATCGAAGTAGTCGCCGATTTTATCAGCATTAACTGCACAGTTTATGTTTCTCACTTTATGTTGTTTATTTATTTCTTTCTCACTGTTATTGATTTCCACATTTATTCTGGCCTTGATGTTGCACTGGAAGTTTTTTTATTTATATATATATATATATATATATATATATATATATATATATATATATATATATATATATATATATATATATATATATATATATATATAAACTGCACACTTATTAATATTTAGATGTTTCACTGATGAGGTGGAAAAATAAAAAAAATGTAGTTTTTTTCCAATTGCTTTACACTTTGGATGATTAGAATTTAATTATCAATGTGTTTGATTTTGAAAAGCATCAGAAGAAAAAACACATACATTGAGGAAAACCTACAATCTGATGTGATGGTCTAGTTGTTAAGGCATTGGGCTTGAGAGCACAAGATCCTGGGTTCAAATCCCAACCTGACTGGAAAATCACTAAGGCCCCTTGGGCAAGGTCTCCCGGTGTGTAGTGAGCACCGGGAGCAATTATTTGTAAAGCGCTTTGAGTGTCTGATGCAGATGGAAAAGCGCTATATTAATGCAGTCCATTTTGCTCATGCACAAAAAGTAATTATATGCTAGAAGGGCATCGATTAGAGCGTATACACTGAACAATAATATAAACACACTTTTGTTTTTGCTCCCATTTTTCATGAGCTGAACTCAAAGATGTAAAAGATTTTCTATGTACACAAGAGACCTATTTCTCTCAAATATTGTTCACAAATCTGTCTAAATCTGTGTGAGTGAGCACTTCTCCTTTGCAGAGATAATCCATCCCACCTCACAGGTGTGGCATATCAAGATACTGATTAGACAGCATGACTATTGCACAGGTGTGCCTTAGGCTGGCCACAATAAAAGGCCACTCTAAAATGTGCAGTTTTGCTTTATTGGGGGAGGGGGGATGTCAGAAAACCACTCAGTATCTGTTGTGACCTCCATTTGCTTCATGCAGTGCAACACCTCTTCTTCGTGTAGAGTTGATCAGGCTGTTGATTGTGGCCTGTGGAATGTTGGTCCCCTTCTCTTCAATGGCTGTGCAAAGTTGCTGGATATTGGCAGGAACTGGAACACGCCGTTGCATACGTAGATCCAGAGCATCTCAAACATGCTCAATGTGTGACATGTCCGTTGAGTATGCTGGCCATGCAAGAACTGGGATGTTTTCAGCTTCCAGGAATTGTGTACAGATCAACACAACATGGGGTTGTGCATTATCATGCTGCAACATGAAGTGATGCTCGTGGAGGAATGGCACAACAATGGCCTCAGGATCTTGTTACAGTGTCTCTTTGCATTCAAAATGACATCAATACAGTGGTATTCGTTTCTATTTGTTGTCCATAACATATGCCTGCCCATACCATAACCCCACCACCACCATGGGCCACTTGGTTCACAACATTGACATCAGCAAACCGCTCACCCACACAATGCCCCACATGCTGTCAGCCATCTGCCCTGGACAGTGAAAACCAGGATTCATCCACGAAGAGAACACCTCTCCAACCTGCCAGATGCCATCGAATGTGAGCATTTGCCCACTCAAGTCAGTTACGATGACGAACTGCAGTCGGGTTGAGACCCCGATGAAGATGACGAGCACGCAGATGAGCTTCCCTGAGACGGTTTCTGACAGGTTGTGCAGAAATTCTTTGTTTCTGCAAACCAATTGTTGCAGCAGCTGTCCGGCTGGCTGGTCTCAGATGATCTTGGAGGCGAACATGCTGCATGTGGAGGTCCTGGGCTAGTGTGGTTTCACATGGTCTGTGGTTGTGAGGCTGGTTGGATGTACTGCCAAATTCTTGGAAATGCCTTTGGAGACAACTTATGTTGGAGAAATGAACATTCAATTCAGGGGCAACAGCTCTGGTGGACATTCCTGCAGTTAGAATGGCAATTGCACGCTCCCTCAAAACTTGTGACATCTGTGGCATTATGCTGTGTGATAACACTTAACATTTTAGAGTGGCCTTTTATTGTGGCCAGCCTGAGGCACACCTGTGTAATAATCATGCTGTCTAATCAGCATCTTGATATGCCACACCTGTGAGGTGGGATGGATTATCTCGGCAAAGGAGAAGTGCTCACTAACACAAATTTAGACAGATTTGTGAACAATATATGAGAGAAATAGGTATTTTCTGTGAATAGAAAATGTTTTTAATGTTTGAGTTCAGCTCATGAAAAATGGGAGCAAAAACATAAGTGTTGCATTTATATTTTTGTTCAGGGTGTTTTACAGAAATATTGATTAAAAAACAAAAACAACAACAACAAAAAAAAACCCATTAAAACCATTTCTTTCTTCTGGCCTTTTTCTGCAAATCCACCACAAAATGGAATGGCTGCTCTTCCAGATTAAACCCATCGTTCTCAGGTTAATTATTTTTTTTTAGTTTTTTGTTGAACCAGCAGTCCTTCCAGCATAAGGGCAAAACTACAACCTCCCTAGTGGAGGTAAGAAAAAATAAATAAATAAAAATTCTCCCATAACAGCAATGTAACTTTTTGCATCATCACCAAATTATCACTGAATTAAATTAAATTATTTTCTACTTAATGCATGTAGAAACACTCTCCAGAGGCTTTTTAATCCTGGCTACTATTCAACCGCTCTCAAAGAGATTTCATTTGGTTGTACCTCAAACAAACAAACAAACAAGCAAAAAACAAACAAACAAAAAAAAAACAAAAAACAAAAACAACAGACTGTGCTGAACCTGAAGTACTAATTGAGTAATTACATCTTTTAGTTGGAGCAGCGGGTATTCCTTCATGAAGGACTTTCTGAGGCAATAGTTAGTCGTACAACGGCTTGTCCTGTACGGCCTGTTACGGCCCCTGATGTGGGAAGGTCCAAAAAACTCTCTGAATTCTTCCATCAAATGTCAAAGTGAACAAACTGTTAAATTAAACTGTGCAGATCAACACACCAGTGCAAAATGTGTGTAGACAATAATTATATTTAAAAGACAGTAGGAAGACATTAAGTTGAGCATATCCCAGTATGCCTTAAACCAGCCACTACACCCTGTTATTGAGGTGGGTGCTACCACTGAGGTGATACCTAGATTTACAGAATTTGATAGTATCTCACTAGGCATGCTGACAAAATTCGTAACGTCTACAAAAAGCACAACCTGCTTATTTGACCATATACCAAGAAAACTGTTTAAGGACCTGTAGCCCACTCTTGGACCAACTGTGCTGGAAATTGTTAATCTCTCATTAACTTCTGGATCTGTTTCTAAATGTTTCATTACTTTATTCTTTACATTACATTACTTTATTCATTACTTAAGAAATCTAATCTTGACCCTAATGTATTGAAAAACTATAGGCCAATATCAAATCCATCATTTGCTTTAAAATTCTGGAAAAAGTGGTTTCACGGCAGCTCGTGGACCACCTTACTGAGAATAATCTTTTTGAGCCGCTGCAGTCTGCTTTTAGAAAGTATCATTCCACAAAGGCAGCTCTCACTAAAGTGGTGAATGATCTTCTGCTTGCAATGGACTTAGACACCACTACTGTTCTGGTGCTGTTAGATTTTAGTGCTACATTTGATACCGTGGATCATCATATTTTACTTGATAGGCTGTAGAATCATTTTGGGATTACTGGAAGTGCCCTTGCGTGGTTGACGTCATACATGACCAGTCATTCTCGCTGTGTTTTGTACAATAACACTACCTCTAACCTTAGTGACATGAAATTTGGGGTTCCACAGGGGTCTGTCTTAGGCCTGGTTCACACGACAGGATTTTAAAATTATCTTTAGGTTTCCAAACCCTGAGAGACCACACACATGAAGATAAAAAATGATGGATCTAACAGGTTTGGTCGTACAGTGTGTGTGGTGTTCAGCCACACGGTAAGGACAACAACACCACACACAAACAGATTTCACACACGAACATTCACAGCTCAGACAGGAAATCTCGCAAAATCTCTCGAGATTAAATGTGACTTCAGAGTAAACAAATAGAGATAGTTTGTGGACTATTTAAAACAGAGGGAAAAAACGATACAAAAAGAACAAGAAAAGGTGTTCTTTAAAGGAATGGAAACAGCGTGAACACCAGACTTTCTGGTAAGTCAGAACAGCTGTTTTGATTTTATTTTCCGCTGCGTGCATCCGTCAACTCGCTTTCTGATTGGCTGCACATCACATTCAGCAGGCTGCGTGCTCGTTTGTGCTTGGAGGATACTACACATGCTGCAATATTGGGCAAAAAACTCCAACATGCTGAATACCCCTGATTTGTGATCGGAGCGCTCCTGACGCCCTTCCGAGCAGATCAGAGCTCTGTTAACACACCACACACGGCAGGAATATCTGATAAGATTATCTTTAGCGTCATCACGATTGTCAGGGCATCCTTAAGATTGTCGGAAGGGGAAGATTGGGTCTGATATCGGCCTAATTATCCTGCCGTGTGAACCAGGCCTTAGGCCCCTGCTTTTCTCCCTTTATATAACACCCCTCGGGCATATACTGTGGCGTTTTGGGGTTGCCTTTCACTGCTATGCTGATGATACTCAATTGTAAATGCCGGTAATCTGCTGGTAATCTCAAATCCTTAGAGGACTGCCTTGCATCAGTGAAAAGGTGGATGTCTAGTAACTTCCTACTTTTAAACTCTTTAAAAGACTGAAATGATGGTTCTTGATCCAGTGAGACATCGGGATCAATTTGAGCAGCTAACGCTTACCCTAGGCTCGTGTGTCATACATCATACTGACAAAGTGAGGAACCTTGGGGTAATTTTTGATCCTACATTGTCCTTTGACCTCCACATTAGAGATATTACGAGGACTGATTTCTTCCATCTGTGAAATATAGCGACAATTCATCCCATCCTGTCTGGTCTGGCTGATGCTGAGACCCTGATTCATGCGTTTGTCTCTTCTAGATTGGACTATTGCAATTTTCTGTTTTCTGGTTTACCGCAGTCCAGCATTATGGGTCTCCAATTGGTTCAAAATGCTGTTGTCAGACTTTTGACACGAAGCAGAAAGTTTGACCACATTACGCCCGCTTTGGCATCTCTTCACTGGCTTCCTGTCTCTGTGAGATCAGATTTTAAGGTTCTGCTACTAGCCTATAAAATTGTTCACAGCCTGGCACCTCCCTACCTAGCTGACCTAATTAAACCCTATGTACCGGCCCGAGCTTTGCGTTCGCAGGATGGAGGACTACTTTGTGTCTCTAGGGTGAATAAAAAGTCTGCAGGTCACAGAGCTTTCTCTTATCGTGCCCCTGTTCTGTGAAATGATCGCCCTGCATCAATAAAACAGTCAGATTCTGTGGAGACTTTCAAGTCCAGACTTAAGACGCATTTATTTTCCCTTTCATATGGCTAGCATACGGGCATATTATGTTACTATGCTTTTTACTTTTTTGCTCTTTTACTATGCTTTTTAATCTTTTAATTCATTTTATTTTGTTTTCTGAACTGTTTTGTGTGAGGCACCTTGAGGTGACTCTGTTGTGATTTGGCGCTATATAAAATGAATAAACTGAAATTGAATTGAAAATTTCATAACCGATTTAATATTATGGACAAGACACAGGAGGAAAAAAACATTCAGGCTCATACAGTGCATCCAGAAAGTATTAACAGCACTGTACTTTTCCCACATTTTGTTATGGTACAGCCTTATTCCAAAATGTATGGAATTCATTTTTTACTCAAAATTCTACAAACAGTACCCTATAATGACAATGTGGAAAAAAGTTTTTTTTTGAGAATTTTTCAAATGGATTAAAAATAATAAACAATCTTTGAAGTCACGTGTACATAAGTATTCACACCCTTTGCTATGAAGCTCAAAATTAAGCTCAGATGCATCCTGTTTCCACTGATCATCTTTGACATGTTTTCACAGTCCATGTGGGGTAAATTCAGTTGATTGGACAGGATTTGGAAAGGCATCAGACTGGGACAATGGTTAATCTTTCAGAAGGACAATGACCCTCAACACACAGCCAAGATATCAAAGGAGTGGATTCAGGACAACTCTGTGAATGTCCTTGAATGGCCCAGCCTGAGCCCAGACCTGAATCCGATTGGACATCTCTGGAGAGCTCTGAAAATGGCTGTGCACTGACATTCCTCATCCAACCTGATGGAGCTTGAGAGTTGCTGCAAAGAGGAATGGGCAAAACTGCCCAAACACAGCTAGTGCAGGAGATAATAGAATATTTACAGAGGACTCCTTCAAATGGTGATTCAAATTGTGGCATCATATATAAGAAGACTTAAAGCTGCAATTGCTGCCAAAGGTGCATCAACAAAGTATTGAGCAAAGGGTGTGAATACTTACGTCCATGTGATTTCTTAGTTTTTTATTTTTAACAAATTTGCAAAAAACAAACAAACAAACAAACAAAAAAAAACTTGTTGTCATTATGGGGTTTTGTGAGTAGAATTTTGAAAAAAATGAATCCATTTTGGAATAAGGCTGTAACATAACAAAATGTGGAAAAACTGAAGCACTGTGAATACGTTCCAGATACTCTGTGTGTTTTTGGACAGAGACGATATTTGTGATGTTGCCTCTGTATGCTATCATAATGGAGTTGAAATTAAGATGTGCGTGTAGTGCTGACTTTTAGCTTTAATTCAAGGGGGTTTAACAAAAACATCGCCTTAGTCATTTGCCGATACCATTTTAAGAGCCCACAAGTAATTGGACAAAAAAATATCATTAAATATTTTATATTTATATTTTGTGAAATGAACCCAGATCTATGCAGTGTATGGGCAGTCAAACCTCTTAACCCATTGTAAAAAACTACTTTACAAACTGAATAAAAATAAATATTAGAATAAATATTAGAATTATTCTTCATACCATCATCACTTTACAGCCACTTTTAATTACTTTTTTAGTTACAGCCTTTGTTGGCAGTAATCGGCGAAACCATGCATAGTGCAACTTGGTGCCTTCCCTCCCTGCTGTCGTTCTTGCAAGTTCACCTAGCTTTTGAGAATTGCACACTCAAGACAGTTTTAGCAAGTTGAGCCATACTGTTTGTATTTCTTCATGGCTAATGTAAATGTAGTCCAAGACATTTTCAGTGTCTAGGACATGTTTATGTATCCATCAACTGACTTAGCTTAAAAAAAACTTCCTGTAAAAGTGATGATTTGTATTCAAAATAATTCTCATTTAATTTCTGTAAAAACTGAGGGCTTGCATACAAAAATGGCTATACTAGAAGCACAATGTGTTTGAGTTCATTTCCATTGCAGATGTGTACAGATGCACAATTACACAATTGTACGCTAATGAAATTTCAGTCAGAGCAAATTTTTAGTGGTAGGCTAAAATATAGTCACATTTTGCTGTCACTGTACTTCTGTGACTATACAGTTCTCTAATTGCAAAATTTGTGTCATTGTCCAGCAACCCAGTCAAACTGCCGGTGTTAATATAACACAAGAAAGTGTCTATGTCACTTTTGAAAATGTTAATTTAACTCTGTTTGTGTTCAATTTAACACTGAAAAGAGTAGACACATCTAAACACTTCTTAGTGATAATTTAATAATGGAAAGTTTTCTGTGTACTACTGGACCTGTCTGGAGATTGGAGAATTCCCCTTAGTATTACGGATGAGGTCAAAACTTTCCCAGTTGAGTTAGGTAACCGCTGCCAGGAAATGACTGAACCTCCTGCTACGATGAGGCAACACTGACCCAGTGTATAAATACCATGTGCTCTCCACGCTCAGTCATCAGATAGGACTAAGACAGACCGGGGTCACCCAAAGATCTGACCAAATCCACTTGTACCTACAGTCACCATCCATCACCAGAGCTGAAGTAGACTTTAAAGATATCCTGGTGTTCTTCAGCGTCTTCATGCGCACAAGAAAGAAGGCCTATCAACTCTAATTTTCAAAGGATTTAATAACTAAACCCTCTATCCCCCTCGAAAATGAAGGCATTCAGCATTGCAGTTGCAGTGACACTCGTGCTCGCCTTTATTTGCATTCTGGAGAGCTCTGCCCTCCCTTTCACCGGGGTAAGAGTCTGACTTCACCTCTCTTCATTTGCTTATTAACTATAAATGTTTTTGTCGGGATGCTAAGTCGTAGTTCCTAAATGTGCATAATTCATTAGCAGGTGCAGGAGCTACAGGAGGCAGAGAGCAGTGACACTCCAGTTGCGGCACCTCAAGAGACGTCAGGGCTGTCATGGCTGGTATGTTCAATTGACTCGATGAATTAAGCCAATTGCCACGAGCAAATTAAAATTTAAGTGGATGTTTTTTTTTGCTTCTAACATGTGCTGATGCTCTCTCTCTGCAAAAAAAGAGAGTATGAAACGCTGGAGATGAACACCTCGCTCATGTTTCTTGTCTTTCCCCCACAGATGCCAAGTCACATCAGACAGAAGCGTCAGAGCAAACTATCATTCTGCTACTACTGCTGCAAGTGCTGCAAGGGCAACAAGGGCTGCGGACTCTGCTGCCCTTTCTGAGGCTTCCAGCAACAACTACTGAATATTAATTTATTATGCTTTTACATTTATCCTCACAATGACCTTTTTACACAAATGCTGGATGTTGTTTTGTATTATTTTAAAGATGGATAATTAAAAGGAAAAAAATATACAGATAACTCTTTGTATTAATTTGGGATGTTTTAATACTTTAACAATGGAAATCATTTTATAAGCTCATTGGAATTAATTGAAAATTGCTCTTCTAAAAATAATTCTGATTATGGCTGTTATGCAAAGTAGAACTAAGATTTTGTTTGGTGTTGAGTAAATAATGAAATTTAAAATGACAGCAAGAATATTTTGTTTTTTTTTTCAATATGAAAATGTTGAATATTAATGGCTCTTTTCAAAGTCAAAGTGAAATTAATTACAAGTTGTGTCAAATCAAAATATAGGTATCCATATAATTCTTAATTCTTCTTTGTACTTAAGATGTTTTTCCCAACTTGATGTGGTAGTTTTGGAGGTCAGTGTTTTGCTTGGTAGAGGTCACATTTTCTACTGCCAGGCTTGAAACATGCAGCAAGTGTCAGGCTCATAGTGCGGTTGTGTTACGTGCTGATTTTCATTAAGGCATCAATGTTAACAAATTAGACATTGCATCATAAAACACTGCATCAGGGAAGCGTCCCAGATATGTTACATCTTGTGAAACACTCCCCTCTAGAAAATAGACCTTTTGCCTCGTATTTCATGTGTGCCATGTGGCACACAGCCAAATAGAAAAAGGATTTGCAGACAGGCATTTTGACATCATACCGACAACATTAAATAATTAACACTATTTATTGGACTTTCTACGACTGGAAAATAACTCAGACATAAAAAATAGAATTTTTCAAAACCATTTCAGTGCTGTCCCTTTCCAGTAACTCACTTTCTGTTCTTTCTGGCTGTTCCCCATGTGCCACACAGAGCTGTGTGACTCAATTCAAAACAATTTCAATTTAATCAACTTATAAAGCGCCAAATCACAACAAAAGCCGCCTCAAGGTGCCTCACACAGAACAGTTCAATATAAAATTTAAAATAAATAAGTAAAAATTAAAAAATTCAAATACATAATTAAAAACAGAAGTAAAAAAAAAATAAAACAGATAAAAAATAAAAGCTATTCATAAGAAAGAAAATAAAAAATAGGTTTTAAGTCCTCACTTAAAAATGTCCATGGACTCCGACTGCCTCACGGTCGCAGGAAGACCATTCCACAGAGCGGGTGCACGATGAGAAAAAGCTCTTTGACCTGCTGACTTCTTCTTCACCCTGGGAACACAGAGACGTCCCACATCCTGCGACCGCAAAACCTGAGCCAACACGTAGGGCTTCACCAGATCGGCCAGATAAGACGGCGCCAGTCCATGAACAACTTTATAAGTCAATAACAAAACCTTAAAATCTGCTCTCACAGAGACAGGGAGCCAGTGTAAAGATGCCAAAATGGGTGTGATATGTTCAAACCTTCTACTTTGTGTCAGAAGTCTGGCAGCAGCATTCTGAAACAGCTGAAGACCCCAAATGCTGGACTGCGGTAACCCTGAAAATAGGACATTACCATAATCTAATCTAGAAGAAACAAAAGCATGAATCAGGGTCTCAGCATGGGTGGATCCTCGCTATATTTCGCAGATGGCAAAAAAAAAAAAAAAAAAAAAAAAAAATTAGTCTTAGTAACATCCCTGATGTGGAGATCAAAGGACAACATGGGATCAAAAATTACCTCAAGGTTCCTCACTTTGTCCGTATGATGTATGACACACAAACCCAGGCTGAGCAGTAGCTGGACAAATTGATGCCAAGACATCGGCTGAGCCAATAAATCAATCAATCAATAAATGGAGTCTGGGAAGAAAATTAATTATCAAACACAAATGTGTGGACAGACTGGGCATTGATGCACCACAAAAGTGGTTGAAACACTGTGTGATGCACATGTCCAATGTGACATGATTGTGCCATGTGCACTGTGTTCCAGATGTTCCACCTGTCATCCCCCCTTTTTTTTTTAAAGTTTTCAAAATGTTCCAAGATCATCTCTGCATGTAGAGGTCATAACTCAGGCATGTATACACCAAGCAGAAAAATTCAATGGTCTAAAATGAGTTTACACCCGGATCAAAAATATTTGCAGTTTCTTGACTAATGCTTGAGACTTCTTCCAGTAAGGAACAGGTTCCCATTGAAGCCCATATAAAAATATCCACCTTCAGAGCAGAAATAAACATGTTTACAGTCTTAAACGTTTTATTTTAAGTCATTTTAAGTTATAGAGTTACAACGTTAGGGGCATGGCCTTTGAGTGACAGCTCCTCTGTTGTCACTGAGCTCAGTGCTCAGACTCAGAGTATTAGCCACTCAGAGGTTGCTAGCTGTGGCTGCTAGCTGTTCAGAAGCCAATGTCTGTCTTAAAATTTTTTAAAGCATTTTATTACAAATAGTACAAATAAGTACAGCTCAGGGCGACTCTCGGCGAAACAGCTCGTATGAGTGAACCATGCAAACATCGAGCCGACAGTCAGACGTGCATGATCCCGGTACGACGGTTCGTGCATGCGATAGTGTCTTTTGAGCGGGAACACAGTGCGAGCAGCTGCACCACATCGTGCAGCTGATGTGGAGAACAATAAAATAAACAATAAAATAAAAAGCAGCTGTATAATTATTGAATATCACTAGGTTGATAAAAGTAATACATAAGAGGGGACGCAATATAGAACCCCACGGTTAAATAACTCTGGTTATTCGAACCTGTAAGCTATGACAACCAGATGGAAAGTTTACCACTGCACTACCATCACTGGCCTGTAATCAAAGTGGAAAATACCTGAAAACAAGAAAGACATGGACAAGGTGCGCTGTGTGTGGCCACTGCAGCCCGGTGCAAGGCGAAAGATGTTTTATATATTTCCACGTGAGGACAGCAGGCACCTCATGGAGGAATGTTGTAAGTTCATGTCCTCAATGTGTTCTCAAGCTGGGACATTCAGGAGCAGAGATCTTTACTGTGAGCAGACACGCCCGCCCTCATTTATTTTCATTATTTGTTATGTAATTGCGTATGTAGGTATTGTCGTAATTATTTATATAACTGTCCTGGCGGTGGATTCTGTGTTTTTAATGTGTGCACTGAGCCGTCATCCAGCTGTCAGGGTGCTGTGATCAGCTGACAGGCCCCTCCCCGTGCTGTGTGTGACCAGACCTCGCTGTCTGGCCCTGACTGAGGAAATAAGTAGGCCATAATTTTTTATGCCCACATCAAAGCAAACCATTATGAGAACCACTGCTCAATCTCCAATAATATGATTTAATAAACAACTGAGGTTAGCCTGTTACCTTAGCTTGTTCAGTTACTGTCGGAAACTCTTCAAATGGGGTGGACAGTGTTTGGGCTTAATTTGGCCCAGCCAGGTCATACAGGGTATTGCCCACGCACGACCTCTTTATTCAAATATCTTTTGACGGTGACAAAGGCAGAGAAAGGATTGGCAAGCTGGCGACACACAGAGCAGCAATTTTTGGGCTTCAAAGTAGCTCTTGCAAGTCTCCATAGAAAACCTATGGCTGACGTCACATGGGAGTTGTCCAGTATATAGTCGATATGCACTAATGTAGTCGAATGAGATGTAATGCAGTGATGTAAAAGTGCTGAAAATAGCTCTTGGCCATATTCCCATTCATTAGCTGCTAGTTGCTGTGCTAGCTAGTTAGTCCTATGTGATAGCTGGGCCCATAATGACTCTTCATGCCATCAGTGGCAGTGGCTAAAGTAATAGCTTGCCATAATGCGTAATTTAATTGTATAAATTTCAGACCAGCAGAACAATATACCATTTAAAGAATGATTCATATGACTTGCAGTTAACCTTATAATGAAGCTGCAACATCATTGATTATGTTCATTACATGCATCTGCATCCTTTTTAGCCTAACCTGCTGCACATCATTGCCACGTCAGTCCCTCTATCTACAATGCACCACATCTCCTTGTACTCCTGTCTATGTTCATCATTTATCCAATTGTTCCAACTCTTTTTCACCAGCCTCTTTCTACATATACATTCCTGAACATCTTATAATTCCACCACCAAGTCTCATTGTCTTACTGTCCAGATGTCACACCACTACCTTCATGGCTCTCTCCCTCACCACATCTACAGTAGTTTTCATCTTGTCTGAAATCACTCCACCTCTGTCCACTGCCTGTCTCACCTACTCCATGAATTTGACACAAAAAGCTTCCTCCTTCAGCTTCCACCATCTGATCCTTGGTTCAACTCTCACTCTCTTCGTCTTCTTCACCTCCAAAGTCAACCTCCAAATGACCATCATATGCAACTACACTCTCCCCTTCCACCACCTTACAGCCTCCAATTGCTTTTAAGTTGTATCTCCAACACAGAATGTAGTCCACCTGTGTGCACCTTCTCTTACACCTTCAACGTACCTCCTCCTTTTTAAAATAACTATTTATGACAGCTATTTCCATCCTTTTTGCAAAATGTACCACCATCTACCCTTCCACATTCCAGTCCTTGATACCATATCTACTCATCACTTCCTCATTGCCTCTGTTCTCACCACAAACATGCCCATTGAGGTCTGCTCCAATCACCACTCTTTAATGCTTGGGTACACACCCACCTTATTTACACTGAACAAAATATAAATGCAACATTTTTGTTTTTGCTCCCATTTTTCATGTGCTGAACTCAAAGATCTAAAACATTTTCTATATACACAAAAGACCTATTTCTCTCAAATATTGTTCACAAATCTGTCTAAATCTGTTAGTGAGCACTTCTCCTTTGCCGAGATAATCCATCCCACCTCACAGGTGTAGCATATCAAGATGCTGATTAGACAGCATGATTATTGCACAGGTGTGCCTTAGGCTGGCCACAATTAAAGGCCACTCTGAAATACACCACATTTCAATAGTGAGGGAGTTGCGTTCAACTGGGTCCTCGCACACCCACTTTTTACTGGTCTTACTGTAGTAATACACCCAGTGATTTGATTGTACTGTCATCCTTCTGTCATATTCATGCTGCAGGAAATTATAACATTAATTTTAAATGTCACTAAAACACATTATGCAAACATAATAAATAGACTGGTTTTGTAAATCTGTCTTTTGGGGAAGTACTGTTTCCCAGTAGGAATTAAATCTATGACATCTTTATGGAAAGTGACACTGGCATTCAAGGTTTTTGTATTCATTCAGAAATGCGCTTGGAGTTTTGCACTGCAAATGTTTGGTTGTCAGCAGGAGCTACTTTGGCTGTCAGGACAGGTGGGGTTGCTTTCACTCGCTGCTGCTGGCTTTTACAAAATGTGAAAGCTTCATAATGGCAACAGAAAACCTGCAGACACCACATTCAGATCAGCTTTATGTGCAGTTATGCAGCATTACTGCTGTCAAAGTGGTTAAAACGAGACTGTTACATTTACAGTACTGGATGAATAGACCTCATTTTCTTTCTTTCTTTCTTTTTGTGGGGAGGTGATGGGTTTGTGACCACAGGATCCTTGGTTGAAATCCCTCAGGGCCCTTGGGCAAGTTCTTTAATCCCCAAGTTGCCAGGGGCAGAACCAGGATTTTGTAAATGGGGGGAGTGGATTTGTGAACAAGTCTTCCCTAGGGGGGACTTGGGATAATTCAGGGGTCACAGTGACCTCGCTCTCCCCTGTCTCTCTTATCCTGCACGTCCGTTGATTTGAAAGAAGGTTTTGACCAGTTATTTAAGTTTGAACTTAATTACTCTGAGGGCTAGACCACCACTCAGAGATTTATTAAACAGAATTTAAATGTCACAGAATAAAGACGCACACACACACACACACACACACACACACACACACACACACACACACACACACACACACACACACACACACACACACACACACACACACACACACACACACACTGTAAGAAGCATTGTATTTTGGTGGCGTTTGTCTACTGTGCTCTCTGGTATGTTATGGCTAATCCATTAACTCACCAGAAATCCTTTTCCTTGCATCCACTGTCTCAGCACTACAGCACAGTGCGCCCGGCACACTTCAGATTAAAGGCAAGCACAGGGGCCTTTGAATGGTTGATATAACATTCAGAATACAACACGTACACCAGCATGTTCTCGTGAAGTGGTTCATATGATATCACATTAAAAGTTAAAGGAAAAGAAAACCCACTGACAATTTACGATTGGGTTGGTAGATTATGATATTGAGAGCCCATATGAAAAGTTGTAGGCATGTGTGATCATTTATGTTAAAGTTAAGAGTGTTTTTGTATGCCTCGTCTAAAGCCACCAGCAGGAGGCCATGCCGACTGCTATAACAGCGATGTGTGACGTCACATGAGCACAGAGGTTCACAACTCCGCCAGTGCCGCCCGTCAGTATAGAAGGGGCAAAGCACGTAAGTGGCAATCAACATCCGGATCCCGGATGAGTACTGGGTTCTGAAACAGATGTAATTCGCATATCGGAATTTCCCGATCCAACCTGCGGGATTTTCTGGCACTGGAGAGAAACCACGTCTGTGAAACCTCTCCAGTGCTGCCTGCTCTCTGCTCTGTTTACTGCTGAATGGGAGGAGAGGAGGGGAGGGGGAAGAGGGAGGTTTCTGCGCTGAAGGCGAGTTGTTTCTTCTGCTAGCCTGTACCAGAGATGAGTTTTAATCCACTGGTAACGGCAAATTTCTGCCCGGCTCTTGGGTTCAAATGGTCTGTGCCGCAGAGCATGGATTTTCTGAAAAATGAACTGAATTGTTACTGAAAATCAGCCGCTTTAATGTCCCAGGGCTGTGAAGCCGCAGCTTGGAGCACAGCTGAAGAAGACAGCCGAACAGAGATTCAGTTTCTCCCCGCTGAATGGGAAACCACCAAAATCCTTTAGTGTTTGTCCAGTTACTCCCGTGAGCACTGATGATACATTTAGAAATTTAGTTTATTTTACAGTTGAAAGGCTTCGTGTTTGCTCAGCAGGAAAACAGCCAGCGAGGGAGAGACAGAGGGAGAGAGAGGGGAGAGAGAGCATGAGGGAGGACTTTTATATCAGCGCCTGTTCGCCATCTGTAGCCTTTCTATGCCCATGCTACGTCACAGCAGTGCCACAAGCGCTTTCTGATTGGTTAAAATTGTGTCAATGGTGGCATTTATGAAACTGTCTAATTCTGTTTAAATGGCCACGTTCGAGGTGGATATTTCAGTTGTAAGAGCTCCTTATTTTCATTGATACGCATCAATTGTTAGTTTATGACACAGTCTATCTTCCCAGCTGCATTTTATCAGTGGGTTTTCTTTTCCTTTAAGCATGATATTTTGTGCATATACTTACAAATTTCCTTGCATATGTGTAACACGTGTTGCACATTTAGCATTCAGAAATGCACAGTCGGGCTTATCAATAATAATAATAATAATAATAATAATAATAATAATAAGTACAACAAACCACTTTTTCTCCTCAAATCCATCTTGTTGTCAGTGATGTCATCACAGCCTCCTGGCAGAGGACTACGTTGGATATGAACAAATTCAACTGAAAAATACATATGTATGAATTTTTTGTGCATTATTTTTCATACATTTTAATGACAAATTTTTCATGAGAATAGACTGTGCTGGTGCATAATGGACACAGGAAATCAAACCCATTTGTGCCCAGCAGCCAGGTTTGCTATGAGACATCTGTGCACAAATGTGTGTATATGCTCAGACACACCCCAAATGGATTTGCACACACTATGGAACTCTTTTATTGAATCTGCCATCAAGAGAGTGCCAGAGGTTTAGGAGTTCCCTGAGTAACATATTACCATTCTGTATTAGGATATTGGGTGAGCACATGCTGGAAAGGATGCCATAGCACCTACTATCCCCTGCTCCCCCGCTCCCCCACCACACAAAGAAAAACTAAAACTCAAAAATCTTAGATTGTGTTTGCTTCTACTGATGGAAAAACAAACCTCTGCAACACAGAGAGCCTTTCCTTACAAGTGGATCAAACAAAGATTTGAAGCTTCATGACACAGCGCTCATTAGTGGCATCTGCTGGACAAATAGAAAAAAAAAACATGCTAGTTGCTGCATGATGAAGACTGATTCTTGTAAGTGACTGGAAAATGTTTGTTGCCAGAACAATATTATTGTTGAAGTCATCAGTAGTTTCATGTATAGGTTCAAAAGAATGAATGAATATATGTAAATACACCAACAAATGTCACAATGGAATCCCACTTAAATTACATCCTGCACCCACGTATTTTTTGCTTTTAAACACACAGACTTCACAGATTCATGTCATCTTTATGTGTGAACACTAATTAAAATAGTACCTGTCATGTGCACTGAGGTACAGTTAAGTGCTGCTGTACATAAGTCTGCATACACGTTTACATATGTGCATCTGCTAAATAAGATAAGATAAGATAATCCTTTAATAGTCCCAGAAGAAAATGGACAGTCACAGAACAGTGCAAGTATGCAAAAATAAGGTAGAAGAAAAATAATTACTAAAATATGGAAGTCAAGTTCTGTATGGAATAACAATATATACAGTATAATAGTAAATCCAGCAATAACAAAAATAGATCACATAGATTTTAACCAACTGGTACTTCATATGATTTAGAAAGCAGCACCTCACAAGTGTCTTAGTATGCACATGTGGGGGTATCGTTTTTGGGCCTGTGTGTCTGCCCATGTGTCTACAATATAACTTGAGTTTTGATCCAATTTGGTCCCACCTAGGAGAACTAATTTAGGGTCAACCAAGGATAAGCAAATTGGATTTTTAGAAAATTGGTTAAATTTCAAGGTCACAGTCCAGTGTTGAAATTTGTGGCGCAGTGTTTTTACTGTGCTGTATGCACGGGATATTTAGAATCACTGTTCTGAAGAACTGGTTAAAGATGCAAGATGCCTAAAATCATATATGAACTTTCATTTGGTCATATGATCTTTGAACTTGGGTGAATTGGTTAGGTCAAACCTAACGTCATAACTGTGGGGTCCTATCTTCCACATGATGCAAAGGAACACAAAGTGCATCACAGGTTCTTACAGTTTTGTTAGTTTTCAGCCAAGAAAACCAAATCCAGAAATCCAACTGTCATGACGACTTCCAGCATTAAGCCCATTTTGCCATCTGATTTCGTGCGCAAACTCTGCCCACACAGATTCTTTTCCAGTCAGAAAACACATCACATCTAAGTGCACTCATCAAAGTGCAATGTTGCAATCATGTAATACATTTGTGCCTTAAAAGCATTCACGGGTGCTACTGCAGGGTGAATTTATCTTATGCCCACAACGCCCTTGACCCCAGCACCCTTATTTGTGTTCCATTCATGCTGCCTCGAAACAGTGAAGTGGATCTGGACACACCACAAATGGACTTGCACCATCCATTCAAGCTACAACTTGGAACCACTCACTCACTCATCTTCTACCGCTTAGTCCATAGAGCCATAGAGCAGCCATAGAGCAGTGCGAGGCGGGGTACACCCAGGACAGGACGCCAGTCTTGGCAGGGCCACAAACAGACAAACAAACACAGACACACCCACACACACACCTCAATTTAAAGATTCCAATCCACCTAACCCGCATGTCTTTGGATGTGGGAGGAAACCGGAGCACCTGGAGGAAACCCACGCAAACACAGGGAGAACATGCAAACTCCACACAGAAAGGCCACGGGAATTGAACCCACGACCTTCTTACTGTGAGGCAACAGTGCTAACCACTAAGTCACCGTGCTGCCAGTTTGGAACCAATATGGTTTAAACATGGCGGAAGGGTTGTGCATTCAGTTTTGAATAGAAATGATCAAATGTCAAGACCACATAGGAACATATATCACTGTTTCACAAACAATTAATTTGCATGAATCAGTGTGAGGCCAAACTACTCTATTTCTGACCCAAGGTGATTATAGCAACTTTGCAGTTAAATATTTCATTTGTATTAAAAGCACAGTTTCCCAAAGAAAAGCTGGGCATGACACGTCTTTGATTTTTTTTCAAGATGCAATCATCAGGGAAAGTGTTATTCTTTGCTACAGAACATTCTAGGCTGCATGTTGTACTTTATCACTTCACTTGTGTTCCTGCTTTTGCTTTGTGATAAATAACTGTAGGCCAAGATTATTTTCCGATGCTCTGCTGATGTATCCAGTTGCTTTTTCCTGTTACTTACTGTTGGGAAAGTGTAGTGACACGGACCCACAACAGGGGGCGCAAATGAACGGTCAATAGATGAGCCAAAATATAACAATTTAATGTTGTGAATGTGCACAACGAACATACAGACAATCTCAGAATATCATAACAGTCAATACACAAAGGTGACGTGTGGGCAGGCTCGAGGATAGAAGACGTCTGTCCCAAGAAGAGCCGGAACCACACGATTTCCGCCGCCCCAGAACCTGGTGAATACTGGAGCCGCCAAGTCCCGAATTCCCAGGTGATCACCGTCCCCGACTGTCGGATCTGGTACTGCTGGCGAAGAACAAAGACAGTCAAGTGTGGGTGTGTGTACACCCAGTAACAACGACGGTGGGAATGCCACCTCCACCTCTCACTCAAAAATTGCAGAGTACTGTAGATTCCTCAGGGGAAAAGAGTGCCTTCAGCGCTCTCACAGCTTCCACCGACGGAGGAACTGGTACTCCTGCAAACACTCACAATATACAAATACTGCAATCACAAAAACGGCTGAGGATATTACCTCCAATGAAGTATGATATCTCGGCAACGAGGTGGAGATGACGTCTGGTCTTTATGGAGTGAGATGATGTTGAGTAGATGGGTGACAGCTGTCAAGAGGTAATGAGCGACAGCTGTCACCCCCGGCTGTGTCCATGGCGGCAGCGCCCTCTCGTGCCTGAAGCCCGCACTTCAGGCGGGGCGCCCTCTGGTGGTGGGCCAGCAGTACCTCCTCTTCTGGCGGCCCACACAACAACTTACTGTGTTTTGAATCTCAGGCAGATATTTTGCATGCACACATATATGTGCCAATTTGTATTTACTTTATTTTTAAATAACTGATCCACCTTCAGTGAACAAAAAGAAGAAGATATAGAATCTTTTAAGAACAATAATTTACCTCCAGTAGGAATGAGATCATGGATGCAAGCAGCCAAAACCTGCTGACTGCTCCCACAGAAAGAAGGCAGCGGATTAAGATGCCTCCTGGACACCTCCCACTGGAGGGTTTCTGCATGAAGAGTCATCAGGGTAGACTCAACATATGCTGGAGGGATATTATATCCCATCTGGGGACAGCTTTGGATCTAACAGAAGGAGGTGAAGGATGTGGCTGCTGAGAGGGACATCTGGATATCAGTAACTGCCACAGCAGCCTGACCCTAGATGAGCAGAAGAAGTTGATGGATGGAAGAATGGACCACATGTGATACAATGAAAATAGTCAGGCATGAAGTGAAATGGGGAAAAATCTAAAATCTGTCTGATTCATATCCCCCTGGACAGTGACATGAGCAACCTGTGAGAGGTCAGCATTGCTCATACGCTATCAGTTTTCAGTCTCAAAGTGAGGTGTGGTCGGGTGCCAATGTGCTGCTCTGATTCTGTCCATCAACAGAGAGTATTTGTCGCCCCGCCCCCCAAAAAATCCCCAGCAACATTAACAAATCTAAAATCCATTGCTGTCTGGCTCTATATGAAGAGCATCACTCAGATGTGCCTTACACAAATGGGTTCACAGTGCACGCACAGTGTGCTTATCTGTGCATATTTTTGAGAGATGTCTGCAGCGGTGTATTAATATAACACATATACATGGTGCATTTAGTATATGTTA
The DNA here is from genome assembly GCF_902500255.1 of Thalassophryne amazonica. Taxonomy (NCBI): domain Eukaryota; kingdom Metazoa; phylum Chordata; class Actinopteri; order Batrachoidiformes; family Batrachoididae; genus Thalassophryne; species Thalassophryne amazonica. The sequence goes on along the minus strand of NC_047109.1, from coordinate 51,166,864 downwards.
AGAAAAGTTAAGCGCTAGATTTCATGCATTTTCTTATGAATTCCCACACAATATGGCACACAACACACCTTTCTCACTGAATATTCAGAAACATGTGTTTGCATTTTGTTTAAGGTTAGAGTTAGGGTTACAATAACAATATGTCTCCATATACATTTCAACACTTTTTCTTGTTCTTTTTTTAATATTATATATTAGTGATAAAAATGGAGGAGTGGGGTACAATTAGTTGTACCTAGCAGCTAACGTAAGCTTATCTAGCCAGCTGTAACACCGTTTATCATAGCTAACAATATAGTTGGTTCTGTTCAGTTTGGGAAGCTAACGTTACTACATATTTTTGTTTACATTTGTTGTTACATGCATTTGTTAATACCGTTATTGTAGGGTTAAACTACACTATTGCACTTTATACGCTAGTTACCAGCTATGTTTAACCTTATTGGCTAGCAATGTACGGTTGGCTTATTAACGGCTAATTTAACGGTAGCTCATCTAGCTATAGTTAGCTTATTTTCATGATTTACATTTTTATTTTATATGGTGTAGATTTTTAATTATTCTTCAGTTTATGGGTTCTTTAATAGCTATCAACATATAGTATCTAAGTTCGGGGTTTCCATTAGATAGCAAATAGAATATGTATTTTGTCTTTGTATAGTAAGCTAGCAGGGTGAACTTTAGATAGATACCCAAAACATATTACATCATAGCTTCTGTTTTTATAATAAAATAACCATATTTATAACTTAGCCTACTAGGTATAATTTAATTTTACTACTAGTCTACAGACTAGTAGTAAAATTATTCTACTTTCCTTTTTTTTCAGATATACCTTAGTATACATTAATAGAGTTCTACCTTAGAATTGGAATGTATTATAGAAGACATACCTTACTGAATTTCCAATAAGTAAAAATTGACTGGCCACTTTTTTTTTTCGCTCAGATGACCAGGGGCCTCATGTACAAAGGCTGCGTAAGCACAAAAACGTGGCGTACATCCTTCTCCATGCTAACGTTCTGATGTATCAAAAGTGAAATGACCGTGGAAATGTGTGGTGTGCCACGTCAAGTTCATGGCTGATATACGCACGTTTCTACAGCTCTGTCGGTCCACTGCTGACACATAGAGGTGATGCTGGGAAAGAGTTAATAGTGTGAAAGCAAGACGTCATCAGAGTGATGTGCACACCACAGGCATACTTATAAACAATTAACACACCCACGTATTTGCAATTATATGGGTGGATGTAAAAGCGCGCACAAAGTGATGAAGGAAATGGTGCTAACAATGGTTGCGTGAGCGTTATTAGAGGACTTTGTTAGAGGACCTTGAAAAGGTGCAATCTCATGTGAGTGTGTAATCAGGGAATTGAGGATTTACTTGTGAATGACAATAATTGGTGTATAAGATGATTTTGATTACCAAGGCCACTGTTACTAGAGTTGTGTGCAAAATTGTGGCCGGCCTAGAGTGCAGTATGGCGAAGAGCCAGTTGTTGTCTGTGCCCACACAGGTGCTGACCACGCTGGGCTTCCTGGCAATAGGGCATTTCGGTGGGAGCTGTCTGTTTGGTTAATAGTGTGCCAGTCAACCTTGAGCTGAGCCATGCCAGCTGTGTGGGACAGAATCATCCGTATGTTGTCCAAGTACATCCCATTCCAACTTTATAGTACAATTTGCAGTGAGAGTCAGTTTCCCTAATGTAATTGGAGCTATTGACTGCACACATATTGCTATAAAGGCACCATCACATCACATGGCGGACCTCATTTTTAACTTCAGTGTGTGTATGCTGCTCTGAAACAACAGCATTTATGGTCTCTCTCTCACACACACACACTCCCACTAACTTTTTTTCTGTTACATGTTTATACCGTTTGACAAGGTACCAAATAAACTAACCCTGTGCATGTGTTCACTTTATTTCCATCATCTGTAGCTCACACTCAGCATAATTTATTTTCTGTGTTCATGTTGACTTACCTGACAGAGTGGGGAATCTCAGGTCCCAGGGCCAATTTTCATAAATTTGCCTATTTAGGGAATGGAAAGCGAGGAGTTTGGTATGTCTGCATTTGCCCTCAATTTCACACTGATTGGATGTACAAATGGAATGTGCTTGGATCCATGCGTATGCACACTTTGATACATCTGGATATTGTTGTGTATATGACAGTTTCTGAGTTTTAGCTTGCATCATGTTTCATTAGGAAATCCACGCAAGTCTTTGTACATGAGGCCCCTGGTGTTGGTGATGTCATTGCTGCCTCTCAGCGCTGTTGTTTCCCACCTGGAAGATATTCTCCCCATGTTAGTATGGATTCCCTCCAGGTGCAAAGAAGATCACAGTATTTCTTGCAAAGTTGGGGTCAGTGAACTTTTCCTTAAAAACAGAGATACCCAAGACACTGGACTCCAATAATTCATTCTCCATCCAATCAATACAAGCTGGGAATAGAGTAGGAGCCAGAACAAATCACCAGTGAATGTCAGAATTCTTTGCAGAGGTCAGAGGCGCCGCACCCTCACTCCACACACTCACAGTACCTGTATGCCGGCAATGATGTTCAGAAACTTCTTGGGATTCCCTAAATTTGATATTCACACTTGTGTTCAAGGACAACTCATCGCACTTAGGTGCAGCTGATAGTTGGCTTATGTTTCTAGAGTTAATGACAATTTATTATCATCACTGGGTTCCATTCATTAATTACCTGACTACCTTGTGCAAACACCTGCTTGCACAGATGCTCCTTATTTGCTCACTAACTAAGGAACAGTTTCCTGACCTGTTTTTTTTTTTTTAGCTTATTGTTCAAATGTGTACTACAGTATCAGTTGATCTGCATGTTGAGTCTTTCACGTTTCTTTGCCTGATTCTAGCTGCTTGTCTTTGCAGCCGAACACTTGATCACATTCAGACTGCATGTTAGCCCTTCAGTAATCATTTATCTCTGAAACAGACTATTCAACTGTCATCTGCACATGAAATGCAACACACGTTATGACAGTCAATGAGGTATTAATGAAATCCAATAAATACACTCACCTGGAGTCGGCCAGCTCAGCTATCATGGGTGAGACAATACAGAGATGACTGTTTGAAATGCCCACGGCATTCTTTATGTGTTATTAAAAATTCTTATTGAAGTTGTGTTTGCCCTGAACGATGTTGATTTTTCTTTTGATGACTCTCCTCTCCTCTCTCACATTACATTGTCTTGGTTATATTAAAAGGCCCTGAGTGTCTGGATTTAATAAGGAGCCCAGCAGTCTTCTGTGGCTGATTGCAGGATTGGATGAAGCTGTTTCTGGCTCTGGCTCCTTTGGGAAAAGTTCCTGCACATTCAGGTATTTTCGGTGTTGTTTTGATCTCTGTTCATCGCATTGATCCTTGCAGATCAATGCGAGGGGTTTCAATATATCAGGGCGCTGTACGTACACACCATTTCTTCTATTTTGCTTTCATTGTTCACATTCCTAGCATTGCTGTTAGCAGGTCCTATAGACGAGGTGTGACAAAAAAGAAATGTTTTATTGCAAAATCTACAGAGAAATCACTCATTGTCACCTTCAAATTCGGAGCAGCAGGCGAGCGATGGAGACCTGCTGCTACACTCTAAAAAATGAACCGCTGTCTCAACAAGAAAAAGTGATATAACAATTTGCATAGAATTTTTAAAGTTATTTCAACTTAACTAGAGAAGTCTTGAGGCATTAACTCAGTTGAAAGTTGAAATAACTTAAAAATAATGTATGCAAATTGTTACATCAATTTTGTAGTTGAGACAGCAGTTCCTTTTTTAGAGTGTACAAGTCATTGTAACAAGTGCTGGTTGACTGTCTGACCCTCAGGTATGAACTCATGATGGATGACTCTCTTCCGTTTGAAGACTCCAATCAGCATGACCTTAATCTTTGATTTGGAAATGTGTACCTTCTTGTGTCTGGGTGAACCTGGGGCCTTCCACTGCAGGCTATCTCTTGGTTTCTGAGTCATAAAAGACCCAAGTCTCGTCTCTTGTGATAACCTGGCCAAGAAACTCTGGGTATTCCCGATCTTCTCGAGCAAGACTTGACAAACATTGACTTGGTGCTCCTTCTGGTTGTCCGACAAAAGCTTGGGCACCATCTTGGCACACACCTTCTGTATCTCCAGCTCCTGCACCAAGATGGTCCACACTTGACTCCTGTTCAGGCTGAGCTCCACCATTATCATCCACACCATCTATATGCGTTCACTCCACTCCAGCTAGTTCAATCTGTCACTGCTCTCAGCCATTTTCGTCATGGAAAGCCGTCTTGACTTGGGGTCATTTTCCACTTCCTCACGGCCACTCTCGAAGCATTTGTGCCATTTGAAGACTCTCAGCTGTGGCATAGCATCTTCTCCATAAGCCTCTTCAAGGTTCTCACCAGTGCAGTTGAGCATAGGGGGCCCATATGCTGTGATTTGTATCCCCTATACTGTGATTTGGCACCCTACACAGTAAAGTCACCAGTGTAAAACTAACCGTGACAGTGTTAACACTGCCACTGTACATATGGGCCTACTCTGGTCAGAGTGGGACCATATGTTCACTGTCAGTGTTAATTTAACACTGGTGATTTTACTGTGGATGCTGTGATTTAACTAGCATAGGGGGGCTTTTCTGTTAAAGGACATGTCGCATGTTATTTAATGTCCCAGTTAGCAACATAATGTAGCACTCAAAATCTAGGAAATAGCATTTAAAAGGGTTATAAATTTTAAAATTTTCTCATGGGGATGCCCCTGGACCTTCCTACAATACTCACACCTGCAACATTCGTCGCGTGGCTATGCGCCGCTAAGTTCCCCTCTATGCTTTGAAAAAAATCATGGTGAGAACCCTGCTGTTGGAGAAGTTTGAGACGCTCGGTTAGGCATTTATGCAACCTAACCAGGAATTTCACATTGATTCTTTGCTCCATGTTTGTGCCACCTCCAGTTGTGTGACTAAGCATAACAGCAGTGTACTACACAAAAGCCGGAAAAAGAAACAGAGTGAGAGCCGTGAATAATTATAACAATAGTAGTGAGATGTTGCGCAACACAGTGATATAAGTGGTCGCCCAAATGGCACTGAGTCATGAGCGTGGCTGCCACAGTCTCATTTCTTTTTTGCCACGTCTTGTTGACCTTGAGGTCCATTGATGCAGGTGCTTATCACTGGATTGTCAGTGTCTATGGCTCCAACTGGAGAGGATGCCAGACCATCACATGTTACTCTTCCAGCCAAGGCCGGTATCTATTTCCAGCTGGGTGGACTGGGACTTTGCAGATGAAGTGTCTGGTCCAAGAATACAGAGAGGTAGTGTGGCTGGAAATTGAAAATTGATATACTGGTCACCCAACTCCATGTTAGTAGCTTGACTACAATAACCATCCTCACATGGAGCATGTATGTATTATTTTTAATAAGAAACAGGATGTTTGCATCTTAGAGCTGATAACTCGGCATGCAGATTAGTTTTTAAACTTTGATCTCTAAATTCTTCAGTCACTGACCTACTCTACACATATTGGCGGTGGTGGCAAAAGTCTGTGCAATGCGCAAATAAAATGTAATAAATTTGAACTGTTGATCTGATTGACCTCTGCAGTGCACACCACATTGTTCTGCGTAAAAGTATCACAAAGTGTCATATGCATAAAACATGATTCACAGAGATAATATGAATACAGCTTTAGAGTGTATAACAGGGTCAAAAACTAACACATGGCCTTATCCATGTAAAAAAGTATAAAAATTGCTTGTTCCAACTTCAAAAACAGTTTAAATTCAAAACCTTCATAAGGTTTTGTGGAAACTGTCAAAGGTGAGATTGGAATGGTTTGGATACAGAGGATGGAGTCATCAGGCAAGAGGAGAAGAGAGAGGCCAAAGCGGAGGTTTATGGATGTGTTGATGGAGGACATGCAGGTGGTTGGTGTGACAGAAGAAGATGCTGACGACAGTGAGATGGAAATGAGTGATCTGCTGTGGTAACCCCGAAGGGGAGCAGCTGAAAGAAGTAGTAGGTGATGGTGAAGAAGTAAAAAACAAAAAACAAAAAACACAATATAAAAAATAGTATTGTAAAATTTGTAGCTCCACTCCTTTGCTGAGATTTGCCGCCATATGTGACATCAAAGGTGACAGTTTTGGGCAAGAATCAACATTTTCACAGTTTTGTAAAAGTTTTTTTTGCATAAGATACCACAATATGGAGTTTTTTGGTTCATATTTTTTGTTTCCATTTACTGTAACAGCAGACCCAACCATTACATTTATAATAATTTATTAATAAAATGTTGATCATTAAAGATCAGCTGCTGTTCTTTTTTATTTGCAATAGTGATAGACAGATTAACTCAGCCACATGGGGTGTGCAGCCAGCACATTCTAAGTGCCAGGATAACAGAGGAGGGTAGAAGGAGGCAGGATGTTCAACATAAAGTTTGTCAAATCTCAGCCTCATGGGATGTGCAGCCAGTACACTCTGAGTAAATGAGTACAGTTGCGTCAGGAAGGGCATCCAATGTAAAACAAGCCAAAAAACAACATAGAGCACAAACTGAATTTCCATACCAGATCGGTCGAGGCCTGGGTTAACAACGACCACCACTGGTGTCGTTACCCAACAGGGTGCTGGTGGAAATTGGGCTACTGCTGGGTGAAGAAGAAGAAGAGGAGGAGGAGAATGTGTCCAGAGGCAGCAGGAGAAAAGGAAAACTCCAAGTGTGGAAGTGAGAGTTGGGACTTTGAATGTTGGTAGTATGACTGGTAAAGCCTGTCCCTTTACTAGCTGACTGGCATGATGGAGATGAAAAAGGTAGACATATTGTGTGTGTGCAGTAGACCGAGTGGAAGGGAAGTCAGGCCAGGAGCATATGCAGTGGGTCACGTTATTGTATCATGGTGTGGACAGGAAGAGAAATGGTGTTTGGGTCATTTTAAAGGAAGAGTATGTCAAGAGTGTGTTGGAGGTTAAGTGAGTGTCTGACAGGGTGATGAATCTGAAGTTGAAAATGGAAGGGGTGATGATGAATATCGTCAGTGCATATGCCCCACAGGTAGGTTGTGAGATGAAGGAGAAAGAATATTTCTGGAGTGAGATAGATGAAGTGGTGGAGAGTATGTCCAAGCATGAAAGAGTGGTGATAGGAGAGGACTTCAGTGTGCATGTTGGTGAAGGGAACAGAGGTAACAGATACATCTTAAAGTTTGCTGACGATACAGTTATTGTTAGTCTTCTTCAGGGAGATGAGCAGGACCAGGGGCCTGCTGTCGATGACTTTGTTTCCTGGTGTGATGAGTCTTCTCTGGAGTTGAATGTGTCAAAAACCAAAGATATGATTATCGATTTTAGGAAGTCTACCTCTTTCCCATCACCAACTGTTATCAAAGGTGCTGATGTTGAGATGGTGGAGAGCTACAAATATCTGGGTGTGGTCCTTGATGATAGACTTTGCTTTGAACCTCATGTTGATGTTACCTCCACAAAGGTTCAGCAAAGATTGTTCTTTTTGATGAAGATGCAAACCTTCCATGTTTCTTCTGAGATGATTACTCTCTTTTATAGAAGTTTTACTGAATCTCTTTTAACTTTTTGTATTGTTGCATGGATTGGAAACTTGAACTGTTCCAATAAGAGTCATCTCTGTAGTCTTGTTAAAACTGCTGGAAAAATCTCAGGAAGTCAGCAGGTCGGTGGTAATGTCTATCTATAACAGACAGGTCCTTAGAAAGGCTAATGCTATTCTGGATTGTCCTAATTACCCACTGAAAAAAGAGTTTGAGCTTTTGCCCTCAGGTCATCGTTTTAGGGCTCCTATGAGGAGGACTAAAAGATTTTAGGTCTTGTTTATCCCCAGTGCAATTTTATTACTTAATGGCAATTAGCCCTTAGGTGCTCTTGTTTTTCTTGCATTACTATTGCTTATTTGCACATCAACACATTGCACTTTTTGCAGTTCTTTGTGGTGTTTTTTTTTCTTTGTTTTGGCATGAACTCTGGACTGAACATTTGATAGTGATTTTATGTATGTGTATGGTGCTTTTTTATATTATTGTATTGTTTTTATTATGTATGACTTTAGACTTAATCGGGTCTTATTCTCACTGTTAATATTGTCAAGGTGTACCTTGTCTTTTGTGTGGTCCTGCTGCAACACAAATTTTCCTTCATGGGACAATAAAGAAATTCTGATTCTGATGAGGAAGTAATGGGTAGATATGGTATCCAGGACAGGAATAGATGGTAGCTGATTTTGCAAAATGGATGGAAATGGCTGTGGTGGATACCTACTTTAGGGCCCGGTCCCACTGGCGTTTAAGAGGATTTGCGTATGGATTGCGCACAAAATTGGCTCATATTCGCTTAACATCCACAATATCCGTGAAACATGCTTGTATGAGTCGGCCGACACCCGCACATGTCCGCAATTATCCGCAGAGGCACGTTTTTCCGTTGCCAGGATTTTTGAGCTGCACAAAATTTTGGCTGCAGATGACATCCGCCTTACATACTCAATACATACGCAATCTATGCGCTGTATATTTACCGTCATCTGCTGATATTCGCAACTGACAGGGATTTGCGGCTTGGCAGTGGACTGGGACAGTGTGTAAAACAGATTTTTTGTGTGCCCATCATGTCCACATCACAAACTAAAATAAGTTGTAGCGACTGCATACAGATTGGCCACGAATAAAGCGTTTTTATTATGTCTGCTTTGCAGCTGTTTTGTGGCAGATGCAAATCAGATGCGCTGTGTTCACAGCTGGACGCCGTTCTTTGTTCTACCGGCTGCCACGTGCTCTGCGCTGGATGCTGCGTATATAAAATAATTATTTTGTGGCAGATTAATCATTTTATTCTGCAAATTGGCTGTTGAAAACGGCTCTAATCACCTCCTGAATCACAGAGGAAGCTGCAGCTGGGCGGTTCACGCACGCGTGCACGCGCCTCAGCAGTTGTGGGCGGTCTTTAAACCGTCTGGATCACTCCTTAATCTGTGTAATCCCCATAAAATCGTCCCTGAAAGCCATATTAATTTTCCGAATGGTGTCCACCTGGAGGTTTCTCACAGTTTCTGGAAAAAAATTGATGCAGCAAAGCTCCAAATCGTTCAGACATTTATTCGCAATAAAAAATAGACGAGAGGGGTGGACCACACCTCACTCAAAGCCTGCTCACAGGCGAATGACGCTACCGACAGGCGTGAAAAAACTCACGCATGCGCACAAAGGTTCAAGCTTGGCTGATGCAATCACACGTGATTCAAATCCATATGGTTTTTGAAAAAAATAAAAAGGTCGGATACTTTTCTAACAGACCTCATATATATATATATGTCCATCCATTCTTTACTTTCATTATTTTTTATGGTATAAGGGAAGGGTATCTATAAGCTTTGCTTCTGCCTTCACCCTTTTCGGCCACACGTTGTGTTTTTTTTTTATGAGTGTGTTATTGTCTGTGTTGTTATTCTGTGTGCCGAATAAATTCATTCATTCATTCATTCGAATTAAGTGAATGTGTGTGTGTATATATTTGAGCCTGTATGTATAATTTTGACCCTGTGTGAGTTAGAGAAGAATCAAAATAAATTCAAACTTGTGCACCATATTCTTGTTTTTTGAAAGTCATTAATGATGTATGCTGCACAGTCATTCCACCCTGACAAAAGAACAGTTCAAGGACATCATTAAAAGCCAAAAATTACCATGACATCCATGCCCATGATGAGTGTATGTAAAATTTCACCCACAACTGTATTATCACTGATCAAATTATAAAACATCTTAAGATAATGAGGTTTGCAAGGTTGAATTGTCAGTCAGGCAGATGATGTCAGCCGGAAAGCTCATGCTCACCATTTATTGAAACTCGAAAGCACATTTAAATTTTTAATGTAGCTCTGCTGATGTGAAGCTTCAAAATAAATCTGTACAGAATTGACACAAACTCACAAGCACCACCTAGAGGCAAAAATCTCTTGAAGGTATTCTAACTGAAAGATTTTAGATTTTGGTCTTACTATTTTTTGTGTTTTGATCTGTTACTCAGTCTGCACAACAATTATGAAGCTTTTATTCAATGATAATGTGATTATGGTGCCAAATAGTTACTGTAATGTTACTAAAAAATCTGGTGGTAAATATCTGGTGTTTCTTGAATTTTTTTTAACCTCATCGTGCCTCTTTGTGTGACTGCAGTAACAAATGGAAAATTACCTGCGTTTTTATAGCGATTTTATATCCTATGCAGATGCTCGAAGTGCTTCACGGTGATGCCTCACACACACACACACACACACACACACACACACACACACACACACACACACACACACACACACACACACACACACACACACACACACACACACACACACACACACACACACACACACACCAATGTCAGTGTGCCGTCATGCAAGGTGCTCAACTGCTCATTAGTCATTTTAAAATCTGGTTTCGATACAAAGACCTGCAACAGATCATCTGTCTTTATCTCAGTCTGTCCTCTGCATCTTCTTCTGTCAGTCCATCTACATGTCCTGCCTAACCACATCCATAAACTTCCTCTTTGGCGTCCCACCTGATGACACCATTCTCAGTGTCTTTCTCCTGATATACACTGTGTCCCTCCTCTGTAGATGCCCAAACCATTTCAATCTCATCTCTCTCACCATATCTCCAAACCATCCTACCTGCAGTGTTTCACTGACATGCTGATTCTAAATCCTGTCCATCCACCTCACTCCCAGCTAAAATCACATCTTCAGGTCCAACACCTCGTGCTCTGTCTCCTGTATTTTTATGTCAGTGTAACTGTGTCTGAGCCATGCCACAGAGATGGTGTCATTATCATTTTGTAAACTTTCCTTCTCACTCTTGGAGATATCCTTTCATCACTTATGCCATTCTTCTCTACCTGCATTCTCTTCTTCACATTACACTGCACTCCCCATTACACTGAACAGTTGGCCCCAAGTAATTAAAGATCTGAACCATCTCTACTCCTGGCACCCTCACTATTCCACCATGCTCCCTCTCATTTACACACATACAAGGTCTGTTAGAAAAGTATCCGACCTTATTATTTTTTTCAAAAATCATATGGATTTGAATCACGTGTGATTACATCAGACATGCTTGAACCCTCGTGGGCATGCAAGAGTTTTTTCACACCTGTCGGTTACGTCATTCGCCTGTGGGCAGTCTTTGAGTGAGGAGTCGTCCACCCTCTCCTCGAATGTTTCATTGTTTAGGAATGGCTCAGAGACTGCTGCTTTGTTTGATAAAAATTTTTTCAAAAGCTGTAAGGCACAACTGAGTGGACACCATTCGATAAATTCAGCTGGTTTTCGATAAAAATTTTAACGGCTGATGTGAGATTTTGGTCTGGTAGTGTCGCTTTAAGGATGGCCCACGGCGCCTGACGGCGATCTGCGCTTCGAGGCGGCAGCGTCTCGCCGTTTCAAGTTGAAAACTTCCACATTTCAGGCTCTGTTGACCCAGGAAGTCATCAGAGAACAGAGAACTTTCAGAAGAAGTCGGCATGAGGAGTTTATTCGGACATTCCATTGTTAACGGACATTTTGTAATGAAAGAACGTGCGGGCAGAGTCGCATGTCGGGCCGGACCCGACCGCGGGCGGGGGGGGTCGCGACAGGAAAAACACCTCCGTTGGAAACCTTAACGGACAAGTTGGAACATGCCCAGCTGTTAAACAATTTCTCAGATACTCACTTGTTGAAAGCCATCAAAAGCCGCCTGAATTTTACAAATGGTTTTCAACACGGAGGTGTTTTTCCTGTCGCGGCGCACACAGATTCGCCGAGTCGTCACGGAAACGACTCGGCGAATTTGCGCGCACGTCTTTCATTACAAAATGTCCTTAAATAGTGGAATGTCCGCATAAAGTCCTTATGCCGGCCTCTTCTGAATCTTCTCTGTTCTCTCACGACATCCTGGGTGAATTATGCATTCAATTATGATGTTTTCAGGTCGAAACAGGCCGACGACGGCGCCTGGAAGCGCTGTGCGACGTCCCGCTCCGTGGGAAGTCGTTACAGAGTCGTTAATCTCTCATCAGCCGTTAAACTTTTCACCGAAAACCAGCTAAATTTCTCAAATACAACCCCTGGCAAAAATTATGGAATCACCGGCCTCGGAGGATGTTCATTCAGTTGTTTAATTTTGTAAAAAAAAAGCAGATCAAAGACATGACACAAAACTAAAGTCATTTCAAATGGCAACTTTCTGGCTTTAAGAAACACAATAAGAAATCAAGAAAAAAAATTGTGGCAGTCAGTAACAGTTACTTTTTTAGACCAAGCAGAGGGAAAAAAATATGGAATCACTCAATTCTGAGGAAAAAATTATGGAATCACCCTGTAAATTTTCATCCCCAAAACTAACACCTGCATCAAATCAGATCTGCTCGTTAGTCTGCATCTAAAAAGGAGTGACCACACCTTGGAGAGCTGTTGCACCAAGTGGACTGACATGAATCATGGCTCCAACATGAGAGATGTCAATTGAAACAAAGGAGAGGATTATCAAACTCTTAAAAGAGGGTAAATCATCACGCAATGTTGCAAAAGATGTTGGTTGTTCACAGTCAGCTGTGTCTAAACTCTGGACCAAATACAAACAACATGGGAAGGTTGTTAAAGGCAAACATACTGGTAGACCAAGGAAGACATCAAAGCGTCAAGACAGAAAACTTAAACCAATGTCTCAAAAATCAAAAATGCACAACAAAACAAATGAGGAACGAATGGGAGGAAACTGGAGTCAATGTCTGTGACCGAACTGTAAGAAACCGCCTAAAGGAAATGGGATTTACATACAGAAAAGCTAAACAAAAGCCATCATTAACACCTAAACAGAAAAAAACAAGGTTACAATGGGCTAAGGAAAAGCAAATGACCGGATGAAAGTCATATTCAGTGATGAATCTCGAATCTGCATTGGGCAAGGTGATGATGCTGGAACTTTTGTTTGGTGCCGTTCCAATGAGATTTATAAAGATGACATGAACATGTAAATTTCCACAGTCATTGATGATATGGGGCTGCATGTCAGGTAAAGGCACTGGGGAGATGGCTGTCATTACATCATCAATAAATGCACAAGTTTACGCTGATATTTTGGACACTTTTCTTATCCCATCAATTGAAAGGATGTTTGGGGATGATGAAATCATTTTTCAAGATGATAATGCATCTTGCCATAGAGCAAAAACTGTGAAAACATTCCTTGCAAAAAAGACACATAGGGTCAATGTCATGGCCTGCAAATAGTCCAGATCTTAATCCAATTGAAAATCTTTGGTGGAAGTTGAAGAAAATGGTCCATGACAAGGCTCCAACCTGCAAAGCTGATCTGGCAACAGCAATCAGAGAAAGTTGTAGCCAGATTGATGAAGAGTACTGTTTGTCACTCATTAAGTCCATACCTCAGAGACTGCAAGCTGTTATAAAAGCCAGAGGTGGTGCAACAAAATACTAGTGATGTGTTGGAGCGTTCTTTTGTTTTTCATGATTCCATAATTTTTTCCTCAGAATTGAGTGATTCCATATTTTTTCCCCTCTGCTTGGTCTAAAAAAGTAACCGTTACTGACTGCCACAATTTTTTTTTTTTCTGATTACTTATAGTGTTTCTTAAAGCCAGAAAGTTGCCATTTGAAATGACTTTAGTTTTGTGTCATGTCTGTGATCTGCTTTTTTTCTATAAAATTAAACAACTGAATGAACATCCTCCGAGGCCGGTGATTCCATAATTTTTGCCAGGGGTTGTAGTGTCCACTCGGATATTCCTCACAGGTCCAGAAAAAATTTTGATAAAGCAACGCGCGCTGTCTCGAGCAGCGTGTGAAACAAAGGAATTCAGCCGAGAGGGCTGGACCACATCTCACTCAAGGCCTGCCCACAGGGAAATGACGTCACCGACACGCGTGAAAAAACTCACACATGCGCACGAGGGTTCAAGCATGATTGGTGTAATCGCATGTCATTCAAATCCATATAGTTAAAAAAAAAATAAAAGTGTCGGTTTCTTATCTAATACACCTCGTATATTCCATTTTGCTGTGACAGACTTTCATTCCCCTTCTCTCCAGAGAGTATCTCCACCTCTCTGAGCTTGTCTAAACCTCCTCCCTAAACGCGCTATAGATCACATTCATCTGCAAAAATCACAGTCCATGTGGACTCCTGTCGGACCTCATCTATCAACCTCTCCATCACTTTCTTTCTTCTTTCAGCTGCTTCCCTTAGGGGTCACCACAACAGATCACTCATTTCCATCTCACTCTGTCCTCAGCATCTTCCCCTGTCACACCAACCCCCTGCAAGTCCTCGCTCACCACACCATCAAACTTCTCTTTGGCCTCCCTCTTCTCCACCTGCCTGGTGGCTCCATCCTCAGCATCCTTCTTCCTCTATACCCTGAGTCCCTCTGCACATGTCCAAACCATCTCAATCTCACCTCTCTGACTTTGTCTCCAAACTGTCCCATCTGAGCTATCCCTCTGATATGTTCATTCATAATCCTGTCCATCCTTGTCACTCCCAAAGAGAATTGCAACATCTTCAGCTTTGCGTCCTGTCTTTTTGTTAGTGTCACTGTCTCTAAGCTGTACAACATAGCTGGTCTCACTGCTAGATATTCTTCAGTCCCACATCACTTCTACCAAATTTCTTCACCCACTTAACCCTGCCTGCACTTTCTTCTTCACCTGTTTTCCACACTCTCCATTATTTTGGGCAGCTGACCCCAAGTATTTAAACTCATCTACTTTCACCACTTCGACTCCTTGTAATTGCACTATTCCACTGGGGTCCATCTCATTCACACACATGTACTCAGTCTCGCTCCTACTGACTTTCATTACCCTTCCCTCAAGAGCATATCTCCACATCTCCAGGCTAGTCTCAACCTGTTCTCTCCTCTCACTACAGATCACAATGTCATCTGCAAAGATCATTGTCCATGGAGATTCCTGTCTGATCTCATCTGTCAGCCTGTCTATCCCTACTGCTACGAGAAAGGACTCAAAGCTGATCCTTAGTGTAATCTCCCATCCACTTTGAATGAATGTGTCATTTCTACTGTGCATCTCACTGCTGTCACACTATCCTTGTACATGTCCTGCACTACCCTCATATACCTCTCTGCCACTCCAGATGTCCTCATACAATGCCACAGCTCTTCTCTTGGCACCCTGTCATAAGTGTTCTCTAAATTCACAAACACACAATGTAACACCTTCTGGCCTTCTCCATACTTCTCCATCAGTATTCTCAGAGCAAACATTGCATCTGTAGTGCTCTTTCTTGACATGAAACCATATTGCTGCTCACAGATCTTTACCTGTTTTCTAAGCAAGCTTCTACTACTCTTTCCCATAACTTCGTGTAGTGGGTGATCAGCTTTATGCCTCTGTAGTTACTGCAGCTCTGCACATCACCCTTGTTCCTAAAAATAGGAACCAGTACACTTCTCCTCTCTTTCCAAGATTTTATTAAACAATCTGGCTAGAAACTCCGCTGCCATCATTCTTAGAGATATTCATGCCTCCACTGGAATGTTATCTAGACCGACTACCTTCTCACTCTTCATTCTCTTCATAGCTGCCTCAGTTCATCCTTACTAATCTTTTGCACTTCCTGATTTACTCGCTCCACATCATCCAGCCTTCTCTCTCTCTCATTTTTTTCATTCATCAACTCCTCAAAATATTCCCTCCACCTTCTCAACACACTCTCCTCACTTGTCAGCACATTAATATCTGCAACTTTTATCACCGTAACCTGCTGTATATCCTTTCCAGCTCGGTCCCTTTGTCTGGCCAATAGGTACAAGTCCTTTTATCCTTCCTTACTGTTCAGCTTCTTGTACAGCTCACAATATGCTTTTTCCTTAGGTTTTGCCACTTCTCTTCACCTTATGCTGCATCTCCTTGTACTCCTGTCTTCTTTCTTTATCTCTGACTATTCCCTATTCTTTTTCACCTTGTGCTCCTCCCTTTTCTTAAGGGCCCAGTCCCACTGGGGAGAGGATTAATTGCACATGAATTGAGTACACAAATTACGGGCATTCGTTGTGATCCGCAACAAAAATGGCCAAAAGTGACAAATGTCCCAGTATGAATTACAGATATATTAATAATGTATAGCGAATATATGATGAACAATCATGGTTATATAACACACGTAGTGAGGAAACGGATCTGACGCATTGCGATTATCACGGCAGTATTACGGGTGTATTATGAATGCATCATGCACGTGTTGCGCGTGCACGGCATCTGCATTGTGGTCATAAAAGAAGCGCACTCGCGACGTGCGGTGGAGCCGCTCCTCTTTCCATGACAAAAACTCCTGTAACAGTGGAATGTGCCGTTCATTTCTAAACTGGATGCCGTCTTGATCCGGTATGTCGTCTGACTAGCACAGGAATTGTGAAAAGAGTGAACATCAGCATTTTTTTGGCACATTGAGACAGACGTGTGGAGGAATTCCGCACGTCGCGGTGGAGCTGCATGGCGCAAAGAAACGCTGTGATGAAGCCTTCCAGGACATGTTGGGGCAGGTCCAGCTCATGCACAATCACAATTGGATAATCACACGACTGAAAAGCAACCGGAATCCATCTGAAATCCACCTTTAAGCCATCCTGTGAGACCAACACCGAGGTGGTTTTGTCCTGCGTAATGAACAGCTCCGTGGCGCGTCCCTCCGCTTTTCTTTCCATGAAAAAAACTTGTAACTGTAACGGTGGAATGTACCGAAAAAGTGCTGATGTTCACATCTTCAGCCTTTTTGTGAAAGTCAGACGAGATCCCGGATCAACAAAGCCTTCACGTTGGAAATGATGTGGTTGTTCCAGCGGGGTGTCAGCCTGTCGATGGGGGCTGGGAGCGCGCCGCGCTCTCAGCAGTTGTGGGCGGTCTTTAAACCGTCTGGATCACTCCTTAATCTGTGTAATCCCCATAAAATCGTCCCTGAAAGCCATATTAATTTTCCGAATGGTGTCCACCTGGAGGTCTCTCACAGTTTCTGAAAAAATTGATGCAGCAAAGCTCCAAATCGTTCAGACATTTATTCGCAATAAAAAATAGATGAGAGGGGTGGACCACTGCTCACACAAAGCCTGCTCACAGGCGAATGACGCAATCGACAGGCGTGAAAAAAACTCACGCATGCGCATGAAGGTTTAAGCTTGGCTGATGCAATCACACGTGATTCAAATCCATATGGTTTTTGAAAAAATAAAAAGGTCGGATACTTTTCTAACAGACCTCGTATATATAATACAAATAATGGATGGTAAGGAGTCCAACCAATCCAATATTTCCAATATCTAATATTTCTCTATGTTGGACGACTTGCCATCCATTAATTGTTATGTTCTCCACCCCCTCCCAAATTAAGCAAACAACAAAGAGTCAAGTAAATTAGATCAATTTATTTTGTTGTGAACAGCATATGATTGATTCTGATGCAATGAATACTTCTAAAATGTCAGTAGCGTGCTTGTCTACCTTCTTAGTGTTTTTGGCATCCTTGGAGTTCAATATTTCCAACAGTTCCTCCTCTGTGAACTCAGCAAACCTCGCTGGCAGACAATTTTCTGCTGTTGTTGACATGTTTGTTGCCATTTTTTTTCAACCAGCATCTGTCAGCTAGTTCCTGACCTTCGTATACCGCGCTCTGTTTGGCTAGCTGTTGGCAGTAAGCTCTAACGCTATTGGTCAGTGGGAACCGACCCAATATAACTTTTGGTCCTAGCCTTTTTGGATCCTTTTGGATCCAACATAACTTTCTGGCGCCAAGCATGCCAAAATACAGGTAAATGATGGACAGAAAGGCTCATCTGTGATTGGCTGTTGCAATCTGAGTCAAGAACATATATACGAGGTCTGTTAGAAAAGAATCCAACCTTTTTATATTTTGCAAAATACTATATGGATTTGAATCATGTGTGATGTCATCAGCCAAGTTTGAACCTTTGTGCGCATGCGTGAGTTTTTTCACGCCTGTCGGTTGCGTCATTCGCCTGTGAGCACGCTTTGTAGAAGGAGTGGTCCAGCCTCCTCGGTGGATTTTCATTGTCAGGAAATTGGCTGAGCGACTGCCGCTTTACTACATCAAAATTTTTTCAGAAACTGTGAGAGACAGCCAGGTGGAAACCATTTGGAAAATTCAGATGGCTTTCGGTGAAGATCTTATAGGGATCACACAGATTAAGGAGCATTACAACCGGTTTAAAGACGGCCCACAGCGGCTGAGGGTGCGCCGCGCTCTGAGCGGCAATCAACAGGCTGAAATGACCAGATCATTTCCAAAGTGAATGCTGTGTTGATCTGGGATGTCATCTGACTACTACAGAAATGGCAGAAGAGGTGGACATAGCACATTTTCGGCACATTCCACTGTTACAGGAGTTTTTGTCATGGAAAGAGGAGCGGAGGAATTCGCCACGGAGCCGCTAATGGTGCGGGACAAAAGCACCTCCGTGTTGGTCTCACAGGACATGCCCTGCCATGCCCAGCTCTTGCACCATTCGGAAGATTCAGACGGCTTTCGGTAGCTTTTCAGTCGTGTGACTATCCGAGAAATTGTGGACAAGCTGGACATGCCACAACATGTCTTGTGAGGCTTCATCACAGCGTTGCTTTTTGTTCTGTGCCATGCTGCTCCGTCCCGACGTGTGAATTCCTCTGCACGTCTTTCCATGACAAAAACTCCTGTAACAGTGGAATGTGCCAAAAAAGTGGTATGTCCACCTCTTCTGCCATTTCTGTAGTAGTCAGACGACGTCCTGGATCAACACAGTGTTCAGTTTGGAAATGATCTGGTCGTTTCAGCCTGTCGATCGCCGCTCGGAGCGCGGCGCACCCTCAGCCGCTGTGGGCGGTCTTTAATCCGGTTGTAATGCTCCTTAATCTGTGTGATCCCCATAAGATCTTCACTGAAAGCCATCTGAATTTTCCAAATGGTTTCCACCTGGCTGTCTCTCACAGTTCCAAAAAAAAGTTTGATGCAGTAAATGTTGTGTGTTGGGGGGGTTTGGCTGGACATTTTGGTGTTCTTTTCTTTTCTTTGCTCTACAGGTGGTATGCAAACTGATTTATTGTCTGTGGAGAAGGTGCAGGCAGAAGAGTCCTTCACACTCATCAACGTGATATGCAGCACCTGTGGATGATGCTCACGTGCAACCTTAAAGACTTTCAGCTGAAGCAGATAATGAGATGGGGTTCTGCATTTAAGCCATGTGTGATTCAAGCAGAATTGCCGGGAACTCGACCTTGTGATGTTCGTTTGTGAGACGCTGAGGACCGCGCCTGGGTTTGACACATCGTGCCTGTGAAGGAGAATGGGTGAGGGACACATGCTGTCAGCACACATCAGAGGTGATTTGATTGTCTGAATAATTGTTAACAGTAATTTGGTATTTTGTTACGCAGTATATGTGAATATTGAGAGTTGTGCAGCTTGCTTCTCACGGCCGTGGCGTGCAGACAGATGATCCTCCACCTGTTGTGAGAAGCTGCTCATTTACATAAAGCTTAAATTCAGACCTGAATGTGTTGCTGATAGTGTGTGCCTTTGAAGGATATTAGTTGTAGCTGCTGACTTACCTCACCTTTTCTATCCTTCACAGAGTCGGTTTGTCGTGTCCACCTGGGGGGTGTTTGGCGGTGAACGCGAGTCCAGAGGCGCCGGGCTTCGATCCCTTTGGGCACTGGAGAGCGCGCCGTCCTTCACTCCGCCAGACAGACGCGTTTTATGTTTGTACACCGAGTATTGCACAAAAGGGGGAAAATAAATTGTTTTGTTATTGGAACCGCTTTCTGGTTATTTTAGCGCTGGGTTCAGTCAGACGCAGGTCCGCTCCTCAACCCGCGTCGACACATAACAGTAAAGCGGCAGTCATTCAGCCAATTTCCTGACAATGAAAATCCGCTGAGGAGGCTGGACCACTCCTCCCACAAAGCGTGCTCACAGGCGAATGACAAAACCGAAAGGCTTGAAAAAACTCACACATGTGCACGACGGTTCAAGCTTGGCTGATGCAAGCACACATGATTCAAATCCATATAGTTTTTGCAAAAAATAAAAAGGTCGGATTCTTTTCTAACAGACCTCGTATGTACACCCATAACAACAATACAAAAGAAATGTGCACACACAAAACAACTCAGACAGTGCACCAGAATTTTAAAACAACCAAATAAGCAACAATGCGTAAACCCAAGCACAACAACAAAATGGTAACACTAATTTTCCAAGCTATAACGAGTAAGTATATTATTTTGTAAAGCCTTTTAAAGCCGACTAAGGTACCAAGTAACTTAATATTATCAGGACAATCGTTCCCAATATTAACACCCAGATGTGGAGGAGTACATGAACGGCTCTGCCGCCTAGCCAGCAGAACACCGCTGCCCTCGATAATCCTGAGCAACGCAAGGTCATTAGCACCTAAGATGGATGAGCTTCGAGTCATCACAAAAACTTGTTTTAAATATCGTGAGGCTAATGTTATGGTATTTACAGAAACTTGGCTTCATGAGGGAGTCCCTGACTCTTTACTTGGACTAGATGGATAATCATTGATACACGCTGACCGCTCAATAGCTGATTCGGGCAAGAAAAGCAGAGGTGGAGTTTCTCTGTGTGCACCCCAGATGTTGAAATTTTATGTGTGTCTCTGCAACCTCACTATCCGCTCCGGGAGTTTGGCTGTGTGCTCATCTGTGCTGCATATATTCCACCAAGTGGCAATGCAGGACGAGCAGCAGTGTGCATTGCCGAGTGCGCGCACCAGCAGCTTCAGCGCTCACTGGGAGCCCCTCTGTGCTTGCAGGATTCCAGCAGTATATGCAGTGTGACACTTGACAAAAGAAAACCCTGGATAAATGTTCATATACAGCAAAACCAAAGCCGCCTTTCTCCAACTCTGATCACAACACAGTTCATCTAATTCATATCAATCAATCAATCAATCAATTTTTTTATATAGCGCCAAATGACAACAAACAGTTGCCCCAAGGCGCTTTATATTGTAAGGCAAGGCCATACAATAATTATGTAAAACCCCAACGGTCAAACGACCCCCTGTGAGCAAGCACTTGGCTACAGTGGGAAGGAAAAACTCCCTTTTAACAGGAAGAAACCTCCAGCAGAACCAGGCTCAGGGAGGGGCAGTCTTGTGCTGGGACTGGTGGGGCTGAGGGAGAGAACCAGGAAAAAGACCTGCTGTGGAGGGGAGCAGAGATCGATCACTAATGATTAAATGCAGAGTGGTGCATACAGAGCAAAAAGAGAAAGAAACAGTGAATCATGGGAACCCCCCAGCAGTCTACGTCTATAGCAGCATAACTAAGGGATGGTTTAGGGTCACCTGATCCAGCCCTAACTATAAGCTTTAGCAAAAGGAAAGTTTAAGCCTAATCTTAAAAGTAGAGAGGGTGTCTGTCTCCCTGATCTGAATTGGGAGCTGGTTCCACAGGAGAGGAGCCTGAAAGCTGAAGGCTCTGCCTCCCATTCTACTCTTACAAACCCTAGGAACTACAAGTAAGCCTGCAGTCTGAGAGCGAAGGCTCTATTGCGGTGATATGGTACTACGAGGTCCCTAAGATAAGATGGGACCTGATTATTCAAAACCTTATAAGTAAGAAGAGAATTTTAAATTCTATTCTAGAATTAACAGGAAGCCAATGAAGAGAGGCCAATATGGGTGAGCTATGCTCTCTCCTTCTAGTCCCGTCAGTACTCTAGCTGCAGCATTTTGACATTAACTGAAGGCTTTTTAGGGAACTTTTAGGACAACCTGATAATAATGAATTACAATAGTCCAGCCTAGAGGAAATAAATGCATGAATTAGTTTTTCAGCATCACTCTGAGACAAGACCTTTCTGATTTTAGAGCTATTGCGTAAATGCCAAAAAAAGCAGTCCGACATATTTGTTTAATATGCGCTTTGAATGACATATCCTGATCAAAAATGACTCCAAGATTTCTCACAGTATTACTAGAGGTCAGGGTAATGCCATCCAGAGTAAGGATCTGGTTAGACACCATGTTTCTAAGATTTGTGGGCCAAGTACAATAATTCAGATTTATCTGAGTTTAAAAGCAGGAAATTAGAGGTCATCCATGTCTTTATGTCTGTAAGACAATCCTGCAGTTTAGCTAATTGGTGTGTGTCCTCTGGCTTCATGGATAGATAAGCTGGGTATCATCTGCGTAACAATGAAAATTTAAGCAATACCGTCTAATAATACTGCCTAAGGGAAGCATGTATAAGTGAATAAAATTGGTCCTAGCACGAACCTTGTGGAACTCCATAATTAACTTTAGTCTGTGAAGAAGATTCCCCATTTACATGAACAATTGTAATCTATTAGACAAATATGATTCAAACCACCGCAGCGCAGTGCCTTTAATACCTATGGCATGCTCTAATCTCTGTAATAAAATTTTATGGTCAACAGTATCAAAAGCAGCACTGAGGTCTAACAGAACAAGCACAGAGATGAGTCCACTGTCCGAGGCCATAAGAAGATCATTTGTAACCTTCACTAATGCTGTTTCTGTACTATGATGAATTCTAAAACCTGACTGAAACTCTTCAAATAGACCATTCCTCTGCAGATGATCAGTTAGCTGTTTTACAACTACCCTTTCAAGAATTTTGAGAGAAAAGGAAGGTTGGAGATTGGCCTATAATTAGCTAAGATAGCTGGGTCAAGTGATGGCTTTTTAAGTAATGGTTTAATTACTGCCACCTTAAAAGCCTGTGGCACATAGCCAACTAACAAAGATAGATTGATCATATTTAAGATCGAAGCATTAAATAATGGTAGGGCTTCCTTGAGCAGCCTGGTAGGAATGGGGTCTAATAAACATGTTGATGGTTTGGATGAAGTAACTAATGAAAATAACTCAGACAGAACAATCGGAGAGAAAGAGTCTAACCAAATACCGGCATCACTGAAAGCAGCCAAAGATAACGATACGTCTTTGGGATGGTTATGAGTAATTTTTTCTCTAATAGTTAAAATTTTGTTAGCAAAGAAAGTCATGAAGTCATTACTAGTTAAAGTTAATGGAATATTCAGCTCAATAGAGCTCTGACTCTTTGTCAGCCTGGCTACAGTGCTGAAAAGAAACCTGGGGTTGTTCTTATTTTCTTCAATTAGTGATGAGTAGAAAGATGTCCTAGCTTTACGGAGGGCTTTTTTTTATAGAGCAACAGACTCTTTTCCAGGCTAAGTGAAGATCTTCTAAATTAGTGAGACGCCATTTCCCTCTCCAACTTACGGGTTATCTGCTTTAAGCTACGAGTTTGTGAGTTATACCACGGAGTCAGACACTTCTGATTTAAAGCTCTCTTTTTCAGAGGAGCTACAGCATCCAAAGTTGTCTTCAATGAGGATGTAAAACTATTGACGAGATACTCTATCTCCCTTACAGAGTTTAGGTAGCTACTCTGCACTGTGTTGGTATATGGCATTAGAGAACATAAAGAAGGAATCATATCCTTAAACCTAGTTACAGCGCTTTCTGAAAGACTTCTAGTGTAATGAAACTTATTCCCACTGCTGGGTAGTCCATCAGAGTAAATGTAAATGTTATTAAGAAATGATCAGACAGAAGGGAGTTTTCAGGGAATACTGTTAAGTCTTCTATTTCCATACCATAAGTCAGAACAAGATCTAAGATATGATTAAAGTGGTGGGTGGACTCATTTACTTTTTGAGCAAAGCCAATAGAGTCTAATAATAGATTAAATGCAGTGTTGAGGCTGTCATTCTCAGCATCTGTGTGGATGTTAAAATCGCCCACTATAATTATCTTATCTGAGCTAAGCACTAAGTCAGACAAAAGGTCTGAAAATTCACAGAGAAACTCACAGTAACGACCAGGTGGACGATAGATAATAACAAATAAAACTGGTTTTTGGGACTTCCAATTTGGATGGACAAGACTAAGAGACAAGCTTTCAAATGAATTAAAGCTCTGTCTGGGTTTTTGATTAATTAATAAGCTGGAATGGAAGATTGCTGCTAATCCTCCGCCCCGGCCCGTGCTACGAGCATTCTGACAGTTAGTGTGACTCGGGGGTGTTGACTCATTTAAACTAACATATTCATCCTGCTGTAACCAGGTTTCTGTTAGGCAGAATAAATCAATATGTTGATCAATTATTATATCATTTACCAACAGGGACTTAGAAGAGAGAGACCTAATGTTTAATAGACCACATTTAACTGTTTTAGTCTGTAGTGCAGTTGAAGGTGCTATATTATTTTTTCTTTTTGAATTTTTATGCTTAAATAGATTTTTGCTGGTTATTGGTGGTCTGGGAGCAGGCACCGTCTCTACGGGGATGGAGTAATGAGGGGATAGCAGGGGGAGAGAAGCTGCAGAGAGGTGTGTAAGACTACAACTCTGCTTCCTGGTCCCAACCCTGGATAGTCACAGTTTGGAGGATTTAAGAAAATTGGCCAGATTTCTAGAAATGAGAGCTGCTCCATCCAAAGTGGGATGGATGCCGTCTCTCCTAACAAGACCAGGTTTTCCCCAGAAGCTTTGCCAATTATCTATGAAGCCCACCTCATTTTTTGGACACCACTCAGACAGCCAGCAATTCAAGGAGAACATGCGGCTAAACATGTCACTCCCGGTCGATGGGGAGGGGCCCAGAGAAAACCTACAGAGTCCGACATTGTTTTTGCAAAGTTACACACCGATTTAATGTTAATTTTAGTGACCTCCGATTGGCGTAACCGAGTGTCATTACTGCCGACGTGAATTACAATCTTACCAAATTTACGCTTAGCGTTAGCCAGCAGTTTCAAATTTCCTTCAATGTCGCCTGCTCTGGCCCCCGGAAGACAATTGACTATGGTTGCTGGTGTCGCTAACTTCACATTTCTCAAAACAGAGTCGCCAATAACCAAAGTTTGATCCTCGGCGGGTGTGTCGTCGAGTGGGGAAAAACGGTTAGAGATGTGAACGGGTTGGCGGTGCACACGGGGCTTCTGTTTAGGGCTACGCTTCCTCCTCACAGTCACCCAGTCAGCCTGCTTTCCCGACTGCTCGGGATCTGCCAGGGGGGAACTAACGGCGGCTAAGCTACCTTGGTCCGCACCGACTACAGGGGCCTGGCTAGCTGTAGAATTTTCCACGGTGCGGAGCCGAGTCTCCAATTCGCCCAGCCTGGCCTCCAAAGCTACGAATAAGCTACACTTATTACAAGTACCGTTACTGCTAAAGGAGGCCGAGGAATAACTAAACATTTCACACCCAGAGCAGAAAAGTGCGGGAGAGACAGGAGAAGCCGCGATGCTAAATCGGCTAAGAGCTAGTAGCTACGCTAAGCTAGCGGATTCCTAAAAACACGCAAAGTGAATAATGTGTAAATAATTTAGAGGTGATTCAGCAGAAGGAGTGCTTTAGTTAAGGCACGTAAAGATTACACTGGGAAACAAATCGTAATCTAGATAACTAGATCAATCTAACTGCACAGATTAAACAGCTAACAGATACAGAAAAACACCGCTGTGCTCCGGAACAGGAAGTGATACAATACCGCAGTGAGAGCCAACCACCAGTATATAAATCAGTATTCAAGACAAGTAAACCAGAGTGCAAAACAGTAAATGTCTGGATGGAGGAATCACTGGAAACACTAAAAGGCTGTTTTTTTTTTTTTATGTACAGACTGGTTTATATTACATACATCAAATCTGGATGAGGCCACGGTTGCAATTAGTGATTACTGTATATAATTTTTTGTGCAGACAGTGTGGTTTGCAAAAAAGAGATTGTTGTTTATCCAAATAAGAAATCATATATTACCAAAGAAATCAAACAATGTATCAATAATAAAAAGCGGGCTTTTGGGAGGAAAGGCAGAGCAGGGTTGCAAGTGGCACAGAAGGAGCTAAAAAAAAATCATCTTAAGAGGGCCAGGGAAAAACACAGGCATGCCATGGAACACAGTTTTTACACTGCTAATACTAAAAAGCTGTGGGATACAATGAAATTGGTTACAAATATGAATACAGCCAAGACATATTGCAGTAATAAATGAACTAGAGAGAGCAAATGAATGAAATGATTCTTTATTTGAGGTTTGAGTCACAAGATCATCCAGAGAAATGCCATAATCTGCTACAGTCACTGCCTGATACTGATGTGAAACCCAGAGTGAAGGTAGACCTCACTGATGTGCAACACCTTTTCAAACGCCTGCGCACTGATAAGGCAACTGGACCTGATGGCCTGCCAGCTTTCTTACTAAAAAGCTGTGCCTAGGAACTTTCTGCGGCTTCGTGTCCTCTATTTCAGCAGTCTCTTGATCTGCAGAAAGTGCCTTCTTTGTGGAAATTATCACATATATTGCCAATTCCCAAAAAGCGTGGCGCTATAGCGAACAATGATCTACGCCCAGTGGCTTTGACCTCAAATGTAATGAAATGTTTTGAGAGGTTTGTTGTGTCACTATTGGAGAGAGAACTGGACTCAATGCTGGACACTAATCAGTTTTCTTACAAGAAAAACAGGAGCACTGAAGACGCTGTCCTAAGTATTGTCCATCTTGTGTCTCAACATCTGGAAGATACCAAGGCCTATGCACGCATTCTATTTGTTGATTTTAGTTTTGCTTTTAATACAGTACAAATACATTTGCTTTTAGAGAAACTGTCTGCAATGGGAGTCAGTGCTTTTTTAATAAAATGATTTTATGCTTTTTTAAACCACAGAACTCAGCGCGTCAAGGTAAATGGGACACTATCAGACGTCAGACACAGCAACACCGGGGTTCCACAAGGCAGTGTGTCGCCAGTGCTTTTCACCATCTACACAAATGATTGTAAAAGCACACATCAAAATAATAGCATTTTGAAATATGCAGATGACACTGCTTTGTGAGTCTTTTATTTAAGGATACGGACACATCCTTATATCACAATGAAATTGACAGCTTCACAAAATTGTGTGAAGGGAACATTCTTGTGATTAATCCAACAAAACACAATAAATTGTTTTTGATCCTCGGCATATATGTGAGCATGAACCTGTCCACATAGATAATATCCAGCAAATGGACTCCTACAAATATCTTGGGGTCCACATGGACAGTGCTCTCTCCTGGAAGACTCACATTGACTCTCTCTGCACACGGCTGCAGCAGAGGCTGTACTTTTTAAGGAGGCTGAGGCTGTATGGAGTGGGAATCAACATCCTGCTTGTTTTTTACAGAGCAACACTTGAGAACCTCACCCATTATGGGATCACAGCGTGGTTTGGTACCCTGTCTGTCCAGCTGAAAAACAAGCTCACTCACATCCATTAAACAGCCATGAAAGTTGTAGGGCTAAAAGATTATCTGCCTATTCAAGCCTTCTGAAGAGGCAGTGGTAGGAAGTTGGAAAATTATTTCAAAGGACCCAGAACATCCTCTTCACAGTGAATATGTCCTGCTGCCTTTGGAACGGAGACTGAGAGTGCCACAGTGTAGGACTAACAGATTTAAGTTGTCCTTTGTCCCGTCTTCTATTAAACTGCTGAACTTTAGATCTTCATGTACAGCAGATTCTCTGCACAGCACTTAATCTGCACTTTACTAACTCTGTGGCTGAATGTGTGTTGTTTGTAGCCTATTTGTAGCACTGTGCCCAGGACAAATTTCCCTTCGGAGACAATAAAGTTTTTTCTTTTCTATTCTGTTCTATTCTAAATATTAATGTCCCTCTCAAATTGTAGCTGGAATCCTTCATTTTAAGAGTTTATTTTTTACTTTATACATAAATTGTACTGTGATATAATCAACCAAGTCCCAGAACTTTAAAATTTGCAAACCAGCAAATAACGGATTTGTTGGCTCACGATATGGCTTATTACTGATAATTCTTGTAGCTTTCTTTTGTAATAGAAATTTTGGATTAGTATTAGTTCTATATGTGTTTCCCCAAACCTCAACGCAATATGTCATATATAGAACAAGTAATGTATGATACAAAATGGCCAAAGAATGTTGGGAGAGGGAGTCTTGTGCTTCTTGTGCTTTATGCAGAATTGCAATGACTTTTGACATTTTAGATTTAGCATAGTTAATATGCGTTTTGCATCTTAACTTATCAATATAAACACCAATAAATTTTGTATTTGTTACAATTTCAAAAACATGTAATAATAAATTTCTGCTTAAGTTCCTGGACTTATTACCAAATATGATACACTTAGTTTAGTACCAAAATGGAGCAATAATTTGTTTGAATCAAACCACTGTTTAAATTTATGTAATTCATTCTCCATTGTGTCCAGGAGCTGGTCCAGATGATCTCCACTACAAAACACAGTCGTATCATCAGCAAACAAAACACAACTTGCAGACTTGGAAACCAAACATATATCATTAATGTACAAAAGAAACAGCAACGGCCCAAGGACTGAACCCTGGGGTAACCCACATGTAATCCTCAAAAACTCATAATTTGTCCCATCAGTGTGGACACACTGATTCCTGTTGTGTAAGTAGCTCGTTATCCAGTCATGTGCCAATCCCCTGATATCATACATCTTTAATTTGTTCAATAATAAAGTATGATCAATAGGATCAAATGCTTTCTGTAAATCAAAAAAGACCCCTACAGTACAGTGGGGGAAATAAGTATTTGATCTACTGCCAATTTTGCAGGTTTTTCCACCTACAAAGAAGGGAGAGGTCTGTAATTTTTATGGTAGGTACACTTCAACTGTGAGAGACAGAATCTAAAAAAAAAAAAAAAAAAAAAAATCGAGAAAATCTCATTGTATGATTTTTAAATAATTAATTTGCATTTTATTGCATGAAATAAGTATTTGATACCCTACCAACCAACAAGAATTCTGGCTCTCACAGACCTGTTAATTTTTCTTTAAAAACCCCTCCTATTCTGTGCTCTTTACCTGTATTAATTGCACCTGTTTGAACTCGTTACCTGTATAAAAGAAACGTGCACACACTCAGTCAATCACACTCCAACCTGTCCACGATGGCCAAGAGCAAAGAGCTGTCTAAGGACATCAGGGACAAAACTGTAGACCTGCACAAGGCTGGGATGGACTACAAGACAATAGGCAAGCTGGTGAGAAGACAACAACTGTTACGATTATTTATTAGAAAGTGGAAGAAACACAAGATGACTGTCAATCTCCCTCAGTCTGGGATTCCATGCAAGATCTCATTTCGTGGGGTAAGGATGATTGTGAGAAAGCTCAGAACTACACAGGAGGACCTGGTCAATGACCTGAAGAGAGCTGGGACTACAGTCACAAAGATTACATTAGTAACACATGATGCTGTCATTGTTTAATATTCTGCAGGGCAGCAAGGTCCCCCTGCTCAAGCCAGCACATGTCAAGACCTGTTTGAAGTTCACCAGTGACCATCTGGAAGATCCAGAGGAGGCATGGGAGAAGATCATGTGCTCAGATGAGACCAAAATAGAGCTTTTTGGAATCAACTCCACTTGCTGTGTGTAGAGGATGAGACCAACCTGAAGCAAACCATCCCAACCGTGAAGCATGGGGGTGGAAACATCATACTCTGGGGGATGCTCTTCTGCAAAGGGGACAGGACGACTGCACCATATTGAAGGGAGAATGGACAGAGTCATGTATTGCGAGATTTTGGCAAACAACCTCCTTCCCTCAGTAAGAGCATTGAAGATGGGTTGTGGCTGGGTCTTCCAGCATGACAATGACCCCAAGCACACAGCCAGGACAACTAAGGAGGGCTTGGTAATAAGCATTTCAAGGTCTGGGAGTGGCCTAGCCAGTCTCCAGACCTGAACTCAAAAGAAAATCTTTGGAGGGAGCTGAAACTCCAAACCTGAAAGATCTGGAAAAGATCTGTGTGAAGGAGTGGACCAAAATCCCTGTTGCAGTGTGTGAACATCTGACCTCTGTAATGGCAGACAAATGTTTCTGTACCAGTTGTTAAGGTCTGTTTTTCTAGGGGGTCAAATACTTATTTCATGCAATAAAATGCAAATTAATTATTTAAAAATCATACAATGAGATTTTCTGGATTTTCTTTTTTGTTTTTTTTTTTAGATTCTGTCTCTCTCAGTTGAAGTGTACCTACGATAAAAATACAAACCTCTCCATTCTTTGTAGGTTGAAAAACCTGCAAAATTGACAGTAGATCAAATACTTATTTCGCCCACTGTGTATTGCCTATTCTCGATCAAGTTGGAAATTTGTTCAACAAAATCCATTACTGCCAGTGAAGTAGTGTGATTTTTTTCTAAACCCGTATTGCTGCTCGCTAAGGATATGATGTTGAGCTAAGAAATCATTTAACCTCATTACAAATATCTTTTCCAGAATTTTAGAAAATTGTGGTAAGAGGGAGATTGGCCTATAATTTGAAAAAACATGTTTGTCACAAGGTTTGAACACTGGTATCACTTTAGCTATTTTCATTTTGAAGGGAAATTTCCCAGTCGTTAATGACAAATTACAGATATACGTTAAGGGCGGAACAATGCAATCAGTAATATTTTTAACCAAAAACATATGGACATAACATATGGACAAACATAATTCTTTGAATAAGTGATACCAAAGGTTCTCCAACGTACTGTAATGTGGCAAGATCAACACCTATAAACTCCTCATTAGCGATCATGGTTGACTACAGTTGCTAGTTTCTCTTCGCCAGCAGTAAAAGGATGTTTGACAGCACTCATTGGACTGATCAATACTCAGAACAGTGGGAAAGTCCAAAGACCTCAGGGAGATTTAAGAAGGCAATTTGTAGATTTAAACATGTATGGAAGGTCTCTTGGAGCCATTTCTAAACAACTGGAGATTCCAAGATCATCAGTTCACACAGCTGTACGTAAGTACATGTTAGTCAGATGTGTTACCACTTTGCAAGGGTCTGGAAGAAGACACAAGCTGTCACCCTCAGATGAGAGTAAATTGGTTGAGATGTTCAGGAAATGTAACGTAGCATAGTTTCTGCCAGCAAGAATCAGGCTTCAGCTTCCCTCATTTGCTAATTGGTAACATCTGTTCACTAATCGGTACCATCTGTTATTAATTTATAAACAAATCATTTAAGATGCCAGCATTGACTCACCTCTCTCTCTACTTGCAGTTGCCATCTAGACTTTGCCGCTTCCAATATGCTGCTTCCTGCTGGACCCTGTATGTCCCCGGCCGCTGTCTCATCTACTCATCACCTCAGTTGGTTACGGTCATACCCTGGTCCTCTCTGTGTGCATGCTACTCCATGCTACTCCATGCCACCATCACCAGTTGGTCCTCTTACGGAACCAAGAATAGGCTCCGCCCCTGCCTTCTTCGACGGCAGGATTCGCTTTGCGCCACAACGCCCAGGTGAGGGGATCAGTTCCAAAACAAAGACTACATATGTTAAACTTGCATGTTTTATAAATGTCAGTTTGTGTCACCTGAGTTTTGATGGTAGAACAACCCAGGAAACACCCTGGCTCAGGTGTCCTGGAAACTGGAAAATGCTGGAACCCCAGCATCACTGTCCATAGTGAAGCAGGTTTTACAGTGCATCCGGAAAGTATTCACAGCAAATCACTTTTTCACATTTTGTTATGTTACAGCCTTTTTTTTTTTTTTTTTTTTTTACATACAATACTCCATAATGGCAATGTGAATTTTTTTTTTATTTTTTTTTTTAGATTTTTACTAATTAATTAAAAAAAAAAAAAAAAGAAATCACAGGTACATAAGTATTCACAACCTTTGCCATAAAACTCAAAACTGAGCTCAGGTGCATCCTGTTTCCACTGATCATCCTTGAGATGTTTCTACAGTTTAATTGGAGTCCACCTGGGGTAAATTCAGTTCATAGGGCATGATTTGGAAAGGCACACAGCTACACACACATCAACAAATAAGGTCCATAGTTGACATTGCATGTCAGAGCACAAACCAAGCAAGAAGTCAAAGGAATGGCCTGTAGACCTCAGAGACAAGACTGTCACAAAGCATAAATCTGGGGAAGGGTACAGAAACATTTCTGCTGCTTTGAAGGTCCCAATGAACAGTGCAACCTCCATCTTCCATAAATGGAAAAGGTTTGGATCCACCAAGACTCTTCCTAGAGCTGGCCGCAAGGCTAAACTGAGTGACTGGGAGAGAAAGTCCTTAGTCAGAGAGGAAGCCAAGAACTTGATGGTCACTCTGTCAGAGCTCCAACATTCCTCTGTGGATTGAGGAGCACCTTTCAGAAAGACAACCATCTCTGCAGCAATCCATCAATCAGGCCTGTATGGTAGAGTGGCCAGAGGATGCCACCTCCTTATCAAAGGCACATGGCAGCCCACCTGGAGTTTGCCAAAAGGCATCTGAGCTCTCAGACCACAAGAAACAAAATTGTCTGGAGACAAAGATTGAACTCTTTGGCGTGAATACCAGTTGCCATGTTTGGAGGAAAGCAGGCACCATCCCTACACTGCAACATGGTGGTGGCAGCATCATTCTGTGGGGGTGTTTTTTTCAGTGGTAGGAACTGCGAGACTAGTCAGGATTGAGGGAAATATGAATGCACCAATGGACAGAAACATCCTGGATGAAAACTTGCTACAGAGCACTCTTGACTTCAGACTGGGGCGACAGTTCATGTTTCACCAGGACAATGACCTGAAACACACAGCCCAGATACAGTGGTATGCAAAAGTTTGGAGGCCCCGAATGATTTCCATGATATTGCTTCATAAATCATTGGTTGTTTGGATCAGCAATTTCAGTTAAATATATCATATAGGAGACAAACACACTGATATTTTAGAAGTGAAATGAAGTTTCTCGTATTTACAGTAAGTGTGCAATAATTATTTAAACAAAGTTGGGCAGGTGCATAAATTTGAGCACCCTTGTCACTTTATTGATTTGAATACATTTACCACTAATTACTGGATCACAAAATTGGTTTGGTAAGCTCAATGACCCTTGACTTCCTTACACAGGTGAATCCAAGCATGAGAAAGGGTATTTAAGGTGGCCATTTACAAATGGTTCTCCTCTTTGCATCTCTTCTAATGAGTGGCAACATGGGAGCCTCTAAACAACTCTCAAATGACCTGAAAACAAAGATTGTTCAACGTCATGGTTTAGGGGAAGGATACAAAAAGCTATCTCAGAGATTTCAGCTGTCAGTTTCCACTGTTAGGAACATAGTTAAGGCCCAAAGTGGCAGGCCAAGAAAAATCTCAGATAAGCTGAAGCGAAGGATGGTGAGAACAGTCATAGTCATATCTCTAAGGGAGCGCCCAGCCACCCTGCGGAGGAAACTCATGTTGGCCGCTTGTACTCCCGATCTCGTTCTTTCGGTCATGAGCCAAATCTCATGACCATAGGTGAGGATCGGAACGTAGATCGATCGGTAAATCGAGAGCTTTGCCCCCCTACTCAGCTCTCTCTTCACCACGACGGTCTGATACAGCGACCACATCACTGCAGATGCTGCACCGATCCGTCTATCAATCTCACACTCCATCCGTCCCTCACTCGTGAACAAGACCCCGAGATACTTAAACTCCTCCACTTGAGGCAAGGACACTCCTCCGACCTGAAGAGGGCAAAGCACCTTTTTCCGGTCTAGAACCATGGCCTCGGATTTGGAGGTGCTGATTTTCATCCCGGACGCTTCACACTCGGCTGCAAACCGCCCCAGTGCACGCTGAAGGTCCGCAAACAGCAGAGACGAGATTCTGTGGTTCCCAAACCAGACCCCCTCTACACCCTGGCGGAGGCCAACGTGCACTGGAAACAGGTTTGACTTACTACCAGCAATGCGAACCAAGCTCCTGCTGCGGTCGTACAGGGACCGGATAGCCCTTAGCAAAGGACCCCGGACCCCGTACTCCAGGAGCACTCCCCACAGGGTGCCCCGAGGGACATGGTCGAATGACTTCTCCAGATCCACAAAACACATGTGGACTGGTTGGGGCGAACTCCCATGAACCCTCGAGCACCCGATGGAGCATGTAGAGCTGGTCCAGTGTGCCACGACCAGGATGAAAACCAGGTTTCTTAACTGTCAAATAAATTCAGGGTTAACGGGAGTTGCCCGGACCGTTTCAACAAGGATTCAAAGGATTCAAAAGAATTTTATTGTCAACAGCAGGGCTGAGCAAACCATGACCGGCCTCATGACGACAAACAACACACACAAACATCACACATAAGCCGGCCCGGTACATGAACACATATAAACAAGTATCTTTGTTCCATAAATACTTTTTAATGAAGGTTCCCAGAAGCGTCACAAATTTGGTCTGGGAATATTTGGAAGACTGGTCACTTTGTGAAAAGGTGAGGGCTTTTGGTGCCTAACACAGAATCAAGTGATAACACAGCCAAGTTTAAGACATTGCGGCCTTAGAAATGTCTGGACAGTCAAGTCTTTGTTAAAAGTGGAAAATTAAGTGAACTTTTGATTCTGAAAAGTTACGTCTGTGGCCAAATTCGCTGCAGCTCTGCCATGTTCCTTTCACTTGTGCCCACTGATTCAGTACCACATCAGTGCGTGCGTGGGGCAGTACGGTTCAAAGAGGAGGACAGATGCCACACTGACTGGTTGATATTACAACCCCAATTCCAATGAAGTTGGGACGTTATGTAAATAAAAAACAGAATACAATGATTTGCAAATCCTCTTCAACCTATATTCAATTGAATACACCACAAAGACAAGATATTTAATGTTTAAACTGATAAACGTTATTGTTTTTGTGCAAATATTTGCTCATTTTGAAATGGATGCCTGCAACACGTTTCAAAAAAACTGGGACAGTGGTATGTTTACCACTGTGTTACATCACCTTTCCTTCTAACAACACTCAATAACCCTTTGGGAACTGAGGACACTAATTGTTGAAGCTTTGTAGGTGGAATTCTTTCCCATTCTTGCTTGATGTATGACTTCAGTTGTTCAACAATCCGGGGTCTCTGTTGTTGTATTTTGGGCTTCATAATGCGCCACACATTTTCAGTGGGTGACAGGTCTGGACTGCAGGCAGGCCAGTCTAGTACCCACACTCTTTAACTGCAATGCCACGCTGTTGTAGCACGTGCAGAATGTGGCTTGGCATTGTCTTGCTGAAATAAGCAGGGATGCCTCTGAAAAAGACATTGCTTGGATGGTAGCATGTGTTGCTCCAAAACCTGCATGTACCTTTCAGCATTGATGGTGCCATCACAGATGTGTAAGTTGCTCATGCCATGGGCACTAACACACCTCCATACCATCACAGATGCTGGCTTTTGAACTTTGCGCTGGTAACAATCTGGATGGTCTTTTACCTCTTTTGTCCGGAGGACACAACATCCATGATTTCCAAAAACAATTTGAAATGTGGACTCATCAGACCACAGCACACTTTTCCACTTTGTGTCTGTCCATTTCAAATGAGCTCGGGCCCAGAGAAGGCAGTGGCGTTTCTGGATGTTGTTGATGTATGGCTTTCGCTTTGCATGGTAGAGTTTTAATTTGCACTTGTAGATGTAGTGATGAACTGTGTTAACTGACAATGGTTTTCTGAAGTGTTCCTGAGCCCATGCGGTAAGATCCTTTACACAATGATGCTGGTTTTTAATGCAGTGCCGCCTGAGGGATCGAAGGTGTAGCGAATGTCCAAATCGCCTTGAATGCGGGCACCAAAAATGTGTAGCAACATTACATGCCTCGCAACGGGGGACCAAAATACATGTAATGAAATTAAATTAATTTAATTATTTGGAATGAATGGTGCCTCACATCGTGGCACCAATTTAATGTTGGGGCACCACCTATTTATAGCATAGGTACTTTAATTTAAGCATTCATTAATCTATCAGTCTCAATTTAATTAATCAGTCTCGGGTCTGAATTCTATGATACGACTGACCAAGGGTTTCCTTCTGAACACAAAATGGACCACAGCAAAAATATTTACATTTTATTTACAATTATTATACAAGAAATGAACAGTTTACTGGCATTTTTGTGGACAGTGATTAAATAAGTTCATTTATGGACACAATTTGGTTACTCATGAGACATGGAAAGAAAGGGCGATAAAGCTTAATGCCGCGTTCACACCGGGCGCGATCTGACGCTACAAATTCGCGTGGGTCGCCAGGCGACGGACGCGCCTCCTTCGCCCCGGTGTGTTGCTCTGCTTGGGTGGACTTTCGCTGCGAAAATTCGCTCCAAATGCGTCGTCAAATCGGAGTAGCTTCCATTCCGCTCGGCGTCAAGTCATCATGGCGGACCTTGATCACACGGAGCGATTTGCTGTGCTTTATGTGTTGTGGAAAGCAGGCAAACGTCGCCAGCGGCGCCGTCCCTGGATTCACAACATCCTCATGAGACGTTCCCAATTTGGGGAGTTTCATCATTTGCTGCAAGAGCTTCGTCTGGATGACGGCCGCTTTCAGCGGTACTTCCGCCTCTCCAGGACCCAGTTTGAGGACCTCCTGTCCCGCATTGGAGCCACCATCCGCCTCCAGGACACCAATTACAGGCGGTCCATCCCTGCCGCAGAGCGGCTTTCCATCTGTCTTCGGTTAGTAAAAACAACTTGTCTACAATACAAATATACACCAATATATCCAAATCGTGTTATCTAAATATTCCGCGCTTAAATCAATAATCAAAGTCTGCCAAAATATAAAAATACATTGGGCAAACAGATGGCAACAGAGGTAAATTGTCATACGATTGTCATAAAGCAATAAATCATTCGTAATGGGAATTTCCTGGTAAAATGTGGTTCAGATAATAACTTCAGATAATAATATAGACTGTTATTAACAAAGATATTGAATGCCACCCAGTAGCGCTATCTAGTGGCTTTCAGACAGGCCCCCACAAGTAAATTGGTAAAAAATAATGAATATATAATGCATATATAGTGATGAATATATATTATAAAATTAATGACTGCTAAATATTGTTTTTCATACTTTATATATCTTTATATATTAACCAAAAAATAGTCACTGCTTTTATTATAAGCAGTGACTATTCTATTCTATTATATTATATTCTCTTATTATAAGCATGAATGATTTATTGCCTCCTTTTGACTAAATGTAGTTTTCAATGCTAAAATGAAATGAGTGTGTGGTGCTGGGATAGAGTGGATACAAAAATAGTACAAAAGTTTAAAACAAGTCTTTGAGAACAGTTACTAGGGAACATGACAGTGTTGAAAAGTCTGTACATACAATGGCAACAAGAATAAATAAGAAATGAGTTAATATATATATAAAAAAAATTATATTTGTTTCATATTATTTTTCTAATAAATAATAATTACCTTTTTAGTCAAACAGTGATTTATATATATATATATATATATATATATATATATATATATATATATATATATATATATATATATATATATATATATATATATATATTTGTGTGTTCTTGCTTATTTGACAAGTAATGTAATACATGTCACACATTGTATATTTTACACTCTTGTTTGTTTCTATTTGATTAGGTATCTGGCCACAGGGTACTCCTACCGAACTATTGCTGATAGTTTCCGGGTGGGAGTGTCTACAGTCAGCGTTATTGTCCCTCAGGTGGTGACTGCAATCTGGGACTGCCTCAGGGAGAGCTTCATGGCTGTGCCCACCACTGAAGACTGGAGGTCCATTGCGGAGGAGTTCTACCTGCGGTGGCAGTTTCCCCTGTGCTGCGGAGCTGTGGATGGAAAGCACGTCCAGATCCAAGCACCTCCCAACTCAGGATCCCTGTTCCACAATTACAAGGCGCATTTTTCTATTGTGCTCCTTGCTGTTGTGGACGCTCCGTATTGGTTCCGGGTGATTGATGTTGGTGGGTATGGTAGGACAAGTGACGGTGGCATTCTGGCCAGCTCTGCCTTTGGCCAGGCTCTGCGGGATGGAACACTCCAGCTGCCTCCTGACCAACTCCTGCCTGGAGCTGCAGACCGAGGACCCCAGCCCTATGTCTTCGTGGCAGATGAGGCGTTCCCGCTGAGGAGGTGCATGATGCGGCCCTTTCCAGGACGTGGCCGTCTGTCATCAGAGGAGCGGTCATTTAATTACCGTTTGTCCCGCGCCCGGCTGGTGGTGGAGGATGCCTTTGGCATTCTGGCCTCCCAGTGGAGGTGGTATCGTCGCCTCATTGAAGTGCGCACAGAAGTTGTGGAGCAGTGTGTGAAGGCCACATGTGTGCTACACAATTTCTTGTGGGCTTCAGTGGACGATGAGACACCAACATTGTGGAGTCCAGTAGGTGGAGAGGAGCCATTGCCAGGCCTGGGCCGAGTAGCTGCCAACAACTCCTCAACAGAGGCACGGCGTGTGAGGGACGTCTTTAAAGACTTCTTCACAGCGGAGGGAGCACTACCATGGCAGCCCACTGAGTGATTTAACAGTCCTTCTCAGGACTAAAAACGACTTTTTTGAAAGCCACCCACAAACATACAAAGAGCAAACCTTAACTTCACCCATTTTCTACATTATTTGTTGTGTCTTTTATATTTGCTGAGTGCAATTATTTTGTACTTTCTTCACCATTGCTGACTTTACCACTTAAAACGTCCATGAAAATACTGTTGTGGCTTTCTTTCTTCTTGAAAAGTCGTAAAGTATTGTTTGCTTGTGTGCTATAATGGATTTAATAAATTGAGATAAGCCCAAGTGAAAAACATTATATTTCTACACATCACAAACGTACATTATTATTATTATGCATTGGTGGATAAATGAAAATGTCATACTTATGTATAAATCGACTGCATGAAATTATACGATAATTATACGATAATTATAAATTATACGATAATTATAAATTATACGATAATTATCGTACCATAGTTGTCAGGAAAAAAATAACAAATTTATTGACATATTGTTTACTAGGCCTGAGTTGTACGACTGGAACAAAATTTACAAAGACAAGTACAAAAAGAAATGGAGACAGGCTGGTAGGGAGAGAAGGATGGAGATAATGTTTAGGTCCATCCCTTGAAAAACTGCCAATTTATATTGTAAAAAAAAAAAATCTATTGAGGGGCCGAATGTTCCAAATTAAGCACAAATGTGGAATGATCAATTATAACCTTCTGAATGTCCAGTTTTACCATTTCTTGTCTTTCAAGAGATGGAGCTAAACTGAGGAGAAAATGCTCCATGGCACTAAATTCCCGAGGAGGAGGGGGAGGCGGTGGCGGAGGTGGTGGCGGCCGGTTTTGGAGAGCTGCCAAAATGGCAGCCTCCACCGCAGAAGGCTCCTCCTGTGGTCTTGTTCTCCTCCTCTTTCTTTGTCCTGTGAAAAATTTAAAAATTTAAATTAGATTTCCCACAATTTCTACAGTGTGTAACAGCCCTAAACAAAGAAAAACTACATTGATTGGTGGATTGTATTATAACCAGCACACACCTGTGGGAGTGCCTGACGGGACCTCAGGCAGTGAAGAGGTCCTGGGCTCTTCATCATCCTCTTTAATGACAGGACATAACGTTAGGACGTCTTTAAAAGACATGTTAAAATACATGTTTTGGTTGCACTGTACCTTCTGACTCCTGGTCCAAGGTGGATGAGGGAGGGAGGCCCTGGTTCTGGGCCTCTTGTGGCTCCTGGACCTGGCTCATATTGCTGGTAGTGGGCTGGGGAGCCACGAATGGGTCCAGGAATGAGAGGACACCAGAGAACCTCCATCTCCTCCGCTGGTGTGCTGCTGCCCCACTCTTCCTGACCTCCGTCTCCATCCTTCTCTCCCTGAGGTACGTGTCCCGCAAGCCCTTCCACCGCTTGCGGCACACTTCCACTGAAAATAGATTAAAATAGATTTGTTTTTGTAAACACTATCAATTAATATAATATTTTGATTAGTGTAGAGGAACAGCGGCTCTCATTTTGGAGGTCAATATATAAATATAGTGATTGATTTGGAGGGCAGCATATAATGTGATGACAGCGGCTCTCATTTTGGAGGTCAATATATAAATAGTGATTGATTTGGAGGACAGCATATAATGTGATGACAGCGGCTCTCATTTTGGAGGTCAATATATAAATACAGTGATTGATTTGGAGGACAGCATATAATGTGACGTCACCATTATGCCCCCGATAAACCAGTCACCACTTGTTAATACATCTGTGTAGTTAATAAATTTATTTTCATGGACGAGTCGTTCGTGCGTGCACGTGTGAAAAAAAAGGCAGCTCCTCGCTTTATCCCTCTGTCATAATTGTGTTAAATAAATGACAAAAGGGACATAAGTCCGGCAGACTGCCAGAGACTGAACATATCCACATCAAGAATAAACTCCAGACATCTACACATTACCGGCGGCTCGTTTGTTCGCGCGTGCACGCACGCAGCACAAAACATTGTTCCCCCGTCGGTCCCCGTTGCTTGAAATGATGCAGAATCAGTCGCTAAAGCCAGTAGCAAACTACAAAAAAAAAAAAAAAAAAATCAAAGCTTACCTTCCAGTCCGGTCTCCTCGCTGACTCTTCTCCACACAATGTCCTTTTTGTACTTGTCTTTGTAATCACAGTTTGAGGGTCATACAACTCAGGCCTGGCGTTCACAGCGACGATCAGCTTCTCTCCATCATGAACGAAGTTTGCCCGCGCAGCGCTCCCCTGCGTCACCACATATTCAGTCCCTGATTGGTCATCGTGGCGTGACGAGACGAAAAAGTTCAGATTTTTGAACTTGGGGAGGAGGGCAGTGCGACGTGAGGCGACGCAATATCGCGCCACAAACGCGTAAAATGCTCAAAATCGCTTCACTCGTGTCGCTTCACTCGCCTCCATCACGTTGCGCTGTGCGGTTTGGCGCCAAAATGCGTCCTTACATAGGGATTACATGGCAACCTGTGGCTGCAGTCGCTCGCATCGCGCCCGGTGTGAACGCGGCATTAGAATTTAGTGATGAAATTTGAAGCCAATTAATTTTAAGAAAATTATTAAACAAACATATGAATATGTTTAAAAAGAAGAAGCCACTTTGCATCCATTGACAACAAAACCCTTTTTCTGGAACCTTTAACTGGATCACTTAGCTGATCCATTGAAGAGGTTTGTTTGGACGACCCGTCCGTCCGTCGTTGATGTGTTAGGCTCTTGGCAGCGTGAGCTCACTTGGGTCAGGGGTTAACTCAGGGGTCTCCCTGGGTGATCCCAAAGGCTTGTGTCAGCTGGCTTTACCAACAGGATGGCTGCTTGCAGTCAGGTCATCAACTTGTTGGACGCCGGAGGTGGAAGGTGTTTGTTGAAAATGGTTTCTGGTATCTTTTAAAAAGTTTGTTGGAGCCAGATTAAAAGTCTTTGTGAAGTTAGAAAAAAGGTAAAACTTTAAGAGCAGCATTGTAAATTACAAAAAAAAGTAGTTTTTCTGTAAATTCGCTATTATTTTGAAAAGTTCAGATCAGAAGTTCTCTTAAAAATTTGAAAGACTTGACGAACCTTAAAAGCATCAGGCTATTACTTTGTTAAATTATCAGAGAATAGCAGCGAATGAATGAAAGAAGCCACGTGTTAGCTTTAGGTTAGCTTAGCATAGAGCCTTGTTGACCCAAAATTAAAATTAAGCATTTTAAAGAAAAACAAGAGGGGAAGAGAGTTGCAGAGCGCTCTAAGAGTGGGAGATGAGAGCAAGAGCAGAACTCTGTTCTAGCTTTTTAAAGGGGACTTGCGTCATTAAACTCCGCCTATTTATGGTGTGTAATTTCACAGAAAACTTCATGTGTTAGAAAGGCAGACAAAAATGATTCAATTATTTAAACACATTAACTATTTTGGCATACTATTTGTTCTAAGACACTCGAATGGATACACATTATTAATAGTCACTTAAACACATCCTTTGGATAAACAGAATACTTCACCATCAACATATTGATAATGCAGAAACATACATGTCAACCCCTTTGAGGGTCCACCTGTATAACCAAGTGATAAAATCCATAAAATCAACACAAAATCCTTATAACCTCCTAAATTGCACCAAAATCAGTTTTATTACAGTATACACAACCGCATAGTGGTATCACATAACTGGGGTTTTGTCCATATATTAATAACTAACACCAGGGATCTCCATGGGCTCTTTTATGGTGGAAGTCCTCCACAGTTAAATCCTCTTGCTCCACAGTATAATTGCTTGCAGTCAATTAATTCAATGTCTACAAGTACATTGTAGGTATTTTGTACATACTCAATATAAGAGTCCCTTCGGCTGCTCCCTTTTTTGCACTTGGGGTCGCCACAGCAAATCCAAGGTGGATCTGCATGTTGAATTGGCACAGGTTTTACGTCGGATGCCCTTCCTGACGCAACTCCACATTACATGGAGAAATGTGGCAGGGGTGGAATTTGAAACCGGAACCTTCTGCATTGAAACCAAGCGCATTAACCACTTGGCCACCACCCCTTCTTTGTACAAACTCAATATATTTCCCGTAAATATAGTGTCACACAGCTGTTCTATTTTTACAGAAACAAGAACTCACAGAGTAACAGATCACTGCTCCTAACTATCTTTGGCCCTACCGTCTGAGACTGCTCTGCCCTACGATTGGATATTGGGAAACCATGTGACGGTGAACCAATTCCGATTGGACGCTCACATTGTGCACGTCATCACACTGCTTCTATGAGGAGTACAAAGATGGTGGACAGCTGGCTGAAAGTCCGCGGAGTTAAGAAAAACAACAGTAAAAAAATAAATTTACAACAGAAAACCCCGAATATCCATAAGACTTTATTTGTACGTCCGTATGACTCTGAAATTCGGAAAAATACGTATAATTTATGGACAATCCGTATAGGTTGACGTATGCAGAAAGATCACACTTAAACACACATCAGTTACAAGGAACACATGTCAATAAAATGGAATGGTTATATGCAAAGCATTTTGTTTGATTCATTAATACAAACAACATTAGAAGTTTTTATATATGAATAAAAGAATACTGATGAAATTT
Organism: Thalassophryne amazonica; assembly: GCF_902500255.1. Lineage (NCBI taxonomy): Eukaryota > Metazoa > Chordata > Actinopteri > Batrachoidiformes > Batrachoididae > Thalassophryne > Thalassophryne amazonica. Next base: position 51,123,805 of record NC_047109.1, on the reverse strand, counting down.
TTTTAATTTTAAGCAAAGGTCTTTCGCTTCACTTAGAGATAATAGCTGGTTGTCAAAGCCCAAAGTTTATGACCATGTCTTATCAGGGGAGAGATCCTCTTGCAGTCTTGAGAGGTTCTGGCCTTGGCGTGAGGCCATAAAAGATCGACTCTTCGGGGCTGGGTAAGTTCAGATTCTGATGTGAAGCCATTATAATGAGGCCCTTGGGGGGAGGTGTCCAAAGCTTATCTTCCAGATGGACAACAGGAATTTCTCAGTTGAGAGTGAAAACACAGTCTCTGTCCTCAGTTCAAACCTCAGGTTTTTTTTGAGAAAGCATTAATATATTTATTTAATTAGTCGAATTGAGGCTATGCGCTACAAAGGTCACGGGCATTCAGTGTTGGTTTTCGGCCTTACCGCTTACGTGTAGAACGTTCTGCAGATTCTCTGAATCTTCTGATTATATTATAGATGATGGAATCCCTAAATTCATTGTAACATTGTTCTAAAACTGTTGGACTGTTTTTTCATGCAGTTGTTCACAAAGTAGTGATCCTTGCCCCATCTTGCTTGTGAACGGCTGAGCCTTTTGGGGATGCTCCTTTTATACCCAATCATGTCACTCAGCTTTTTCCAATTAGGTGTTCTTTGAGTATTCATCAACTTTCCCAGTCTTTTGTTGCCCCATCCCAACTTTTTTGAAATGTGTTGCAGGCATCCATTTCAAAATGAGCAAATATTTGCACAAAAACAACAAAGTCTATCAGTTTGAACATTAAATATCTTGTGAAAAAGATGAAATAACTGGTGCAGCACAGAAATAAGTGCAAAAAGGCTTTAATAAGGTGCTGAAAGGAAAAAAATGTTCAAAGGGACTGATGTTTCGATGTGAGAGTCACATCAAAACATCGATGCGAGAGTCACATTTCGATGTGACTCTCGCACACACACCTGAATTGGAGCAGGGAGACAACTAAGAGTGTCAGGAATGTGGCTCTCGAGGACCGAACTTCTTCGAGGCCACCCCTGCTCTACACCACAGGTTAGCCTGGCATGAGCAAATTCAAAGCTGTAAGGCATATAGGGAGCTCATTATTCATGCAAAATTGGTAGAAAACAGTTTCTCGATGTGAAAAATTCTCAAAATTCCAAAGGCTGTAACTTCACCAGAACTTTGTAAGAGAAAAATACACATCAAACTGACAGAACAGAACTGAGCGGTGACCTGGGAGCCTCTGGGTGACTTGAGATGTAGTTTTCATTCATATGTTCACAGAGCCGGCTTTTGTGTGCTTTAATTTTATTGTGTAGGGCAGAGGTTTTCAACTCCAGTCCTCGAGGACCTGTGTCCTGCAACTTCTGCAATGTGTCCCGGTCCAACACACCTGAATCAAATGGGCTGAATTACCTCCTCAGTGTGCGTCAAGTTCTGCCAGGTGCTGCTAATGATCTCCATTGATTGACTCAGGTGTGTTTGACGCAGAGATACATCTAAAAGTTGCAGGACACCGGCCCTTGAGGACTGGAGTTTTGAAGACCCATGATGTAGGTTTGCCACTCCTGACTCATGAGTTGAACCATCAAACACAGGTGTAGTTCATACCCACATATGTTGAAACCCCTTTGCCCCTTCATACAGTATGTACCCAGTATTTGTGTGCTACATTTATTTGCACTGTGTTTCACTGTTACTTTGTTTGTTGTCATGCAACAATCTTATAAACACCCCCAAGGGACTGAAAAACTTTTATGGTCACTGCAAATGATGTATCTTGCAATAACCTGGCACAATGTTTGCACAGTTGTCTATCATGTGTGGACGCGAAAGGTCACAGCTAATACTGTTATCTGTGGATTCTTATCTGAAGTTTCCGCTATATTTACTTCTTTGATGGTATCCACAGAGCGGTACTTTCAAAGCATGCCCAAAATATCATCAGTTTTGGTCTCTGTGAAGATAGACAGTCTCATTTAGAGAGAGGCGTAGGTTTGAACCTTGGCTTCAGTCCCTGAAGACGCACCTTCAGCATTTGACGGATGGAGCCTGTCAATTAGATGTATTAAAAAACCCCTAAAAAGAAGTGAATTTGGAGGTGTGGAAGGTTTCCCCCATGACAGGATAATACTGACATGTTAGTGTTACTGATGTTAGTGTTGGTGCTTAAATCAACATGCAATCCACCTTAGATCTGCTGTGGTGACCCAGAGTGAAACCGAAGAGGCAGCTGAAGAAACTTTTTTTTAGTGTATATGGCCGACTCGACCACGTTATATTCCAAATTCAAAGAGCCTTTGAAGAAAACTCAAAAGGATTTTTTGTGCTTAATAAAAGAAAAACAAAACAAAACAAAAAACAAACAAAAACAAGATAATCATTCTGAAGGAAACTGTTTGTTACACTGATGGCTTGGCTGGTAGCCAATGTTGACTTCATCATCCCTGACACCAGATGAAGGCTTTGAAGTCCTACAAGCTCAATACTTTGATGACAGAATTTGCAGGAGCATGCTGTCTGCAGCACGCGGCAGGGATGTTGTAAACTACAGCTGCCGAAATCCAGATTCCGCGTCAACCCAAAAAAGACGTTTGCGCTGAGAACGGTCCTTTGCTGAAATCTGTTTCCAGAATTAATTTCAGCCTTAATTTATGCTTGTGATCTGCTGGCAGTATGAAGAAGGTACTATATGTCATAATATGGATCGTGCAGTGCCACCTTTGGGCACAGACAGACTCCATGGAGCAGTTGGGTGTACTTGAGCGTTGAAGAAGGCAGTGATGAACTAAAAGAGGCCTGAGGTAATGAGACAGGGACAGGACAGAATGCAAACACAGCCTCTTTCTCCTTCTTTTCCATCATTGGGCCTTATACAAGAACCACTCTAACAATTTTAAATGGAATTGTAGGATTGATTTAAGATAACTTGTTGCATTCAACATTTTTCTTGTATTTTGAGTTTTTTTCAATTTTATGAACAAAATTCATGAGTAGTACCTGTAGTGAGAGTTTGTGTACAGTTAGTCACCAAGCTCAAGTCTTCAGTAATCAATTATATAATGTGACTTAGTGGTGTAAGAATAAGCTAATTATGAGTAAAATAGCATATATTTACAATTTATTCTTTATATATAGCATATATTTAATTATTCTTTACATTGGTTAGCAGTGTTACCTCGGTGTAGAATGTCTTGGTTTGCCTACTAGCTTCGTCCTTCTGTGTGGAATTTCTGTGGTTCCCATGATGCTCCAGCTTACACCCACCTCAATCACACACGGGTTCTGTAAGGGCCCTTCACACATAGCACGAATAAGTAGGAATCACGGCGAAACAGCCTGAGTGAGCGAACCACAAAAACATCGAGCCGACGTCGGGAGGAACACACGTTGGGCAGGCGTGAACAATCCAGACCGTTACAGCAGGAACACAGTGCGAGCAGCTGGAGGGTGTGGAATGACATTGCACAGCTGCTGTAGAAAAAAAAATACAGCTACCCATGGATTCGAACCTGCAATTTACAAAAGCTTTTGATTAATAGATGAAATCTTTACCACTACGCTATCATCACTGTCCTTCAACCAGAGTGAAAATGCCTAAAATCAACAAGGAGATAAACGTATTTTAAAAATGCAAAAAAGCCATAATTGCTGCTGTTGTAGAGAAAGAAAAAAAAATAACAGCTGGAACGTGTTGCACCACATCATACCTTTGCGGCAGAGAAAAAAACACACACACACCATAAAAAACACTGCAAATCCCCTCTTATCGAAAGGAAATACAAGTATGAACCGTCTGTTCCTCTGTAGATGACCTATGGTCACAGATGTACAGTCATGAAATGACATGAATGAAGCAGTGCGCTCTCATTATGTCCACATCTGCTGGCCCGGCATGTCCTCCGGTCCCCTCGGCGCATGTCTGGCCCAACCGTGTGTCCTGTGGACGGTGCGCCGCAGGACAGACACCACGTCATGTGGAACAGAGCTCACGTGGGTGATGTGACATTCAGATGCCTGCTGCATGTTATGAATCTGACGGTCCATTTCACCTGGGACAGCCTGTCAATGTGCACGCCGTGCGCATCGCTCACTGCAGCCGGTCGCAACAGCGGCCATGTGGGCTTGTTTAAGGGTCCAAAATCAAACAATGATTTTTTTTTTATGTATGTCCACGTGAGGACAGCAAGCAGACACCACGCGTGTCACAGTTGGACAGTTGTAAGTTCATGTCCATCAAAACACGGTACGTGTTCCCCAGCTGAGACGTCCAGAACCGAGATCTCAACAGCTGCTGCTATCGGTGTCCATGCCCCCTGTGAGTTCAGTGCACACACCAATGTGTCACTTTCTGTTATGTGATCATTATTTTTTAGTTATTTGTTATGTAATTGTGTATGTAGGTAGTGTAGTACTTATTAATATACCTGTCCTGGCTGTTGTCTCTGTGTTTTCAATGTGACACGTTGTAACGCCTGAGCCTTCATTTGTATCTGTCAGTGAGTCTTTTGTCAGCAGCTGCGAGGTTGCTCGCTGTGCTGTGTGTGCTCTGATGTGCTGTCTGCTCCCCATTTGTACATCCAAATCAGCAGTTCATGCAATTGCGCCCCCCCCCAACTCGGCACGCCACGGTGTTGCGAGTGGGTGGTGGGAGTGCAACCACGTGCGAGTCACATGCACGGCACAGTGTTGCGCGGGCAGTTGACACTCTGGCATGCCACATGTGTGCTGCTTTTATGCAATGCTACACTCCTGGGGGCACTTACAGTGGGGAAAATAAGTATTTGACACCCCTGTCAGTTTTGCAGGTTTTCCACTACAAAGAATGTAGAGGTCTGTAATTTTTATCATAGGTACACTTCAACTGTGAGAGACAGAATCTAGAAAAAAAATCCAGAAAATCACATTGTATGATTTTTAAATAATTAATTTGCATTTTATTGCATAAAATAAGTATTTGACCCCTTACCAACCAGCAAGAATTCTGGCTCACACAGACCTGTTAATTTTTCTTTAAGAAGCCCTCTTATTCTGCACTCTTTTCCTGTATTAACTGCACCTGTTTGAACTTGTTACCTGTATAAAAGACACCTGTTCACACACTCAATCAATCACACTCCAACCTGTCCACCATAGCAAGACCAAAGAGCTGTCTAAGGACACCAGGGACAAAACTGTAGACCTGCACAAGGCTGGGATGGACTACAGGACAACAGGAAAGCAGCTTGGTAGAAGACAACAACTGTTATGATTATTTATTAGAAAGTGGAAGAAACACAAGATGACAGGCAGTCTCCCTCGGTCTGGGATTCCATGCAAGATCTCACTTTGTGGGGTAAGGATGATTCTGAGAAAGCTCAGAACTACACAGGAGGACCTGGTCAATGACATGAAGAGAGTTCGGACCACAGTCAACAAAGATTACATTAGTAACACATGATGCTGTCATGGTTTAAAATCCTGCAGGGCAGCAAGGTCCCCCTGCTCAAGCCAGCACATGTCCAGGCCCATTTGAAGTTCACCAGTGACCATCTGGATGATCCAGAGGAGGCATGGGAGAAGGTCATGTGGTCAGATGAGACCAAAATAGAGCTTTTTGGAATCAACTCCACTTACCATGTTTAGAGGATGCGAACAACCCCAAGAAAACCATCCCAACCGTGAAGCATGGGGGTGGAAACATCATACTCTGGGGGTGCTCTTCTGCAAAGGGAACAGGACGACTGCACCGTATTGAAGGGAGGATGGATGAGGTCATGTATTGCGAGATTTTGGCAAACAACCTCCTTCCCTCAGTAAGAGCATTGAAGATGAGTCATGGCTGAGTCTTCCAGCATGACAATGACCCCAAACACAGCCAGGGAAACTAAGGAGGGGCTCCGTAAGAAGCATTTCAAGGTCCTGGAGTGGCCTGGCCAGTCTCCAGACCTGAACTCAATAGAAAATCTTTGGAGGGAGCTGAAACTCCAAACCTGAAAGATTTGGAGAAGATCTGTATGGAGGAGTGGCACAAAATCCCTGTTGCAGTGTGTGAAAACTTGGTCAAGAACTACAGGAAATGTCTGACTTCTGTAATGGCAGACAATTGTTTCTGTACCAATTGCTAAGCTCTGTTTTTCTATGGCAGGGGTGGCCAAGTTCGGTCCTCGAGAGCCACCTTCCTGACACTCTTAGTTGTCTCCCTGCTCCAACACACCTGAATCCAATGAAAGGCTCATTAAAAGTCTGCTAACGAGTCTTTCATTGGATTCAGGTGTGTTGGAGCAGGGAGACAACTAAGAGTGTCAGGAAGGTGGCTCTCGAGGACCGAACTTGGCCACCCCTGTTCTAGGGGGTCAAATACTTATTTTATGCAATAAAATGCAAATTCATTATTTAAAAATCATACAATGTGATTTACTGGATTTTTTTTTAGATTCTGTCTCTCACAGTCGAAGTGTACCTACGATAAAAATTACAGACGTCTACATTCTTTGTAGGTGGGAAAACCTGCAAAACTGACAGGGGGTCAAATACTTATTTTCCCCAGTGTAGACAAGTTTCACATCCAGCTCGAAAGTGATTGCCTGCTCACTGTTTTCATGCTAACAGTGCGAGTCAAGCGAGCGGTGTTGGATGTTCGTGTGTGTCACCTGGAATTTGGCCGACACCTGCTGCGAGATTGATCAAATGGGCTCTCACAGGGCACTCTCTGTCTTTCAGCCGCTGGTGTGCGCGAATAATTGTAGAGACAGGTGTATGAGGCGTTGGAGGCGGCTCCGATTTTTCACGAATGGCATGCAATTTCTCCTTCATGCGCTTCAATTCGGCTTCAATTATGTTATGTGTGAAGGGGCCCTAAGTCGGAGACTTTAAGTTGACTGTGAGTGTGACTGAGTCTGTCTGTCTGGATGTCACTGGTATGTGGCCTGTGTGAACTCTGCTTTTCACCCGTTCACCACTGGGATAGGCTGTCTATGATCTTTAACCAGAAGAAGCAGGTTCATAGAATGGAAGCAGTCCATGGGCCAAGCAGGTTTTCTAAACCATTTAAAGGGGCTAAACAACACTTGCAGTCCAGCCCCAGTATACTATGGCTACACCAACTGTCGGGTGGCCATGAGTTGGCCCAGTTATGGTAAAAAATATCTGAATTATTGCATGAGCGCGACTTCAGAATGAATAGTTTGCACCATCTATACTTAGTTATCATGTTATGGGGTAACATGTCATATTCAGGGTGTCCCAAAAAAATTGCCACAAAATAAAGCCATAGAAAATCGACACACTTTTGGATACTGATATCTCAGGGATATGAGATGTCAGTATCCAAGCCCTGAGATATACTTCAAGATATGCTTCTCATCTTGAAGCATATCTCAGGGAATTTTATCTCTGGTGTTCATTTCTAATTTCACCTCAGTTTGTGAGAACTTTGACATTCACAAGATGTGCTCAATATGTGCACTGCTCCTCTGGTTCGGCCAGATCTTCCTTTGTTATCATTGTGAACAGTTCTGTCAGTTTGAAACATCTTTACAATCCTTCACATTGTCTTTCTCTCTGAAGCTTTTCTAACTGCAAAATCACATTGATGTTGTTATGTTTGTACAATTCATTTGTTCTCAAAGTAGAATTTCACCAGTTTCCCCTTTTGCTCGATTTTAAGCGGCATCCTTATTGGATCTGTCTCAAACTACACTCTATTTATTTATTTATTTAATATGGACATAACATTCACACTGGACAAACCAGATGCAATGTTTTAAGTGTTACAGCAAAATATGCTAATTTTCAACACCTGTCCATAGAGGGCTTTTAGAATTAACACAATACAAAATTTACACAATTACACCTACTATATACGAGGTCTGTCCATAAAGTATCGTACCTTTTTATTTTTTTTTTAAAACTATATGGATTTCATTCATATGTTTTCACGTCAGACATCATTCACCTGTGAGCACGCCTTGTGGAAGGAGTGGTCCCGCCCTGTCGTCGGATTTTCATTGTCTGGAAATGGCGGAATGATTTGGGGTTTTTTTCCATCAGAATTTTTTCAGAAGCTGTTAGAGACTGGCACCTGGAAACTATTCAAAAAATTTATTTGGCTTTCGGTGAAAATTTTACGGGCTTCACAGAGAATAAGGTCTGTTAGTACAGCTTTAAGGACCCCTTTAAGGACGCTCAGCGTGCCGCGCTCCGAGCTGCGAAGACACGGCACAAGCCGATGAAACTGTCATGTCCAAACTTGTCCTTTGACACGCCGAAACGGAGGTGTTCCTTTGTCTCGCTTCCAAAGTGAATCGGTCGTGACGCGCGAAGCCTCCGCGCGGCTTTCCATGACACAATCTCTTGTTAAAAGTGAAATCTGCCGGAAAATGGCTGATGTCCGGCTCTTGTGATAACCAGAGAAAGAGCACACGACGGTTTTGTATCCACGGAGCCATCAGCTCAGAAATGGTCCGGTGGCTTGTGCCGTGTCGTCGCAGCTCGGAGCGCGGCGTGCCGAGCATCCTTAAAGGGGTCCTTAAAGCTGTACTAACAGACCTTATTCTCTGTGAAGCCTGTAAAATTTTCACCGAAAGCCAGATAAATTTTTCGAATAGTTTCCAGGTGCAAGTCTCTAACAGCTTCTGAAAAAATTCTGATGGAAAAAAAGTCCTTTTCATTCCGCCATTTCCAGACAATGAAAATTCGACAATGGGGCGGGACCACTCCTTCCACAAGGCGTGCTCACAGGCGAATGACGTCACTGACAGGCATGGAAAAACTCACGCATGCACACAAGGGTTCAAGCTTGTCTGACGTGAAAACATATGAATCAAATCCATATAGTTAAAAAATAAAAATAAAAAGGTACGATACTTTATGGACAGACCTCGTACGATACATTTCATTTTATACATCACCATGTGCACAGTTCTGTCCTGATTTTAGCCACAGTTTCACACACCTATTAAAGGTGGTCGTATCAGTCTGCAGTTTTAAATGTGTGGGGAGTGAGTTCCACAGTCGGGCTCCAGCAGAGAAGAAGCTGGACTGTCCAAAAGATGTTCTGTGCTTTGGAACCACACAGTCCCCACTCACAGAGGTTCTGGTGTTTGGTCTGAGAGAGCCTTGACGTCTGACAGCCAAACCAGAGAACAGTGGTGACACATGATTATGTAGACATTTAAAAAACAATTTCAATGTGCAAAAATGTTCAAAATTCTCTAATGTAAAAAGTTTGTGCTTTTGGATGATATCACAGTGGTGCCACCTCATAGGCTTTCTGTCAAACACCTTGATAGCCTGCTTGTACAAAGATATTACAGGCTTGAGCATGGATGCAGACGTTTGTGACCATGAGGTGAGACAGTATGAGAGATGGGAGAAGATCATGGCATGTAAGTACAGCAGAGCAGCTTGATGTGACACCTCCCGTCTTATGAAGCGAAAGCAACATAAGTTTGGTTTTACTTTTTTACAGATGTACTTTACATGACTTTGAAACTTTAAGTTGCTATCAATTATGATCCCAAGATATTTTGTTTCTAATGCCTCTTGGATTATTTCATCATTAATGGATACGACAAAAGGGTCATTTAAAGGTCGTGATTTGATAGAAAAACAAACGGCAACAGTTTTCTTTACATTTAGGGTTAAGTGTGATTGCTCAAGCCAAGAGGAGATGTGAGATAAGGCCTGGGACAGCTGCTGTCCTGCCTGAGTGGACGTTTTGGCAGACACATGGATGACTGTGTCATTGGCATAGAGCTGACAGTTTATGCCTTTGCAGCAGTCTGGAAGGTCATTTATATACATGGTGAACAGCAAAGGTCCAACCACAGAACCTTGGGGTACCCCCATGTTATTAGGCTTCAGGCTTGATTTACTCCCATTCACCCTAACACATTGTTATCTGCCTTCAAGATATGTTTTCAGCCACTGTAGTGTGTTGGATGAGATTTTGAAGGACTGGAGCTTGTTTAATAAGATTCTGTGGTCGACAGTATCGAAGGCCTTTTTAAGATCTAAAAACACTGCACCAACAACTTGGCCTTTGTCCAGACAATTCTTAATTTTCTCCAACAAAAAACAATTGGCAGTCTCTGTGCTGTACTTTTGTCTGAACCCAAACTGCTGGGGATGCAGCAATTGGTTTGACTTGAGATGTTCTATTAGTTGTTCTGCAATGACCTTCTCCAGGACTTTAGACACAACAGGCAGGATTGCAGTTGGCCTATATGGGATCATCATTTTCACCTGACTTGTGGATTGGAGTGACAACGGCAACTTTCCAGCATTGAGGAAATGTATTTGAGTGGATAGAGAGATTCACCATATGTGTGATGGGTTTGATAAGAGTGTCTTGGTATTTTTTAATCAGAGCTGCACTAATGTCATGGAAATCCTTTTGACATTGAGTTGCTCATAGTTGAGATGATTTTCTTCACTTTGTCACAAGACACCTACTCAATTTTAAATAGGTTAGTCTTATCCAGGTGTTCTTTAGGATGTGACAGAGTGTTAGTGAAGTGATTTGCCAATTGTTGCACTGAATCAATAAAGAAATTGTTTAAGGCATTTGCCATTGACTCATTATCACTGATGACCTTTTCATGCACTTTGAGACAATCTGTTGATGTTTTTCCTGATGGGATTAGTCAAGTTATTTATCTGCTTCCAAAGTTTGGAACTGTTTCCATTGGCCTCTTCAGTTTTCCTAGTGAAGAAATATGTTTTTGCTTTGCGAAGCTGACCAACAACCTGATTTCTAAGGCCAGTGTAAATAAGGTGGTCTGTTCCACTTTTTGTCTTTAAGAATTTTTTAAGTGCAAGGTCTCTTTTTTTCCATTAGCTGCCAGATTTCACTACTGAACCATGGAAGGGTGTATTTTTTTGGTTTACACTTCCAGGATTCGGTGTATTTTTTTTAATTATATTGCTTAATTGATTTGGAAATATATTGGTGCATTGATTTAGGCTAGATTCTTTTGTAACAATATCCCAGTCAATTTGGTTCAACTCACATTCAAAATCATTAATGTTTGCTTTTGGAATCCCTGTCTGAATTTTAGATTCTGAACTTTTATGATAGAGCAATCGCTTTTTGGTTAGTTTTCTTGCCAACAGAATCATGTTATGATCTGAGAGCCCTGCAATAAAATTGTATATTTTAATTATCCTCTCTGGTCTATTTGCAAGAATCAGATCTATTAGAGTTTCACTTCGCCTTGTAATTCTAGTTGGCTTATCGACCAACTGTTTATATTTTAGTTTCTCTACCACTGATTTTAGTTTAATTTTACTGTTTTTGTCCATCCAATTAATGTTCAGGTCACCTAGAATTATGCATTCAGTACCATTGTCTATATTGAAGACAACATTTTTGAACTTGTCATAAAAATTTGCACCACGTGATGGTGGGTTACAACAATTAGATTGAATTTCATATTTGAAGACAATGACAATTTTAGACCAAGACATTCCAAGTTCACATTTATATTAATCACTTCACATTTAAATTGTTCTCTGATGTATATCAACACCCCACCACCCCTTCCCTGCTCTCTGTCTCTCCTGTAGCAGTTGTATCCCGGTATGTCAATCAAATGCGTTGGAATATGTTGACTCAGCCAGCTTTCAGTGATGCACAGGAAGTCCAAATTCGAATCAGTTAATAAATCATGTATTTGGTCTTTTTTGGGTAATAAACTTCTAATATGCGTAGTTAGATTGATCTAGATAACTATATAACGATTTGTTTCACAGTGTAATCTTCACGTGCCTTAACTAAAGCACTCCCTCTGCTGAATCACCTCTAAATTATTTACATATTATTCACTTTGTGTGTTTTTAGGAATCCGCTAGCTTAGCGCAGCTACTAGCTCTTAGCTGGTTTAGCATGGCGGCTTCTCCTGTCTCTCCCGCACTTTTCTGCTCTGGGTGTGAAATGTTTAGTTATTCCTCTGCCTCCTTTAGCAGTAATGGTACTTGTAATAAGTGTAGCTTATTCGTACCTTTGGAGGCCAGGCTGGGCGAATTAGAGACTCGGCTCCGCACCTTGGAAAATCCTACAGCTAGCCAGGCCCCTGTAGTTGGTGCGGACCAAGGTAGCTTAGCCGCCGTTAGCTGTCCCCCAGCAGATACCGAGCAGCCAGGAAAGCAGGCCGACTGGGTGACTGTGAGGAGGAAGCGTAGTCCTAAACAGAAGCCCCCTGTACACCACCAACCCGTTCACATCTCTAACCGGTTTTCCCCACTCGGCGACACACCCGCCGAGGAACAAACTCTGGTTATTGGCGACTCTGTTTTGAGAAATGTGAAGTTAGCGACACCAGCAACCATAGTCAATTGTCTTCCGGGGGCCAGAGCAGGCAACACTGAAGGAAATTTGAAACTGCTGGCTAAGGCTAAGCGTAAATTTGGTAAGATTGTAATTCACGTCGGCAGTAATGACACCCGGTTACGCCAATCGGAGGACACTAAAATTAACATTGAATCGGTGTGTAACTTTGCAAAAACAATGTCGGACTCTGTAGTTTTCTCTGGGCCCCTCCCCAATCGGACCGAGAGTGACATGTTTAGCTGCATGTTCTCCTTGAATTGCTGGCTGTCTGACTGGTGTCCAAAAAATGAGGTGGGCTTCATAGATAATTGGCAAAGCTTCTGGGGAAAATCTGGTCTTGTTAGGAGAGACGGCATCCATCCCACTTTGGATGGAGCAGCTGTCATTTCTAGAAATCTGGCCAATTTTATTAAACCCTCCAAACCGTGACTATCCAGGGTTGGGACCAGGAAGCAGAGTTGTAGTGTTACACACCTCTTTGCAGCTTCTCTCCCCCTGCCATCCCCCCAGTACCCCATCTCCGTAAAGCCGGTGCCTGCTCCCAGACCACCAACAACCAGTAAAAATCTATTTAAGCATAAAAATTCAAAAAGAAAAAATAATATAGCACCTTCAACTGCACCACAGACTAAAACAGTTAAATGTGGTTTATTAAACATTAGGTCTCTCTCTTCTAAGTCCCTGTTAGTAAATGATATAATAATTGATCAACATATTGATTTATTCTGCCTTACAGAAACCTGGTTACAGCAGGATGAATATATTAGTTTAAATGAGTCAACACCCCCGAGTCACACTAACTGTCAGAATGCTCGTAGCACAGGCCGAGGGGCAGGATTAGCAGCAATCTTCCTCTCCAGCTTATTAATTAATCAAAAACCCAGACAGAGCTTTAATTCATTTGAATGCTTGTCTCTTAGTCTTGTCCATCCAAATTGGAAGTCCCAAAAACCAGTTTTATTTGTTGTTATCTATCGTCCACCTGGTCGTTACTGTGAGTTTCTCTGTGAATTTTCACACCTTTTGTCTGACTTAGTGCTTAGCTCAGATAAGATAATTATAGTGGGCGATTTTAACATCCACATAGATGCTGAGAATGACAGCTTCAACACTGCATTTAATCTATTATTAGACTCAATTGGCTTCACTCAAAATGTAAATAAGTCCACCCACCACTTTAACCATACTTTAGATCTTGTTCTGACTTATGGTATGGAAATTGAAGACTTAACAGTATTCCCTGAAAACCCCCTTCTGTCTGATTATTTCTTAATAACATTTACATTTACTTTAATGGACTACCCAGCAGTGGGGAATAAGTTTCATTACAGTAGAAGTCTTTCGGAAAGCGCTGTAACTAGGTTTAAGGATATGATTCATTCTTTGTTATGTTCTCCAATGTCATATACCAACACAGTGCAGAGTAGCTACCTAAACTCCGTGAGTGAGATAGATTATCTCATCAGTAGTTTTAAATTCTCTTTGAGCACAACTTTGGATGCTGTAGCTTCTCTGAAAAAGAGAGTCTTAAATCAGAAGTGCCTGACTCCGTGGTATAACTCACAAACTCGCAACTTAAAGCAGATAACCCGTAAGTTGGAGAGGAAATGGCGTCTCACTAATTTAGAAGATCTTCACTTAGCCTGGAAAAAGAGTCTGTTGCTCTATAAAAAAAGCCCTCCGTAAAGCTAGGACATCTTACTACTCATCACTAATTGAAGAAAATAAGAACAACCCCAGGTTTCTTTTCAGCACTGTAGCCAGGCTGACAAAGAGTCAGAGCTCTATTGAGCCGAGTATTCCTTTAACTTTAACTAGTAATGACTTCATGACTTTCTTTGCTAATAAAATTTTAACTATTAGAGAAAAAATTACCCATAACCATCCCAAAGACATATCGTTATCTTTGGCTGCTTTCAGTAATGCTGGTATTTGGTTAGACTCTTTCTCTCCGATTGTTCTGTTTGAGTTATTTTTATTAGTTACTTCCTCCAAACCATCAACATGTCTATTAGACCCAATTTCTACCAGGCTGCTCAAGGAAGCTCTACCATTAATTAATGCTTCGATCTTAAATATGATCAGTCTATCTTTATTAGTTGGCTATGTACCACAGGCTTTTAAGGTGGCAGTAATTAAACCATTACTTAAAAAGCCATCACTTGACGCAGCTATCTTAGCTAATTATAGGCCAATCTCCAACCTTCCTTTTCTCTCAAAAATTCTTGAAAGGGTAGGTGTAAAACAGCTAACTGATCATCTGCAGAGGAATGGTCTATTTGAAGAGTTTCAGTCAGGTTTTAGAATTCATCATAGTACAGAAACAGCATTAGTGAAGGTTACAAATGATCTTCTTATGGCCTCAGACAATGGACTCATCTCTGTGCTTGTCCTGTTAGACCTCAGTGCTGCTTTTGATACTGTTGACCTTAAAATTTTATTACAGAGATTAGAGCATGCCATAGGTATTAAAGGCACTGCGCTGCGGTGGTTTGAATCATATTTATCTAATAGATTACAATTTGTTCATGTAAATGGGGAGTCTTCTTCACAGACTAAGGTTAATTATGGAGTTCCACAAGGTTCTGTGCTAGGACCAATTTTATTCACGTTATACATGCCTCCCTTAGGCAGTATTATTAGAAAGCATTGCTTAAATTTTCATTGTTATGCAGATGATACCCAGCTTTATCTATCCATGAAGCCAGAGGTCACACACCAATTAGTTAAACTGCAAGAATGTCTTACAGACATAAAGACATGGATGACTTCTAATTTCCTGCTTTTAAATTCAGATAAAACTGAAGTTATTGTACTTGGCCCCACAAATCTTAGAAACATGGTATCTAACCAAATCCTTACTCTGGATGGCATTACCCTGACCTCTAGTAATACTTTGAGAAATCTTGGAGTCATTTTTGATCAGGATATGTCCTTCAATGCGCATATTAAGCAAATATGTAGGACTGCTTTTTTGCATTTGTGCAATATCTCTAAAATTAGAAAGGTCTTGTCTCAGAGTGATGCTGAAAAACTAATTCATGCATTTATTTCCTCTAGGCTGGACTATTGTAATTCATTATTATCAGGTTGTCCTAAAAGTTCCCTGAAAAGCCTTCAGTTAATTCAAAATGCTGCAGCTAGAGTACTGACGGGGACTAGAAGGAGAGAGTATATTTCACCCATATTGGCCTCTCTTCATTGGCTTCCTGTTAATTCTAGAATAGAATTTAAAATTCTTCTTCTTATAAGGTTTTGAATAATCAGGTCCCATCTTATCTTAGGGACCTCATAGTACCGTATCACCCCAATAGAGCGCTTCGCTCTCAGACTGCAGGCTTACTTGTAGTTCCTAGGGTTTTTAAGAGTAGAATGGGAGGCAGAGCCTTCAGCTTTCAGGCTCCTCTCCTGTGGAACCAGCTCCCAATTCGGATCAGGGAGACAGACACCCTCTCTACTTTTAAGATTAAGCTTAAAACTTTCCTTTTTGCTAAAACTTATAGTTAGGGCTGAATCAGTTGACCCTGAACCATCCCTTAGTTATGCTGCTATAGACTTAGACTGCTGGGGGATTCCCATGATGCACTGAGTGTTTGTTTCTCTTTTTGCTCTGTATGCACCACTCTGCATTTAATCATTAGTGATTGATCTCTGCTCTCTTCCACAGCATGTCTTTTTCCTGATTCTCTCCCCTCAGAATAGATGGTAGCATATCCAAGTCCAAAAAATTTAAGCTCAACTTTTTCGTGCTGTATTTCCATAGGATCAGTCACCACATCATATTTGCTCTTGTTTCGTAGAGAGCTTAAAGGTGTATAACCAGTGAGAAAAAAAGGGATCAGTGCTAAGACACAGCAGGTGACGACAAGGGTAGACGGGTATAGGGAATCTAACCCACATTTGCCAAGCTGGTTTTGTTTTAAGTGACAATTGGTGATATCAGTCCATAGTTTAAAAGGTGCACTTATAAAAAAGTGAAGTATAAAGGTAGCGATGTTGTTACCAAACCTGTGCTCATGGGTGGAGCCCTCCAAACCACTCACGGCAGCCACCGCCATCTTAGAATCCTCCTCCAGGTTCCACCCCTTCCCCCCTACCCCGTCAGTGCTCCGTCCAAAGCCATGGCCCCACAAACTTGAACGCGCATCTCACTGTGGGACTCAGTGGGGCAGAGGAGCAGCTGGACTGAAAGGCGCAGGATATGAAGGTCATGCAGGACGCGCAGGAGCTGAAAATATCGCAGGAGTGTGCACGAGGCCTGGAAAAAAAAAAACGCTCGTGTGCCGTCGTCTGCTCTATCACTGTATTCTAAACCATATATATTGATTTACAACACAAAACTGTCAAAAGGGGTAGGTGCAGGATGCGCGGGACCCGAAAATCTCGCAGGAGTGTGCAGGAGTTTTGACAAAGTTTGACAAAGTTTTTTCATTCGGCACACAAAATATTCAAATAGAAAAAAATGAACAATTCCACAAATAAACACAGACAAAACAAGTGAGTCCGAAAGGGTGTGGGCTGAAGCAAAGCTTATTAGCGCCCACCCCTGCTAGTACAAGTCCAACAATTCTAATCAGTCATATTTACATAAATATAAATTCACTACTACATATCGACACACAGACATACACATCAATATACTATTCACTTATAATTATATTTATATAGTACCAGATCATAAGAAAGTCGAATCAAGGCACTTTACGCCAGTAAGGACTAACCTTACCAACCCCCAGAGCAAGCACTAGGCAACTGTGGTGAGGAAAAACTCCCTATAAGGAAGAAACCTCAAGCAGACCAGGCTCTTGGGGGTGACCCTCTGCTTGGGCTGTGCCACATATACCTATATACATACGTATATACTTTACAAACATAAATATATACATACATATACACAGTCACTTATATACATATACATATACACCTACCCATATCTATATATCTACATACGCATATACATACCCACACATTCAAATATACAATAAGTCCCACTTATAAATTGAACATTCCATATAAATCAAATTATATTTACTTCTTTATGATACTTAGACATAATGTTCTTTTTGAGTAGTTTCTTAAATCTCACTAAGGTACTACTCATTCTAACCTCTGTTGAAGACCTGAAAAACCCCCCGCTTGTATGCCATGGTGGCTGCTGTATCACTGTATTACGTTACTAAGCCATATATATTGATTTATAACACAAAACTGCCAAAAGGGGTAATAAATATAAGTGTAAAGATGATTGAATATATCATCAGAGCAGTAAATTGATCAGTCCTTTCGCACGCTGCACAGATCGCTGCTGCTGTGTTCATGTACTGTTGGAAATTACACCGTTTGCTTGGATTTTTTTTTTTGTGGGTGGGGGGGTCAGCTTCACTAGGCTCAGGCACCTTATATAGGCAAGAATTAATCTTTTGTGTAGATACAATTAATTATTTTACCAAAAATAAAATGTAAATCATGCTCCTGCCACAAGCAACTGCTGAGTTTGAAACAACAAAAAAGTCCTGTAATTTCCGACGGTACTTTCGTCTGATCTCTTGCTTTATCCCAAGCCATTTTCATCGCAGCCTTTTCTGCCTCCCCCTTTCTTTTCCTTGGCTTTCTATCGGGGTGAGCCATTAAATGTAACGGTGGAAGTTTTAGCTGTATTTTCTCTGCCATTGTACCAAAGTGAACTTCTTCGGCGAAATGACATGAGTGTGCACGCACAAAGGAGGGAGAGACAGAGGGGCGTTGAGCCTGGTGATGCGAGCAGGAAGAACTTGACATAAAGGCATCTGATTGTTTTTTTGAGAGTGCACCGCGGGGCTTATACTGGTTGGAGTTTTATTGATCCTACAGTTGCTACAGACGTCTCATTTTTTTTTGTTCCTTGACTACTGTTAGGATAGACGGACCATTTCACCCAACATAACAAAAAGTATTTCTGAACAGTTACCTACCCTAGCTTTAAATTATTTTCATCATTTATTTATTTATTTATTTTTTTACCAAAAATTGGAGAAGCTTTAACTTTTGTCCACTGCACAGACTGCAATTGACCTTTTACCTCATAACATTCCTCCAGTCATAGATAGTCCAAACTATAACTTTTTAGATTCTATGTGGTCAGACAAATAATATAGTATACTTTGCAATATAACTGGAGCATTTTTAAATGTTGACCCACTGTGTCATCCTGCATTGACCCCCACCTGGCTACAATTACCACCTTAGGATAGTCACTATATATTTTGTGTAAGTTAAACATTGTTTAGTGTATTGAGGCTGGGTTGAAAGTATTGTTTAGTCCCCTTATGTTGTACCGATTACATCAAAATTGTCTTCTGGCTCATGGAGTAATTTAGTTTGAAAATCCTAAATAAATTACACATCATTAATTATTTGAATGACTTTGTTTCCTGTTTAACCCTGCAACTTGAATTGTTATATAATGCTAAATTTATGTTTTCATTTATTTATATTGTATCACAACATCCTTAATTTTAGATAAGCTATTAATTTGTGACTCACACAACATGAAAATGCAGCAGATACAGTTGTGTTCAGAATAATAGTAGTGCTATGTGACTAAAAAGATTAATCCAGGTTTTGCGTATATTTCTTATTGTTACATGGGAAACAAGGTACCAGTAGATTCAGTAGATTCTAACAAATCCAACAAGACCAAGCATTCATGATATGCACACTCTTAAGACTATGAAATTGGGCTATTAGTAAAAAAAAAAAGTAGAAAAGGGGGTGTTCACAATAATAGTAGTGTGGCATTCAGTCAGTGAGTTCATCAATTTTGTGGAACAAACAGGTGTGAATCAGGTGTCCCCTATGTAAGGATGAAGCCAGCACCTGTTGAACATGCTTTTCTCTTTGAAAGCCTGAGGAAAATGGAACGTTCAAGACATTGTTCAGAAGAACAGCGTAGTTTGATTAAAAAGTTGATTGGAGAGGGGAAAACTTATACGCAGGTGCAAAAAATTATAGGCTGTTCATCTACAATGATCTCCAATGCTTTAAAATGGACAAAAAAAAAAAAAAAAAACAGAGACGTGTGGAAGAAAATGGAAAACAACCATCAAAATGGATAGAAGAATAACCAGAATGGCAAAGGCTCACCCATTGATCAGCTCCAGGATGATCAAAGACAGTCTGGAGTTACCTGTAAGTGCTGTGACAGAAGACGCCTGTGTGAAGCTAATTTATTTGCAAGAATCCCCCGCAAAGTCTCTCCGTTAAATAAAAGACATGTGCAGAAGAGATTACAATTTGCCAAAGAACACATCAACTGGCCTAAAGAGAAATGGAGGAATATTTTGTGGACTGATGAGAGTAAAATTGTTCTTTTTAGGTCCAAGGACCACAGACAGTTTGTGAGACGACCCCCAAACTCTGAATTCAAGCCACAGTTCACAGTGAAGACAGTGAAGCATGGTGGTGCAAGCATCATGATATGGGCATGTTTCTCCTACTATGGTGTTGGGCTTATATATCGCATATAAGGTATCATGGATCAGTTTGGATATGTCAAAATACTCAAAGAGGTCAAGTTGCCTTATGCTGAAGAGGACATGCCCTTGAAATGGGTGTTTCAACAAGACAATGACCCCAAGCACACAAGTAAACAAGCAAAATCTTGGTTCCAAACCAACAAAATTAATGCCTAATACTCGTTTAGTGATTCACAGGATTGCTAAAAAAGCAGTTTGAACATAATAGTTTTGAGTTTGTAGCGTCAACAGCTGATGCTACATTATTGTGAACACCCCCTTTTGTACTTTTTTTTTTTTACTAATAGCCCAATTTCATAGCTTTAAGAGTGTGCATATCATGAATACTTGGTCTTGTTGGATTTGTGAGAATCTACTGGTACCTTGTTTCCCATGTTAACAATAAGAAATATACTCAAAACCTGGATTAATCTTTTTAGTCACATAGCACTACTATTATTCTGAACACTACTGTAGATATTTAACTTTTGAAAGATGAGGATGGACAACTTCTCTGCCTGGGTGGTTGCCCTCCAGGACTCAGTGTGGTTCTGTGGTCTGGGGGATGCGGTGACACACAGCATCAGCACATACTTCCAGATTTGACATGCGCTCAGCCTGGGTAAGATCTGCATGCACAGTAGGGAGCACAGTCGCATCTTTTGTTTAACTTTCTTTGGATCAGACTATGGTCTATCCTTTTGGAAGAAGAAAGTTTTGCATGGGCACTTTACAGATCCCCTCCCTGCCTGTAACTGGATTAATGTCACACAGACACACAGAATTAATGTCTGTGTGTTGTTTGTCAGGGTGATTCATTTCTGCTCTCTCTGTCTTGGCACTTGGTCACTGTAGTGGCTAGACTCTAGCTCAGTGATTTTCTATGTGGGCGTTTACTTTTATTTGCATGTTTGTTGTATTTTGTTCAACTGATTCTTATTATTGTTAGCATGGCCTAAGAAATAAGCGAAGTGCGCAACGCATCTGCACATGCGTGGGTCAAACGAGGGCAAAAATTCCAACTACCAAATTCACACCGCTCCCATTGAATCGTATACAGTAGCATTAGCGGACTGTAAAAGTTAAAGCTTACAGGGATTGTTTCAAAGGCTTTAAGCCTTAAGCGATGCATACAATAATGACAGGGGCGCATTGTGCTGTTTTCAAATGCTCAAACGGAATTGACTTGAGACTTGAAAGTTGGCTGAAAACACACGAGTGCAAAGCTCTGCCGAGTCCACACAAAGACGTAAAGAAGAAGAAATGTGGTTGTAAACCTCTGTTCATTCTACACAATTTCCCCACAGAAAAGAAAGATCCAGATGTAAAAGACGGACTAAAATTGTAAGTTTCTTGCACACATTTATTTTGTCAATATCCTGAAACTGTGCCGAATTATAATGCGGCTGATGACGCCGTTTTCGTGCATCAGCTTATGACTGTAATGTCGCGCCATGAATGACGTGGTGGTAACATTGTAATATTGACATGTTCTATAAACGAACTGCATGCATGCACATATTATTGTATGTCTGTCAACTTATCAAAACAAATGTGACACCAAAGAGGTTATATGTGAGACCCACCTTCCTTGTAGTCATTACGAAGCTGGTGGAGTAGCGATTTCTCATCCCTCCTTAGCAAATATTCTGCAATATCCACAGTTTTAGACCATGGACTTCGTCTAACCATCTGTCAATTGCCTTCAAGGGGTCAGAAATTTATTTTTGTCCAACTATCAACAAGGACTGGTCTGCCAACTAGGTTTGAATCCCATTCATGCTACCTGTCTGTCTCTGCACAAGAAACTTAGTTTGCATTGTCTCAGTCCACCCAATTATAAATGATTACCACCCTTAGCTGAGGACATAATCTAGCATCCATCCAGGGGGACTCAGATTCTCATCCGCTTCACAGTACAGAATCCGGTGATAAGCACCGGCACCAAGACCTTAGACTTTAGACCCACGTATATAGGACTTACTTCAGCAACAGAGTTCGACACTCTCAGCTGAAACTACATTAACCTCATTTATTTGTTCCCATTCATTGGCTTTAGCAGATCCTTAATTCCAGTTTCCATGCTGTTAATAGTCGCCCAATTATGTGTTCCTTTGATAGCAGAATATGTCATCTTCTGTCTGTCCAATCTCAGTTTCCTGATTGGACAATCGTTCTGTGTGGTGGGGCACGTATCCTTATATAGTAGCTTGACAGTGTATTTATGCAAATTCACTCATCTTATGAATGCACATGGGTGGCTACGCAGGTGATCTACACAGTTATCTGAAGTGTATGAGTGTTTCCTTGATCTGTCATCATGCACTCGTAGGAGCTGACTGTTCTAAAAAAGGGAAAGAGAAATTTAAGGGAAGTCTATGAAAATGTTTTGCATGAGGCCCATTGATCACTGGATCAAAGACTACGTAAAGAACATATTAAAGGCCTCCTCAGCCATTGAGTGCCTGCTTTCCTCATTCCTGAGCTTTGAAGAGCATTTAGAAGGCTGATACTGTTATTGACCAGTGGCTGTCATTGAGATTCCACTGCTTTTACAAAAAAAAAAAAAAAAGAAAGGGCCCTCTTCCTCCTGCCAATCTTACTTCTCTTAATGGCATAAAATTTGCATTTAGATCGGCCCTTTTTTCTTGCACATTGTGCTTCACAATCCAAGTCGATACTGTGGTGGGCTCCTAAGGAGAATGGATGGAGGTGCTAATGAAGGCAAACCACCAACACAAACACAACGCCTGGCCGTTCCTCCGCCCGGCGCCATGCAGCACCTGGAGTCGTTAGTTTTAATTAGCAGAAGGGGGTGATAGGAGCTCCTCTCCCCTCCCACCCATCCCCTCTGGTGCAGTGAAGCAGAATACTGATGTTGGATTCCACTGTTGCAAGTTTTCTTAGCTTATTTTATCTTATGCCACATCTGAAATCAGAGACCGCTTTGTGGACTCAGTAGCGTTACAAATGCACAGCTAGCTTCTGGAGAATAATTCTGATAGGAACTAGTGTGTCTGAATAAATGATGCGTATATCACAGGTTTGGGGGGTTAGTAGAACTAATTGCTTAGGGATCATATCACCTCATATCATTTATCATTTGTCTTTGCAGGAAGGTCAGTCGCGAGGGGGCTTCATTTATAAATGATGTGTATGCCAAAAAAAAAAAAAAAGAAGAAGAAGTTTAAACCTCTTCCCACACATCAGATCATATGTACACACCGTTTTCAGAGTCAAGTCTGAGATAACTGACAAGAAATGAAAATAAGATTGGATGGAATTCATTATAATGCAAAGCAGCCAGTGTTTCAGAGATTACATTTGTGAATGAAACATTATTTTCACACTTATGCACATGTGCACGTCACTGCGGTGGCAGTCAACCAAACAGCTCATCCCAAAACGTCCCTACCCTCGCCAAAGTCTAACTCTTCCTGGGGGATCTTGAGGGGTTCCCAAGCCAGCTGTGAAATATAATCCCTCCAGCATTTCCTGAGTCATCTCCCAGGTGGATTCACTCGGAAGACCTCCACAAGGAGATGACCAGCCAACTTTATATTTTTTTATTAATTAGTTTTGTTGATTGTGGGTGCTATAAAAAGTTGCAGCCATACATCGCACATGAGCTGATCTCCTTCATCGTGTTCTCTAAATCAGTAGCTTTACTCTTTAGTCTTGATACCAGAACCGTGACTTCCAAATGAAACACATAGTCTTTTCTCCAACTCACCGAAATTTCATTTTCACATTCAGGGAAAATGTGCTTCTTCTGTGCTATTTTTAAGAAATGAATTATAGAATTGCACTCTTGTCTGTGTGCGCATCAATTACATTTTCTTTCTTCACATGATAACTTGAATAAAACTGATCTGATTTTCACCTAATTTGAACTGGACCATCTCAGTTGTCTCAAAGTTCAAATATGAGCATGACTGGGTTTCAATTTGTGCAGCTATGAATCTTTTTTAAATCCATTTCAAACAACAAACAAACAAACCAAAAAAAAAAAAAAAAAAGAATATTGAATCCGCATAAGTTATAAACTTTCCAGGTTTAAATTTTGGAAACAAAATTGTATTTGTACATGAACTGCATTTCTATCTAGCATGCCACATATGTTATGTGTCGACGTGGGTTGAGGAGCGGACCTGCGTCAGACAGAACCCAGCGCTAAAAATAACCAGAAAGCGGTTCCAACAACAGAAACAATTTATTTTTCACCTGTGCATAATAATGTGTACAAAACTAAAAGAACGTCCTTCTGGTGGAGTGACTGTTGGCGCGCTCTTAAGCGCCCAAAAGGATAGAAGCCCGGCGTTCCTGGACCCACTACCACCAGACAAACACCCCCCAGGTGGACACGACAAACTGACTCTCTGTGAAGCAAAGAAGAGGTGAGGTAAGTCAGCAGTTACAACAATATCTTTCAAAAGACACACGCTATCAGCAACACATTCAGGTCTGTATCTTTTTAACTTTATGCAAATGAGCAGCTTCTCACAACAGGTGGAGGATCACTTATCCGCACGCCACAGCAGTGAGAAGCAAGCTGCACAATTCTCATCACAATTCAAGTATACTGTGTAACAAAACACCAAGTTACTATCAACAATTAATCAAACACTTAATTACCTTTAACGTGTGCTGACAGCATGTGTCCTCACCCTTCCCTGCTTCACGGGCTCGATGTGTCAAACCCAGGCGCGGTCTCACAAACGAACATCACAAGGTGGAGTTCCCGGAAGTTCTGCTTGAATCACACATGACTTAAATGCAGAACGCCATCCAATTATCTGCTTCAGCTGAAAGTCTTTAAGGTTGCATGTGAGCACCACTCACAGGTGCAACACATGATGTTGATGAGGGTGAGGACTCTTCAGCCAGCACCTTCTCCACAGACAAATCAGTTTCCATGCCACCTGAAGAGCAAAGAAAAGAAAAGAACACCAAAATATCCAGCCACACCCCCCAACACACAACAACATATGATGTACAACACCAGTTCCAATGAAGTTGGGATGTTGTGTGAAATGTAAATAAAAACAGAATACGATTCGCAAATCCTCTTCAACCTATATTCAGTTGAATACACCACAAAGACAAGATATTTAATGTTCAAACTGATAAATTTTATTGTTTTTGTGCAAATATTTGCTCATTTTGAAATGGATGATTGCAACACATTTCAAAAACGCTGGGACAGTGGTATGTTTACCACTGTGTTACATCACCTTTCCTTCTAGCAACACTCAATAAGCCTCTGGGAACTGAGGACACTAATTGTGAGTGCCATGATTGGGTGTAAAAGAAGCATCCCCAAAAGGCTCAGCTGTTCACAAGCAAAGACGGGGCAAGGATCACTACTTTGTGAACAACTGCATGAAAACATAGTCAAACAGTTTAAGAACAAGTGTTATGGTTTGGACGCGGATTGAGGAGCGATCCAGCGTCTGACTGAACCCAGCGTCAAATAACCAGAAGCAGTTCCAAAAGAAACAAGTTTTATTTTTTTTCACCTAGTGCTGTACATGAAATACTAAACAAAACTGGTGAGGTGAAGAGGCGGCGCGCTTTCTTAGCGTCTCAATAGATCGGAGCCCGAACGTTTTGGACTCAGGAATTCCGCCGACACCGCCCCAGGTGGCTTTTCCCAGGACTGTACTCTGTGAAGGAGGAACAGAGGTGAGGTTATTCAACACTGTTACCACGAAATATTATTTAGAGGCACACTTATCAGCTACACGTTCAGGTCTGCTTTCGGATTTAGTTCAAAAGGGCTGCTGCTCACAGCTAGTGGAGGATAATCAATCCGCGCGCCACAGCTGTGAGGAGCAAACCAGACAATTTTCACCAATATTTAATTATAGCTGCGCAAAAACGCCAAATTACAATTACAGATAAGCCTTGCAGAATAATCACCTCTGACGTGTGCTGACCGCGTTTGCCTCTCACCCTCGTCCTCCTTCACAGGCGCAATGTCAGAATCTGGAGCGGCCCTCAGCGTCCCCAAACGATCATTACATGGTCGTATTCTCCGGCAATTCAGCCCTGATCACTGCTGGCTTAAATGCAGCTCTTCATTTCTTCATTGGCACCAGCTGAGAGTCCTTAGATCTGCACGTAAATGCCACAGGTGTCGTAGATCGTCCTGATAGAGAGCCGCACGTGAGTGCAACAGGTGCAGCAGATCACCGTAACAGAGGTGAGAGACTCTTCTGCAGCACACTCTCCCCAGAGATCAGCCCCAAACCACCTGGGAGGAAAATAAACACAAAAACAGCAAAACAATGCCCAGCCAAACCCCCCAACACACAACACAATGTTTCTCAACATTCAATTGTAAGGAATTTAGGGATTCCATCATCTACAGCCCATAATATAATCAGAAGATTCAGAGAATCTGGAGAACTTTCTGCATGTAAGGCGCAAGGCCAAAAGCCAACATTGAATGCACGTGACCTTTGATTCCTCAGGTGGCACTGCATTAAAAACCGCCATCGTGTAAATGATCTTACTGCGTGGGCTCAGGAACACTTCAGAAAACCATTGTCATTTAACACAGTTCATCGCTACATCTACAAGTGCAAGTTTAAACTCTACCATGCAATGTGAAAGTCATACATCAACAACATCCAGAAACACCGCCACCTTCTCTGGGCCCAAGCTCATTTGAAATGGACAGACGCAAAGTGGAAAAGTGTGCTTTGGTCTTATGAGTCCACATTTCAAATTGTTTTTGGAAATCTTTGACGTTGCGTCCTCCAGACAAAAGAGGAAAAAGACCATCCAGATTGTTACCAGCGCAAAGTTCATCTGTGATGGTATGGGGGTGTGTTAGTGCCCATGGCATGGGCAACTTACACATCTGTGATGGCACCATCAATGCTGAAAGGTACATGCAGGTTTTGGAGCAACACATGTTGCCATCCAAGCAATGTCTTTTTCAGGGACGTCCCTGCTTATTTCAGCAAGACAATGCCAAGCCACATTCTGCACATGCTACAACAGCGTGGCTTCGCAGTTAAAGAGTGTGGGTACTACACTGGCCTGCCTGCAGTCCAGACCTGTCACCCATTGAAAATGTGTAGCGCATTATGAAGTGCAAAATATGACAACGGAGACTCCGGACTGTTGAACAACTGAAGTCGTACATCAAGTAAGAATGGGAAAGAATTCCACACACAAAGCTTCAACAATTAGTGTCCTCAGTTCCCAAATGCTTCCTGAGTGTTGTTAGAAGGAAAGGTGATGTAACACAGTGGTAAACATACCACTGTCCCAACTTTTTTGAAACTTGTTGCAGGCAACCATTTCAAAATGAGCAAATATTTGCACAAAAACAATAAAGTTTATCAGTTTGAACATTAATGGCTTATTCATGTGAAGCTGGAAGTGTTTTTCACTGCTCAACCACAAACACTGCAGGCTTATCAGCCTCTCAAGGATAAAATGCCCATTGTTTTTCCTCCAGAAGAATTTCTACGGCCTTGGGAAGATTGGCTGCCTCCTTATCTCTCTTACTCCAGTACACAAGGACAGACAGACTCACACATGGACAAAGACTGAAGCATGCTCCACTTTCCCTCCTACCTCCCCTCCTGCCCCCCATCACACATCCCATCCCGGCCACTGCTCACGCCACCCCTTTTCCCTCCGGGGGCTGCACGGTTTTAGCTGCGGCAGGTCCCCGTCCCGCCCAAGCTAGCGGTGGCACAACTCCTGTTGCAGCGGCTACCACACACTCACATCGCCTCAGTTTGGAAAACAGACTGTTTCAAGTTTAGTGCACATAAACAATGTCAAATGTATATGTGTTGTCTTAATTCTGATGTGTGCCATTATTACGGTAAACAAGTAATAAATGTGGATTAATTGCTGTTTGTGTGTGGAAATGTGAGTGTGGACGTAATCTCGTTGTTGTTGCACTTGTAATGACAATGACAATAAATCTCATCCATCCAAATATCTTGTCTTTTGTGGTGTATTCAGTTGAATATAGGTTGAAGAGGCTTTGTAAATCATTGTATTCTGTTTTTTATTTACATTTTACACAATGTTCCAACTTCACTGGAACTGGGGTTGTAGGCACTTTACATTCACCCATGTTAGTGTGCCACCTTGCAATGCTCTCAACTGCACAACTAGGAGCAACTTGGGGATTAAGGCCATTGCCCAAATGCCCTTAAACCCCCATCACACTAGAGCAGTGGTGGGCAATCATGTGCCATGAAGGGCTGAGACACTGCAGGTTTTCCTTACTACCAATCACCTCAGCAGGTGATTTCATTAATGATCAAATGAGCCTGATTGCCGTCCGAATGAAAATTCGACGTACATTCTGGAACAGTAGAGGTGCATTTGAAAACCTCCAACTGCAATCTGAGTGCGTTCCAAACAGTTGGGCAAATTCCTGTGGCCAGCCCAAATGTTTAGCTCATGTTCAAAATGTCTGAGTTACAGTCAAGGTGGAAAAATATACGGCAGTCCAGGTGGACTCTAACTGCATTCTGACTGCGTTCTAAATATTCTCACAATATCATAACAGCATTCAAAACAGTCTTATCGCGTTTGAGGGAAATTCGCCATGGTCAGGCACGTGAACTCCTGCCAGCATGTGCTGAATGTGGCACACAGCTGCCGGACAGCACATCCAGTGCATCCCATTTGGGGTGCACAAAGGAAATATTTTAATGTGCAGAGTCTGTGGCACACATTCATTTTGTGAACTACACATGAGCATTGCACAATCAAAATAAAAACACTATGTCACTGATAGTCAATGTGCCTCTAGGCCACAGAACAGTGCAGTGAATGTGAATGCAGTGTTACATCCATAATAAACATGATATTACAGATACATGATCTAATCCATAAGAGGGAGTGCATCTGTAACATTATGGTATCATGGCTGTAACACCCTTTTCAGATGTACTGCAAGTCAGTTTGTCACAGAGCCGCAGCACAGCGTATGTGGCAAATAAGTATTTGATCCACAGGTTTTCCAACTGACAAAGAATAGTGAGGTCTGTAATTTTTACATGTGCCATGCATGTGAATCGCGCGTGCCGTAAAAATAACTAAAAAGAAATGACCACATAACACAGACACAGAGTGAAACGCTCATGTATGTGCTGAACTGACAGGGGTGTGTCCGCCAACAGCCGCAGCTGTTGAGACCTGTGGTTCTGGATGTCATGGCTGGGGAACACGCGCGTTCTCAAGTGGACATACATAAAAACATAGATCGCTGTTGTGACGGGCTACAATGAGTGAGTGCACGGTGTGCACATTGATAGGCTGCCCAAGGTGAAACGGACCACCAGATCATAACATGCAGCGGGTGATCTGATGTCAGGTCACCCACGTGAGCTCTGTTCCACATGACGCTGTGTCTGTCCTGCAGCGCGCCGTTCACAGCCAGACATGCGTGTGGGGCCGGCTGGACACACCAGACCAGTAGATGTGGGCATGATAAGAGAGCACTGCATCATTCATGTTATTTCATGACTGTATGTCTGTGACCATGGGTCATCTACAGAGGAACAAAGGGTTCATATTTGTATTGTCTGCTCAATAAGAGGGATTTAATAAAACAAAGCATTGTTTTTATGCTGTGTGGTTTTATTTATTTTTTAAATACGTCTATCTCCTTGTTGATTTCAGGCATTTTTCCACACCTTTTATAGGACAGTGATGGTAGCACAGTGGTAAAGTGGTAAAGGCAATCAGAGCTTTTGTAAATTGCAGATTTGAATCCTGTAGGTGGCATGTATTTTTTTTTCACAGCAGCTGCTCACACTGTGTTCACACTGTGACGGTGTCTGGATGATCCAGAGGAGGCATGTGAGAAAGTCATGTGGTCAGATGAGCCCAAAATATAACTTTTTGGTATCAAATCCACTCACTGTGTTTGGAGGATGAGAACAACCCCAAGAACACCATCCCAACCATGAAGCATGGGGGTGAAAACATCATTTTTGGGGGTGCTTTTCTGCAAAGGGGACAGGACGACTGCACCGTCTTGAAGGAAGGACGGATGGGGTCATGTATTGTGAGATTTTGGCAAACAACCTCCTTCCCTCAGTACAGTTTTGAAGATCATGGCTGGGTCTTCCAGCATGACAATGACACAAAACACACAGCCAGGACAAGTAAGCTGTGGCTCCGTTAGAAGCATTTCAAGGTCCTGGAGTGGCCTAGCCAGTCTCCAGACCTGAACTCAGTCAAGCACTACAGGAAACATCTGACCTCTGTAATTGCCAACAATGGTTTCTGTACCAAATATTAAGGTCTCTTTATCTGTTGTATCAAGTACTTATTTCATGCAATAAAATGTAAATTAATTATTTAAAAATCATACAATGTGATTTTCTGACTTTTTTTAGATTCTGACGCTCACAGTTGAAGTGTACCTATGATAAAAATGACAGACCTCTCCATTCATTGTAGGTGGGCAAACTTGTAAAATCGACAGTGGATCAGAATACTTATTTTACCACAGTAATATACAGTGCTTCTGTATTCACAGCGCGTCACTGTTTCCACATTGTGTTATGTTACAGCCTTACTTCAAGAGTAAATTAATTTTTCCCCTAAAAATTCTACTCACAGCGCCCCATAATGAGAACATGAAAAAAGTTTTTTGCAAATTTATAAAAATAAAAAAACTAAGAAATCACATGCCTTCTTAAAAAATGACATCAAAAAATTTGAGGTTTTGGGGTTTTAAATGTTATTATGGTTCATGTTAGTTTTGTAGTGTTGTTAGTGTTATTTATTTATTGTGTTTTTGTAGTTCAATTGGTTTAGTCAGTTTAGTTAAGTTTCATGTTGTCTTTACCATGAATGAAAAGAGTATGGCTTTTAATGTCTTCTTCCACTGTCTCTGTTTGCGTGTGTGTAAAAATTTAAAGGACCTCCTTGCAGCAGAATGCAGAAAAAAGCAAAATGCTCTGCATGCATGCACCTGGAGATAGCTGACCTTTGTCATTTGGTATGCTGATGTATTTTGGGTCAAGGATGAATGGCACCAAAATGGAACATTGATAGGACTAATATTTTTGGACAAACTATCGATATTAGCTAACTTTATTAATTACATTCTGGACTAACACACCATTCCTACAGGGAGTGCTAAATCATCTTTATATTAAAAGCATGAATGCGTGCAAGCGGAATTTTATTTAGTAAGTTCAATGTAAGTACATAATATAATTGTAAATATAAAAATATAAAATATAAGAAATATGTATGTAAATATAAAAATACATGGATTACACAAAAAAGTGAAAACATATTTCCACTGTGCTCCATTTAAAAACCAAATGATAAAATATAATAACAATATTGATAATAATAATAATGATAATATAGTGTGTATATGATAACAACAACCTAAACAATTTATAAATATATTAAGGCAGTAAATTAACATTTACAGTGAGGAAAATAAGTATTTGAACACCCTGTGGTTTTGCAAGTTCTCCCACTTAGAAATCATGGAGGGGTCTTAAATTTTCATCTTAGGTGCATGTCCACTGTGAGAGACATAATCTAAAAAAAAAAAAAAAAAAAGCAGTAAATTCCAGTAACCCCCTCGTCACCCCGAAAAGACCTTGTTTCACCTCCAAAACCCTAATACTCCACCGACACGCCAAACAGAAACACAGTAGGCAAAGAAAGTGGGCACACTCTGTCGAAATACAGATTAATTAAAAAAAAATAAAAAAATTTTGATTCGCCGGTAGTCACTGATAATGTCTTATGATATTTCCGAAAACGGCAAATCTCCTGTTTAATATTACAGTTTCCATGTTGGCTCCTCCTAGCTTTATCTGTTTCATTCTTATTCAAAGCTGCATTTGGAGGATTTGCTTTCTGATAGAATCACCCTGCTCCGACAACCCCCCCAATGCATATTCCACAATTTACATTACCTGTCAAATCTTCCAGGCCCTTACAGCAGACTGTTCAGCGCACTGGGAAAGGTGCTCACTCATGCTCGCGAGACACGCATGGTGGTGGTGGTGGTGGGGGGGCAGCAGGGTGTTTTCAGAAGTTCAGATGGATTTGGGTGATTCTTTAACTATGGGCACTATTGGCCTTGTAAATGTAATTTCCACCAAACCATTGCCTTACAATATAAAGCGCCTTGGGGCAACTGTTTGTTGTGATTTGGCGCTATATACATGTGCTCTGATGTCACTGTTTATCTCCATAGAAACTACCCAAACAATCTTTCATACAAACTGTTAAGGGACATTACAGTGTTGTGGTGGAAATTACGGCAATAGTGTGGGACAACTACATTTTGTTTAAAAAAATCACAACAGTTGTATGACATTGAATACCCCAATTATGTTTTGATTATTTTACTGATATTTTATTCAGAGATATTTTAAAACATTAGAAAAAACGTTTCTTTACCATTCATTTTTATCATTGAAGATCAAAAGTCTGGGTGTGGGACAAGCACAAAACGGCAATATTTGCATATAATGATGCTGAAAAAAGGTGAAAAAGTCATCATAGACTACTAGAACAAATTTCTTAACACACTTTCATTGTAAAGATAACTATAAAAGTGTGAAATTTCCCCTTTTTTCTGTTTTTCATACAATATGATCAAAGGACATAATAAGTGCCCGTAGTCTAAGAATCACCCATTTATGACTCAAATATAGGTCCAGTGTTTTTGGAAACGTCTGATACTCTGCCAATCCCATTGATATGTAAAGTCCAATCTCGGTTTAGATATGGAACTTTTTCCTTCTTCCAGGGCTTGTGGAATCCCTGCCAAACAGGAGAAATTTGCAGATTTAATGCCTCAGCTTGCATTAGGATTTAGGTGACTTGTGATGCGTCTGAGGTAAGAAATAGCCACTGGGTTGGCTTCTGATTCAGTTTGTACACCAATAACACCCTTTAAATATATTAGTACTTCCCAAAACCTGCAGAGATTTGTGCAGTAATGCAGACACTTATTTGATTAATATGCATAAATCATGTTGGTGTTACTCAGATTTCTAATGCCCGAGGGCGCGCTGTGCGTTGGCGTGCTGCGGAGTCCATGTTGATTATATCAAACAATGTGCAGCGGGGCTGGAATACATAAGGAATGTGGCTGCATCTCCCCTCTGTACTGAACCGTGTATGAAGCCGCTTTATCTCTGAGCTCACTTTAACACACTGCGCCGTGGAGGAGCCACCCAGAGGTGGATAGATAGGGCTTGTCATTGTTTTACTGGTTCACGCTCAACTACAGAGTTGTCTCAGCTCCCCGGTGTGTCTGTAGTCAACGGAACTGTGCTACAAATCACACAGCGCGGATTTGTCATTCCAGCATTGGCGCGCAGACACATGTTCCGTCACTCACCTGCAAAGGGCATCGAGGTACTAATCCGGGTGTCACTTAGCGCCGATTCAGGTGAAAGATAAAAAGATAATGAGGCTCATTTCTCTGTCCAACCCCGGAGAGACGCTTTGTCAATCACTGCACGTTACCGTGACATTGTTAACACTTGTAAAAAATCATAGCACAAAGCTGCAAAAGCCTGTCCTGAGTCGAGCAGGCAAATTAGCACAGACGTCACGCAGCAAGCTAAGACATGAAACTCTTGAGTTCACGAGCTAATGCCTTTTCACTAACATGGCTTTCTTAATCTGTACTCTCTGTCTCTCTTTCTTTGTCTCTCGCTCACATCCATCACGGTGAGAGGCCGGTGGCCTGAAACAAGCCTGCCCTCTCATAATGGATGGCTATGATTAGCCACCGCTGTGTATGTGCTCGGCAGAGGCGCGGCAAGCGGGGCGCTGTGAAGCTAGTAATTTGTAAGGTCACATGCAGGTTTACACTGGGGATGGATATTAACAGCTCATTTTGAGTCACAGGGGACCTGTTTCCTGCTGACACCACAGCATCCGTAGGCAAATGTGCACATGTGTGAGCCATTCCTTCAGCACCACCACTCATGCGCAAATAATTTCCAGCAGGACTGAAAAACGAGGTTGGAGTTGCTGCCTCCATCGATACAGCATCCCACCTCCATGGCCCCTGTGACCCGAAGACTCCTCTGAAGGTGCTCCACCGCTGTAGCTCCTCAGCTTGTTTTCCTATTACACAAACTGCCCTGTGATGTTTTCTTTCGGTGACAATGCAATTTCATTTCAGTTCAGATAGAGCTGAGTCTGGATGAGCTTTAAAGAGAGAAAGGAGCAAAACATGACGGGGGAGTTTCTCTCATAAGACGCTTCCCATCATATAATCTTCAGCTGAAGAAAGGAATTCTTTTATCTGAAAATAGGCCAGTAAAAAAAAAACAAGATGCGTGAATATACTTTGGAACATAGCACACACGCTGACTTGTGGTAAGTTGCATACAGTGGCTTGCAAAAGTATTTAGCCCCTTGGTATTTCACACATTTTAATTTCTTTATGGCATTTCAAATACAAAGAGTAAATCAGGCTTCTCAATATAAATTTTTCTAAAATTATCTTCCTTAGACTCAAACTGAAAGTAAATCTCTACAACTTGATATAAATTAATTAAAAATATAAAAGTCAAGATGATGGGTTGCATAAGTAATGGCCCCTTTGGTATAATACCTGTAAATAATCAATTTAATTGGGTCTTCTTTTACCAAAACATTAAATCTAGGCTTGCATTTCAGATGTACCTTCTGGCAAATTGTAGCTGAACTTTCAGGTCTTCTTTTAAATTAGCGTTAGCTGTTAACTTAGGATAACTGACTTTAAAAATAAATCACGCAGATACTTTTGGTAGTATAGACTGATATTGATTAAACGTATGGTATCTATCAGACAGAAATAATAAGTTCGCTTCTCAGGTTTTAAATTTTAGAATACGTTCAGATTAGTTGAAGTCAAGTTCAGGCTAATTTAACCTAGCTTTCGCTAACACTTATAAGCAGCAGTGATTAAGCAACATTAGTCCACATGATCAAAAAAAGAAACGACTGAAAAGGATAGTTCTGTGCAAGTTTATTTCTTTTCTTTCAGCAGAGAGCCGATTTAACTTGCTTTACGGGTGAGGTACAGAGATAAACAGTAAGCTGTGTGGGATTTCTACTACCCTTTTGGATTTTATGTGTGTTGTGTGAGGTGCTGCCATCTGCTGGTAGTACACTGTTAAATCTTATTAACAGGCAATTCATTTTATACAGCATACAATTACTAATTTCCTTTAAATAATTGTGTAATATATATATATATATATATATATATATATATATATATATATATATATATATATATATATATAATACTAATAATAATCAAAACAATAATTCTTTTTTGGGGGGGTTGAATGATTTAAAACAGATTTGAGAAACATGAGTAAGAAAATGATGGATGGATGGCAAAATTGTCCTGAAGGGACCTTGGGTTATATGTTATTGGAGACCCTGAAACTAACGTTAATAAAGGTACTGAGATACAAAGGAGGAAATATTGGGGGAGAGATGCTAAAGCACAGGTCTCAAACCGGTTCCAGAAAGGGCCGAGAGGGTGCAGGCTTTCTGTGCAACCACCCACTCCAGCAGGTGATTTCACTGATTAACATCACTTTGAGCAGGTGAACTCAGTTAATCAGTGAAATCACCTGCTGGAGTGGGTGGTTGCACAGAAAGCCTGCACCCTCTTGGCCCTTTCTGGAACCGGTTTGAGACCTCTGTGCTAAAGAGTCTCAACCAGATGTCGAAATATTGCAACATTAGCTGTATGAGGGAGGCTATGAAGAAGACACAGGACCTTGAAAAGGTGTTGCTTGAGGC
The DNA here is from genome assembly GCF_902500255.1 of Thalassophryne amazonica. Classification (NCBI taxonomy): domain Eukaryota; kingdom Metazoa; phylum Chordata; class Actinopteri; order Batrachoidiformes; family Batrachoididae; genus Thalassophryne; species Thalassophryne amazonica. The sequence goes on along the minus strand of NC_047109.1, from coordinate 51,088,230 downwards.
CACCAAATGGAAAACACTCCAAAGAGAAGGTGCACACAAAAAAGCGGATAAATGGTGGGCGAGTTGTTGAAAATATCTCCCTGATTTTAGGTATGTTTGTGAATCAGTGATTAAAAATAAATTGCGACCTGTTTCTTCTCCAGTGACACAAACCACCGAGAATAGCCAACAGAATGAGAGAACAGAGGACATAGCTGCTGCATCACAACCAGCTGATGTCTTTCTTCCGTCATGAACAAATCCGTTCAAAGCGTTATATAACGTTATTCAACGTTATTCAATGTTATTCACTGTTATTCAGTGTTACTTGTTATATAACATTATTCAGATTCATCTGCACCCCCACCACCATATCTGGATGTATCAGATCCTGAGGCCATGGGACTTCCAGGACAATACCCTGTGTTGTATGTTTAAAAGGGGATTTTGGATGTCTGTTGTGATGAGAGGAACAAACATGATTTGGATCTAATAATGATGGACCTGATATCTGTACAAGACCAGTCTATGTCAGGATGGATATGTGATGTGCAATCACAGGATAGGCGAGGTCACATACAGGAAGTAACAGGTGCCACATCCTTAGATCAGACAGAACGGATGCCGGTGTTGCAATGGGTTGATGTGTTAGGAATAAGTGGGATGGCATTTGCTCAGTAGGCTATAGCACAACCAGAATTCTCAACATCAAAGTTATGTACAAAGAAGGTAGTAGCTGATAGTTCAGAGGAAGAGGAACATAAGACACCCCTTGGGCACTTAGGAAACATCCACCAATGTAGGGGTCTACCGGTGAATTCAAATCATTAAAAAGGACAGGGAAAACTGCCTATAAGTATGATACTTGATCATGTGCATAAAAGATGCCCATATTACAGACACAGAAAGGATCTAAGACACAGGTCACCTATAGCCCTTTCTCCATGGCTGATACATGTTTGATGAAATCTAAATTGCCACCCTTGCATGATGGAGCAGTGGGGTGGATAAATTGTTTTTTGGAATTGTGCACCGGTTATATCCCGGCTATGGGTGACCTGAGAAGGGTACTTACTGCATGTACCAGCATGGGAGAACTGGTTGAAGAATGTCAAACTACAAATTGTAGTGGGAAGAATGTGTGTTTTAGGATATTTTGAAATTATCACTTGTGGATAATTTTACCTCGAATAATGGGGGCACCACCTATGACTGAATGATATTATAACAAGGTTAGAATATCACTGATTTTAGGGTCAGTCAATAGGAAATGTTAAAATCAGTCTCTAATCTTACAGTAGTAAGTTCTACAGGTCAAGTCTGACCCCCTCTGTAAAACCATACAAATCACAGACAACTTCACGTTTAAAACATTTATTTATCTCAGTCAGGAGTTAAATAACAGGACATATCACAGTAAGCAATTTGATGATGACGAAGTTCAATGAGCAATGATTATATGACGTTCAGATAACTTGGTTTAGTTGCGGGAGTTTAAGAATGAATTCCGTCTTAATCATCAGGGAAGTTACTTTGGTATTTATTAACATGAGATGGTTAGTGATGGTGAATAGAGTTAAATAAAGCCACTCTGTTTTTATCTGACACCGTAGCCCGGTCTTACTTGGATGCACTGTGCAGATCAGTCTCTGTGAGGTCAGATGCTGGGAATTGTCTCGTTTTCAGTCGATGATCTGTCCGTCACCACAGCTGCTTCAGGGACCTTGACAAAGAGACTCTGCCGATCACTGCGCCCGGTTTCGTTGGTTACCGGGAACGCTTTCCGTTGTTAGGCTGTGACTTGCGGTGGCGGTTCAAATCGCTGCACGATTCGGCTGATGTAGATGTTTTATCTCTGCAGCGCTGGTCGTCTGGGATCCTCAGAATAAATGTTTGAGTGTCTTTATTCTCTATTTGCCAAAAATCAAAAATTCGTGTTTCGTCGTTGTCTTTGGAAGCCGGGTCAAATCAAAACTCAATACAAAAATAGTTGACTTTGTAAGAAAAATTTTCACAAGAGCAATATGGAGTTTAAGAAGAAAAAAGGTTTTAATTTGAAAAATTGTCAAAGGAAGTTAAATGTGCTGGCACGTTTAATTTTACAAAAGTTGAGCAAAAGTTATCTGTAGAAAAAAGGAAAAAGTAATTTCATGTTGGTGCGCACAAACAAGAAATAAGTTTACACAACACATGGTTGCAGACAAAGGGTCATAAAAATTTGAATGGCTAGGCAGCATCTTGAGACCCAAGAAAAGATGAAGAGAAAAGCTAAGAAGAGAGTGATTCCCCGGGGGCGCATGCTTTTAAAGGGTTAAAGGCTCCACCCCCAAGAATTCTTGGTACTGTAGTTTTTCTCTACGTTTCTTTGTCTAGTTTTATAATAAATCAGTATCTGCTATCTTAACTTCCCACTGAAAAACCAAGCCAGTACTGTATTATAAAACTCTAGTAAACAATTTCCTTAGAACTATCACACAACACAGTTATATGAAAAAGCACATTGGATAAACTTTCTACAATCTATGATCAGAGCAAAAATGCAGGCTATATATTAATTCCATGTGTGAGATTAAATGATCACAGTTAGTTCTTTTCTTTTCCTCTTTCTTTGTTTTCTGGTTATAACACAAAGTACAACTTTGTAAATGTAGTTACACTTTATAATACTGTACGTTAGTTACATGCCCTTCCCCAATTTGTCCACAAGGGGCCACTCTTGCTCCACGGACTTGGGAAGACTGGTTTTTGGATTTCATCATAAAACATGAAATCTGTTCATCTTGCACCGATTTTAACCAGACAAACTGCGTTGTGATGACCAAGTTGAGGGTAATCCTTCTGTGGTATGATTTTATAGGAATTGTGCTGTAAAGACATAGTTCTAGGACTTTTTGGGGACAAATATGTCTTTCTGTGGTCTGTGTTCAGATGAGAAAGGAGTTGGAGCCATCTGGCTTTGGGACCTGATAAGAACTCAACTCCTCAGTAAGGAATGCACTTTGGGGAAGTCTTAAATCCTGTTAGGGGCAGTTTTATGACACGTGGCCATTATGTGTTATTCTCAGGAAAGCCTCCTTTTGACAGCTCGGTATATCCCAGGTCTTGAGCTGTACTGGGTTATTGTTTGAAGAATTTTGACAGTTTGCTTAACGCAAACTTAGGAGGTTGAATCGAAAATGCAGGCTTCTTGCTACAAAATATTCCTGATGAACATCCGTTACATACACAGGTGAGAGTGTTATGGCCTGAGCTGCAGAGACGATATCCGGTGAGGATGAATCCAGCAGAGTTACAGCAGATTGTCCCAAATTCAGGAGCGTGAGGTGCAGTGTATTTGATGAGGATGACGACTATTTGGCAGCAGAAAACTTGGATTGATCCCAGAATAAGTAAGCCGGTTTTCCAACTATTTAGAGGGAGTGTGGAGAATTCAATTTCAGATAGGGTGAAAAAGATGCTCTCTTCAGTGGTCCAATTCGAAGTGGAACAGGCCCATTTTGCCGGTTCCTAAGCCAAGTAAACCTGAATATCATATGGCTCATGATTTGAGGCTGGTTAACAAACTGGTGGTACCCTTTCTCTATGATACACCTAATTCATACACTTTACTCAGTAATTTGTCACCAGAATATCAGTGGTTCACAGCAACTGATTTCTCAAATGCATTTTTTTGATCCCCTTGGATTATCACTCTCAAGATGTTTTCACTTTTACTTATTAGGGGAAGCAGTATACCTACACCAGACTGCCACAAGGGTTTGTGGACTCACGTCCATATTCAATTATTTTACAAAAAATAAACTTGAGTTGATTTTGCCTGAAGGTGTAACCATTTTGCAGTATGTGGATGATCTTTTGATTGCTGCTACCACAAGTGAGTTGATACTGGAAGCTTCTGAGTTGGTGTTGAGGCACTTATACCATTGTGGGTATAAGGTGTCAAAGGAGAGGTTGCAGTGTGCCAGACAGCGTGTGACATTCCTAGGCAGGGTGTTTTGTACAGAAGGGTTGCAGCTGACTCCTGAACAAAAAACAACCATTTTGTGCCATGCCTAGCCAAAAACACTTTGGGAAATGATGCAGTTTTTGTGTTTCACCAATGTTAGTAAGAATTTCATATCATCTTATGGTGAACTGGATTAGCTTTTCAGTTAACTTCAAAAACCATCAGTGGACCAATTAGCTTCTGCTAAATTCAGTTCTGCTAACATTTTTTTTTTTTTTACTGGCGTAGTTAGTAACAGTCAAAAACATTTGTAAACCCTAAAATCGTAAATGTTGGTTCCTGTCTGCTATGTATTTTTCAGCAGTCAGGCAGCTGTGAGGAGCTGAGTTCAACTCTACCTCAGCAGAAGGGGCTTGGCTGCCAGGCTGCTACAATAAAGAACAAAAAACAAAAATCATTTACATTCACATTCATTGTTGGTACAACCCCAGTTCCAATAAAGTTGGGATGTTGTATAAAATGTAAATAAAAATAAAAACAGAATACAATGATATGCAAATCCTCTTCAACCTATATTCAATTGAATACACCACAAAGACAAGATATTTAATGTTCAAACTGATAAACTTTATTGTTTTGTGCAAATATTTACTCATTTTGAAATGGATGCCTGCAGCATGTTTCAAAAAAGCTGTCACGTTACATCACCTTTCCTTCTAACAACACTCAGTAAGCATTTGGGAACTGAGGAAACTAATTGTTGAAACTTTATAGGTGGAATTCTTTCCCATTCTTGCTTGTTGTACGACTTCAGTTGTTCAACACTCCGGGGTCTGCATTGTAGTATTTTGCGCTTCATAATGCGCCACACATTGTGACATTGACACATGCGCTCATTTTCGGGATACTCCTTTTATACCTAATCATAACACTCACCTGTTTCCAATTAACCTGTTCACCTGTGGAATGTTCCAAACAGGTGTTCTTTGAGCATTCATCAACTTTCCCAGTCTTTTGTTGCCACTGTCCCAGCTGTTTTGAAATGTGTTGCAGGCATCCATTTCAAAATAAGCAAATATTTGCACAAAAACAATAAAGTTTATCAGTTTGAACATTAAATATCTTGTCTTTGTGGCGTATTCAATTTAATATAGGTTGAAGAGGATTTGCAAATCATTGCATTCTGTTTTTATTTACATTTCACACAATGTCCCAACTTCACTGGAATTGGGGTTGTAGTCATATTGTTTACTTGAAAATCAATTTCTGATTTGTATGACTTGTTACACCCCTGGTAAATAGAATGCATGCTTTACAATGATGCATCAAATCATCCATTTCCATACACACACAATAATGCCACTGGGTATGAGCACAAGGGTAGCTAATGTGCAAATATGATCTCAAGCTCATCTCTGCGAGAAAACCTACAGTAGTGTTCAGAATAATAGTAGTGCCTTGTGACTAAAAAGATTAATCCAGGTTTTGAGTATATTTCTTATTGTTACATGGGAAACAAGGTGCCAGTAGATTCAGTAGATTCTCACAAATCCAACAAGACCAAGCATTCATGATATGCACTCTTAAGGCTATGAAATTGGGCTATTAGTAAAAAACAGTAGAAAAGGGGGTGTTCACAATAATAGTAGCATCTGCTGTTGACGCCACAAACTCAAAACTATTATGTTCAAACTGCTTTTTTAGCAATCCTGTGAATCACTAAACGAGTATTTAGTTGTATAACCACAGTTTTTCATGATTTGTTCACATCTGCTTGCCTCTACTGGTGGTTGCTCTCACTGCGGTATTGTATCACTTCCTGTTCCGGAGCACAGCGGTGTTTTGCTGTATCTGTTAGCTGTTTAATCTGCGCAGTTAGATTGATCTAGTTATCTAGATTACGATTTGTTTCCCAGTGTAATCTTTACGTGCCTTAACTAAAGCACTCCTTCTGCTGAATCACCTCTAAATTATTTACACATTATTCACTTTGCGTGTTTTTAGGAATCCGCTAGCTTAGCGTAGCTACTAGCTCTTAGCTGATTTAGCATGGCGGCTTCTCCTGTCTCTCCCGCACTTTTCTGTTCTGGGTGTGAAATGTTTAGTTATTCCTCGGCCTCCTTTAGCAGTAACGATACTTGTAATAAGTGTAGCTTATTCATAGCTTTGGAGGCCAGGCTGGGCGAATTGGAGACTCGGCTCCGCACCATGGAAAATTCTACAGCTAGCCAGGCCCCTGTAGTCGGTGCGGACCAAGGTAGCTTAGCTGCCGTTAGTTACCCCCTGGCAGATCCCGAGCAGCCGGGAAAGCAGGCCGACTGGGTGACTGTGAGGAGGAAGCGTAGCCCTAAACAGAAGCCCCGTGTACACCGCCAACCCGTTCACATCTCTAACCGTTTTTCCCCACTCGACGACACACCCGCCGAGGATCAAACTCTGGTTATTGGCGACTCTGTTTTGAGAAATGTGAAGTTAGCGACACCAGCAACCATAGTCAATTGTCTTCCGGGGGCCAGAGCAGGTGACATTGAAGGAAATTTGAAACTGCTGGCTAAGGCTAAGCGTAAATTTGGTAAGATTGTAATTCACGTCGGCAGTAATGACACCCGGTTACGCCAATCGGAGATCACTAAAATTAACATTAAATCGGTGTGTAACTTTGCAAAAACAATGTCCGACTCTGTAGTTTTCTCTGGGCCCCTCCCCAATCAGACCGGGAGTGACATGTTTAGCCGCATGTTCTCCTTGAATTGCTGTCTGTCTGAGTGGTGTCCAAAAAATGAGGTGGGCTTCATAGATAATTGGCAAAGCTTCTGGGGAAAACCTGGTCTTGTTAGGACAGACGGCATCCATCCCACTTTGGATGGAGCAGCTCTCATTTCTAGAAATCTGGCCAATTATCTTAAATCCTCCAAACCGTGACTATCCAGGGTTGGGACCAGGAGGCAGAGTTGTAGTCTTACACACCTCTCTGCAGCTTCTCTCCCCCTGCCATCCCCTCATTACCCCATCCCCGTAGAGACGGTGCCTGCTCCCAGACTACCAATAACCAGCAAAAATCTATTTAAGCATAAAAATTCAAAAAGAAAAAATAATATAGCACCTTCAACTGCACCACAGACTAAAACAGTTAAATGTGGTCTATTAAACATTAGGTCTCTCTCTTCTAAGTCCCTGTTGGTAAATGATATAATAATTGATCAACATATTGATTTATTCTGCCTTACAGAAACCTGGTTACAGCAGGATGAATATGTTAGTTTAAATGAGTCAACACCCCCGAGTCACACTAACTGTCAGAATGTTCGTAGCACGGGCCGAGGCGGAGGATTAGCAGCAATCTTCCATTCCAGCTTATTAATTAATCAAAAACCCAGACAGAGCTTTAATTCATTTGAAAGCTTGACTCTTAGTCTTGTCCATCCAAATTGGAAGTCCCAAAAACCAGTTTTATTTGTTATTATCTATCGTCCACCTGGTCGTTACTGTGAGTTTCTCTGTGAATTTTCAGACCTTTTGTCTGACTTAGTGCTTAGCTCAGATAAGATAGTGGGCGATTTTAACATCCACACAGATGCTGAGAATGACAGCCTCAACACTGCATTTAATCTATTATTAGACTCTATTGGCTTTGCTCAAAAAGTAAATGAGTCCACCCACCACTTTAATCATATCTTAGATCTTGTTCTGACTTATGGTATGGAAATAGAAGACTTAACAGTATTCCCTGAAAACTCCCTTCTGTCTGATCATTTCTTAATAACATTTACATTTACTCTGATGGACTACCCAGCAGTGGGGAATAAGTTTCATTACACTAGAAGTCTTTCAGAAAGCGCTGTAACTAGGTTTAAGGATATGATTCCTGCTTTATGTTCTCTAATGCCATATACCAACACAGTGCAGAGTAGCTACCTAAACTCTGTAAGTGAGATAGAGTATCTCGTCAATAGTTTTACATCCTCATTGAAGACAACTTTGGATGCTGTAGCTCCTCTGAAAAAGAGAGCTTTAAATCAGAAGTGCCTGACTCCGTGGTATAACTCACAAACTCGCAGCTTAAAGCAGATAACCCGTAAGTTGGAGAGGAAATGGCGTCTCACTAATTTAGAAGATCTTCACTTAGCCTGGAAAAAGAGTCTGTTGCTCTATAAAAAAGCCCTCTGTAAAGCTAGGACATCTTTCTACTCATCACTAATTGAAGAAAATAAGAACAACCCCAGGTTTCTTTTCAGCACTGTAGCCAGGCTGACAAAGAGTCAGAGCTCTATTGAGCTGAGTATTCCATTGACTTTAACTAGTAATGACTTCATGACTTTCTTTGCTAACAAAATTTTAACTATTAGAGAAAAAATTACTCATAACCATCCCAAAGACGTATCGTTATCTTTGGCTGCTTTCAGTGATGCCGGTATTTGGTTAGACTCTTTCTCTCTGATTGTTCTGTCTGAGTTATTTTCATTAGTTACTTCATCCAAACCATCAACATGTTTATTAGACCCCATTCCTACCAGGCTGCTCAAGGAAGCCCTACCATTATTTAATGCTTCGATCTTAAATATGATCAATCTATCTTTGTTAGTTGGCTATGTACCACAGGCTTTTAAGGTGGCAGTAATTAAACCATTACTTAAAAAGCCATCACTTGACCCAGCTATCTTAGCTAATTATAGGCCAATCTCCAACCTTCCTTTTCTCTCAAAAATTCTTGAAAGGGTAGTTGTAAAACAGCTAACTGATCATCTGCAGAGGAATGGTCTATTTGAAGAGTTTCAGTCAGGTTGTAGAATTCATCATAGTACAGAAACAGCATTAGTGAAGGTTACAAATGATCTTCTTATGGCCTCGGACAGTGGACTCATCTCTGTGCTTGTTCTGTTAGACCTTAGTGCTGCTTTTGATACTGTTGACCATAAAATTTTATTACAGAGATTAGAGCATGCCATAGGTATTAAAGGCACTGCGCTGCGGTGGTTTGAATCATATTTGTCTAATAGATTACAATTTGTTCATGTAAATGGGGAATCTTCTTCACAGACTAAAGTTAATTATGGAGTTCCACAAGGTTCTGTGCTAGGACCAATTTTATTCACTTTATACATGCTTCCCTTAGGCAGTATTATTAGACGGTATTGCTTAAATTTTCATTGTTACACAGATGATACCCAGCTTTATCTATCCATGAAGCCAGAGGACACACACCAATTAGCTAAACTGCAGGATTGTCTTACAGACATAAAGACATGGATGACCTCTAATTTCCTGCTTTTAAACTCAGATAAAACTGAAGTTATTGTACTTGGCCCCACAAATCTTAGAAACATGGTGTCTAACCAGATCCTTACTCTGGATGGCATTACCCTGACCTCTAGTAATACTGTGAGAAATCTTGGAGTCATTTTTGATCAGGATATGTCATTCAAAGCGCATATTAAACAATATGTAGGACTGCTTTTTTGCATTTACGCAATATCTCTAAAATCAGAAAGGTCTTGTCTCAGAGTGATGCTGAAAAACTAATTCATGCATTTATTTCCTCTAGGCTGGACTATTGTAATTCATTATTATCAGGTTGTCCTAAAAGTTCCCTGAAAAGCCTTCAGTTAATTCAAAATGCTGCAGCTAGAGTACTGACGGGGACTAGAAGGAGAGAGCATATCTCACCCATATTGGCCTCTCTTCATTGGCTTCCTGTTAATTCTAGAATAGAATTAAAAATTCTTCTTCTTACTTATAAGGTTTTGAATAATCAGGTCCCATCTTATCTTAGGGACCTCGTAGTACCATATCACCCCAATAGAGCGCTTCGCTCTCAGACTGCAGGCTTACTTGTAGTTCCTAGGGTTTGTAAGAGTAGAATGGGAGGCAGAGCCTTCAGCTTTCAGGCTCCTCTCCTGTGGAACCAGCTCCCAATTCAGATCAGGGAGACAGACACCCTCTCTACTTTTAAGATTAGGCTTAAAACTTTCCTTTTTGCTAAGGCTTATAGTTAGGGCTGGATCAGGTGACCCTGAACCATCCCTTAGTTATGCTGCTATAGACGTAGACTGCTGGGGGGTTCCCATGATGCATTGTTTCTTTCTCTTTTTGCTCTGTATGCACCACTCTGCATTTAATCATTAGTGATCGATCTCTGCTCCCCTCCACAGCATGTCTTTTTCCTGGTTCTCTCCCTCAGCCCCAACCAGTCCCAGCAGAAGACTGCCCCTCCCTGAGCCTGGTTCTGCTGGAGGTTTCTTCCTGTTAAAAGGGAGTTTTTCCTTCCCACTGTAGCCAAGTGCTTGCTCACAGGGGGTCGTTTTGACCGTTGGGGTTTTACATAATTATTGTATGGCCTTGCCTTACAATATAAAGCACCTTGGGGCAACTGTTTGTTGTGATTTGGCGCTATATAAAAAAATTGATTGATTGATCTGCAAGGCATTAATTCTGTTGGTTTGGAACCAAGAATTTGCTCGTTTACTAGTGTGCTTGGGGCCATTGTCTTGTTGAAACACCCATTTCAAGGGCATGTCCTCTTCAGCATAAGGCAACATGACCTCTTCAAGTATTTTGACATATCCAAACTGATCCATGATACCTGGTATGCGATATATAGGCCCAACACCATAGTAGGAGAAACATGCCCATATCGTGATGCTTGCACCACCATGCTTCACTGTCTGCACTGTGAACTGTGGCTTGAATTCAGAGTTTGGGGGTCGTCTCACAAACTGTCTGCGGCCCTTGGACCCAAAAAGAACAATTTTACTCTCATCAGTCCACAAAAAAATTCCTCCATTTCTCTTCAGGCCAGTTGATGTGTTCTTTGGCAAATTGTAACCTCTTCTGCACATGTCTTTTATTTAACAGAGGGACTTTGTGGGGGACTCTTGCAAATAAATTAGCTTCACACATGCGTCTTCTAACTGTCACAGCACTTACAGGCACTTTGATCATCCTGGAGCTGATCACAGGGTGAGCCTTTGCCATTCTGGTTATTCTTCTATCCATTTTGATGGTTGTTTTCTGTTTTCTTCCACGCGTCTCTGTTTTTTTTTTTTGTCCATTTTAAAGCATTGGAGATCATTGTAGATGAACAGCCTATAATTTTTTTGCACCTGCGTATAAGTTTTCTCCTCTCCAATCAACTTTTTAATCAAACTACGCTGTTCTTCTGAACAATGTCCTGAACATCCCATTTTCCTCAGGCTTTCAAAGAGAACAGCATGTTCAACAGGTGCTGGCTTCATCCTTAAATAGGGACACCTGATTCACACCTGTTTGTTCCACAAAACTGACGAACTCACTGACTGAATGCCACACTACTATTATTGTGAACACCCCCTTTTCTACTTTTTTTTTTTACTAATAGCCCAATTTCATAGCCTTGAGAGTGTGCATATCATGAATGCTTGGTCTTGTTGGATTTGTGAGAATCTACTGAATCTACTGGTACCTTGTTTCTCATGTAACAATAAGAAATATACTCAAAACCTGGATTAATCTTTTTAGTCACATAGCACTACTATTATTCTGAACACTACTGTATCTGATATTTTCACTTTATAAAACTATTATTCTGAACACTACTGTGTGTCACGTTTTTGTGCTGTGTTCCCATATGCATTTACCATATTCTTTACGTCTTCTTTTGTGGTGAAGGAGTTTCCTGTGTGAAGACCTCTGGGGCTTTTTCTAGCACCTCTTGTGTAAAACATTAAAGACAACAGGGCAGCGCTCATTATGTCAGCTTACCTCAGAGGGAGCGTAAGGAAGATGATTTTGAACAATTACTGTAGCCTGTGGGTCAGGATGCACAGAAGCCTTTTGATGCTCAAGTCTTAGGGAGTGTGGGGGTTGGGGAGGGGGGATACCCACATAAACAGAGAATGTGTTGAGGTTTAGGCTTAGAACCCGGGCAAAGGGCCCATGATAAGAAGAGCAATAACAATTTTGGTCCCCCATGTTTACAACATAGACATTGATTCCATGACATAAACTCAGAAGACAGAAGCTCATAAGACATAAACTCATACCCTAAATGAAAAAAGACAAAAGCTCACATTTAAAAAAAAAAAAAAGTTATTATAGAAAAGATCAGAAACATAAATATTGTGTTAACAGTTTTTCTCCTCAATTTTCACATTTGATGAGTTAATCTTCTAGAGTTGTTCTCACTTTTCACACCTCAGTTCACACTAAGATTTTCCTCAGTGTACACATTTAACCCTGCAGTTGCAGAATTGCAGCAATTTTTTGTTTACCCATAAAACCTATATATTTATTTTTTTGGTTCAACCACATTAACAGACTCATTGGGTCCTGTTGTTCAGTCTCACAATGCTATTGGGTCATACATGTGTATATAAGTCCTCCCTAAGATCAAGAAGTCACACAACCTCCAGATCTTTGATTGTGCATCTTTCCTTACATTTACTGGACTGGATTGATGTGACTGAAGTAAATAAAATGCTTTAATTTTTTTTTTGGTTCAGCATCCCCATCTGGAACGTGCATCAGATCACTCTGGAGGGAGGAGGTGGGATACTTCCTTTGGCCAGCTCATCAGGCATCACCACCCCTCATTCTGGACTGCTGTGGATAGGCTCCCTCAGCATCGACCCTATGTTGTTCTTCAGAAGCACCTCCAGACCCTCTGTCAGGACTTCGCACCTGAGCGCAGGTCTGCGGCTGACTTCCTCAGTGCAGTGGGGCACTGCATCTGACTAGAATGAATTTGTTGCATTTCATGAGAAATCTAGAATTTATATTTTATATGTATAAGATCATGTGATACGTCTAATGCGATATGTAAATGGTTGTGTATAATTGACAAAATAACAAAAATTTTGTAATGTGAGCTTTTGTCTTTTTTTCAGTCAGGGTGTGAGCTTTTTTCTTGTAAACTTTTGTCTCATTTTCTCGGGTGAGCTGGAGCCTATCCTGACAATCACACAGCACGAGGGAGGGTGGGTGCACCCGCACCCTGGACATGACGGCAGTCTATTGCAGGGACACATAGACATACAAACACATTTGTGCTCACACCTATGCCCTATTTAAAGTTTCTAAATCATCTAACCCACATATCTTTGGAAGTGGGAGGAAGCTGGAGTATGGTGGACCAGGTGGGAAGCGATCCCAGGACCTTCTTGCTCTGAGGCAACAGTGCTAACCATTAAACCACAGTGGCAGTGCACAGAGATTACATTCATGGAAATTGTGCTCTTTTTAGTTGGCAAAGGAAAATCTTCAGCAGACATGGGTTAGTTTCTGGTATCATGGCATTGCATGGTTTGAAAATACCATAGCTAAAAAATGTCCAAGATTTTGCCATCCAATGGTATGACATCCAAAAACAAAGGTCATTCCACATAGTTTAGTCATTGAGTATTTGAATATTTCAAATTAAATAAGTAAACCAAAGCAAAACTAGAATGTGCACCCAGAGAGTGCAATGCCTGTGGCTTACATGATTCATGCAAATTGTGACCATACTATATGGTTCTGTGTGGTCTGGGTGTTTGAACAGTTCTGTCCAAAATTTAAACCACTTTATCCTTGACCAGCCCCCACCCCCTCCACCATGTTCAAACCAAAAGTGTCTTAAAAGTGTTTCAGTCAGGGCTTAATTTGAGGGGGAGCGTGCTCCGGAACCTCGGACGCGCGCTCCAGAACCTCTGACGTTGGCTCCGCCAGCTATTTATACTGGATCCGTGATCCGCCACCTCTCTTGACTAACAAAATATATATATATATATATATATATAAAAAAAAAAAATCACCGCAATTGCTCTCACTGCCAATCACACCGCCGCCCTCCTGTCTGCTGTGCGGAATTGTGCCAAATCTGGCAACAGGTCCAGAGGCTACGCTCACTGTTTTGATGCGGATGTTGACCGTAGCCGCAGAGCTCCGTGGCCACCGAGAGAGGACTTGGATTCTTTGCGGGTCCCGCATCCGTACCCCCGGAGGCAGTGAGTGAAGGGAGAGCTGCGCATTGTGTTCTGCGTGTGTCTGTTTATAATCTTCTCGCACAGAAGAAAAAAGAGAGTGTTTACACAAGAGAAAAAAGGGAGAAAATGTTAATGCCTGTTTGAGAAAAGTGTGTAGTGAGGGGTTTTACAGCCTTAAAACATCTATAATAAGTGTAAAAAATAGCGCTACTTTGCGGATTTTGTTTATCGCAGATTTAATGCCGCGTTCACACCGGGCGCGATCAGACGCTACAAATTCGCGGGGGTCCGGAGGCGCCTCCTTCGCCCGGTGTGTCGCTCGGCTTGGGTGGACTTTTGCTGCAAAAATTCGCTCCAAATGCGTCATCAAATAGGAGGAGCTTCCATTCCGCTCGGCGTCAAGTCATCATGTCGGAGCTTGATCACACGGAGCGAGTTGTTGTGAAAAGCTCCCAATACAAAGAGTATCATTATTTGCTGCAGGAGCTGCGTCTGGATGACGGCCGCTTTCAGCGGTCCTTCCGCCTCTGCGGGACCCAGTTTGAGGACCAACTGTCCCGTTCACGTGCGCACATATAAACATTAAAAAAAAAAAAAAACTCCGCTGCTTGCTGCAGCTCGCTCCTCCCCCCAAAAACTCTGTCATAATTGTGTTTAGAAACCAGTCACCATTTGTTTTATTATACATCTGTGTAGTTAATTAATAAAATATTCTCCACACAGATGATTCGCTCGCGCGCGTAAAAATAAAAAAAGAAGAAAGAAAGAAACTCCGCTGCTTCACATCTTCAGTCAAACTCCAGACATCTCCACGTCACTACATATTCAGTCCCTGATTGGTCATTGCGGTGCGACGAGATGAAAAAGTTCAGATTTTTCAACTTGGGAAGGAGGGCAACACAACGTGACGCGACGTAATATCGCGCCACAAATGCACAAAATGCTCAAAATCGCTTCACTCGCGTCGCGCTGCGCGGTTTGGTGCCAAAATGCGTCCTTACATAGGAATTACATGGCACCTGTGGCTGCAGTCGCTCACGTCGCGCCTGGTGTGAACGTGGAGAACGTAACTCCCGCGATAAACGAGGGACCACTGTACATCATTAAACAGGAATTTGTACTGTATCCGGATTTGGTGTGACTAGTGTTATTAGGCCTACAATACATGCCCAGTTTATTTTCGGTGTGGCGCACAGCATTGTTCGCAAGCCCCCCCCAGCCCGTCCGCCCTTCTTTTTTTTTTCTGCACTGGAGCCACCCATCCTCTGCTCTCCGGGACCTCCCACTTTACAAATTAAGCACTGGTTTCAGTTAAACAATTATGACCTTAGGTCTGAGCATTCAAGATCACCCAAGGTCAAAGGCTTAACCTTTGACCTTGGCTGATCAGACACTAATATGATGTCTGTTAAACAGACATCATATTAGTGTGCAATGATATGGGTATCTTTAATCAGTTCCTTGAAACAGCTACTCGAGGTGAGGATTTTCTTTAAAAGAACATGCAAAATTTCAGCTGCTGTTTGCCAGAAGGCACATGGGAAACCCAAGCCTAGACTCAATCTATTTTGCTGTTTTATCATCCTTCTCTACTCCACCAACTTGACACAACAGACTAAGGGCCCCTTCACACATATTGCGAATAAGTACAACTCAGGGCAACTCACAGTGAAACAGCTTGCATGAGCGAACCACGCAAACATCAAGCCGACAGGCAGGCGTGCATGATACTGCTGCAACGGTTCGTGCATGCGACGGTGTCTTTCGAGGAGGAACACAGTGCGAGCAGCTGCACCACATCGCGCCACTGATGTGGAGAACAATAAAATAAAAAACAGCTTTATAATTAGTGAATATCACTGGGTTGATATAAATAATACATAAAAGGGGACGCAATACAGGACCCTGTGGTCAAATAACCCTGGTTAAATAAAAAAAATGTCATTCACGGAATTCAGACCCCTAAGCTATTACCACATGGAAACTTTACCACTGAGGTACCATCACTCTCCTTTAAGCAGTGCGAGAAAATGCCTGAAATCAAGGACATTGACGTATTAAAAAAAAAAATTAAAACCACACACAATATAAAAACACAGCATTTTATTTAATCCCTCTTATCAGGTGGGCAATACAAGTACGATCCGTCTGTTCCTCTTTAGATGACCCATGGTCACAGATGTACAGTCAGGAAATGACATGAATGAGAAGAAGGGTGCTCTTATCATGTCCACATCTGCTGGCGGTGTGTCCAGCTGGCCCCACACGCGTGTCCTGCCCAACACATGTGTCTTATGGACAGCTCACCGCAGGACTGACACCACGTCATGTGGAACAAAACTCACATGGGTCACGTGACATTCAGATCGCCGCAGTGTGTTATGATCTGATGGTCCATTTCACCTGGGGTAGCCTGTCAATGTGCACACCGTGCGTGTGCTCACTGCAATCCATCGCAACAGTGATATATGTTTTTATGTATGTCCATGTAATGACAGCAAGCAGACACATGCACGTCACAGTGGACAGTTGTTAATTCACGTCCATCCAAACACGGTACGTGTTCTCCAGCCATGACATCCAGAACCACATAGCTCCACAGAGATCTCCTGCCGGCGGCCACACCCCCTGTCAGTTCAGCGCACACACCAATGTGTCACTGTGTCTGTTTGCAAAGCCACACTCGTGGGGCACTTAGACAAATTTCACATCCAGCTTGACAGCGGTTGTCTGCTGGCTGTTGTCGTGCTAATAGCATGAATGGCCACACATTTTCTAAAGCCACTTTCACACCGGGCCTACTTCGAGTTGCATTGTGTGGAGTCATGACGACACTACGTGGAAGCAACCCAGTGCCAAGACGATGCAGCTCAATGCCACAACAGCGTGAGGGACGCAAAGGACGAAGCGAATCGGATGCCAGATTTTAAACATGTTTAATTTTTTTTTTATTTTTTTGCGTCCTGTGCTCGACGCAGAAATTAAGTGGTTTCAGTGCAAGTCAGGGCAACATGACGGTACTCAACGTGACTGAAGCCACACCCTCACAATACAACATTACCCAATGCCAATTTATGATTCCTGCTGTGTTCCATTGTTCCCGAAGTATAAATCATGCAGGTTTGTTTCTATACCATGTGCACAATGCAGTAAAACTACACACTCTAAAAGAGCACAGGAAAAAAAAAACCCCTGATTGCAGCCTGACAGCTGCTGCAGCTCCTCACTCTTCTCTCACAAAAGTGTCTCTCTCCCTCTATGGTTTAAATAAAGTCCATAAAAGTTCTGCTCACAGACTGATTGCCAGAGACAGGACATGTCCACATCCAGTAAAAAGTCTGGACATCTCCAGTCCACTCATGAACGATTCGTTCGTGCGCGCACATGTGAACAATTAAAAGAAAAAAGTGGCTGCTGCTGCAGTTCCTCGCTCTCCGCTCCAACTCTCTCATCACTGTGTTAAATAAAGGACAAAAAAGGACCTAAGTCCTGCTCACAGACTGATTGGCAGAGACAGAACATGTCCACATCAAGCAGAACTCCAGACATCTCCACATTTACACATGGACGGTTCGAGTGCACACAGCTCACGGTCAAAGGAAGAAAGATAAACTATAACAGAACTCAGAGCACAGACCTGCAGCTCAGCACAAGAACAAATATAAAATAGAAGAGAAATCAGAGTGCACAGTCTGGCTGCAGTCAAACTGTGCACTCTAATTTCTCTGTGCAGAGAACGTGCAGACTGCATCCTCACCTCCTCTCTGCCTCCTGCTATGTGCACCTGACGCAGACATTCCTCCATCATCATGACGCCACAGGAAGCAACTCGAAGCAGGCCTGGTGCGAAAGGGGCTTAAGTGCTAAACGAGTGGTGTTAGATGTTCGTGTGTGTCAGCTGGAATTTGGCTGACACCTGCCACGAGAGGGTTCGATGGGCTCTCACAGTGTACACTCTGTCTTTCAGCCGCTAGTGTGTGCAAATATTTGTAGCAACAGGTGTACAAGGCATTGGAAGCACCCACAATTTTACACGTTTTGCATACGATTTCTGCTTCATGCGCAATTTGACCAAATTCGCACTATGTGTGAAAAGGCCCTAAAGTTGCACTATGCAGTTTCTACAACCACAGAAGCCCATAACTCCTTCAGAAGATGTGTGTGCCTCCTGGTGCCTTCCCTCACTAGTCTCCTTCTGGCATGTTCACTCAATTTTTGAAACTTAACTTACCTAACGTCCATACAGTAACATACTGTTTGTATTGTTTAAAGATGGATGTAAATGAAGTCCAAGACATATTCTGACAAGGAGGCGAGGCACAGACAGAGGCTGGACACAAATGCAGGCTCACAACAGGACGTATGATTAAAGGATGGTTTAATTCAGGCCTGGGTTCAGTAACAGGAAGGCCGCGGAGCAAAAGTACCAGGCAGGGACAAGACAGAGGACGTGGTCAAAAACAAGCAGGGTCAGTACGAGCGAACAGAGTTATCAGGGCTGAGGCAAAAAGCAGGATCCGGTACACAGAGCAGAATCAAAAAACACGGCTTGGCATAAACAGGACGAGAACAAAGTGCTGGTGAGTGAACTCAACAAATGAGCAGGGAGGAAGTGAGCTGAAGCAGTTTAAATAAGAACAGGTGGTAGGTAATAGGATAATGAGGTGCACGTGGTGGAGGACGGGCCTGGAAGGGGGCGTGGTCAGGTGTAAACTAAGCTGCAAAAGAGATGCAGAAAGGCGGTGACAAATGGGCAAGTAAATGACAGATGAATGGGGCGTGGCCAACAGTGATGAGGAAGTGCAGGTGCAAGACACAAGAGTGCAGTGGACTGAGAGAAGACAGTGATAACAATGAAGCTGGGTGTGAACACGTGAGAACTGAGAAGAGTGTAGACACAGAGGAGATGAAGACAGGATGAGACAGACAGGTGCAAGTGAGCAGTGAAGAGATTACCGACAACTAAAGATCATACAACAACAACATGAACAGGAATCTAAACTTGAACAAGACTTAAAAGCAAACCAGAAGATGATAAACAGAATAATAGGAAATTAAACACTGACAAAACTAAGCTGGAACAAGCAGACAAAACTATAAGAAAAACAGAAACTAAGTAATAACAAAACCTGGCATAACAGTACT
Organism: Thalassophryne amazonica; assembly: GCF_902500255.1. NCBI lineage: Eukaryota > Metazoa > Chordata > Actinopteri > Batrachoidiformes > Batrachoididae > Thalassophryne > Thalassophryne amazonica. The sequence continues at coordinate 51,069,222 of NC_047109.1, read as the reverse complement.
ACATAACAGAAATGAGAACAGCAAAAAATAGGCAAACAGTAACTAAATGATAAAACGTGAAAACACAGAGCGATAGAGCAAAACTAGAATGGAACTGGAACATGGCTGAAGTATAAAAGTAACAAAGAAAGAAAGTGCCAAAGCAAAAAGAGAACATAGAATAAACACAAGATGAAAATGGCAATTAATAAAACAAGGCTGGGGCAGAAGGAGCAGAACCAAATAAAGAGAGAAAATAAGGACTGAAGCCTGGAACTGGGCAGGGCATAACATATTCAGTGACTTGGAAATGTTCATGTGTCCATTCCCTGACTTATCACAAGAACACCTGCTGTAAAAGTGATGATTTAAGCCTTGTACTTAGAATAAACTGAATAAATACTTATGAATACACTTTTTCATATTGTCCCAACTTTGTCAGATTTGGGGTTATATCATTTCGTATGCTAGTTTAATAGTAATTATAGTTGTATTCATTTTTTTTTTTGGTTGCAAATTCCTTGAAACAGTTTATCTAAATTAATTTGATCTTTCAGTGTAAAACAAGGTGATATGTGACTGCCAAAATTTTGACCTTGGCCTGTGAACTTGACTTTTAACTGATTTTGTTTCTACATGAGATCACTTTGTCCTTGACTGATCTGTAACCATTTCGCCATATTTGCTCCAAATCAGATTAAAACTCTGTGTTTACACACAGACACACAAATCCAAAAACAGTATCCACTATGCAAGTGTGCAACAAAACAAAAAGTAAAATATACGGAGGTGAATGCAAGAAGACGTATTGTGACGTACCACCACACACAACTCTGTCACATGTGGTGTAAATTTTTTTAAATGTTACATTCAGTATGAAGAAAGTAAGGAGGCACATAGGCTACCTAAAGGTACCTTGACACTTGTACGCATTTAACTCCTGCACTGCCGCACAATTCGTCATGCCAATGCAACCCGCTGTGTTCTGCTGCTGCACTTTGTGCCACTGGGGGCTGCGTTACGTAAAATAATTATTTTGTAGTGGATTAATCATCTGCTCACAGAGTTTGGCTGATGAAACGCTTCCCCGAGGGTCATCTTCTGTCCTCCGGGTAAAAACTGGGTGAAGAATCTGACTTGAAGAGTTATTTATTCGACCCACACAGCATCTCCCCGTCCTGCTGATTCAGCTTCGCAGTGGCAGTCCAGAACATAAATCACTAAACTCGGGGCCTCGCTCCCAAAACATCCATCTATCCGTAGCTGCTCCTGGCCTACAGGATGTGTCTGTCATCTGTCGCAATCAACACCCCACACGCATCTAACCACTCCCAAGGCAAACGACATCCACTTGCCAAGGCTGCGGTGCCGGGGACGGCTTTGTCCTCGGATGTGACTCCCTTTTGAAAAACACTGTCTGTGCCCATAGCTGCGTGACGAGCTAAATGGAGAGGAACAGAGCTTTGGGAAGGGGAGCACAAATGCAATTCTCTAGTTAGTCTACCTAGTTAATCTGTGACCATCACACCTACGCTCTGAGTGCCTGTAGTCCCATCCCAGGTCACTCTGCTTGCAGCCAAACGCAGGTTTCACCGAAGCCGTCAAGACTAAAAGTGGAACAGCGGCCAAACTGTGTGAGGAAACGGCCACACTCCGAAAGCCTTTTCATTCTCTCAGCTTCTCTGGAACAGTTTGTGGTGAGATAAGACCCCTGGGGAGGGTAGACTTGTTCCAAACGCACCGCGCCGGCTGCGTCCCGACACGCGGACCCGTCCGCACGTCTTTCATTAAAAAAAATCTCCTTTAACAGTGGAATATCCGGATAAAATGCTGAAACCGACTTCTTCTGAAACTTCTCTGTTCTCTCATGACGTCCTGGATCAATAGAGCCTGAAATGTGGAGGTTTTAAGCTTGAAACAGGCTGACGACGGCGCCTGAGAGCGTTGCGCGACGTCTCGCACCGTGGGAAGTCCTTAAAGCGACAGAATCACCTCAAAATCTCTCATCAGCCGTTCAAATTTTCACTGAAAACCAGCTTAATTTTTCGAACCATGTCCACTTCGATGTGTCTCACAGGTTTAGAAAAAATTTTGATCAAACAAAGCGCCAGTCTCTCAGCAACTTCTCAGACAAAGGAATTCCGACGAGGGGCTGGACGACTCCTCCCACAAGGAGTGCTCACAGGCGAATGACGTCACCGACAGGCGTGGAAAAACTCACGCATGCGCACGAGGGTTCAGGCATGTCTGACGTAAAAACATATGAATGAAATCCATATAGTTTTTGAAAAAAATAAAAAGGACCTATACTTTATTGACAGACCTCGTATTTCTATTGAGAACTTCATTTGTCAAGTGTAACATCTCTTTCTTCTCTGCCTTCTGAGCCTCTCTCTCTAAACATAAATCCACTCCAGACGAGTGTGCGGCGCAGTCTGCAACAATTACGCTGTCTCTCAGATTAAGGCAGAGTGATCCAAAAACCCTGCCAGTGCTTTTCCTGACACTGCACTGATTTGAAACCTGATTACGGTGCACGGATGGGGACACTGATGAGGGTCTGAAAGACTGTCAGATTCTTCTTTTTTTTATCTGCTAAAAAAACATAAAGAGGGGGAAGAAGGGGAGAAAAATAAGAGGGAAAAGGAACAAAAGTATATATAAGAAGCTTGCAACAGCAGTGGGGAGGACGGTACAGCATGGAAATAGTCTGATTTATCTGCTTTAGCTGGTCCAAAATGAGGTGGCTAAAATACACCCAACCTCTAAGAATGTGCAACTTTATAATATATGAAAAGCATGAATCATGTTAATTCTTCTTACTTGTAGGGGCATTGTGAATGTTTTTACATTTGTTAATCACTTTTTAATGCCCATGTGCAACAGGTTACAACCTCACTCAAAAATGAGCCACTCACCACCTTTCTCAGTTGCCTTAAACCGCCTGTATACAGTCTTCACTGTAAAGTAATAGGTATAGATATCAAAGGAAAATCTATTTCTTTATGTAGGCTGTAAATTTTATGTGTGCTCCCGACTGTCTTGCCATGAAAAGTATGGCCAGAGAGGATTAATGGGTTGTATTCCAGAATCAATTGTGTTGCTAACAACATAGAGTTACCTCACACCAACAAATGATCACATTTCAGTACATCACAGACTCCTACGAAGATGAAAAAATACCAACAACAAATTTTTCTCTACTAAAATCAAGCAGTAAGCTTCAATGGCCTCTAACAAAGCTCTACGGGAAGAAGAAAAAGTTATAGTTCTTTGGCCGGCCGCTTGAGGATGGCTCCAAGAGGGAGCAGATTCCCATAGGAGCCCATGTTAAAATGTCCAACTTTTGAGCAAAAATAATGGGATGTGACCAAGAACCTTTCCAGAAGGTCAACCATCTCTGCAGCAATCCACTAATCAGGCCTGTATGGTAGAGTGGAGACAAAGATTGAACTTTTTGGTGTGAATGCCAGGTGTCATATTTGGAGGAAACCAGGCACCATCCCTATAGTGAAGCATGGTGGTGGCAGTATCATGCTGTGGAAATGTTTTTCAGCAGCAGGAACTGGGAGACTAGTCAGGATTAAGGGAAAGATAAATGCAGCAATCTACAGAGACATCCTGGATGAAAACCTGCTCCAGAGCACTCTTGACCTCAGACTGGGGCAATGGTTCATCTTTCAGCAGGACAATGACCCTAAGCACACAGTCAACATATCAAAGGAGTGGCTTAAGGACAACTTTGTGAATGTCCTTGAGTGGCCCAGCCAGAGTCCAGACCTGAATCCTGAAAATGGCTGTGCACCAACGTTCCCCATCCAACCTAATGAGAGTTTGAGAGGTGCTGCAAAGAGGAATGGGTAAAACTGCTCAAAGATATGTGTGCCAAGCTTGTGTCATCATATTCAAGAAGATGTGAGGCTGTAATTGCTGCCAAAGGTGTAGCAATAAAGTATTGAGCAAAGGATGTGAATACTTAGTAAATGTGATTTCTTAGTTTTTCATTTTTAATAAATTTGCACAAAAAAAAAAAAACTTTTTTTCATGGCATCATTATGGGGTGTTGTGAGTAGAATTTTGAGGGGAAAAATGGATTTACTACATTTTGAAATAAGGCTGTAACATAACAACATGTGGAAAAAGGGAAGCACTGTGAATACTTTTCAGATGCACTGAAGATAGTTTCTCCCTCTATGACAACTTGATGGGGTGTGAATGTTTTCCCCAAACTTCTGAATGTAAAACACTTTAAGCCATGACATTCTGTATAATTGGGGACATGGTTGCGCTGAGTGCCAGCAGCTGAGCTGAGTGGCTCTGCTTCTTGGAATGTCTGCAACGTCAGAGTCTGCTGCTGGCAGCAGCTGCTAGCTGTTGTGAGAGCTGTGTCTGTTTTGTTTGGAGTGTTTTACTGCAAACACCTGGAACAATATGGCTTGTTGTGTGGTGAAACATCCTCATGGATAATCTAAGATGTTGCTGCTGCAATATTTGTACTGGTATTTAATATCTACTAATAACATTCAGACTTTTAGCAGCTCTGCTCTATTAAGCCCTGTTAATGCACTATTACTGAGAAAATAAGCAGCTCACAACTTTTAATGCCCACTCCAAAGAAAATCTTAAGGAGAACCACTGCAGAGTCCCCACAAACATGATTTAATAAACTCCAGAGCTGAGGTTAGCCTGTTAGCTTAGGTGGTTTGGACTCAAAGAAAGGGCGTGTTCAGTCTTCTTTCATCACACACTGAGCCACCCATGCCCCGCCTCTTTATGCAACATGGCGACGCTCACACATGAGCTTCATATCGGCTGTTCCCAGTGTCGCAGACTGAACGGCTCCTCCTAAAAGTTGGTCCGCCCTGCCTTCACTGCGCTTGCATCATTTGGGACCACAGCAGCTCATCTGAGACAGACTCACTACACCCAAAGTGATCAAAAGGAACAATGTGATTATTAAACATCAGATGACAAGGTAAAACCTTTTAAATCATTCTTGTCAAGGTTTGATATTTTGTCTGGGTTTCTGTTTTGTTTTTTGGTCTGCTTTGTTATTCTCCTTTTTGCTGTTTCACTGCTTTTCTGTGTGTTCATTTTCTTGCTGGGGTTTTCTGCTTTGGTCTGTCCGTTATTATCTCTCTTGTTTGCCTCTTGGTTCTTGGTGATGGGTGTTTCTCTCTCTCTGACCACGCCCTCGTTTTGGTGCTTTCCATGCACACCTGTTCCTGATTTGCTGATTGTCACCTGGAGTTATAAGCTCACTGGATGTGTTTGTTCCTCGCCAGACTGATGTGCCTTGTGCCTTCTCTCCAGCTCTTATTCTTGTGTTCCATAGTCCTGCCTGCCCTGTTGTGTACTCGACCTCCTGCCCGTTTGTTGCGCCCTCGCCTAAGCCTGATGATTATTGTACTGCTGCTGTGTTTTTTGGACTGCCTTCTCGTGTACCGACCACTGCGATCCATACCGCTAAAGTCGTTCTATAACTAGAGCTGTTTGTGTGAGCCTCGCTTTTGTGTCCTAACGTCCTTGACAAACCCGCCTGTCAATTCTAAAGTCAGTTTTAAACAGAAACTAGGCCGTCTTAAGCAGAAACAAAGCGATAATTGATGAGTCGCTACTGACGCTTTGAGGCACAGTGAAGGCAGCAGTGGCAGCTTGTCTGGCTGCTGCTCTCTGATCGCTTCCCTCATCTTTTATTATGAAATTACGGAAGCTCTGAGCTGCCAAGCCCTAATATATATTTGTCTCAGTATCATGTAATTACGTGAAAGTTTCATGTTATAACGTGATACTTATCACGTTATTTCGTGATATGAAATTATCATGTTATTTCATGATGCGCTATTTTCACGTTATAACGAGAAATTATCACGTTATAACAAGAAATTATCACGTTATTTCGTGATATGAAATTATCACGTTATTCCGAGATAAGAAAATATCATGTTATTTCATGATATGCAACTATCACGTTATTCCGAGATATGCAACTATCACGTTATTCTGAGATAAGAAATTATCACGTTATTCTGAGATATGCAACTATCACGTTATTTCGTGTTAAGCATTTATCATGTTATTTCATGATATGTAGGCTATTCAGGTAATTCAGCGCTTCAACACTTTCCAGGTTCAGTCAAGGAACATGGCTCGTCTGTGATGTAGGGGGATTTAAGGATCAATAAAAAGCATGAGCAAATACTTTTGCTATTTGTTTTCACTATAATCAGAGTAAAAAAAAAAAGCAAACAGCCTTAGATAAGTAGCGCCCTTTACTGGTATTCTAGCGCCCTCTAGTGGCAGAATAGCAGAACAGGTATATGGCTGTGTATCAAAGTAAAACCATATTGTTTTCACGTTATAACGTAAAAATACCATTAAATAACGTGATAAATGTTTATCACAAAATAACATGAAAATGTCATAATTCGAAATAACGTGATAATTTCATATTATGAAATAACGTGATAGATTCATATCTCGGAATAACGTGATAATTTCTTATCACGAAATAACATGATAATTTCATGATAAAACGTGAAAATACCATATCATGAAATAACATGATAGTTGTGCATCACGAAATAACGTGATAGATATCACGTTATAATGTAATAAATATCACGTTATAACATGAAACCTTTCATGTTATTACGTTACTGAGTCAAATTATATTTATATGGCTGGCAGCTCCACGTCGCCGTAATGAAATAATGCTGAATTTATGTGGAAATGATTGTTGTACAAATGCTTCAGATATCTGTCACTGAGACAGATGATGACAGGAGTGCAGTTTGAAGCAGAAAGGAGGTGATAATCGGTGAACTGTGGCTGACACACAGAAATGACACATGCACAATGAAGGCAGGGTGGACCGATTGTTTGGGGGGACCACAGGTCTCTATAGAAAACCTATGGGTGATATCACACAAGCTTTGTCCAGTATATAGTAGTGTTCAGAATAATAGTAGTGCTATGTGACTAAAAAGATTAATCCAGGTTTTGAGTATATTTCTTATTGTTACATGGGAAAAAAGGTACCAGTAGATTCTCACAAATCCAACAAGACCAAGCATTCATGATATGCACTCTCAAGGCTATGAAATTGGGCTATTAGTAAAAAAAAAGTAGAAAAGGGGGTGTTCACAATAATAGAAGCATCTGCTGTTGATGCTACAAACTCAAAACTATTATGTTCAAACTGCTTTTTAGCAATCCTGTGAATCGCTAAACTAGTATTTAGTTGTATAACCACAGTTTTTCATGATTTCTTCACATCTGCGAGGCATTAATTTTGTTGGTTTGGAACCAAGATTTTGCTTGTTTACTAGTGTGCTTGGGGTCATTGTCTTGTTGAAACACCCATTTCAAGGGCATGTCCTCTTCAGCATAAGGCAACATGACCTCTTCAAGTATTTTGACATATCCAAACTGATCCATGATACCTGGTATGCGATATATAGGTCCAACACCATAGTAGGAGAAACATGCCCAAATCATGATGCTTGCACCACCATGCTTCACTGTCTTCACTGTGAAATGCGGCTTGAATCCAGAGTTTGGGGGTCGTCTCACAAACTGTCTGTGGCCCTCGGACCCAAAAAGAACAATTTTACTCTCATCAGTCCACAAAATATTCCTCCATTACTCTTTAGGCCAGTTGATGTGTTCTTTGGCAAATTGTAACCTCTTCTGCACATCTTTTATTTAACAGAGAGACTTTGCGGGGGATTCTTGCAAATAAATTAGCTTCACACAGGCGTCTTCTAACTGTCACAGCACTTACAGGTAACTCCAGACTGTCTTTGATCATCCTGGAGCTGATCAATGGGTGAGCCTTTGCCATTCTGGTTATTCTTCTATCCATTTTGATAGTTGTTTTCCGTTTTCTTCCACACGTCTCTGGTTTTTTTTGTCCAATTTAAAGCATTGGAGATCATTGTAGATGAACAGCCTATAATTTTTTGCACCTGCATATAAGTTTTCCCCTCTCCAATCAACTTTTTAATCAAACCACGCTGTTCTTCTGAACAATGTCTTGAATGTCCCATTTTCCTCAGGCTTTCAAAGAGAAAAGCATGTTCAACAGGTGCTGGCTTCATCCTTACATAGGGGACACCTGATTCACACCTGTATGTTCCACAAAATTGACAAACTCACTGACTGAACGCCACACTACTATTATTGTGAACACCCCCTTTCTACTTTTTTTTTTTTTACTAATAGCCCAATTTCATAGCCTTAAGAGTGTGCATATCATGAATGCTTGGTCTTGTTGGATTTGTGAGAATCTACTGAATCTACTGGTACCTTGTTTCCCATGTAACAATAAGAAATATACTCAAAACCTGGATTAATCTTTTTAGTCACACAGCACTACTATTATTCTGAACACTACTGTATATACAGTCTATGGCTATACAAAACAACAAATTTGTGAATGTAGTGTGATTTTGTGCTATCAGCTCGTAACGTTAGTTTGTCTGCTAATAAGTATTACTTGCTAGCCATCTACAAAATAGTGACTTCTCGTAGTCTGATAAAGCACCCATGTGCATGTTGCATTTTTGCTAACCTGGCAGGAAAGTGCTTGGGTGGCACTTTCATCAAAGAAATATCAGAGCTGTGCGGTCCAGCCGGAAAGTATTCACATGGCTTCACTTTTTGCACATTTTTAAATTTTTTTTAAACGTTCCTGTAGAGTTCTCTTTGTACCTTCAGCATGAACTTACATATACCACTCAATCAAATGTTTTGCTAATTAATATAAGCTTTTGATCAAATCTTGAGCCACACCGGTGACAGACATACAGTATAGGAAACATGATTTTTTTGGGTTATGACTTTGACATTGCCTTTTGAAGAAACTGTTCAAAAAGTTAAAAGTTAATCATCTGGAGACAATAACCTAAGAATTATTTGCACTAAATTTGTTTAAAATCATTACCACTCTTATTTTGGTCACACACACACACACACACACACACACACACACACACACACACACACACACACACACACACACACACACACACACACACACACACACACACACACACACACACACACACACACACAGGAGTGATTGCAGTTTAATTAAAAATGTGTTCTTGTTCTCCAACTAGAAACAAAGCAGGCCATTCTAAAAATGTGCCAAACATAATGCCCAGCAGTTTTGGTTGGATTCTTTCTCTCTCTCTCTCTCTCTCTCTCTCTCTCTGTATATATGTAAAATGGTGAACAGGGGTTTTCTTCAAATGTGAACTTGACCTAAGAGAAAGTAGTTTATAATGAAAAGTTGAATTAGCGACTGTACGTCAATTGGGGCCTAAATGAACAAAATTCTTTCAAATTCGTTATTTATTATTCGTTATGGCCAAAGGTCTAATTTTATTTTTCATACTACTTACCCAAATTATCAGATGGTTTTTGCTCTGTGTGGATGGTGTTGAAACATTTTTTAGATAACTTATTTGTATGACCTCCATGGTGCTTCACATCTATCCATCTATGCTCTGTAGAATAATTACGATGAGATTACGAATTATGTTTTCCTGTATCTCTCAACTTTTGATAATTTAACTCTAATCTGCCCCCTGGTGAATGCAGTCTTAACCTATGAGATACAACCCCAATTCCAATGAAGTTGGGATGTTGTGTAAAATGTACCTAAAAACAGAATACAATGATTTTCAAATCCTCTTCAACCTATATTCAGTTGAATACACCACAAAGACAAGATATTTAATTTTCAAACTGATAAACTTTTTTTTTTTTTTTTTTGCAAATATTTGGTCATTTTGAAATGGATGCCTGCAACACGTTTCAAAAAAGCTGGGACAGTGGTATGTTTACCACTGTGTTACATCACCTTTCCTTCTAACAACACTCAGTAAGCGTTTGGGAACTGAGGACACTAATTGTTGAAGCTTTGTAGGTGGAATTATTTCCCATTCTGGCTTGATGTACTACTTCAGTTGTTCAACAGTCCGGAGTCTCCGTTGTCATATTTTGCGCTTCATAATGCGCCACACATTTTCAATGGGCGACAGGTCTGGACTGCAGGCAGGCCAGTCTAGTACCTGCACTCTTTTGCTACGAAGCCACGCTGTTGTAACACATGCAGAATGTGGCTTGGCATTGTCTTGCTGAAATAAGCAGGGACGTCCCTGAAAAAGACGTTGCTTGGATGGCAGCACGTGTTGCTCCAAATCCTGGATGTACTTTTCAGCATTGATGGTGCCATCACAGATGTGTAAGTTGCCCATGCCATGGCCACAAATGCACCCCCATACCATCACCGATGCTGGCTTTTCAACTTTGCGCTGGCAACAATCTGGATGGTCTTTTTCCTCTTTTGTCTGGAGGATATGATGTCCATGATTTCCAAAAACAATTTGATATGTGGACTCATCAAACCGCAGCACACTTTTCCACTTTGCGTCTGTCCATTTCAAATGAGCTCGGTCCCAGAGAAGGCGGCGGCATTTCTGGATGTTGTTGATGTATAGCTTTCGCTTTGCATGGTAGACTTTTAACTTGCACTTGTAGATGTAGTGAGGAACTGTGTTAACTGACAATGGTTTTCTAAGTGTTCCTGAGCCCACGCGGTACGATCCTTTACACAATGATGTTGGTTTTTAATACAGTGCCGCATGAGGGATCGAAGGTCACCGGCATTCAATGTTGGTTTTCGGCCTTACCGCTTATGTGTGGAAAGTTCTCCAGATTCTCTGAATCTTCAGATTATATTATGGACTGTAGATGATGGAACCCCTAAATTCCTTGAAATTGAATGTTGAATGTTGGAATGTTTTCTCATGCAGTTGTTCACAAAGTGGTGATCCTCACTCTATCTTTGCTTGTGAACAACTGAGACTTTTGGGATGCTCCTTTTATACCCAATCATGACACTCATAATTAGTGTCCTCAGTACCCAAACACTTATTGAGTGTTGTTAGAAGGAAAGGTGATGTAACACAGTGGTAAACATACCACTGTCCCAGCCTATTTGAAATGTTTTGCAGACATCCATTTCAAAATGAGCAAATATTTGCACAAAAACAATAAAGTTTATCAGTCTGAACATTAAATATCTTGTCTTTGTGGTGTATTCAATCGAATATAGGTTGAAGAGGATTTGCAAATCGTATTCTGTTTTTATTTACATTGTACACAACATCCCAGCTTCATTAGAATTGGGGTTGTACATGCAAGGTGTGCAGGTAAGTGCTGACTGTGAACACTGGTGCTTTTGCCGCTTGCACTTTGTGTGCACGTTGCATAGTGTAAGTGAAGCATGACTTGATCGTAAACCACAGGAATATTGCAAAGACAAGAAAGTACGCGAGGGTGAAACAAGGTCATTGACATCAAAGCATCAAGAGCAGAGGAGCCATACACTGTCAAAAATAAATGCTGTGGAAAGGTCTGTGATCCCCTGTAGCTTCGGGGTCTCTTGCTGATATGAGTGTGTGTGTTCAGCCATAAGCCTGCTGACTGCATCTCAATATGTGGCCAGACCACAGTCCAGAGAACTCAGGTAATTTGATGGATCGTGCCACTCAGCCCAGTGATGCTTGCAGCTTTCCCTTGCTAGAGATTGTTTCCCCAGGCTTGTTTGGCCAGCCCGGCATTCTGACATAAGATGAATAGTTCCTCCTTCTCCTGACCTGTCTGTCTCCGGTCTGTTTTCACTGCTCCAAGGTCAACCAGCCACAGAGAAGTGGGCATAGGAGAGTTGGCAAGACAACTTGCTGGCTGGCTGAAGGAGAGGGCAGAGAGGTGTACTGGGGACAAGATCAGACGCCAGAATAAAATCTGTATGTACAGTCACGCGAGAGAGAAAAGACATGTCAAGGAGTCTGCAAGGGAGGAATATGACTTGAGTCTGAGAAGGTGTGTTCATGCCCTCTGTTTGTCTTATACGTGTGTCTGCATTTGTTCGTGCAAAGAAATAAAGATGCGAGAAACACATCAAATGCCATCAGCATGCCTCTGAGGCAGAGCGCTCCACCATGCCGCTCTCTTTCTGGCCACCTGCAGTTAACTATTGTTGGTCTTGTTTTGATCTTCTGCAGCTGAATGAAACAATTTCCTAAAGTCACCTATGTGCTGCAAAACTACTACCAATGCTGAAGATGCACAAACAAACACACACACATATATATATATATATATATATATATATATATATATATATATATATATATATATATATATATATATATATATATATATATATATGAGGTCTGTTAGAAAAGTACCCGACCTTTTTATTTTTTGCAAAAACTGTTGGATTTGAATCACGTGTTCCTTGCATGAGCCAACCTTTAACCTTCGTGCGCATGCGTGAATTTTTTCACGCCTGTCGATTGCGTCATTTGCTGGCAAGCAGTCTTTGTGTGAGGTTGTGTGTAGTGCTCTCGGCGGATTTTCATTGCAAGGAAAATGGCGGAACGACTGGAGCAGCGCTACTGCATCAAATTTTGCCAGAAACTGGGCGACAGCTAGGTGGAAACCATTCGGAAGATTCAGACGGTTTTTGGTGACGATCCTTTGGGCATCACACAGATTAAGGAGCGGTACAACCGGTTTAAAGACGGCCGCACAACGGCAGAGAGCGAGCCACGCTCCGGTCAGCCATCAACATGCTGAAATGACCAGGTCATTTCCAAAGTGAACGCTGTGGTGATGTGGGACCGTCGTGTGACTGTCCGAGAAATTGCGGAAGAGGTGGACATCAGCACCTTTTCGGCACATTCCACTGTGACAGAAGATTTGGCCATGAAAAGAGTGGCGGTAAAATTCGTGCTGAAGCTGCTGACAGTGGAGCAAAAGCACCTCCGTGTTGAAGTCTCACAGGACATGCGGGGCTCCAAAAAATGATGCCCACCTCTTCCACCATTCGGAAGATTCAGACTGCTTTCGGTGGCTTTTCAGTCGTGTGACTATCCGAGAAATTTTTTCATTTTTTTTCCCCCTTTCTGCATATATAGTAATGGTAAATGCCACACTGGCAGAACCATTTATGAACATTAATACACATATATGCAATTTATTCTTGCAGGACAGAAGGTATGTAGTACGTGAGTGAATGTGGTGTGCGTGTGTGACCCCCATCCGCCCTTCCCGATCACCCTACAAGATCCTACTCGAAGCCAACTGACAACTTCTATCAGGAGGGACCGACCACCAAAACAACACAAAGACAGACAAAAAGGAAAGACAAGTGGTGAAGACAATAACTGTGAAGTGAGACACCGAGGAGACGGTGCCCCAACATAAAACATGCTGGAACAAACCACCACACATGAACAAGCAGTGACAGCGACAGTATGTTGTCTAGTTAGTGAGCATTCATTCCCTAATCTAGGACACCAGAGTCTTGATCCCCTTGAGAGCACCCAAAACCGAATTGTGGTGTCTGCCACAAACATGTGACCAGCCACACACAGAGACCCAGATCACAGCTACATATCCGATCACTACTGTGGCTGGTATGTTGGGCCCAGAACCGCCCCGCCCATGGCCCCGGAGGGAGGAGCGAGCAGCGGCGGGCACGGGGGGCAATGGAGCCACTGCAATTGAACCCAGAGTGCAGGCAGGGACCACCGGCACACGACAGCAGGGCCCGGCCCCCAGGAAGGAGGTGAGACCCACCCCCCAGGCCAGGAAGCACACGAGGTCCTCACGACACCCGAGACCCCCCCAAGCAGCCCACAGGACCCCCAGACACCCCCAACCTGGATCCCACACCGGAACCAAGCCCAAGGTCGGGAACCGTCTAAGCGAGAATGGGGCAACACCCCACCCCACGGAAACTGCGGCCCCCAAACCCACAGCAGCCATCTGTCCCCCATGCCAGACTCCCACACCCCACCGCCACCACCCACCCCCCCCCCCCAACGAACCGCAGGACCCCAGGCCCCACGAGTCCCAGAGCAGGGCCCCAAGACCACAGCAGAGCCGGCAAGGCAGACCCCCCAACCCAGGCACCAGACCCCGACAGCCATCCAGGGCCAACCTCACATGCCACACTCACCCTACCTACCAACCCCACCATAATTGTTATGGTTAACTTCCTTGTTGTGTGCGACCCCCTAAGTGAGCAAAGATAGTGTTGCATTTAAAAGCAGGGCAGGAGACGGCAGGTGGCAGGCTGCCGTGGGACGCTGTGGTACACTGCTGCACCACAGCCTGCCCTGCAAACCCACCACCGCCTGTGACCCTGACTCTGAAAAGTTAGTGTGTTTACTCCATCCATACCCAACACCTGGCCGCAGAACTATATGATCCCTATAATGTGCATGCATGTACTGTGCTGGTGAAGTGCATTAAAAGGGTGTGACATGTGAGGCCCAACCCCAAGTGGCCGGCGGAAGGAGAGGCGCAGTGCAGGGAGCGGGCCACGCATACCGGCCCCACAGGGATTGCCCAACTGGTATTTTTTGTCATTGAAAATGTGTTTTTACAAATCTGTGTCCAGTGGTCAGGGTCAGAGGTGAGGAGGAAGTCCCCCCCCCCCCCCCCCCATTTTAAACTGGGTAAATGTAAAGCAGTGTCCATGCATGATATTAACTTATATACCTTAGATAAGGTTTTCTTTATTGGGAGGAGGTTCTTGATGTCTGTCACTAATGTGGGTGGTTCTGGTGGGCACTGAAGCGTCTGGAGTTTTGACATCACTGCATGCTTTACTTGATGGTAATGAATAAAATTTCCTCTTATAATTCCAAACATCTGCATCAAGTTATTAAATGGCACAAACCTGTTATTATGAAAGAGGTGATGAAGGTGTGTGATTCCTTTCTGTTCCCATGTGCTGATATAAAGAGCTGCTTTATTAATCTTGAAGTCTGGGTTGTGCCAAATAGGAGCATCTGTACAGATTTCCATTAGTGAGTTTGTAATTTCTAAAGATTTCCACCAGGCAGTCAAAGTGGAAGAAGTCAACGGATTTTTAAAACATTTATGGCGTTTAATGGAAGTAGTAATAAAGGGTAAATCTGAGAGTTTCATGTTGTTACATTCTAACTGTTCTAATTCAATCCAGGAGCTGTGGACTGGATCAGGATGAATCCATTTTATCAAGTATTGTATCATAGTAATGTAGAAAAGTTGGTGCTTCCAGACCCCCTTGAGATTTATTTTTCTGAAGAGTACCTAGACTAATTTTAGCTTTTTTATTTTTCCAGTAAAACTTTGAAATGGCCGAATCTAAAGCCCGAAACCAATTGACTGTGAGTTTGAATGGAATCATTGAAGACAGATAATTAATTTGTGGTAATATTTTCATTTTGATAGTTGCTATTCGTCCTAATAGGGAGATGGGGAGGTTGTTCCATCCTTTCAAATCGTTACAGATTTTGTCTGTGAGTGGGGCGAAGTTCAGATGGGCCAGCTCTCCTAATTTAGAAGAGATGTTTATGCCTAGGTACTTAATATTGCCAGAAAGAAAGGTATAGTGTGGATCTTCTCCCTCAGCCCCAACCAGTCCCAGCAGAAGACTGCCCCTCCCTGAGCCTGGTTCTGCTGGAGGTTTCTTCCTGTTAAAAGGGAGTTTTTCCTTCCCACTGTAGCCAAGTGCTTGCTCACAGGGGGTCGTTTTGACCGTTGGGGTTTTACATAATTATTGTATGGCCTGCCTTACAATATAAAGCACCTTGGGGCAACTGTTTGTTGTGATTTGGCGCTATATAAAAAAATTGATTGATTGATTGATTGATCTTGGGGTGAAGGATTTCATGAATCCTCAGTTAAAGGACGTATCATTGATTTTGACAAATTAATAGAGTAATCTGATAGTTGTGAGAATGTAGTGATCAATTTAAATACTTCTTGTAGCGATTTTGAGGGTTCTTGGTAATATAGTATGATATCATCAGCATATAGATTGATTTTGTGGTCAGACATTGCAGAGTTGATACCCTTGATGTTAGCATTCTGACGTACTGCACCCGCAAGTGGTTTGATAAATATTGCGAAAAGCAGTGGTGAGAGTGGGCAGCCTTGCCTAGTCCCTCTTTGCAATGTGAAACTTTGAGAGGTAATCTCATTAGTTGTGACTGTGGCCTTTGTTGAGTTATATAGGGCTGTGATCCTGTGAATAAATGATTCTCTAAAACCAAATTTATGGAGGACTCTAATCAAGAAACTCTAGCTGACTTTACCAAAGGCTTTTTCTGCATCCAATGACACCACTATTGCCTTTGTATTGCTACACTGTGATTTCTCAATAAGACTGAGAAGTCTTCTGACGTTACTGGTAGAATGCCAACCCTTAATGAACCCCCTTTGGTCGTTATGTATTATCGATGGTAATATTTTTTCTAAGCGAGATGCCAATGCCTTGGCAATGATTTTTACATCAGTATTTATTAATGATGGCGGGCGGTAATTTGAAGTCAGAGTAAGGTATTTTTCTGGTTTTAATATAAGTTTTATTGCTGCAGTATTCATATGAGTGGGAATCTGACCTTTAGTCCAGATTTCTGAAACAGTCCTAAAGAATAGTGGAGCCAGTATCTGCCAAAAATGTTTCAGGAATTCGGGAGGAAAGCCATCTTCGCCCAGAGCCCTGCTATTGGGCATTTTGTTCAAAGCTGCATTTAGTTCTATGATAGTTAGAGGTGTGTCTAATATATCTGTGTGTGTTCTTTAGATAGCTGAGGTCGGTTTAGATTGTCGAGGAATGACTGGATATCTACTGGATTAGATGTATTCTCCGATGAATATAGATTACTGTAGTAGTCCTTAAATATCTGATTAATTTCCTGTGGCGACTGCGTATAGTTTCCGGCTTGATCCCAGATAGATGTTATCCTTGATTTTTCCTTATTGCGTTGTAGTTGATTTGCCAGAAATTTACCTGATTTATTGTTATGTTCAAAATTATTATATCTAAGTCAATGAATAAGGAACTCTGTTTTTTTTATATAATATGGTCAAGTTGGAATTTAGCATTATTTAATTCAGACAACGTTTGATCACTTGCTTCTGCAGCATATTTATTTGTTAAATGTTTAATTTTTTCTTCAAGGTCATTTTCTAATTTATGTCCCATTTTACTTTTATAAGAACAATATGAAATAATTTTCCCTCTGATTACTGCTTTTCCTGTTTCCCAAAGCAAAGAAGGAGAAACACTCGGCGAGTCATTTCTTTCTAAGTCTGCCCACTCTTTCCTTATGATTTTGTCAAATTCACAGTCCTTTAAAAGTGAGGTGTTAAAGCGCCATGAGTGAGATGGTTTAATAGTGGATTCTATTTGTACTGAAAGTGACACAGGAGCATGATCGCTGATAGTGATGGAATTAATTTTAGAATTAATTTTGGGAGTTATAGAATTACTAGTTAGGAACAAGTCAATTCTAGAATGAGACTGATATACAGGAGAGAAGAATGTGTATTCCTTTGTCAATGTATTTTTGATCCTCCAACTATCCACCAGACCAAAGTCATCCATATACTCCTTTATAGTTTTAGCAGACTGAGAAAGCCTTACAGATGTTGGAAAATTGGAACGATCTAAAAACGGATTTAAAGCAACATTCAAGTCCCCTCCAATGATGACTGCCGAATTGGCCATTAAATTAGAAATTTGTGAAAACAATGTATGAAAAAAGGTTGGGTCATCATTGTTGGGAGCGTATAAATTAACAATTGTAAATATTTCACTAGAAATAGTTGCCTGGGTTATTACAGTAGTGTTCAGAATAATAGTAGTGCTATGTGACTAAAAACATTAATCCAGATTTTGAGTATATTTCTTATTGTTACATGGGAAACAAGGTACCAGTAGATTCAGTAGATTCTCACAAATCCAGCAAGACCAAGCATTCATGATATGCACACTCTTAAGGCTATGAAATTGGGCTATTAGTAAAAAAAAAAATAGAAAAGGGGGTGTTCACAATAATAGTAGCATCTGCTGTTGACGCTACAAACTCAAAACTATTATGTTCAAACTGCTTTTTTAGCAATCCTGTGAATCACTAAACTAGTATTTAGTTGTATAACCACAGTTTTTCATGATTTCTTCACATCTGCGAGACATTAATTTTGTTGGTTTGGAACCAAGATTTTGCTCATTTACTAGTGTGCTTGGGGTCATTGTCTTGTTGAAACACCCATTTCAAGGGCATGTCCTCTTCAGCATAAGACAACATGACCTCTTCACTTTGCGGGGGATTCTTGCAAATAAATTAGCTTCACACAGGCGTCTTCTAACTATCACAGCACTTACAGGTAACTCCAGACTGTCTTTGATCATCCTGGAGCTGATCAATGGGTGAGCCTTTGCCATTCTGGTTATTCTTCTATCCATTTTGATGGTTGTTTTCCATTTTCTTCCACGTGTCTCTGGTTTTTTTTGTCCATTTTAAAGCATTGGAGATCATTGTAGATGAACAGCCTATAATTTTTTGCACCTGCGTATAAGTTTTCTCCTCTCCAATCAACTTTTTAATCAAACTACACTGTTTATCTGAACAATGTCTTGAACGTCCCATTTTCCTCAGGCTTTCAAAGAGAAAAGCATGTTCAACAGGTGCTGGCTTCATCCTTAAATAGGGGACACCTGATTCACATTTTTACTAATAGCCCAAGTTCATAGCCTTAAGAGTGTGCATATCATGAATGCTTGGTCTTGTTGGATTTGTGAGAATCTACTGAATCTACTGGTACCTTGTTTCTCATGTAAAAATAAGAAATATACTCAAAACCTGGATTAATCTTTTTAGTCACACAGCACTACTATTATTCTGAACACTACTGTAAATATTTAGCTTTACATATTAGGCTAAATGTGTAAATACTGAGCATTAACTAATCTGAAAAAGTTTTAGGCTTGACAGAAATTTGATCATGTTGTCTTTGCCGTTTTTTCTCCAAATTTTTGGTCTTCATCTGTGGCTCAAAAATCTAAACTGAAATGTTACTAGCGTTCCCATTAAATAAACCAGTTAATTATGTTGATAAGCCTAATTTTATATTTCATTATCATTGTTATTATTATTATTATTATTATTATTTTGTCAGTGTACATGACGACAAAAAGAGTTGTCAGCTGCTGGAAAATTATTGTAAAAACACATTCTTGCAGGCACAGAAAAAGGGGCAGATTCAGTCACTTCAGCTCATAATGTGAACCTACCTGGTCTCACGGCAAGTCGTGATTCAGCAGCATGAAATATACATGAATCTGTTGGTTCGTGATATTGTGATGAAAAGCGCCTCATTTTCATCACGGCAGCACAAATTCATTCTAATTCATTCCGTGATGGCTGCATGAAATTAAAAGTGAAGCGGGGGGGTCGGGGTGGTTATGGTTAGGGTTGGGGGAAAGAGTAAGATTAGGTTATGGTTAAGGTTAGGGTTGGGGGGTAGGAGTAGGGTTAGGAATAATGAGTTAAAAAAAACCCTGTCATGAAAATTTGACTCATTTTGTCACGGGAGCACGAAAAACAAAACAAAACGTGGGACTGGGCAGTGTGAACACAGCATAAATTCTAAGCCGTCTTTACAAATAGGCAGGCTTTCCTTTTTGCAAACTTTTTTCCACAAGTGGGCAGATTGAAGCCCATTCTTACACCCTTTCTGTCTGTTTTCAAATGCCTTTTATTTCATACACTGGCTGCCTGCCTCGTTTGCTGTGTGATCCACAGAGAAATGTGGCTCAGAGTTTTGGTTCTGTGCTCCGTCCTAAGGATGGAGCCAAAGCAGAGCAGGCCGCATGGAAGGAGAGCGCCTGTCCCCGCTTTACTGCCGCACACGGAGAGAATTCAGCTGCGCCCAGCTGGAGATAAAGCTGAATCCTCTCCGTGTGTGGCAGGATATGTCAGACAATTCAGAAAAATGTGCAGGAATTATAAGCCTGTATTTATAATTTTATGAATGAGATGCGCCTTATTTGGAAGAAAGTCGAGGAAGAAAGTCGACTTTAGCCCACTTGTCCCTCCCATTAGAGAAACCTAGAGGTGAACTGTCCTCCGCAGGCGGCACGCCCCTCCCCTTTCTTTCACCATCTCACTGCTTCAGCAAGCAAGGGTGCCTGCAGTTGCCTGCAGGGTGCGCCAATTCGGCAATTCTAGACACAATGAGAAGAAAACCATTTTGCGGTGGAGATGATTTTTTTTTTTTTTTTTAAGTGCTTGTCCCCACGGTGCTGCCCCTCCATAAATACCGCCCAGGGCAACGGCCCGCATGGCCCATATCAAAAACCGCCACTGCGCAATATGTACTAACATTTTAAGCAGAGCTTCGTAATACATTGTAATCAGTTACAGAATACAAAATGCAATGCAACTGGAATGCACTGGATAAATTGTAATCAGAGTACTTTTGGATTACTTCAAAACCATTTCCTGAAAATGTTGCACTTTATACTAAAAATGGAAACGACCATGAATATTTATTTCATAACAAATGTTCATCCAGAGTATTCCAATTGTATGTATTCGCTAACCGATTACATTTCAAAGTAATTGCTTCTTTCTAAGTAATTTGCTTCTTCCTAAGTACAAACACAAAGCTACAGCTGTTTCATTCTGCACACCACAACGCATCACTCTGTTTCAGTTTTGTGATCATTTTCGCGATGCGGTGGCATCTTTTCCCATGATACCTGACATTAAATGACTTTTTCTGACAGTGGAATAACTGCTGTGCTCACATGCTTCGGTGTGTGTGTGTATCTGTAGCTTATGTATGTGTTTGCAGAAAAGTGAGTGTACATATTTGTGCGTACATGGGTCTCTAGGGCGTACTGTATAAATGCCACTGGATCATCTCTTTATGGGTGCAGCTCTGTAAGTGTGCTCTGAAGAAATCAATTTTGTGTTCCCTAAGGGTTACTTAAAAGCACATAACACTTCCTTTTATTTCAGAACTTGTTCACTAAGCTTTGGCTTCACGCTCGACCTGTAAAGCATGAAGCTTTTTCACTCAGCTGATCGAAGATCATTGGTGGAGCTTATGGTGTTACTGATTCTGTATCGTTGCCTGTCGTCCATCCGGTCATCTGTCCAGCCTTTAGTTTCGTCTCCACAGCTGCAAGCCAAAAGCCATGGGTGTTTATAGAATATTTTGATATTAACTACTGATTTTCCACAATACTATCACATTCATGTACAAGATTAGACCAAGACAAGGCCAAAGGACTCAAGAAGTATTTCCAAAAAGTCCATCCGTTCATCAACTTTTGCTTTGAGATGCTGCTTCTCCTAGTAATCTGAGGGTTTCTACTGAATCATTGTGAATTTTCAACCATGCAAACTACACCTGTTATGAATTATGAATTGCAATGTAGAATTTTTCAGGAAGTGAAAATACTGGAATTTAAGCCAAAACGTCCAAATTGCTCCTCCTCCAATCGTTCACATTGGATCCTCTTAATTTTCTACCATATAAAATAGTCCCATAGGGCCACAAACCAGTGATGCCAGAGTTGTGCATTTCTACAGAAAGTCTAAATAGTGGTAATCAAGTCAAAACATTTAATCTCCACTCCTTTTCGGGTTCCCTTTGGATCACATTGAATCTTCCCATAGAAATACAAACCAGGAGCCAGAATTTACCCTCCAAATTTGTTATAGTCCATGAGCCAAGCAGGTTTTTGATACTACTTAAGGTGACAAAAGGACACTTAGAATCCAGCCTCAGTGTAGCATGGCAGCAATCCCAGGGTGACACCTGTAGTCATGTAGGGGTCAATGAAGAATTACACCGAGATTAAAATGTTCTGGAGTGATGGGGTAAAAACAGCAAAAATGGTGACAAAGGTCAGTTTCAGTTTATACAAGAGTCAAAAGTTAAAGTTGCTTCCAATTTTAGCAAGAAGTGATGCAAATTATTGTTTGGGTTAATAGGGTTCTAAAAAGGAATACTTTGCACCATGTGTCATGGTTAGTTATCATGTTACCGGGTAACATACGAGGTCTGTCAATAAAATAACGGTCCTTTTTATTTTTTGCGATTACATCAGCCAACCTTGAACCCTCGTGCGCATGCGTGAGTTTTTCCACGCCTGTCGGTTGCGTCATCGGTTGCATCATTCGCCTGTGGGCAGGCTTTGAGTGAGCACTGGTCCACCCCTCTCGTCTTTTTTTTCATTGTTCAGGAATGGCTCAGAGACTGGCGCTTTGCTTGATCTAAATTTTTTCAAAAACTGTGAGGCACATCCGAGTGGACACCATTCGAGAAATTCAGCTGGTTTTCGGTGAAAATTTTAACGGCTGATGAGAGATTATGGAGTGTTACTGTCACTTTAAGGACTCCCCACGGAGCCGCAGGGCGCGCCACGCCCCGAGCCGCCGTCGTCTGTCTGTTTCGAGCTGAAAACTTCCAAATTTAAGCCTCTGTTGACCCAGGACGTCGTGAAAGAACAGAGAAGTCTCAGAAGAGGTCGGGATCAGCAGTTTATCCGGACATTCCACTGTTAAAGGAGATTTTGTAATGAAAGACGTGCGGACGGATTCGCATGTTGGCACCCAGCCAGCGCAGCGCGGCGCCACAGGAAAACCACCTCCGTGTTGATAACCATTCCTAAGATTTAGGCGGATTTCGATGGCTTTTAGTCGAGTGAGTATCCGAGAAATTGTTTAACAGCTGGGCATGTTCCAACTTGTTCTGTAAGGCTTCCAACGGAGGTGTTTTGCTGTGGCGCCGGGCCATGAGCGGCTGCGCGCCGACGTGCGAATCCGTCCACACGTCTTTCATTACAAAATCTCCTTTAACAGTGGAATGTCCGGATAAACTGCTGATCCCGAGCTCTTCTGAAACTTCTCTGTTCTCTCACGACATCCTGGGTCAACGGAGGCTTAAATTTGGAAGTTTTCAGCTTGAAACAGGCTGGCGACGGCGGCTTGGAGCGCGGCGCGCCCTGCGGCTCCGTGGGGAGTCCTTAAAGTGACAGTAACACTCCATAATCTCTCATCAGCCATTAAAATTTTCACCGAAAACCATCTGAATTTCTCGAATGGTGTTCACTTCGATGTGCCTCACAGTTTCTGAAAAAATTTTGATAAAGCAAAGCGCCAGTCTCTGAGCCATTCCTGAACAATGAAAAAAAAGACGAGAGGGCCTGACCACTCCTCACTCAAAGCCTGCCCACAGGCGAATGACGCAACCGACAGGCGTGGAAAAACTCATGCATGCACACGAGGGTTCAAGGTTGGCTGATGTAATCGCACGTGATTCAAATCCACATAGTTTTTGAAAAAAATTAAAAGGACCGTTACTTTATTGACAGACCTCGTATGTCACGTCATAAAATCCATTGTAAAGAATTGTTTGATCTTTACCAAATATTCAACACAGTCAAAACTATTGCATTTATTAATCCTTTTATTCCAACCAATAATTTGCATCATTTTTTACTGAAACTTTAAGTTTTGTCCAACCCAGTCTCACAGATTGTTGTGATTCAGCACCATGGAATATACATTAATCTACTGGTTTGTCATATTGTCACAAAAAGTGCAAAATGTTCGTCATGGCAGCACAAATTCATTCTAATTTATTCTGCAATGGCTGCATGTAATTAAAAGTGTGTGTGTGTGTGGGGGGGGGGATGTGGGTGGTTATGGTTAGGGTTAGGGGAAGGAGTAGGGTTAGGTTATGGTTAAGGTTAGGGTTGGGGTAGGAGTAGGGTTAGAAATAGTGAGTTATAAAAAAAAAAAACCCTGTCACAAAAAATTGAATCATTTTGTGACGGGAGGATGAAAAAATGAGACTGGGCTGGTTTTGTCACCATTTTTGCTGCTTTTACTTCATAACTCCAGAACATTCAGTCATAGGTAGTCCAAACTACACCTTTTTTGAATCATTATGATTAGACAAATAATAATACAATAACATGCTTTTGGAGGGTGGTGTGCATTTTCAGAGGCCCGACGTTCATGCCCAGTCACCCAAAATGACAGATATTCGCCCAAGTTAGACAAGGGCGAATATCTGTCATTGTGGGCGACGGCATGGACGGACGACGACAGCATGTTATTTGGCTCACTTAACTTTTGTCGTGTCAGCTGGTGCGCGCTGCTCTCCAAATTCGGCAGTGTGTCCTCATCAAGCTGGCTGCTTTGGCTGCTGTTCATTGTCATACTATCCATGAGAAAATCATCAGGAATATCCATATTGGGACCAACACACACTTCTCGTCCTTTTAGTTCCCCCCCTCTGTGGACCATTCTTGGGCTGCGCACGTCATTTGTTTATGCACAGCGGGCAGGTATAGCCAGGTAGCATCGACGTAAATCTACGCTACCGGCCTAGCAACACCTCGGTAAAGTGATAATAATGTGGTATAGTTTTTTTCATTGGCTCAGCCTGATTTTTTTTTTAACCAAAGCAAACTGGACCTACAGGGAGAAAAAAAATATGTAACCTGAATTTCGAATTACAATCCACATTCATAGAAACTGGCACAATGTCAAATTTCTAGACAGGCTAGTGCCCCCCCCCCCCCCCCCGAAAAATTTATTTGAAGTTAAAGAAAAAGCACATTTTTTTCCATTATTATTATTAATATTATTTTTTTTATTTCATGCAGCTGCTTCAGATGTGGTTCAATTAAAATGTGATTTTGTGTGACACAGCACTTGATTTGTGGGGTTACAGCATGAGCAGAGTAACATGTTTGTGTTCGGGGTACTGTGTGAAACACCTGTCTCCGTGTGAAAAATCTAACCTCTTGTAATACGAAGATTGCCGCAGTAGTAATGGGATTTTGATGTTTTTCCAAATGTGAACACACCAACATACAGCATGAGTATTCCTGCTTTTATTTCAGCAGGCCTCACTTCACCTTCGTCCACCGCCTTCTCTCTCCACCCTCCCTCACCTGCACAGCGCTCGTTCAATCTCTGCGCTGTCACTTGGTGGCTTTCGCGTCTCCTTTAGTCATTGATCACGATAACGGCTGCGGTATTTGCCCGTCTGGAAATGTGTGTCTTGGGATGAAGGGAAAGGAGATCAAACATTTTAATTATCACAGACTTGTAGGTGATGCCAGCCTCAGTCAGGAACCATTGGCGCAAGGACATGTAGAAGAGGATCGCCAGGGAAAATAAATAATCTCATTCCAGACGCACTCTCCTTTTCATGCAGACGTTAAACTTGCATCAGGAATTCTTTACTGTTCTGGCACTTCTATATTCTGCTGACACGGATCAGAATTGAATGTGCTCGGTTAAAAAAACAAAAGAAAAAAAAGAACAAGCTCTGTTGGAAGCAGCTATTTCCATGTGCAAATAATTAGCTTTCATAAACAATCAAATCCAGCATGTGCGTCTGTCCCCACAGGGAGACAAATCTGACTGCAGGGGGGCCCTGATTGTCTCATTGTGGCTCCATTTCTATGTGAAAAGGATTTGGTGTCGACATTCATTTCCTCCCGGTTATTAAGGTGCGGGTCACAGTGGCAAAGCACCAAGCAGCTCAGTCCACACTTCCCTATGTTCTGTTTTGTCACTTTTTGTGGGAGATCCCAGGGAGTTTCAAGCCAGATGGACGATATAATCCCTCCAGCGTGTCATGGGCCTTCCCCCGGGGCATCCTCTCAGTTGTATGTGTCTGGAAGACCTCCTTAAGGAGATGACCAGGGGGCATTATCAACAGTTGCTCGAACCACCTCAGCTGACTCATTTCCATGTGAAGAAGCAGCAGCATGACTTTGAGTCCTTCTTGGATAGTTCAGCTTCTCACCCTGGGCTGGAGTGTAAACTCAGATGCCCATGGAGTGATCTCATTTCCGCCGCTTGTATCTGCGACCATGCTCTTTTGGTTGTTATTTGTGCTAGGAGTTTTATGTTTCGGTGTGTTTTACATTTTGTGGCTAAACAGCCATGTCCAACTGGGGAAGACCCTGGATTATATTGCCCAGATGACTTGGGAACACCTCAGGATACCCCAGGAAGATTTACAGGACGTAGCTATGGATAGAGAAGTGTGGGATGAGCTGCTTGGTCTACTGCAGCCACGGCCTGGACTCAGACAAGCTGCAGAAAATGAATGGATGGACATTATGGTATGCCACAATACATCACTGTAAAACTCAGAGTTAGCTGAACTCAAATCATTTGAGGAAACTGATTGACTGCCTTAAACCATTTGAGTTTGCCAACTTAAATAAAATACTTTTCAAAAATTTAATTGTTAAAGTTTGAGTAACTTAACAATTTATAATTAATTAAAGTTATGTAAATCTAGTTTATGTTTTTCAATAAAAAAGTGACAAATTTCTGCCTAAAACATTTGCATTACATTTTTTGATGCATCCTTTGGTTTACTTGTTGACTCTGCGTGGTGTCGTTATGACTCTACCCAGTCGCTCCCCTCGGGATGCGAACTCACAATCTCCGGCATGGAAGTTGGACTCTCTAACCAGAAGACTAAAACCCAGGGCTCTGGCCTTGTGACCAGCGAATTCTTTTGAGCTGTTGGTACTGAGGTTCACTAACTACATATACACAACACCTGCAAACACCTCCGTTACATAAACTCAATTAAAATGAGTGAATGGAATGCACTGGAAATACATCACCAACACTTAAATGTCCCAAAACTTTAAATGCACTTAAAGCACCTGAGTTGTTATGACAACTATTCATTTTTGAGTTAGTTTAATTAATGGAAATGACTGACTATAACTTTTTTCAAAGTTTGAGTTACATTAACTTAATTATTATATTAAAATGGAGTGTTCAGTTTAACAGTGATCTGTCGAAAGCAGACCATTCTCAAAAGCAGAGTGTCTGTCTG
This sequence comes from Thalassophryne amazonica, assembly GCF_902500255.1. Classification (NCBI taxonomy): domain Eukaryota; kingdom Metazoa; phylum Chordata; class Actinopteri; order Batrachoidiformes; family Batrachoididae; genus Thalassophryne; species Thalassophryne amazonica. The sequence continues at coordinate 51,042,480 of NC_047109.1, read as the reverse complement.
ATTAGTGAGAGAAGACACAATAACAACACTGACCGTTTACACGCTTCAGTGGCTTTGATTCAGGAAACTGCAAAGTGTAACATTTGTCTCGTGCTACGAGTCACAACTTCGTACTAAAGTGTTGGTTTTTGTTAAAAGTAAGCCATGGTAAACGGACTGCGCTTTTTCCATCTACATCAGAAGATCAAAGCGCTTTACAATGTGATGCCTCATGTTCACCCTCACATACATTGATTCACTACACATCGGGTGCAACTTGGGGATTAAGGACCTTATCCAACGGCCCTTAGTGATTTTCTGTCCAGATGAGGGTTTGAACCGAGGATCCTCTGGTCTCAATCCCACCGCTTAAACACTAGAACATCACTTCGCCAACAATGAGGGGAGGTGATAGCTGTAATGTTGACTTGAGTTCTGTCTTCTGTCAAACTAGAGCTGAGATTTCACACAGAAACGTTCTTGCTAAAACTCAGCAAATAATTATTAGCTGTTTCGCTGTCAGACTGTCTACATTCTACCAAATATTTAATGCAAACTTTACACCACATGCTGTTGGAATGTCTCACACTTTTCAGTTTAATTCTTAAAATGAATGGGAAAATGGGAACGAATGTTGCTGGTCGATGGGGCTCTTTGAGGAGGGGTTGAGGTACTTCTGGGTTGGGGTGAGCTGTGGGAGATAAATGGTAAATGGACTGCATTTATATAGCGCTTTTCCATCTGCATCAGACGCTCAAAGCGCTTTACAATTATGCTTCACATTCACCCCGATGTCAGGGTGCTGCCAGGCACTCACTACACACCAGGAGCAATAGGGGATTAAAGACCTTGCCCAAGGGCCCTTAGTGATTTTCCAGTCAGGTGGGGATGTGAACCCAGGATCTTCTGGTCTCAAGCCCAACACCTTAACCACTAGACCATCACCTCCCCTCTTGCCTTGTTGGCTGATCTGGTATCAGTGAAGTTACTGACTTTCTAATTCAATCTGGTTCAATCTGTTCCCCCTACTGTTACCCTGCACGTCAGCAGAGTAGTAGGGTATTGTTTTCACTGGCATGTGTGTGTATTTCCGTGTGTCTCTGTACAAGATAATTCAAAAACAATTGGATGGATTTCCTTCAAACTTTGTTTGGATATTATTTGGATAGACATTTAGAGGTGACTGGATATTGGAGTAGTTTGGTCAGAGGTCAAGGACAGCATGGTCTAAAAACATTTTTTTTTGTGTGTGTATATCTTGGCAACCAAGAAGCCTAGATGAATCAAACTAGTGGGGATACCACTTGGATAGATATCTAGTTGTGATAACACTGGAGTTGATTGATGAAAGGTCAAAGGTGAAGTTCAATAAAAACATGGGCTGGAAAACACAGCTGTTGTGTATCTCAAAAGCCAAGAAGACCAGATGGATGATTTAAAGCATGTATTGATCAGAAAATATGTGTGATTGATTGGTATAAATGACTTCATAATGAAGTCATACATAGTCAAAGACATTGCAGACATATGTACATTTACTTGTACATTTATATAGTGGTGTGTAGTGCACAGGGTATGCATTTCTATCACTCCATGTTCTGTAAATCTTGTCTTGTGCTTTTTATTTTGGTTTGTTAGAATGACCAGTGCAAATGGTCACCCCACTGTGTCTGGTCTGCTTGAGGCTTCTTCATATTTTTCCTATTATGTTTGCCAGGACCTAATAAAATAATCCGCATTAATTTATTTATTTGTCTGTCTGTTAGCTGCATTACGTCAAACCTACTGCACGGATTTTGCCGAAATTTGCTCCACAGATAGAAATTAGGGCATTGGAAGATGGCATTAAATTTTGGAGGTGATCCGGATCTGGATTCTGGATCAAGATTTCACTTTTTATAGGCTTTGAATGATTACATCAGAAGTACTTCACAAATTCTCAGCAAATTTGCACCACAGGTAGATATTACGGAATCGAAGGCGCCACTAAATTTTAGAGGTGATCTTTATATGGGCTGGCGGGCGCCAGAAATCTCTGATTGCTCTTGTTACTGTTGCCAGTTTGCGTGCTTTTGTGGTGAGTAAGGTTTACATTTTGCTCACGTATTGAGGCAACATATATTGTGCTTTTATAATAAATAAATGCAATTAAATTGTTTTTAAAAAAGTGTCATATATAAGATTAGTTAACATATTTATTTCATCCAGTCTTTCATTTAAAAAGTGTCCTCGTGTGTATGTTGTCCCTGGGATTTGATTGCTCTTCTGGTTCTCCTGCAGGACCTGCACTGATCCTATGAAGATGGAAAAAGCAAAAAGCTGACACCGACAAACACTGTGATTGATGTCTTATTCATCCCAGCGCTGATTCACAGCTCCGGGCGTTGTGGGAACTCTGTACTTCACTGCTTTTCACTCCTCCCAAGCAGCGCTTTACTGTCAGGGTGGCACACGGTGTCAACAAGCCAATCAATTATTGCCAAATGGTAAGAGTTATGAGGTTCACAAGCCTCAAGGTCAAACGGCACTCCAAGGTCAGCAGACTGAAGATCAAGACAGTGGTATAAATAGCAGCAATTGAGAGCTAGACAGAAAAAATGAGACACAGTAGATAAGATCAAAGAGCAAATCATAAAAAGTCAATTACTTTAACATTAACATAAAGAGATTGAGATAAAGTGTGCACATTCTCATTATGATGGCTACACAAAGCTATTTGCTGGTGGGGCTCTGCTCAAATTGTTCAGGTTACTTTGTTTGTGGTTTAATGAGCAAATTATCTCAATACTGAATTTGACTTTAGTCTGAGCGATGAAATGTTTTCTGGGAAAAATCCAAGCAACTGGGCAAAATGTAATCAAGGCTAGGGCTTCTGTCTTATTGTTTGTGAACGTAATTTATATTTTCATTGAGGTCCTCTGCAAACGGTTCCTTCGCTCGAAGGCAATACTGAAATGGGATGAAATAATTAGAGAGATAAGTGGAAAAATACATGCAAAAGGATTGTTGCATTCTCTGGTCATTCATTATGACAGGGTAATAATACTCATGGATATGAAGACAACAATGATTGGAGCAATCTCACGTTTGTCCCAATGACCTTGAGCTTCCTCCAAATGATTGACCTCTGGCTGTCCTTTCCAGGGTAGTTCTGGAATCCACCTACAGTAGTGTTCAGAATAACAGTAGTGCTATGTGACTAAAAAGATTAATCCAGGTTTTGAGTATATTTCTTATTGTTACATGGGAAACAAGGTGCCAGTAGATTCAGTAGATTCTCACAAATCCAACAAGACTAAGCATTCATGATATGCACACTCTTAAGGCTATGAAATTGTGCTATTAGTAAAAAACAAAACAAACAAACAAAAAAAAAAAATAGAAAAGGGGGTGTTCACAATAATAGTAGTATCTGCTGTTGACGCTACAAACTCAAAACTATTATGTTCAAACTGCTTTTTTAGCAATCCTGTGAATCACTAAACTAGTATTTAGTTGTATAACCACAGTTTTTCATGATTTCTTCACCTCTGCGAGGCATTAATTTTGTTGGTTTGGAACCAAGATTTTGCCCGTTTACTAGTGTGCTTGGGGTCATTGTCTTGTTGAAACACCCATTTCAAGGGCATGTCCTCTTCAGACATATCCAAACTGATCCATGATACCTGGTATGCAATATATAGGCCCAACACCATAGTAGGAGAAACATGCCCATATCATGATGCTTGCACCACCATGCTTCACTGTCTTCACTGTGAACTGTGGCTTGAATTCAGAGTTTGGGGGTCGTCTCACAAACTGTCTGTGGCCCTTGGACCCAAAAAGAACAATTTTACTCCCACCAGTCCACAAAATATTCCTCCATTTCTCTTTAGGCCAGTTGATGTGTTCTTTGGCAAATTGTAACCTCTTCTGCACATGTCTTTTATTTAACAGAGGGACTTTGCAGGGGATTCTTGCAAATAAAGTAGCTTCACACAGGCGTCTTCTAACTGTCACAGCACTTACAGGTAACTCCAGACTGTCTTTGATCATCCTGGAGCTGATCAATGGGTGAGTCTTTGCCATTCTGGTTATTCTTCTATCCATTTTGATGGTTGTTTTCCATTTTCTTCCATGCATCTCTGTTTTTTTTTTTTGTCCAATTTAAAGCATTGGAGATCATTGTAGATGAACAGCCTATAATTTTTTGCACCTGCATATAAGTTTTCCCCTCTCCAATCAACTTTTTAATCAAACCACGCTGTTCTTCTGAACAATGTCTTGAACGTCCCATTTTCCTCAGGCTTTCAAAGAGAAAAGCATGTTCAACAGGTGCTGGCTTCATCCTTACATAGGGGACACCTGATTCACACCTGTATGTTCCACAAAATTGACAAACTCACTGACTGAACGCCACACTACTATTATTGTGAACACCCCCTTTCTACTTTTTTTTTTTTACTAATAGCCCAATTTCATAGCCTTAAGAGTGTGCATATCATGAATGCTTGGTCTTGTTGGATTTGTGAGAATCTACTGAATCTACTGGTACCTTGTTTCCCATGTAACAATAAGAAATATACTCAAAACCTGGATTAATCTTTTTAGTCACACAGCACTACTATTATTCTGAACACTACTGTAGGTGTGCGTCACATTTGATCTTAATTTTGTTGAAAATCAAATTTCTTGACCTTCACTTTTGCCCAAATGAATTTTTTAACAGCGGTTTCAGGGGCAACCTTGCTTGACATTCTAAGTTTGTCAGAAATCAACAAAAGGACCGGGGACAAGTCAGCCAAAAGGCATGACCTTGACCCCAATTTTTGACTTTTGGCAAATCTGACCTTGCTTGGGCAATTCCAGAACCAAACCTCATTTTTGTGCCAACTGTGGTGCAATGGAAGTGGAAAAACCTCAGTGTTATACTTTTACCCTACTGAGAGTGACCTTGACTGAGCGTGAAAAAAGGTCAGTGTTGTCTTTTGACCCCAGTGACCTGGACTCCAGTAATTGACCTTAGGTAAATTTGATGTTGCGTGCAAATTTCCCGACCCCATTTGGCATATATGTGTGCCAAGTTTGGTAGACATTGGAGTGAAAAATAATCATGATTTCTCCTTTGCCAAAAAAAAAAAAGAAAAAAAAAAGTTTAACGGCAATTCTGGGGTTGACTGCCATATCATTTGGTGGAGTTTGGCCTAAGGACCTAGGAAAAGTAGGGGACCAAACAGACAGATAATCCAAAATTTTCCCCTTTAACTCCATTGACTTTGCCAAAACAAATCCTTTAATGGTAATTTTTGGGGTCAATCTGCATGCACATAGCAGATTTGTCTGAAATGTGCTCAAACACCTTGGACGTTTTGTAGAACAAACAAATGAGAGAGAGTGAGTCTTGGAGAGGAACTGATGATGACTGTGCACAGCAATGAAGAGGGGAGAATAAATATTTATGTGCTGCAATGTTTCTGCTTGACAGGATCTATATTATATTTGAATGTAGTGCTACACCTCAACCATGTGGAGTGTTTTGGCAATGAATGTACCAATAAAACACACAGGGTAGTTTCTGAAAGAAGGAGAAATGGAAAACAGACAGCAGGCTGCAGTAAAAAGAAAGTAGGCAGCGATGAAAGGGGAGAGGAGAAGGAGCACAAAGCATACGGGTGGAAAAGAAAATAGGATTCCTGACACGCCGGGAGGAGCAGGAGGAGGAGATGCAAACAACGCCATGGTACACCCATACTGACAGCGCAGGTACAGCAAATGGGGCAGCGTACATGAAGCACATCGAGATAGTGTACACAGAGAGAGATGGCAAACGAATGAAAGAAAAGCGATATGTGGTGTGCAGAGTGAAGGGCATGAAATGAACAGAACGAGAGGCGCGGTGGAGTGTGTCCGCGGGTGGGTCAGAGAGAGGAGGCGGCGACAGGAGCCGTGGATGGTGCACACAGCTCGCCGAAGGAAAAGAGAAGAGACGGACAAGGCCCATTAACTCAGTGATAGTAGCTAACCATGATCGCCTCGGGGGCTGGTGGCGTTTGATGGGAGATCGGAGCTAATCTTCAAAATCCTTTTTTCATTAATATGCATGGCTTTAGGGGCGATGAGCTCTGCTCACTGTACTGTTTGGGACTGCAGGTTACACAAACTGCTTCAAAACACTCTGTAATCTTTTCACTATTTAGCTGTTGCTTTGTCATTGATTTTGCATCAAAAATGACCTGCAAATTATTTTCTTTGCATTTACATGCGGGTGGATTTGTGATGCAGTAATTGTAATTTTGCCTCTGGTATATCAGTAAAATGGAGTTGATATGAAACAACACTTGTAGATTTTCAGCTTTACTTCAAAGAATTTAACAGAAAACTGAATTCAGCATTCAGGAATTACAACCATTTTGATACACTGTCCATTTTCAGAGGTCAAAAATAACTGGACAAACATTCATAAATGCCTGGACTGTTTCTAAAACTTGGCTTTGTGGGAAAATGAGTTGAGCTGCCTCTTTGTAACCTGGATTCAATTCTTTATGAGGCTACCTGTCTGCATCCATAGACAAGACACTTCATTTGTCCCAGTCTACCAAGCTGTAATGGGTACTGGCCTTGGCTTAGAGAGTAACCTGTATTGGAACAGCATTCCATCCAAGGGAGGTTCATAGATTCACCTACTTCACACTAAGAAATCCAAAGATAAGTACTGGCACTAATGGACCTCAGGCCCTATACAGAAAATGCAGTGTCAGCCCAAATTCTGTAAGGAAAATCACAATTCAGTGTCTTTCAGATTCAGCAAATTGAATCCAGCTGTGCACTCGAATCCTAAGATGTTACCATGTTACCAATTATCAACACTGAAATACGATACAGGTTCATCCATTAAAAGCTCAGTGCCTCACTCACCTCTCGTGTTTGGCAGTACACCACTCCACTCTCTGCCTCCTCCATCGGCAGGATCCGAGAGTCTGTGCTTATCCTGCTGCTGTGATGGGGACTGAGCCCAAACAAATTTCAGTACTCTGTATCTACCTGCGCAATAAACCTTTCTGCTCCAACTGGCTGAGTCTCCTCATAGAATTGCTTCTTCTTTATGGATAAAAATCATCTTTAGTCAGTAGCTTCCTGAAGCATGGAATCACACACACACACACACACACACACACACACACACACACACACACACACACACACACACACACACACACACACACACACACACACACACACACACACGGGGGGGGGGGGGTAAGCCAACGGCATGCCACATCTCGGCAACTTCCACAGTTGTGGGGAACTTAGACAAATTTCACAGCGAGTACGACAGAAGACAGTCTGCAGTCTTGTGTCGTACCAACAGTGTGACTGGCCACACATTTTCTAAGTGTCATGTGAGTTGTGTTAGATGTTCATGTGTGTCGCCTGTAATTTGGCTGACACTTGCTGTGAGAGGGTGTGATGCATTTGTACGGCGCACACTCTGTCATTCAGCCGCTAGTGTGCACAAATACTTGTAGCAACGGGTGTGTGAGGCGTTGGAAGCAGCCACAATTTCACACAGTTTGCACATGATTCCTGTGTCATGCTCAAGTGCGCACTTCGTCCAAATTTTGCACTTTGTGTGAAGGGGCACTAAGGAAAGCTCCCTTTGGCAGCTTTTGATTGTAGGAAGAAACTATCATTAAAATCAATAAAATATTAAAATAACTTGTCCAAGAAACACATGTGAGATTTACTAGTGTTCTGACCAGTCAACTACTCTTTGTTTGTCTGAAATCCAAGACAAACAAAACAGGACCAAGGACAAACTATTTAAAAATGAATTATTAGCAGAGGTCAGTCAACAGTGGACAGGCTGAGATCTTGAACAACAGCTGGACAGAATGCACATTGTAATCTGGCCAGTAAAAGGTTGGCTGAGGAGTACAGAATGCCTGATAATCAGATGGAATCCAGGTAACACCAGCCTAGAACCCATCCTTAAGGACATTCCAATGCTTTAATTGTTTTTCAGTTCTGATGACAAGTTCCCTTTTTTTTTTACACCCCCAGTCCTATCAAAGCATTGTTAGCAAGCAATCCCCTGAGGTCTTTACTCAACTTTAACAAATGCATTATGACAGTGAAATAATTTGAAATTTTATTCTCTGTGCAACACCACAATGGGATTGAAATGGAACAAGCAAGATTTACTTGTAGTCTAGACTCACTGCTTTAATTCAAGGACTTCAGCGAAATTATCCAATTAACCATTTAGGAGTTACAACTATTTGTTTACAACTTTTGTCTGTTGCATCACCAGTCAGGACTTCATGGTGGGATGGCACAAAGAATTATTTTCATTCAACACAACAGATCTGATCTAGTTGAATCTCACGTGCATTCTGGCACAATGTAACTGAAATTTTACATTTTCTTTTGAAGAAAATCCTTCTCTATGCCACTACACCATAGTTGCACAATGTGCAGTTTCTCCAGTCTCAGCCAAAGAAGACTATATAACAGTTTCCGAGTTGTCATGGTGTCTTTGTAGCTTCCCTCAACAGTGGATTAGCTTCCCCTACAGGTGGATTAGTGGATAGCACTGTTGCCTCACAGCAAGAAGGTCATGGGCTCAATTCCCACCTGTAGGCTGTCTGTGTGGAGTTTGCATGTTCTCCCCGTGTTTGCCTGGGTTTCCTCCAGGGGCTCTGGTTTGCTCCCACATTTAAAGACATGCAGGTTAGAGGAATTGGAAACTTTATAATTGTCCATATAATTTGTAATTTTCCTTGCAAAAGAGATCTCAATCTCAATGGGACACACTTGGTTAAATAAAGGTTAAATAAATGAATACCATCTATGCATTAAAAACCAAGTGGCCTCTGTGTGCGTCTGTGTAACTTCGATCACAGAGAGCTGACATTTGCCGCTGGGTATGCTTATGTATTTTGGGTCAAGGATGAACGCCGCAAAAGCTGATATGACAAATATTGTGGGACAAATCAGGGATATCAGGTACCAACAGTGAACAATGGATGTTGATAACTATATTCTGGACTCACGGCATTCCAGCAGGGAGCAGATCATTATCTATATATTAAAAGCGAAGTGCCCTCTGCACTTTATAAAGGAACTGTTGTTAGCTATTAGTTAGTTGAAATAACTAATTTATTTCAACTTTATTTCAACTTTCAACTAAGGTGACGCCACAAGACTTCTGTAGTTAAGTTGAAATAACTTTAGTTAAGTTGGAATAATCTCTAAAAAAATCTATGCAAATTGTTACATCACTTTTTCTCGTTGAGACAGTGGTTCATTTTTTTTTAGAGTGTGTATACGCGTCTGTAACTTCCATCATGGAGAAACTGGGGAGAGCTGACATTTGCCATTTGGTATACTAATGTATTTTGAGTCAAGGATGAACGAAAATGAACAAAATGGAAAGTTGATAGGACTAATATTTTTGGATTAATTAGGGATATTAGGTAACAACAGTGAACAATGGGCACTGATATCACCATTAACCCTCTGGAGTCAACTGATGCACCCTTGCGTCAAAAGTCACATGACCTATTTAAGAGGATGTAGCACACAATCCGCTCCACTATGAGTGTCTGTTTGAATGCGTGTTGAACGTGTAGAATTCAACCTCCATACCACTTTTTAATTACTTAGTAAAGTGTTACTCTAATCTGACCGCTTTTTCAGTAACGGGTAATCTAATGCGTTAATCTTTCCAAATCAGTAATCAGATTAAAGTTACTTCTCCACTGTGCATTGCTATTATTTTTGCATTGTGGATTGTGGTGGCAACAAGCTGCAGCAAGCGAGCGCATGCATGGAGTAGACACTGACAGCTCCCCATGTTGAAACGGACCATCGGATCAGAACATGCAGCGGGCGATCACCCACGTGAGCTCTGTTCAACATGACGTGGTGTCTGTGCTGTGCTGCAGTGTGCCGTCCACAAGACACGTTTGTCGGGCAGAACACACGCGCGTCCGACTGGACGCATCTGATCAGTAGATATGGACATCAGAGCAGACTGCTTCTCATTCATGTCATTTCATGACTGTATGTCTGTGACCATAGGTCATCACCAGAGGAACAGACAGATCATATTTGTATTGCTGGCTTGATAAATGTGTTTTTATATGGTGTGGGATTTTAATTCTTTTATAATACTTCCATATCATTCCTGATATGAGGCAGCTTCCCACAGCTTTCAAAGAACAGTTCTGTGGTTCAGTGGTAAAGTCTCCGACTGGTGATTAGAGCTTTTGAAAGGCGCGAGTTTGCGTCCTGGGTGGTGTTTTTTTATCATTATTATTCCACATAAGTGGTGCCACGTGGTGCACCTCTCACTGCTCCTGCTCGATGGACACTGGCACGTGTACGAACTCTAGGATTCGGGATGTTTCGCACGCTAATTTTGAACTGTTTTGAACTGTTTCACCATTTTTGTCCAAACGCCGTCCAAACTTCACACTATGTGTGAAGGGGCCATAAACAATGTAGGTTGGAAATTGTAAGTTTTACCATTACAATGCTGTCAACATTTACATATGAGGTCAAGAAAGATGTCTTTGTTTTATTTTTCATAAAACAAGTTTTTATGTTCATTGAAGTCAAGAAAGAGTGATTATAAAGTGAGTATTGGCAAAATGGGTTATTTTCATTTTGAGGTGTGTTGTCGGTAGCCGCTGAAAGTGACTAATAAAGTAACTAGTAATCTAACTTAGTTACTTTTGAAATTGAGTAATCAGTAAAGTAACTAAGTTACTTTTTCAAGGAGTAATCAGTAATTGGATTACTTTTTCAAAGTAACTGTGGTAACACTGCAGGCAACACACTAGTACAGCATGATACTGTTTGTAGTTCTTAATACTTGATCATGTTTCCATGTGCTTATCTAAAAACAAACAAACAAACAAACAAAAAAAAACTGGCTATAAAACTAATCCTTTGCATTAAAAATAACCCTTATAGGTCCCTTATAGGTTTATCCAATTACTTATGGCCTGTGCAAATGGAGGCAGGTTGTATAAAAATGGTTCTAATTATGATATTTTTTGTTAAATTTGTTGAAATAAAGATGAAAATCTACATTACAAGCATATCTTAACTGTTTCACTTCAATGCCACTGTGATAGTGTGCAGATGGAAAAATACAAAAACTGTGACACTGTTCAACTACTTCTGGACGTGATGATATTTGAATTAAGTGGTGTTGTAATGTGAAGGACTTACAGATATTGAACATCTGGAGCTCTGTGCAGAGTTTATCCACTCTCAGCTCATTATGTTCCATTCCATATTGTTGAGTTCCCCCTGATACCTACATTTAAAACAGTGGGCAGTCATTTCCAGCTCACGAGCTCACAAGATAGTGGACCTCCTGCCCAGAGTGAAATGGTGCAGAGCCAAAGTCACTGAAAAGGCTGGTGACGACAGTTGGACAAGCCAGAGAGAGCCAGATGTTTTTTGCAGGAGTTGGCTGAAGAAAGGAAGGAAAACATGCCAGTCAGACTTGGCTCGACAGGTGGTGAGAGAGAGAAACCTGTCTGAATGCTGGTGTTGCTCGGTTTCTGATCGATGTGTAATTAATGCTAAGTGATTGTATGCTTAGCTGCTATTGCCATGATTAAATAAATGTTTCATTAAGGATTTAAAGCCAACATTCTGAAAGTGGATTAAAAACTATTTTCAGTTACCAATGTGAAAATATTTTGTAGGCATATAGATACAGATAAATGGGTGGCACGGTGGCTTAGTGGCTATCACTGTTGCCTCACAGCAAGAAGGTCATGGGATCGATTCCCACCTGTGGTCTTTCTGTGTGGAGTTTGCATGTTCTCCTCGTGTTTGCGTGCATTCTCTCTGGGTGATCCGGCCTCCTCCCACATCCAAAGACATGCGTGTTTGGTGAAATGGAAACTTTAAATTTTCGGTGTGTGTGCAAGTGTGAATGTGTTTGTTTGTGTATATGTGGCCCTGTGATAGACTCGTGTCCCAAAACTGATGGATTGGATGAACTCAATTCAATAATGAGCAGGGTTTCCATCTAATAAATACATGTAGCCCCAACTCAAATAAAGTGTATCCATGCAAGATAATTTAATTTAGTTGGGGCTACATATATTTATTAGATGGAAATCCTGCATATAATTAAACTGAGTTGATCCAATGAGCTATTTTTTGAGTGTGTCCAGGGTGTAACCCACCTCACGCCCTATGGGATAGGCTCCAGCCCCCGTGACCCTTAATTGGAGTAAGCGGTAGAAGATGAGTGAGTGAGATACAGATAAATTTGGAACAAGAGTGATGACCAGGCCCCATCCATTGGTGCTATTAAATGAAACAAACACCTAAGTGGCAAATCTTGTAGTTTGTTGAATGGCTGTGTGAGGCTCCCCCATGAGGCTCCCCCGTGGTCCACCCTTGCCTCCCCACCTGTCACTCATTTATATAGCGCTTTTCCATCTGCATCAGACGCTCAAAGTGCTTTACACACCAATGCCTCACATTCACCCTGATGTCAGGATGGTGCCATACAAGGTGTCCACTACACACCAGGAGCAACTAGGGGATTAAGGACCTTGCCCAAAGGCCCTTAGTGATTGTTCGGTCAGGCTGGGATTTGAAATGAGGATCCTCTGGTCTCAAGCCCAACGCTTAATCACTAGACCACCACCTCCCCTAGGTTTTATAAAATAAGCCAGTGTTGTCAAAGAATACTTTGAGTGGCACATCTTAAATAAATAATTGGGAATATTTTTTGTTGTAGTTTTCCTCTTTTATTTTTTTAAGTTATAAAGTATGTGGGGTGGTTCAAATCAAATAAAAAATCAAATCAAATCAAATGTATTAATTTATATAGCACCAATTCACGAGGAGGTCACCTCAAGGTGCTTCACACAGCATAAAAAGAGAAAAATGAATTAAAAATTTAATAACACAATAAACAGGAAAAAAAAAAGAACACAAGAATAAAAACACATCATAACACAATAAAACTAATGATAAAACAAAGAAAACAAATGAGTCTTTAAGGGGGATACGACAGTATCCGACTGTCGTATGTGCACTGGGAGATCGTTCCACAGAGCTGGGGCACGGTAGGAAAAAGCTCTGTGACCAGCAGACTTTTCATTCATCCTGGGAACACATAAAAGTCCTGCACCCTGCTAACACAGGGCCCGAGCTGGTACATAGGGCATTACCAGATCACCCAGATAGGGAGGCACAAGTCCATGAACAATTTTAGAAGCTCATAACAGAACCTTGAAATCTGATCTTGCAGTGATTGGAAGCCAGTGTAGGGATGCCAAAATGGGCTTAATGTGGTCAAACTTTCTGCTTTGTGTCAAAAGTCTGGCAGCAGCATTTTGAACCAGTTGAAGACCCCTATTACTGGACTGCAGCAAACCATAAAATAGAGCATTACAATGGTCCAATCTAGCAGAGACAAATGCGTGAATCAAACCATTCTTGTCATTTCTGAGCCAAGCTTCACATGGACTCACAGTCAGGAATCATGTTTTAAGTATTTGGCACGGCCACCTTACAGTCCTCATCAGTCTCATCCCCAACTTCATCCAGGAGCTCCTTTTTGCTCTTACGATACCCCGCCAGAATTGTATTGCCTTGTTGTGTTTGTCTGTTGCACTTCTTCACATGTTTGAGTAACACATTGTTATTCTGCTTTAATTCTGAATTTTGGTTTTGGTTGTTATTAGTTCTTATAGTCTTTGTGTTCTAATCACCTCCATATGTTATTATGTTAGTTTGTTCACTCATGCACTTTATTAGCCCCTGAGTTCTATGTTGGTTTGTGGTTTATGATTTCTTCTCTTCTGTTATGGTTGGTTATTGTATTTTATTTCCTTCTCACCTGTTATTCATTTTATTGTCATGATTATTTTTACACTGATTCTTGTTTTGTTCAGTTATTTCACCTCCCTGCACTCTGTTTCTCTGTTTCTCCCACGAGTCTTACGTTCCGCCCCTCGTTTGCCAATCACCTGTTGTTAATTTCACTTGGGTTATTTAAGCACTTCCTTGTTTTTCAGTCAGTGCTGGTTCATTGGTAATGTTTCCACCTGTCAGCTCTGGTTCTCATTTGCTCCTTAAGAATTCTTTTAACTATGTTACAAAACTCTGTGTTTCTTTGTAGTTCCACAGGTCATGATTAAGTGACATTTTGGTTTGTTTTAGGATTGTGTTTTTCTGTAGTTCTGTGGATTATTGTGGAAGCTTGGTCACGTTCACATTTGGGACTGTTTTGGTTTTAGGGGGGATTTTTGAGGAACAAAATAAATCACCTTTGTTTTTGACACCATATCCTTGTGGAGTTTCTGCCTGCAAAACTGGGTTCAACTTCACTGTATAGAAACTGTAATATTAAGATATTTTAAGCCACAAAGTTACAATTAAGGGCAGAGTTGCTTTGAGTAAGAGGGAGTGTTTGACTGAAGGTCCCCGCTAGCAGAGATCACTAGCAGTAGATGCTAGCTGTTGTGGAGCGTCCATGTCTGTCCTTTCTGAGCATTTTATTACAAATATCAGAGAGAATATGACTTGTGAGGTTCATGATTTTAACGGACCATTAAGAAGTCTATTCTCCAGTATTTCTGTAGAGTAAAATTTTCATGTGATTTAATTTGTATGTTTGCATTGTTAGGAGATATCAGTAGCTTGGTGATGCTTGCTCCACTATTATGCTGTGGTTACTGAGGCAGTAAGCTGGTCACAATTTTTAATACCCACAACCCAAACCATCTGTCATGAAAACCACTGCCCACTTCACAAAAAAATATGCATTAAAACATCCACACCATGGTTAGCCTATTAGCATTAACTTGTTTAGCAACCCTAAGATGAGGGGCATGTTTGGGCTTCATTTGTCCTGCCCAGGTCATGCTGGTCTTGCATGTGGTCCGCCTGTTTACCGTTGTATGGGTTGGCCGGGACTAAGCACTGCTAAGATGGCAAAATCCAGAGCCGCATTATTTGAGTTTCAAAACAGCTCTTCAGAAAACCTATGGGTATGTGTCGGAGGGTTTGTCTATCTTCTATGGCCATGACTAATGTCAGTCCTGAGAATGCAGTGATGTTCTTCAGATCTTTTCCTCTTTCTCTTCATGTTTTTCAACCTGCAGTACATGAACAATCAAACACAACTCTGAATACCAATTGTTGTATTTATCAGATTCACCAGGTCTTTGCTGTAGCTGTTCACCATGCAGAGTTGGGCTGTATTCACATACTAATACATGGATGTTAATGCCATATCACACTGAGAAGAAGCAGCGAGGTGTGACAGAATTACCTGATGGCTGACGATGTGCTAGCAGGCTATCAGCTGAGTGTCTTCCTTGCTTTATCTACATAAATGTGCTCAGACAGAGACAATGACAGAGACTGCTGTCTGAAAGTCAAACAGTTTACTTTAGTTCCCAGTTGTTGGAACTGTGCCTGCCTGGACCAGTAATGCAGATCCACAGCATCTGCTCTGATTGTGGCTGCACAGGCTAGCATATGCTAAACCAGTGGGGGTAAGATTGGCATGCTAACCCGTACCAATAGTGTTATTTGTTATCATAGGGTCACCATGTGTGCTTGACCAGCAGCTCTGACTCCCCTTTTTGCAGGACTAAAACTTTAAACTGACAACTGACCACCAGTACTGGCCGAAGAGGAAAAAAGTCTTCAGTGTTTTCTTACAGTGCAAGAACAATAATTTGCTTTGAATGTAGGAACACCTGCAAACTAAACAAGGATAGCTTTCAATGTCAGAAACCTTGGAAATGAGATGTCATAATGTTGAGAAACTGGCAAATGCTAAATAATTTTGTCTTTGTGTTCATTCATGTACTAGCATACAAACGTTTACAACATATCAGGCCAATTTTGTTGCAGTTGAAAGGTTTTCTTGGCACAAGTTGCAGAAGTTAGAAAAAAAAGCTTGCAAAGTGTCCATTTTACATGTAAGTTTCAAATATATTTGATGTTAATAATGTAACAGGCTCACAGTGTCTGCACTGGGCCTAACTCTTATCAAGACAAACTTAGGGAATACATGGAATTCATGAACTGAAACAAACACACCGGTGGTTATCCACTTGTCTACTTTATTGCATACGATGCAGGTTGCTGGCAAAATAGTTGACTTCTGAACCAGGCTGGTGCTGCAACTTTTTTTTTTTTTTGGGCTGGTGGTTAATTCAATAGAACATCATCTTGATCTTTGGCTTTTCAGCCGGAGGAGTGCGGAGGATCACATTTAATTACTGGGTACAAATGTATTTAATTAAAAACATACTAAATGTATGCTCTCTGCTCTGTACAGTGACCACAAGCATCCATGTACATGCAAAGGAGTAAACAGGGCCTTTCAATTATGCCATCAACAATGAGCCCTAAAATATTACAAAATATTCCCCTAGTGTACCTTGGTGATCAAATTTATGTCTGTGAATCGGCGAGGAATCCTGAAGTCGGGGTGTTCTGCGACAACATCATGAAAGGACTTTGCTCCATCTCGTCATGATTTACAGCAAATCGACAACCTTAATCCACTTTACTGCTGTCATTGGGGCGGATTATTCATTATATACGGGTTCAAGGTGGAAAAAGCATTTGATTTCTGTTTCTCTAGCCAGCGAGCTGGTGTCACACCGGCACTCGCCATGTTGTTTACACGCTGCTAAGGACAGATCAAACGGGGTTCTGCTTCTCAGTGAATTTTTTTTTTCTTGCATTGCTGTTGTGCAGATTTTTTGATGGGAACTGTGTGAAATGTGCTTTTGTATATTTTTTAACAAAACTATTGTATAGAGATTATTTAGACTGATTTTACTGGGATGGAATGTAAAGCATTTTTCATCCGATCGCCTGTGAGAACAACTCTGCGCTTGATTTTGCACCAATTTTATTTTTTTCTATGACACAATCACTTTCTGCCACCACACAATAGCAACATCCAGCACTGCATCTGACCATACCTTATTTGTAGACTAAGACACACAAATGAGCACAATGTGACACTATTTAAACAAGATGGGCACTGAGAGTGAACATTACAACTGCATTGATCGTACACTACAAACTAAAATGGCTTTGAAGATTGAGCCCTGCACCTTTAAGTGTATCAATGTGTTATTGGTGACACTTTTCTTAAAGTGGGTGAAATAAAGTTCATAAGAAAGGTGTGTGTTGGGGAAAGGAGTTTCTTTCAATTATATGCAGATTTTAATTGCCATCATACTCCCCTTACTCTCTGTGTAACTTCTCTATTGAGGGTTTGCTGCTTTTTTTTAAACAGACTGCTGAAATGTCTGTCTCTCTCATGTGTCTGCCTTCTTCTTCATTTGACTTCATTTTGTTTTGTTGCCACAAGGCACAATATATCAGAGTACGGAGCAGTTACTGCAGATGGTGTGACATTCAGGTAAGAATGCACAGTGGAATTGCAGATTGCTTTTATTCACTATCAAGCTGAGATCACAGTGAAGTATTCTGCAGGTCTTATCATGCCTCACCGGCGGTGTCACTGTTGAGCTGTCATCCAGTCTCTTGAGCTTCAGATAAATCGCTCTGCCAGTGGCCACCCGAGCTGATCATATATTCCAAAGTTACGTGTGCTGCTTTTCCAGCCTTCCCGGTGTTCTGCTCTTACATTTTAAAATTCCCTGCATGACTTTTTTTTTTTGTTTTTAACCATTTGCAGTGCATCTAGAGAGTATTCACAGCACTTCAATTTTTCTACATTTTGTTATGCTATACAGCCTTAGATTAAAATGGAGCAAATTCAATTTTCCCCTCAAAATTCTACTCACAACACCCCATAATGACAACAAGAAAATTTTTTTTTTTAATTTGTTGGTAATTTATTAAAAATTAAAAAAAACTAAGAAACCAGGTATGTAAGTATTCACACCCTTTTAGTGCACCAGATAACTGAAATAATCCTGAAAATGGTGATAGAAGCACCAAATTCAGCACAAATACTATTTAGACATTACTCATGAAAAAACAGACTGGCCACATAAATTTTCAATTGGCAGCCAGGTAGGGGTCAATTGAAGAACTATAGAGTTCAAAAATGAAAAGATGCTCCAGTCATACTGAAAACTATACCATATTATTTGTCTGATTATAAATATTCCAAAAAGGACTATCTATTACTGAGTGTTATTGAGCAAGGTCAATTTCAGTTTGTACAGGGGTGAACAGTTAAAGTGGTGCAAATTATTGGTTGAGCTAATTAATAAATGGAATAGTTTTGACTTTGTTGAATGCTTGGTCTGCAAAGTAACTTGTGACCCTTGTACAAACTGAAGTTGAGCTTTTTTGAAACAGAAAACAACCATCAAAATGGATAGAAGAATAACCAGAATGGCAAAGGCTCACCCATTGATCAGCTCCAGGATGATCAAAGACAGACTGGAGTTACCTGTAAGTGCTGTGACAGTTAGAAGACGCCTGTGTGAAGCTAATTTATTTGCAAGAATCCCCTGCAAAGTCCCTCTGTTAAATAAAAGACATGTGCAGAAGAGGTTACAATTTGCCAAAGAACACATGAACTGGGGCTATATATCACATACCAGGTATCATGGATCAGTTTGGATATGTCAAAATATTTGAAGAGGTCATGTTGCCTTATGCTGAAGAGGACATGCCCTTGAAATGGGTGTTTCAACAAGACAATGACCCCAAGCACACTAGTAAACCAGCAAAATCTTGGTTCCAAACCAACAAAATTAATGCCTTGCAGATGTGAAGAAATCATGAAAAACTGTGGTTATACAACTAAATACTAGTTTAGTGATTCACAGCATTGCTGAAAAAGCAGTTTGAACATAATAGTTTTGAGTTTGTAGCATCAACAGCAGATGCTACTATTATTGTGAACACCCCCTTTTCTACTTTTTTTTTTTACTAATAGCCCAATTTCATAGACTTAAGAGTGCATATCATGAATGCTTGGTCTTGTTGGATTTGTGAGAATCTACTGAATCTACTGGTACCTTGTTTCCCATGTAACAATAAGAAATATACTCAAAACCTGGATTAATCTTTTTAGTCACATAGCACTACTATTATTCTGAACACTACTGTATATGCTAGTATAAACATAACGAAGGTGCAGAAACATGATTGACTGTTAGATAGTAAACACTGGCCACCAGTCAGCTGATCGGGAAGAACTTCAGGTAAAATCTTAATAAATTTCTCACAAACATTTTGTTGGTTATCTGCTGGACCGGTAAGATGACTCTTACACAGCTCTAATACGTTAGTTGTCGATACCGACATTAGTAACAGTTGTGGTGTTTTTACTTGATCTATTAAAATAAGTCAGTGGGATGACTAATGCTTTATTAGATGTATTTCTTCGAGTTGAACATTAGAAATTCTGAGTTCCAATTTCCACTAAATGCAGCATGAATTTTGAACATTGTGCATGTGCTTCCAACTTTGTGTTTTCTGAAAGATCTCATTGGGAAAAAAGTATTTGCCATGCAATTCCCCCAAATACGTCACCAGCAATAAAAATTAGCTGCACTTTTGCAATTTAAAATAAGTCCCTTTTGGCTTCAGATCAGCATGTTGATTTAGCACAATGTTTAGCGTATGCTGGATGCCCTTCCTGACTTCCCAGCTCGACATTCCATAGAGATTGGAGAATGGGCACAGGTGACCTTGAACTAACAACTTTCCAGGCTGGAATCAAGCGCTCTTAACCACTATACTTTTGTGATACAAGATATAAATAAAAGTACTTTATTATAATTGGATTTCAGCAAAAAGTTTATTTTTTAGTCAACGCAGTCAACGCTTTGATACTGCTGATAAACCCACTGTTATGGTCCTATCTTAGTAATACATTTAAAGGCTTATCAGTTAGATTTGCCTGCAACAAAGAAGCCAAATTGATGGTTTGAGAAACCTTGGATAGTAATAGTAATTTGAATTATAAAATAAATACAAGCTTCCCTGTGTGGACAGCTCTTTGATTCCCCATTCTCTCATTATAGTCTTTTCCCCCCCAGCTTTCCAGTAATAACCATAACAATAACAATGGATATTGAAGCAGGTTAAATATTTAATTTGCAATAAAATAAAATATGAAGTGGATGAGTCATCATCTATCTCAGCTCATCCTGAACCTGTGGAATT
This sequence comes from Thalassophryne amazonica, assembly GCF_902500255.1. Classification (NCBI taxonomy): domain Eukaryota; kingdom Metazoa; phylum Chordata; class Actinopteri; order Batrachoidiformes; family Batrachoididae; genus Thalassophryne; species Thalassophryne amazonica. The sequence goes on along the minus strand of NC_047109.1, from coordinate 51,022,347 downwards.
CCCAGCAAACTGGGCCGAGCACAGCAATGCATCCCACTTGGATGGGAGACCAGCAGAGCATCTTGAAGCTAAACGTTTGGAAGCAGCCACCCAGAAGTGGTGCCTGAAGTGAGAATTATACGTCTCCACTGTCTGACAGTCTTAGCTCTGTGGGGGAAAAACAGCCACTTTTAGACTCCTTAAGGAGGCTCAGCAGCCGACACCTGATGCAGTCATGACTTACAGGTGCATGTCAGCCCTTTAGAGCATTATTTAGTAAGTCTACACCACCTTCCACAAGGGAGCACTTGAATTTCTCACAGCCACCAATCTTGTTGTGATTCATGGTTACATGAGGTGGCTAAGACGTTTTTTTCATTTTTTTACTGGTATATGTTGGTATGCACCCAATAAAATGTCCAACTCATCCTGTGTGCTGACACGATAAAGCAAAAACAATGAATAAATAAATAAATGTGCATATAATAAGTAAATGTGCATATAACAAAGATAAACTGGTTAGATGTTCCTAACTTTGAAGTACAAAAGCAGCTTTGTTTTGCTTTTACCATAGTTCTGTCTGCCACCTACTGAACACTGCCATCTGCGGGACAAGTCTGTTCGTGTTGCAGGGAATCCTCTAATCATCATATGCATGATGGAAATTAGGAATAGGTACTTTTAGAATTAGTTTGTCAGTTTATTTTATTTCCAAAGCCTAGGTTTGGTGGCCACCAAGAACAATGGTGCTTGCATAATGAAATACACTCAGCAGCCACTTTATTAGGTACACCTGTTCAATTGCTTGTTAGCACAAATAGCTGAGCAGCCATTCACATGGCAGCAACTCAATGCATTTATGCATCTACACATGGTGAAAATGAAGACGACGTTCTGAAGTTCAAACTGAGCATCAAAATGGGGAAGAAAGAGGATTTAAGTGACTTTGATCAGATGGGCTGGTCTGAGTATTTCAGAAACTGTTGATCTGCTGGGATTTTCAGACACAACCATCTCTACGGTTTACAGAGAATAGTCTAATTAAGAGAAGATATTCAGTGAGTGGCAGCTGCATGGACTAAAATGCCTTGTTGATATTAGAGGAGAATGGGCGACTGCGTAATGCCATCATTTCAGTGGTGGGCACAGATAACCAAAAAATTAACTTCGATAACAGATAATCACATAACTGAAAAGTTATCTTTGATAAAGTTAAAACGATGAACCACCCAAAAATGTATCGGAAGTTACAGATAACCAATCATCGATAAATTCCAGTATTGTCTCCGGTACACTTGCAACTACTAACAAGCTGATTTTGAGTTTAACACCACGATCAATTCTGAAAGCATCAAAGGCAACCACAGACCCAAACAATGAGCCAGCACTTCTGTCTTTGAGTGTCCTGCCCTCTGCTGGAAGCTCCTGTTTACTACATGGCTTCCAGCACAAACACAACTGAGAGGAGCCATAAAGCTCAACTCTCTACCCAATCACAACATTGGTGTCAGGCCGAGGTCTTGGAAAATAAAGCAGTGCTGATTTATGGTTTGGTTTGGTGGTATGGTGGTGCTCAACTGATTTTAAATTTTAGAAATGTTTGTAGCTGTTCAGTTTTGTTTACCACGTTAACGGTTATTGGGCAAAAATTTATCGGAAGATAATTAGTCCTGATAATGGTTTTCAAAATTATCTGAAAAGATAATCCGATAATGAAAACATTATCTTCGATAATTATCGGTTATCAGATTATTGAACTGTGCCCACCACTGCATTTCCATATGGACCAACATCTCTGAGGAATGTTTCCAACACCTTTTGAATCTATGCCACAAAGAATTAAGGCAGTTCTGAAGGCAGTAGGGGTCCAACCCAGTACTAGCAAGGTATCCCTATTAAAGTGGCCCCTGAGTGCATACTGAACACTTTTTAACAGAGTTTCTCCTGGGGCAACTTCTAAATTCCAAAAATAAGCAGAACAGACAGACAAACACAACCCAGTTTCATGACAAGTCATGATTCAGCTGCACAAAATATACATTCATCTATTGGTTCGTGATATTGTGATGAAAAGCGCCTAATTTTTTGTCACGGCAGCACAAATTCATTCTAATTCATTCCGTGATGGCTGAACGAAATTAAAAGTGAAGTGGGTGGGGGGTGGTTATGATTAGGGTTGGGGGAAAGAGTAGGATTAAGTTATGGTTAAGGTTCAGGTTGGGGGTAGGAGTAGGATTAGGTTATGGTTAAGGTTCAGGTTGGGGGTAGGAGTAGGATTCGTAATAGTGAGTTAAAAAAAAAACCTGTCACGAAAATTTGAATCATTTTGTGATGGGAGCACGAAAAAAACGTGAGACTGGGCTGGACAAACATGCAATGGTCAATATACTGGATGTTATTTGATGCAGTTTGATTATAAATCATCAAATGGACATGGATCACTGACACACAACACTGGAAACATAAAGGTGAGTCTGCTTTCTTTTCATTTTTAAAAATCAGTGTAACATGTTCATTTATTAAGTGTTATAATTACACAAAATTATCCTTTTGTTCATTTGTGTTGTGTATGTACCTGGCGTTTTATACTGTGTGTTGCCTTGGTCCTCCAGCCTCTTCTCCTTTGGTTTTGTTTCTTCTTCGTGTGACCTTTGCTTGCCCCGTGTATAAATAGGGGGTTTGACTGCTGCCTCTTCCCTTTTGTAAAGTCCGATATTGGGAAGAGGTAAGTCATCCGTGGTAATCCTTGGTTTTGAGTGTACAATATACATTATTTTGGTTTTATTTCCATCTGCTGATGTATTTTATGTGCATATATTGAGTTCCATTATTTGTCCTTTGTTTTAATTTTGTCCTGTGAAGTTGCGTGGAAAGATGCTAACTTTGCAATGTCTTCTTCCCCTGTAGTTTGGGCTGGATTTGTGTTAGCGTCACAAATATGACACGTTTTTCACGTTTGTCCGCCAGGTATGTTGTTTTGGCCCTTTTGTAAAGTCCGATATTGGGAAGAGTTTGGGCTGGATTTGTGTTAGCGGCACATATATGACACGTTTTTCACGTTTGTCCGCCAGAATAAACGGAGACTGCCTCCAAAGACATCGCTGTGTCCCGTAGCTCTGTCCTGCACCGTAAATAACACAACGCAGAAATCCACCGGTCACACTTGGTGCCGTTCGACCCGTTACAATGCCATTCAGCGGTCTCCTTGCCGTCCCCCGTGCTGCGGTTCCCGGCTCCTCTGCATCTCTGCTCAGCTGGTCCCGCCCTGGTCTTTCTGCTCGCTGTGTGCTGGGCCCTGTGACGTCATCGTTGCCGCTGCTGCCCTGGGTGTGACCTGCCAGGTTTTCGGGGTGTATTGGCAGTGTGTTTTCTCAGCAGTCATAATACTTACAGTTCAACTTTCTTTTTGAAAAAAAAGAAAAGAAAAGTAGTAATTAAGAAAAAAAAAAAAGCTAAGTAACTGAGTTTTTTTTATGCGTGTATTGGTCATTCAATATGTTCAACCCTACTCCACCTTGTATTGGGAGGGGCATGGCTTTGTATGGTAAAATTCACTCTGATGTTAACAAGTCTGTGTTAAGCCCACCACTCACCACCTCCACTCCTGTGGCAAATGCACACTCGAACCCCACTCGTGTTGTGACACATGATGAACTCAGTGGCATAATGACTGATTTTGCAAAACAGATTGGGGAGAGTATTACCAGCAGTCTGAACACCATGCATCATCAACAACCCTGTCAAACTCGGTTGCCTGCTGCTGGAGGTGTGTCCCCTAATCTCCTGGAGTCATCACAGCTAAAAGTGGTGGTGCAGACTGAAACAAAAGCCCCACCATTCTTCAGGGGCGACCTCAGTGACACATTCTCCATCCATGAGTGGGAGGGGATGATGAAGTGCTACCTATCAAGAGCAAACTGTGACACACCTGAGGAAGAATATGAACTGGTAATGTCCAGGCTGACAGGCAAGGCTCGTGATGTGGGCAAGGTGTCACTACGCTGTCGCCCTGATTTGAGAGGTGGTGAGCTGCTTACTGCTGTCTTTGACGTTCTTAAACATCACTTCAGTGAACTCAGATGCTCCACCATGCCAATGAGAGACTTTTACAATACTGTGCCAAAGGCTGGTGAGAATGCAATGGACTATTGGATTCATTTAAATAAGTTCATTGATGCTGTGGATGAATGCCTTAAGAGACGTGATAAATCTGTGGAGGACCCCAGTGCTGAGGTTGTAATGATGTTCATTAGTCACTGCCCTGATCCTGCTCTGTCTCTGTGTTTTGGGATGAAGGCTCCTGAGGAGTGGACAGCTGCTGAGGTTCAGAGTCGTTTGGACCATCATGTGAGACAAGTGAGAGGTGTAGCTGCTAATCCTCATATGGTGGCCAGTACTTCCACGTCTTCTCCCTCTGATTATGCAGATTATGCTGAGTGGACGCCTTCTTGTCCCGGGATCCCGACATCTAATAGCGTCCATGGGTCCCCACAGTTACTGTTCGGGGTGGGAGCCAAACCACACTCTTCAGCCATTGCTATGCAGCAGCCTGTTGTTTCTCCATCAAATGGTGCTTCCAATGTCACCACATCGGAACCTGTAGCCCAGCAAATGGTGGCCATGTTTGACAAAGATCTTTCTCTGTGCACTGCCTCAGTGACTAATAGCCAACAAAAGGGCGTCATAGTCGGGCTTTTCAGCGTCCGCAGCAGCGTCCGCAGCAGTGTGCTTGTCAAGATTGTGGTTCCAGTGAGCACACCACTCATTCACATTGTAGACTGTTCCGATTGTGTCTCAACTGCTTTGGTCCCGGACATATGAGAAATGAATGTACACAGAAAGTCGGGCCAACTCCTACTACCACTCCTTCTAATGTGGGTTTAAACTAATCCGCCCATGTGACGAGAGGGATAGCATGGACAGTGTCATGGATACCCTCACCGACTCTCCTGATCCTCACGCTGTGTACGTCAACTGCTGTGACAGCCACCCCGACGATAAAACTGTTATTCTGGTTGGGTCTCAGAAGGTTCAAGGAGCCAGTGAACTGTTTTACACTCCTGTTTCGATAGGCGACCAGACATCTTTGTGAGGGATGCTGGACTCGGGCAGCATGTCATGTACACTCAGCGAATCAACGGAAGCCAAGTTGAGAGCTGCTGGTGTGGCCCTGATTCCACAACCTGTCCCTGAGCGGGTGGTTCTTGTTGGTTGTGGTGGTCTCGTTACTCAACCTAAATGTGTTTATGAGCTGGACATTGTCGTTTATGGCTTCAAGTTCATGGTGCCAACATTTCTGGTTCCTGGGCAGAGGGATGAGTTTATTATTGGAACAAATGTGATCGGCCCTATTATCCAGAAGATGAAGTCTGAAAAGAAGTATTGGGACATGATATCTTCCAATACATCCAAACCTGATTGTGAGCAGTTCCTCCAGTTGCTGTGCTGCACCTCCCGGTGGTCAGGCCCTGATGTTCCTGGCAAAGTGGGGACAGTGAGACTGCAACGGGCTGTTACATTGATGCCACAAAGAGAGTACATAGTTTGGGGGAAACTGCCACTTTCAGCTCCTGTTTCAGTTGGCAGCACTGTCGTTGTGGAGCCCACAGCTGCACGCTCCACACCCAAGAACATCATTGTTGGTCGAGTCATTACGCCAATGTGGGGGGATCGCTGGATTCCCATGAAGGTCCTCAATCCAGTGCCAACTGCTATAACCCTGTGACGCAATGCCAAGCTGGCAGATGTTTTTCCCTGTATGGCCCTAGAAGAGTTTCCTGTTTTTCAGGGCCTTTGTGAAACTCAGGTGGGTTCATCCACTGCCCGGTCTGGCCACCAGGATGCCCCACCTGACCCTGTGCAGTTGCTGAAGGACTGTGGTCTTAACGACATTGACTTAGAAGGTTGTGAAGTGTCTGGTGAATGGAAAAGGAAGTTGGCTGAACTCCTGTTAAGCTTCCAGGACGTGTTCTCCCGGGATAATCTGGACTGTGGGGAAGCAAAAGAGTTTGTCCATCGGATTCACCTCTCTGATGACCGCCCCTTCCGGTTGCCATTTCGTCAAGTACCGCTCGCCCATTATCAGAAGTTATGACAAGTCCTGTCTGAGATGGAGATGAGAGGCATAATTAGAAAATCCATAAGTGAGTATGCCTCTTCCCTGGTGCTTATGTGGAAGAAGTCAGGAATCTTACGGATTTGTACTGACTTTTGCTGGCTTAACGCTAGGACTGTTAAGGACGCACATCCACTGTCTCACCAGTCAGACTGTCTTGCTGCCCTCAGGGGTAGTGCCTTCTTTAGTACTATGGATTTGACCTCAGGCTTTTACAACGTCCCTCTCCATGAGTCTGACAAGTGTTACACGGCCTTTACCACACCCCTTGGCCTCTATGAGTACAACCGCTTGCCCCAAGGCCTCTGTAACAGTCCTGCTTCTTTCATGTGGATGATGCTCAGCATCTTTGGTGATCTGACCTTTTCCAGCCTTCTTTGTTATTTGGATGACTTGTTGGTATTTGCACCCTCTGAAGAAGAGTCCTTGAGCCGCCTTAGCATTGTCTTCTCCCGGTTGAGGTCCAGTAACCGTAAACTCTTGCAGAAGAAGTGTCATTTCTTCAGGAGATCAGTGAGATTTCTTGGACATGTTGTGAGCACCAGTGGTGTGTCTGGGGATCAGCAGAAGGTGAGCGTCATCTCTGGGTTTAAGAAAGAGGACTTTATGGAGCCTGATGGCTGTACTCCATCCCAGCAGAAGGTGAGATATTTCCTTGGAATGGTCCTGTTCTATCAACACTTCATTCCACCCTGTTCCCGTATCGCCAAGCCACTTTACAGTTTAACTGCGGGGCAGAAGAGGAAAGTCAGAGGTGGTCAGGGGAGACTAAGACCTGGAACATACAGGCAGCTGACGCCTCAGGATTGGACCCCTGAATGTGAGAGGGCCTTTGAAGAACTTAAGACAGCGGGCAATGGCATCACAGAGAGGTTCAACAGGACGTTGGGGAGTATGTTACGATCTCTGCCCCCGAGAACAAAACAGAGGTGGCCGCAAATGATCCAGTCATTGACTTTTGCATATAACTGCACAGCTCATGAAACAACAGGATTTGAGCCCTTCTACCTGATGTTTGGGAGAGTTCCCTGGCTACCGGTTGATCTCCTTTTCAAGAATGTTCTTCACGATGACTCTGTTTGTGACTATAACACCTATGTCAAATCCCTTATGGATGACCTTCATTCTGCTATGGTCCTGGCCCATGGACACAGCTCTGTTGAGCAGACACACCAGTCGAACCATTACAACAAACAAAGGTGTCAAAGGTTCTCCATTGTCAGTCGGAGATCAGGTGCTGTTGGCAAATAAAGGAGTTAAAGGAAAAAGGAAGTTGTCAGACAAGTGGGAGGCTGTGGTCTACGATGTTGTTGCCTCTAAGCCACATCTGCACATCTACAAGATCAGAGACCGGAGTGGCAATGAGAAGACTGTGCACCGCAACTTGCTGCTTCAGGTTAACTTCCTGCCACTGGATGTCCCTTTGGAGGTGACGGAGGCTCAGCCTACCAACGCCTTTGAACTTAACCCAAACCTTGTTCCATCAATGACCAGTGGAGAAGCTCCTCCACGCCCACCCAATGCCCATCCAAGTGTCGTTGAGCCCATTGTTGATCGTACTGCATCTTGGGTGCAGCAGCAGAACCCTAGTGACGGGATGGACACTGACGTGATGTCTTCTGGTTCCTCGGCTTAGGTTGTGTCCCTTTGGCCACCTGTGATGAACCTGATGATCCTCCTGTAGACCCTCCAGTTACCGATTTGGGTCAGGAACTTACCACACATTTTGGCAGAATCGTCAAGCCAGTCTGTAGACTGATTGAATCTATGACTCAGATAGAGTCTCTGTTTGGCTCAGAAGGAGTTAATTCTTCTGTGGTACTTTTTTGAGTTCTGTGTGATATATGTACATATATATGTATATTTCTCTTTTCTGGTGCGAGTTGTACCTGCATTTCTATTTTATGCACATTGTAGATGGTTGTCTTTATGTGGTGTAAAGGGCACCACCCTTTTCTTGGCTCCTAAGCCTACAGTTGCTCCGACTGTGTTTTATTTTGACAATCGGTGTTATGTGCTAGTATTTTGTGTAATTCTAGGGGGGTGAATGTAAGTTGTTCATTTATTAAGTGTTATAATTACACAAAATTATCCTTTTGTTAATTTGTGTTGTGTATGTACATGGCGTTTTATACTGTGTGCTGCCTTGGTCCTCCAGCCTCTTCTCCTTTGGTTTTGTTTCTTCTTCGTGTGACCTTTGCTTGCCCCGTGTATAAATAGGGGTTTTGCTGCCTCTTCCCTTTTGTAAAGTACGATATTGGGAAGAGGTAAGTCATCCGTGGTAATCCTTGGTTTTGAGTGTACAATATACATTATTTTGGTTTTATTTCCATCTGCTGATGTATTTTACGTGCGTATATTGAGTTCCATTATTTGTCCTTTGTTTTAATTTTGTCCTGTGAAGTTGCGTGGGAAGATGCTAACTTTGCGATGTCTTCTTCCCCTGTAGTTTGGGCTGGATTTGTGTTAGCGTCACAAATATGACACGTTTTTCACGTTTGTCCGCCAGGTATGTTGTTTTGCCCCTTTTGTAAAGTCCGATATTGGGAAGAGTTTGGGCTGGATTTGTGTTAGCGGCACATATATGACACGTTTTTCACGTTTGTCCGCCAGAATAAACAGAGACTGCCTCCAAAGACATCGCTGTGTCCCGTAGCTCTGTCCTGCACCGCAAATAACACAACGCAGAAATCCACCGGTCACATCAGCTCTTAGGATTTTTGTGCATTGTTGAAAGTTACTTTTATCATTGGATTTTCTTAATTTTGTATGTTTTCTTTTATTATCATTATTATTAACAAAGGCATGATTTTTTGTTATGGAAGTAAAGGCACCTTGACACTTGAACAAATTTGATCCCTGCGCAGCCGTGCAAATTGTCGTACCAATGCGTCCCGCTTGATGCCACGCTTTATAAAATAATCATTCCATAGCCAGTGTTGGATTTGCTCTCAGAACTTTGCTGATGAAACCATTCTCTCATCACTCTCAGAATCACAGAGAAATTATCTAAGCTGCAGGTTGTCTGTTGCGCGTCGTGCGGTGGAGAATGCATTTGGAAGCTTGTTTCAAAGGTAATTATTTATTACATATTGTAATGGATTGGTAAAGCAGGTGCATTTTCATTCCTTCTTATGAGTTACATAATTTATCTGTAAATATGAGTGCCAGGAGTTCTGAACATTTCAAAATTTTCTTTGCACATTGGCATGCAGTCATGCACAGTTCACGCGGTTTACGACGAAGTTACTCATTGCCATGTAAGATTGCATGCCAGTGTGGGGATTAAATTTGTGCAAGTGTCAAGGTGCCTTAACACTGGAGTATAGGTTGCAGGACAACCAAAACTATTAAAAAACTGACATACTCCAGAAAACATGGTATGTAATTAAAATTAATTTATTTAGCTGTTTTTACAGACAAAAAAAGTCACAAAGTGCTTTATAGTGAGTCCCTTCGGCTGCTCCCTTGTTTGCACTCGGGGTCGCCACAGCAAATCCAAGGTGGATCTGCATGCTGAATTGGCACAAGTTTTACGCCAGATTCCCTTCCTGACGCAACTCCACATTACATGGAGAAATGTGGCAGGGGTGGGATTTGAACCAGAACCTTCTGAACTGAAACCAAGCGCATTAACCACTTGGCCACCACCCCTGCCACAAAGTGCTTTATAAGGACAAATAAAATACGAGGTCTATTAGAAAAGTATCCTACCTTTTTATTTTTTTCAAAAACTATATGGATTTGAATCACGTGCGATTACATCAGCCAACCTTGAACCCTCGTGCGCATGCGTGAGTTTTTTCACGCCTGTCGGTTACGTCATGCACCTGTGGGCAGGCTTTGAGTGAGGAGTGGTCCATCCCTCCCGTCGGAATTCCTTTGTCTGAAAACTTGCTGAGAGACTGGCGCTTTGCTTTATCAAAATTTTTTTAGAACCTGTGAGGCACATCGAAGTGGACACCATTCGAGAAATTCAGCTGGTTTTCTGTGAAAATTTTAACGGCTGATGAGAGATTATGGAGTGTTACTGTCGTTTTAAGGACTTCCCACGGAGCGGGACGTCGCGCAGCGCTCCGAGGCGCTGTCGTCAGCCTGTTTTCGAGCTGAAAACCTCCAAATTTAAGCCTCTGTTGACCCAGGACATCGTGAGAGAACAGAGAACTTTCAGAAGAGGTCGGGATCAACAGTTTATCCGGACATTCCGCTGTTAAAGGAGATTTTGTAATGAAAGACGTGCGGACAGATTGGCGCGTCGGCAGGCAGCCGGCCCGGTGCGCCGCCACAGGAAAAAAACACCTCCGTGTTGATAACCATTTGTAAAAACCAGGCGGCTTTTGATGGCTTTCAGTTGAGTGAGTATCTGAGAAATTGTTTAACAGCTGGACATGTTCCAACTTGTCCTTAAGGCTTCCAACGGATGTGTTTGTCCTGTGGCGGCGCGCTGCGCCGGCTGCCTGCCGATGCGCCAATCCGTCCGCACATCTTTCATTACAAAATCTCCTTTAACAGTGGAATGTCCAGATAAACTGCTGATCCCGACCTCTTCTGAAACTTCTCTCTCACGACGTCCTGGGTCAACAGAGGCTTAAATTTGGAGGTTTTCAGCTCGAAACAGGCTGACGACGGCGCCTCGGAGCGCTGCGCAACATCTTGCTCCGTGGGAAGTCCTTAAAGCGACAGTAACACTCCATAATCTCTCATCAGGCGTTAAAATTTTCACCGAAAACCAGCTGAATTTCTCGAATGGTGTCCACTTCGATGTGCCTCACAGGTTCTGAAAAAATTTTGATCAAGCAGAGCGCCAGTCTCTCAGGAAGTTCCCAGACAAAAGAAATCCGATGAGAGGGGTGGACCACTCCTCACTCAAAGCCTGCCCACAGGCGAATGACGCAACCGACAGGCGTGAAAAAACTCATGCATGCGCATGAGGGTTCAAGGTTGGCTGATGTAATCGCACGTGATTCAAATCCATATAGTTTTTGAAAAAAATAAAAAGGTTGGATACTTTTCTAATAGACCTCGTATATAGGAGTCATGTCAAGGAATATAAGATGCAGGAAACAGGCACAAGAGACAGTAACTACAGACACAATGTATAAAATCTGCAAGGCACCATATACAGATGTGCAGAAGAACATAGAAGACAAAAACATGTTACCCAAATGACATATTAAACAAATGTACTTTCAGTTATTTCTTGAAAAGAGTCAGTGGTGTTGTAAGCTCAATTGGATGAAGGTGCTATAATCTCCAAGAAAAGGACACAAATGCCATTCGCTGTGGGATTTTTAAGCGGAACAGGGGACAAAAAGTAGTTGTAGGTTGTGTGACCTGAGGGAGTGAGCTGATGAGTTGAGGTGAAGGATATCGTCAGATAAGCAGGGGCCTGAAAATGTAGCACTGTACACGTGTGAGTGTGAGAATTTTAGAGTCAGTGAGCAGTCTTACAGCAGCATTTTGAACAGTAGATGTTGTGCAGAGTTGCTCTGTGATGAAAACACAGTAGTTGATAAGGGAGGAGATTAAAACACATATTGGCATCTCCAGCAATGTATATGAAACTACTGCACTCAGTTTACTGATGTTAGACAGAACAATTTTTGAATTTATTTCAATTTCAATTTAATTTTGTTTATATAGTGCCAAATCACAAAAGAGTTGCCTCAAGGCGATTCACAGAAGTAAGGTGTAACCTTACTAACCCCCAGAGCAGCAGTGGTAAGAAAAACTCCCTCTAAGGAAGAAACCTCAAGCAGACCAGACTCAAAGGGGTGACCTTCTGCTTGGGCCATGGTACAGACACAAATTACAGAACAATTCACAAAACAAATATACAGGAAATGCTGTTGGTGCACAGCATTCTGTTTTTGTTATGTGATCATTCATTTTAGCTATTTGGCATGTAATTGTGTATGTAGTTATTGTAGTAATTATTTCTATACCTGTCCTGGCTGTGGTCTCTGTGTTTTTAATGTAACACGTCGCGTGCACTGAGTCGCCATTCCCAGCTGTCATTGAGTCTCTGACTGGTGATCAGCTGAGAGGTGACTCGCCGTGCTGTTTGCACTCAGACGTGGCTGGCCGGTCCCCATCTGTACATACATATCGGCATTTCATTTAAGTGTCGCCCCATCCCCCCCACACGTGTTGGGGTGGGAGCGGAGGGGAGGGCGAAACACACACACGCCACGTGTTGTGGGGGGAGCAGGGGGTTGACACACATGCGATTCGCACGCCACATGTGTTGAGGGGGGAGCCAACACTCTGGCACACCATGTGTGTTGCTTGGCACCGCCACACTCATGGTGCACTTTGACAAATTTCACAGCCAGCTCGAAAGCAGTCACATGCTCTCTATTTTCGTGCTGGCTGCACGAATGACCCCGCATTTCCTCCGTGAGTGGTACTGGATGTTCGTGTGTGGCACCTGGAATTTAACCGACACCTGCCAAGGGAGGGTTTGAATAGGCACTCACTGGGCACTCTCTGTCTTTCTGCCGCTGGTGTGCGTGAATGGTTGTGGTGACAGGTGTACGAGGTGTTAGAGACGGCTCAGATTTTTCAGGAATGCATGCAATTCCTCCTTCACGCACCATTCGTCCTCATTCATGCTATGTGTAAAGCGGCCCTTAATGAAACTGCTAGGTTTTGAAGGTTTTTTATGGTTATATCATTTTTTCAATACCAATATTCATTTTTTAATACCATTTCCAATTGAATAATGTATTGACCTCTTCTGAAACTTCTCTCTCACGACGTCCTGGGTCAACAGAGGCTTAAATTTGGAGGTTTTCAGCTCGAAACAGGCTGACGACGGCGCCTCGGAGCGCTGCGCGACATCTCGCTCCGTGGGAAGTCCTTAAAGCGACAGTAACACTCCATAATCTCTCATCAGGCGTTAAAATTTTCACCGAAAACCAGCTGAATTTCTCGAATGGTGTCCACTTCAATGTGCCTCACAGGTTCTGAAAAAATTTTGATCAAGCAAAGCGCCAGTCTCTCAGGAAGTTCCCAGACAAAAGAAATCCGATGAGAGGGGTGGACCACTCCTCACTCAAAGCCTGCCCACAGGCGAATGACGCAACCGACAGGCGTGAAAAAACTTATGCATGCGCACGAGGGTTCAAGGTTGGCTGATGTAATCGCATGTGATTCAAATCCATATAGTTTTTGAAAAAAATAAAAAGGTCGGACACTTTTCTAATAGACCTCGTATATAGGAGTCATGTCAAGGAATATAAGATGCAGGAAACAGGCACAAGAGACAGTAACTACAGACACAATGTATAAAATCTGCAAGGCACCATATACAGATGTGCAGAAGAACATAGAAGACAAAAACATGTTACCCAAATGGCATATTAAACAAATGTACTTTCAGTTATTTCTTGAAAAGAGTCAGTGGTGTTGTAAGCTCAATTGGATGAAGGTGCCATAATCTCCAAGAAAAGGACACAAATGCCATTCGCTGTGGGATTTTTAAGCGGAACAGGGGACAAAAAGTAGTTGTAGGTTGTGTGACCTGAGGGAGTGAGCTGATGAGTTGAGGTGAAGGATATCATCAGATAAGCAGGGGCCTGAAAATGTAGCACTGTACACGTGTGAGTGTGAGAATTTTAGAGTCAGTGAGCAGTCTTACAGCAGCATTTTGAACAGTAGATGTTGTGCAGAGTTGCTCTGTGATGAAAACACAGTAGTTGATAAGGGAGGAGATTAAAACACATATTGGCATCTCCAGCAATGTATAGGAAACTACTGCACTCAGTTTACTGATGTTAGACAGAACAATTTTTGAATTTATTTCAATTTCAATTTATTTTTGTTTATATAGTGCCAAATCACAAAAGAGTTGCCTCAAGGCGATTCACAGAAGTAAGGTGTAACCTTACTAACCCCCAGAGCAGCAGTGGTAAGAAAAACTCCCTCTAAGGAAGAAACCTCAAGCAGACCAGACTCAAAGGGGTGACCCTCTGCTTGGGCCATGGTACAGACACAAATTACAGAACAATTCACAAAACAAATATACAGGAAATGCTGTTGGTGCACAGTATTCTGTTTTTGTTATGTGATCATTCATTTTAGTTATTTGGCATGTAATTGTGTATGTAGTTATTGTAGTAATTATTTCTATACCTGTCCTGGCTGTGGTCTCTGTGTTTTTAATGTAACACGTCACGTGCACTGAGTCGCCATTCCCAGCTGTCATTGAGTCTCTGACTGGTGATCAGCTGAGAGGTGACTCGCCGTGCTGTTTGCACTCAGATGTGGCTGGCCGGTCCCCATCTGTACATACATATCGGCATTTCATTTAAGTGTCGCCCCATCCCTCCCACACGTGTTGGGATGGGAGCGGAGGGGAGGGCAAAACACATGCACGCCACATGTGTTGTGGGGGGAGCAGGGGGTTGACACACATGCGATTCGCACGCCACATGTGTTGAGGGGGGAGCCAACACTCTGGCACACCATGTGTGTTGCTTGGCACCGCCACACTCATGGTGCACTTTGACAAATTTCACAGCCAGCTCGAAAGCAGTCACATGCTCTCTATTTTCGTGCTGGCTGCACGAATGACCCCGCATTTCCTCCGTGAGTGGTACTGGATGTTCGTGTGTGGCATCTGGAATTTAACCGACACCTGCCAAGAGAGGGTTTGAATAGGCACTCACTGGGCACTATCTGTCTTTCTGCCGCTGGTGGGCGTGAATGGTTGTGGTGACAGGTGTACGAGGTGTTAGAGATGGCTCAGATTTTTCAGGAATGCATGCAATTCCTCCTTCACGCACCATTCGTCCTCATTCATGCTATGTGTAAAGGGGCCCTTAATGAAACTGCTAGGTTTTGAAGGTTTTTTATGGTTATATCATTTTTTCAATACCAATATTCATTTTTTAATACAATTTCCAATTGAATAATGTATTCTTTTAAGTGGTAACTGAGCATTCACAAAACACATGATATTTAGGAGTCTAAACTAAATGCAGACAAGATTCAAAACTTTTTTTTTCTCATAGAATTCCTACAGGGGTTTTGTGCTGCATTCAGAAACCTCAGAAGCTTGGAAAGACAGTCGAAAGCTGGAGAACACATATCGTACCATATAGAACGTCCACCCTTCTATAAGCCACAGCAATCCACATAAGCTGTCAGGCCCTCGAGACATGGTAAAAATAAAAACACAACTCACCTTTGTAATGCATCTATCTGTGCCTCAACACGCACTGGGACACCATCAGCCAGGCTGCCCCATGTGAAAATATCCGTTTGATCCTGTGATCAGCTATCCAAATGTCACATTCACCATGTAAGTTATAGTCGATATGACACGGTGTCCTTCGGTGCACCGCACGCCAAGCGGCCAGAAACAGCTGGACGCATAGACCCTTTGTGTGGCCAGCCGCTTTCACGTCCGTGCGGCTGGTTGATGTGTTCATGATGTGAGTGTATGGAGGCCCCACGTCCGTCTGGGACAGAGCTGCTCCAGGCAGGTGGCCCGCAGCAGCCTTGAACTTCGCTGGCCTGACCTTTGGTCACTGCGTGCATGAGGGAGGGAGGTTTTTTATTTTATTTCATTTCATTCATGTCATTTCATTAATTCCTTGACTTCTATGGACATGGGTCATGAAAAAAAGGAACAGAAGGATGATAATTCTTGTATTCTCTGTTCCTTATAACAGGAATTAAATATTAATAGACAAAGAAATCCATTTTCTTCCTCAATTGCAACACAGATGCAATCTCAGCTTCAAGTCATCAAGCATCAGTTAAACATCATTACCAGTAACATGATTGTCTAATATTTCAGCAGTATTTATTGTCCTTATAATGTTGTATAATCTGTAATTATTTTGTTCTTACACATTTTCTGAGATTTATAAACATTTGTACAACATATAATTGCTTTTGCTGCTGTGAGAGAGCACGTCATTGTGGATGCGGTATCACACCTGTCACCGTGGTCGTACGGCATCTGTACACAGCTGTCCAACCGTCTGTCCCTCCTGACCATGTCATAAGGCTTGGCATTTTCCCCATTCGGCCTGATTCGGGCTCATTTGTGTTATGTGTGAAGGCACCTTGAAATTTTCATTTTAAAGATACATTTTCGACATTAGTAACATTGTTGTGTAACCAGTGGCAATCATGGCTGTGACGTCAACTCAGTTACACCTGTACCACATTGTAATTTGTTGTTAACACCACAGCAGAGACATATTGACTCTGTTGTGGTGATAACCCAATTGAAAAACTGATGAGAAGCCGAAGGAACTTACTTTTAGTAATGGAGGTTCCACTAGTCCTAGGGTCCACTGGTCCTAACCTCTTTATATTATTTGATGGTGTATAGTACAACCCCAAAGTGATTTTAAAGTTCACAAATAAATGTAAAACTTTCAAATAGCTACTAAACCAGATCCAGTTTTTGTTCAATTTGCAAAAATAAAATGTATGATTCTGCTGACATACACAATTAATCACCTTTAATTATACTGTTGTCTATAAATCTATTGAATTGAAAATCAACAAATAATGATAATTCACCATAATTTAATGGTTTGTTTTAATTGTTATGCTTTTGTGACATTTAACCTACTATAGTGCAACATATAGCCTGCCATCAATGTAAAGGGAAAAAAAAAACTTCACCATGCTGTCTTTAATAGGACTAGTGGGAAGTTCCCAGTATGACCATGAGAAACTAAAAGCAGGAATAATTATGTGCATTTCAATCTTAATTACAATGCAGCCTTATTTTTCATACCTGGATTATTGTGTTAACCAGATTAAATTGTTGGCATTCTGTAATGATCCCAGATGATTTGGTTCTTAAAAACAGATGCTGGATTGATTGTAACAGCAATGCATGCAGAATGACAAACCTCCTCCTGAGTAGGTATGTTCATTGTGAACACCATTAGATGATGGATATACAATAGATGTCATTTTAGGAAGTCTGTCCAACCATTGGCATTGCCATTCTTTTGGGACGTTCCCGTTTCAATCAGTGCATTGATTGTTATGTGTCAACGCAGGTTGAGGAGCGGACCTGCGTCTGACAGAACCCAGCGGTAAAAATAACCAGAAGGCGGTTCCCAACAGAAACAATTTATTTTTCACCTGTGCTTACAAATGTAAAACATAAAAAGCGTCCCTCTGGTGGAGTGATAAGTGGCACGTTCTCCAGCGCCAGCAAGGATTAAAGCCCGGCGCTCCTGGACCCACTACCACCGCCAAACACCCCCCAGGTGGACACGACGAACCGATTCTCTGTGGAGCAAAGAGAAGGTGAGGTGAGTCAGCAGATACAACTCTATCTTTCGCATAACACACGCCATCAGCAACACACTTAGGTCAATGTTTCTTTTTATCTTTATACAAATGAGCAGCCTCTCACAACCAGTGGAGGATCACTTATCCTGCACGCCACCGCAGTGAGAAGCAAGCTACACAATTCTCTTCACAGTCTCAGTTTACTGTGTAACAAAACACCAAAATACTATCAACAATTACTTAATCACTTAATTACCTTTAGCGTGTGCTGACAGCATGTGTCCTCACCCTTCCCTGCTTCACGGGCTCGATATGTCAAACCCAGGCGCGATCCTCAGCGTCTCACAAACGAACGTCACAAGGTCGAGTTCCCGGCAGTTCTGCTCAAATCACAGGACTTATATGCAGAACGCCATCCAATTATCTGCTACAGCTGCAAGTCTTCAAGGCCGCACGTGAGCTCCTGCCACAGGTGTTCCACATGACGCTAATAAGGGTGAGGACTCTTCAGCCAGCACTTTCTCCACAGACAAATCAGCCCTCATGCCACCTGGAGAGCAAAGAAAAGAAAAGAACACCAACACAGCCAGCCACGCCCCCCCCCCCCAACACACAACAATTGATAATAATAACATTACAAGTAGGGAGAAGATTGTGCAGCTGTCATGCTTCTTCAGTGTACCCTGACTCACAATTATTAGTGATTTATTTTATTCATTTGGTAAGAGATAATTGCATTATATTTTGCTTTTTATGATACTTAAATAAAGCCTTGTCAGTTGACTGGTGGATTGTGTGTGTCACATGAGATTCATCATCAGTCATCTGTTTCAGCTTTCTGATACAGCCTCTTCAATTCTAAACACCCTTATTTAATTCTTAATATGTATATGTCGTGGACATGGACAACTCCCCCCAGTCACAGCCCTCTTAACTTAGCATTTTTTTTAAATGTAGATGTAAATTAATTTTCAAAGTTTTCAGCGAGTTGACAGTAGGGCTGTACAATATGGCCAAATTATTGTATCTCAATATTGTCATGTCAGTATGATATACGATATGACTATGATTTCACACAAAGTGCAGCAACAGTGAAAATTAAACATAAACAAAACAATTAATTATACCACACTCATTTTGCACTTGTCATAAGGGTAGGATACTGTGCCCTCCAAAAGTATTGGAACATTTGGTATTTTAACACATTTAATCTGTTTATGCCATTTCAAATACAAAAAATCTGAAGAATAAAAATTATCTTCCTCAAACGCAAACTGAAAGCAAATCTCTAAAACTTGATAATACCTGTAAATAATAATCACTTTTATTGCCAGTTTTCTTCAGACAAGTCATGGGATGGATACACGAACATTTCCAAGTCACTGAATATGTCTTGGACTTTACTTACATCAATTATGGAGAAATACAGAAGTTTCTTTCACCAAAACATCAAATCTAGGCTTTCATCTCAAAAGTACTTTCTGTCAAATTGTGGCTGAACTTTCACGTCTTCTTTTTAAGAAAATCCGCCTCTACACCACTTCATCAGGAAGTTGTATTTTATATTTTTAATTAATTTAAATCAAGTTGTAGACATTTGCTTTCAGTTTGAGTTTAAGGAAGATAACTTGAGATTTATTTATTTATTCATTTGTATTTGAAATGGAATAAACAAATTAAAATGTGTGAAATACCAAGTGTTCCAATACTTTTGCCTACAGTTGAGAAACACTCAATGGCATGTATATTTTTACGTGAAATGAGAGCAAAATTAAGAGGTTATTTCAAAATAAGGTCTCCAGAGAGAAAATTAAGAGGTTACACTGATTTTATACAGAACGGAGGAGGAGAAAATTAGGTGTATTTCTTTCAGCCTGAGCGTCTTCACGTTATCTTATATAAGCCAACAGAGCATTAATCAGCTGCTGTCTGCTCGTTTCATTCATTAAAATCACAGGAGAAACATGTACATATATAAGGCAACCTGAATTAAAGGAGAAATGCAGCTTTTAAGAACCTGGACCTCATTGCTGGCATAAAATATTGTCGTTTACTCACCGATATTACTTTGGAGTCCGTGGTTCAGATGATGTGTTCAGATTCAAATCTCAAACATTTTTCTTCTTCTACTAAGGTTGATTCGAACTTCTTGTGGTACACATCGCCAACTACTGTACAGGAGGGACCTAGTATTCAATACGAGGTCTGTTAGAAAAGTATCCGACCTTTTTATTTTTTTCAAAAAACTGATGGATTTGAATCATGTGTGCTTGCATGAGCCAACCTTGAACCTTCGTGCACATGCGTGATTTTTTTCACGCCTGTCGGTTGCGTCATTTGCTTGTAAGCAGCCTTTGTGTGAGGATGGATGGAGTCTCTCGTCGTTTTTTCTTTGCAAGGAAAATGGCGGAACGACTGGAGCAGCGCGACTGCATCATATTTTGCCAGAAACTGGGCGACAGCCAGGTGGAAACCATTCGGATTATTCAGACGGCTTTTGGTAACGATCCTCTGGGCATCACACAGATTAAGGAGCGGTACAACCGGTTTAAAGACAGCCACACAACGGTGGAGAGCATGCTGCGCTCCGGTCGGCCATCAACACGCTGAAATAACCAGATCATTTCCAAAGTGAACGCTGTGGTGATGTGGGACCGTCGTGTGACTATCCGAGAAATTGCGGAAGAGGTGGACATCAGCACTTTTTCGGCACATTCTACTGTGACAGAAGATTTTGCCATGAAAAGAGTTGCAGCGAAATTCATCTGCACGAAGCTGATGGCGCAGCAAAAGCGCCTCCGTGTTGAAGCCTCACAGGACATGTTGGGACATGCCCAGCTCATTCACCATTCCGAAAATTCAGACGGCTTTCAGTGGATTTTCAGTCGTGTGACTATCTGAGAAATTGTGGACAAGGTGAGCATGTCACAACATGTCCTGTGAGGCTTCAACACGGTGGTGCTTTTGCTGCGCCATCAGCTTCGTGCCGAAGCCATCGGCATGAATTTCGCTGCAACTCTTTTCATGGCCAAATCTTCTGTTACAGTGGAATGTGCCGAAAAAGTGCTGATGTCCACCTCTTCTGCAATTTCTGGGATAGTCACACGACGGTCCCACATCACCACAGCATTCGCTTTGGAAATGATCTGGTCATTTCAGCATTGGATGTCTTTAAACCGGTTGTACCACTCCTTAATCTGTGTGATGCCCAGAGGATTGTCACCGAAAGGCGTCTGAATAATCCGAATGGTTTCCAACTTGCTGTCGCCCAGTTTCTGACAAAATTTGATGCAGTCGCGCTGCTCCAGTCGTTCCGCCATTTCCTTGCAAAGAAAAAAACGACGAGAGAAAAGTCACGCATGAGCACGAAGGTTAAAGGTTGGCTCATCAAATCCATCAGGTTTTTGCAAAAAATAAAAAGGTCGGATACTTTTCTAACAGACCTCGTATGAGTCACCGATTTAAAAATGCAGCTCTTTTCAACCGAATGTGCGGTGCTTTGACATGTCAAGCATCTATGTCCAATCAGATTTCAGGGGACTGGCCTCCACTCTAGCTCCGCCTATGCCAGAAAGTGTTAAACATTTGACATTTCCTGTTTCACTGTGGACTCAAAATTTGGCACTTCCTGTTTTAGTCTCAACTTGCCACCTAATTCCCACGAGATCCCATGAGATCTCATCTCATGGCATCCAGAAAGTGTTCAACATTTGACATTTCCTGTTTCACTGTGGACTCAAAATTGGCCATTTCCTGTTTGGGACTCTCTGTACCATGAGCGAGCTTTGCGCTGCGGCACAGCACTTTGTAATATTAACATGTTATAACAGGCTAAAACAAATGAGTTAAAGTGACTAATACATTAATGAATTGCACAGTGCATAGGCCGCGCATTTATTATACTTGTCTCCCAAACAGAATATCTCTGGTTCAAGGCGGGCCATCCTTCATTCTCCTTGTAAAATAAATCATCATGTGTATCCAAAACTGAACCTCCTGTGGTGATGACTCCAAGCATAATGGAGGAAGCCCAATGAAATCTCAGTGAATCCTTTTAATGTGTGTGTTTATCTTTATTTTTTAAAGAGAATTAGTCTGGCAACCATAAAGCGGGGGTGGTGGCCAAGTGGTTAATGCGCTTGGTTTCAGTTCAGAAGGTTCCGGGTTCAAATCCCACCCCTGCAACATTTCTCCATGTAATGTGGAGTTGCGTCAGGAAGGGCATCCGGCGTAAAACTTGTGCCAATTCAACATGCAGATCCACCTTGGATTTGCTGTGGCGACCCCAAGTGCAAACAAGGGAGCAGCCGAAGGGACTCACTATAAAGCACTTTGTGACTTTTTTTGTCTGTAAAAACAGCTAAATAAATTAATTTTAATTACATACCATGTTTTCTGGAGTATGTCAGTTTTTTAATAGTTTTGGTTGTCCTGCAACCTATACTCCAGTGTTAAGGCACCTTGACACTTGCACAAATTTAATCCCCACACTGGCATGCAATCTTACATAGCAATGAGTAACTTTGTCGTAAACCGCGTGAACTGTGCATGACTGCATGCCAATGTGCAAAGAAAATTTTGAAATGTTCAGAACTCCTGGCACTCATATTTACAGATAAATTATGTAACTCATAAGAAGGAATGAAAATGCACCTGCTTTACCAATCCATTACAATATGTAATAAATAATTACCTTTGAAACAAGCTTCCAAATGCATTCTCCACCGCACGACGCGCAACAGACAACCTGCAGCTTAGATAAGGGACTTACAGTCTGGCAACCATAGCTGGAATTTAATAGTAGGACATAAATGTAATCCTTTTATAGTAATAAGGTGTTGCATGTTCTTGTAGAATAACAGTATAATTCTGGCAATTCCAGCTGCCAGTACCTTACTGTAAATTAGCAAGGGGCATGTTTTTGTAGTGGTGTGGATGTACAGAATCATCTTGGATGAATGTGACTCCAGCCTGTCTAAACAACGTATCACTGGAGTTCAAGGAACCAAATTAACTGGACTTGCATGACAGGAATTAATGGATCCTGGACTCCACGGTTTATCTTGGATTTTTTAATAATAGGGCCCAGATTGTGCTCAACTGAATTAAAAACTTAGTTAATGCTTAATAAAACTGGAAGAGTTCAAGGTCTGGTTGACTGTTGGGTTGAATATGGGATGGGCATGCCCAGGTTTTGACTATGGTAGTCCAATGACCAACCAGATTTTTGGTAACTTTACCTTTTGACCCTTGTACAACTTGAAATTGACCTTTGTTACCATTTTCACTTTTTTTTACCCCATAACTCCAAAACATTCAGTCATATAGTGAATCTTAATGATCAGACAAATAATGATGATATACATTTCAATATGATTGGAGAATGTTTGAATTTTGGCCCCTGCGTAACCCTTCATTGACCCCTTTGTGGCTATAGCTACCACCCTGTGATGGCCATCATACATTTTTGTGTACACCATGCTATACTGAGGCTGGACTGTAAGTGTTGTTTTGCCACTTTAAGTGGTACTGATTAGGTCAAAATTAGATGGACTATAGGACTGAAAGGGATGTTTTTCTTTACAGAACATAATTTTAGCATAATTAATTACATCACCTACAGTGAGGCAAATAAGTATTTGATCCACTGTCGATTTTGCAGGTTTTCCAACATACAAAGAATGGAGAGGTCTGTAATTTTTATCGTAGGTCCATTTCAACTGTGAGAGACAGAATCTAAAAAAAAAATAATAAAAAAATAAAAAAATACAATTGTATGATTTTTAAATAATTAATTTCTCTCTCACAGACCTGTTAGTTTGTCTTTAAGAAGCCCACCTGTTCTGCACTCTTTACCTGTCTGAATTGCACCTGTTTGAACTTGTTACCGGTATTAAAGGCACCTGTCCACACAACTCAATCAATCACACTCCACCCATCCACCATGGCCAAGACCACAGAGCCATCAAAGGACACAAGGGACAAAATTATAGACCTGCACAAGGTTGGGATCCTGATGTCCTGGGTCCCCTGGGTTCCAACAGTCACTCCTGTGTGAAGAACCTTGAGGTGATTTTTGACAGCCATTTTAAATTTGATAAGCAGATCAGTGCTGCTGTTAGAACAAGTTTCTTCCAACTCCATCTCCTACCCAAGTCCAAGCCATATTTCTCTAGGATTGACCTTCATAAGGTTATCCACACCTTCATCACAAGTAGACTAGATTATTGTAACTCTGTACGTGGCTTGGATCAGAAATCTCTAAACCGTCTCCAGCTTATTCAGAACGCTGCTGCTTGTCTTCTTTCAGGAAATAAAAAGTCCAACCACATTACGCCGGTCTTGGCTACTCTTCACTAACTTCCGGCCCATGAATGGGTTGATTTTAAACTTCTTTTGATTATTTTTAAAGCCCTCAATGGCCTGGCCCCAGTGTATCTTTTAGAGCTTCTTTTTCCTTACACCCCAACCAGAGCCTTAAGGTCTTCTGACTAACTGTTGCTGGAGGTGCCTAAAACCAGATTAAAGATGAGATCTGACAGAGCCTTTGCAGCGGCTGCCCCCAGGCTCTGGAATAGTCTCCCCTTTAACCTCCTAAGACCCGGAGGTTCTCATGAAACAAAACTTAGTTTATGGTCTAGACAACCAAAAATGTCATGTCATGTCATATGTGGATGCCAGGCCCTAGGAGGTTAATATTCGATCATCCCTGTCCCTAGAGACTTTTAAAACCTCTTTACAAACCTATTTCTTTTCTCTGACATTTCCTAAGTGAACAATTACATCTCTGTTTCACCTTAGTATTTCTTCTGTTTTTCCTGTTGCTAATGCTGACAAATTTACTTTATTTGGAGTCTTTCAGTAGAATGGCCCAAGGAGAGGGTCCCTTTGATTCTGGTCTGCTTGAGGTTTCTTCTTCAATATCATCAGAGGGAGTTTTTCCTTACCACTGTTGCCTGTGTGCTTGCTTTAGCGGTTGGTAAGGTTAGACCTTACTTATGCGTTGCACCCGACGCAGCTTTGTTGTGATTTGGAACTATGTATAAAAAAATAAAATTAAATCAAATTAAATGATTTCCTGCTACTTTTTACTCTTTATTTTACTTTGTCTTTTATCTATTTTATTGCCTGTTGTAGTTTTATTGTCGTTGTTTTAATTCATTTATTTATGACTGGGGTAACTTGGTACCCATTTTTTGATTACAGTTGTATGCAAAAGTTTGGGCACCCCTGATCATTTTCATGATTTTCCTTTATAAATCATTGGTTGCCTGGATCAGAAATTTCAGTTAAATATATCATATAGCAGACAAACACAGTGGTATTAGAAAAGTGAAATGAAGTTTATAGGATTTACAGAAAGTGTGCAATAATTCTTTAAACAAAATTAGGCAGGTGCATAAATTTGGGCACCTCAACAGAAAAAAATACATTAATATTTAGGAGATCCTCCTTTTGCATAAATAACAGCCTTTAAACACTTCTTATAGCTTCCAATGAGAGTTTGGATTCTGGTTGAAGGTATTTTGGGCCATTTTTCTTTACAAAACATCTCAGATTTGTTGGTTTCCGAGCAGTCTGGGGACTGAGATGGCCATTCCAGAATGTTGTACTTGTTCCTCTGCATGAATGCCTTAGTAGATTTTGAGCAGTGTTTAGGGTCGTTGTCTTGTTGAAAGATCCAGCCCCGGCGCAACTTCAACTTTGTCACTGATTCATGAACACTGTTCTCAAGAATCTGCTGATATTGACTGGAATCCATGTGACCCTCAACTTTAACAAGATCCCCAGTACCTGCACTGGCCACACAGCCCCACAGCATGATGGAACCACCTCCAAATTTTACTGTAGGTATTAAGTTGTTTTTCTTGGAATGCTGTGTTCTTTTTCAGCCATGCATACCACCACTTATGTCCAAATAACTCAATTTTAGTTTCATCAGTCCACAGCACCTTATTCCAAAATGAAGCTAGCTTGTCCAAATGTGCTTTAGCATACCTCAAGCAACTCTGTTTGTGGTGTGTATGCAGAATAGGCTTCCTCTGCATTCCAGCATCATACAGCATCTCTTTGTGCAAAGTGCGCTGTATAGTTGAATGATGCACAGGAACACTATCTGCAGCAAGATCATGTTGTAGGTCTTTGGAGCAGGTCTGTGGGTTGGCTATGACTGTTCTCACCATCCTTCGCTTCAGCTTATATGAGATTTTTCTTGGCCTGCCACTTCAGGCCTTAACTATTACTGTGCCTGTGGTTTTCCATTTCATCACTATGCTCCTCACAGTGGAAATTGACAGCTGAAATCTCTGAGATAGCTTTTTGTTTCCATCCCCTAAACCATGATGTTGAACAATCTTTGTTTTCAGGTCATTTGAGAGTTGTTGGCTCCCATGTTGCCACTCGTTAGAAGAGATGCAAAGAGTGGAAACATTTCCAAATGGCCACTTTAAATACCCTTTCTCATGATTGGATTCACCTATGTAATGAGGGCAAGGGTCAATGAGCTTGCCAAACCAATTTTGTGTTCCAGTAATTACTCCTAAATGTATTCAAATCAATAAAATGACAAGGGTGCCCAAATTTATGCACCTGCCCAATTTTGTTTAAATAATTATTGCACACTTTCTGTAAATACTAGAAACTTCATTTCACTTCTCAAATATCAGTGTGGTTGTCTGCTACATAATATATTTAACTGAAATTTCTGATCCAGACAACTAATGATTTATAAAGTAAAATCATGAAAATCAGCAGGGGTGCCCAAATTTTTGCATACAACTGTATGTACAGCACTGTGGTAGACTGCTGTCGTTTTAAATGTGCTTGAGTTGAGTTGAGTTACGAATGCAGTTCAAAGGTAGTTAGAACACACTACACTTCAAACTCCACAGCTCCATGGGGCTGTGCGTGATCAACCTCCACAGCTGAATGGGGCTGCAATGTTTCCGAATGCACCTCGACACTTCTAGAATGTGGGTCGAATTTTCATTTGGAGGGGATTTGGGCTCATTCGGCCTCCATGACAGGGGTATTAACAATTGTTAATTAAACAGCCACACAGACCTCTTATGGGTTTAAAACAGTCTAATAATGCTTGGTTCATGGTGTTTTTCATCCAGATTTTAATGTCCAATGGGCAGATTTAAAAATGAATTCAATAAGACAATTATTAAAGGGGACTGTATCAGATTAAATTTTATCTCTCTTTTACATTTTCACATGTTTGATATTTAATACTTAAAATCTCCAAACTCACACATTTCTGAGTTTTATGTAGATATTCTACTGACTTAAGCAGAATTTATGGCTGACACCGCTTGTTTCACACCTTTGTGACATATGTAACAGAAATAACCCATCCCCTAATATGCTCTAATTTTACCTCAGATTATTTACACCCCTCTCCCCCTTCTACACACTCGCATGCGCGCGCACGCGCGCACACACACACACACACACACACACACACACACACACACACACACACACACACACACACACACACACACACACACACACACACACACACACTTTCTAAATAGCACAGGATTATAGCTGTGTTCCAAAATGACAAAAAACCCTCATATGCAATGTGAAAATCGCTACATGACACACACACACACACACACACACACACACACACACACACACACACACACACACACACACACACACACACACACACACACACACACAGACAAGGGCCGATAACCGGTTTCACAGTATACTGCAGTATTAAAAAGCCACGGTATCAAAACCACTAAAATTTTCCATTATACCGCCCCTACGGTATGAGCAGGTTATGAGAATTCTTGACAAGCAGAGTGGGGGCAGCCACTGACACCCTTCCCACTGGCGTGCACCTCTGTCTCTGTTTTACAAACAGGCAACTAACGTTAGCTAGCTCTGCATCATGGCTGAAGGAGGCGAAGACTGCGCTGAACTTTTCCATCCATGTAAAAGGACCAAGTTGGCTTTTTCATTTTATTTTCCACAGAATAGCCCTTCAAGCCAAAAACGGTGGCAACAAAGCACCATAGCTATGGCCTGTGTCAGACACAAAGCGATTCAAGATACCCACAAAGGATTACATGGAAGAAGTAAACTTTATCTCATCTTTGAAACCACTGAGAAGTACAAGCGGTGGACTCGAGTCGTGCTTGTGGTCGACCAAATTTCTCCCACAAACATGTCAAGAAGGCCAAATACATCTATTCCAAGCACTTTGTTGGTGAAGCTGGGCCAATATTGAGCATCCGGAGTTCCGGATGTTATTCCAGTCATGTTTCTCCCTAAGCAAGTAAGTCATGTTTGCCCCAGGGCAGAAGCTATATTTCTAAAAGAGTGACTGTTATTTTGGTATTTTCTCTAAATTTATCAGTGGTATAGTGCTCGTAGCAGTAGACATCACGTCAATTAGTGCGCCTGAATCACGGGCGCTTCATATGCAAATAGCCATAATGTTTTTAAACCACATTTTAAAACTATACATAATACCATGAAACTGCAGTATTTTTGCCCACTGTTATCATACGGTCCAAATCTCATACCGGCCCATGCCTACACACACCACCACCTTAACTGAAGTGATAAAAATTTCACAAATCTTGTAATGAATTAGTTGAATTATTTAAATTGCATGACGGTACTAATTAATATGCATTTTAATATTATAGGAAACACAAGTCAATCAGAAATTAACCAGATTTTGTATCCTGCCTGTTAAAAATAATGAGATGTTGATAGCATCAACACTCTTTTCCTGAATTAGGTGACATTCCTGGAAAATCACATGGAAAGTCATTACTCTCTATATATATACACACACACACACACACGCACACACATATATATATATATGTATGTGTAAAGTTGTGTGAACATAGATCTTTACTACATCTAAATTGTAAGTGGTTCATAGCATTGTGTTTCCATGCAATTCTGGAGCAAAGTGAACTAAATCAGGGTAAGTGTGTACTTTTAAATTATTAAATTAAACATACAAAGTACCAAAACACAATAATTCAAAACACAACATTTAAGTGAGAGAATTTGACTGCCTCATGATGACCTTCCGTCCCCAGGTGAAATGGACTTTTTTACTTCCTCTGTCTGTGTGGAATAATCAGTCATATCAAGGACAACCTCTTAAATTTTATCTTGGATTCTGGGTCATTTCTTTGTTTCCTCTTGCAAAACATAATAGGGTATTTTAATATTGGTCAAAAACTATTCCTGGAACATAGAGTAAAGCAGTCAATCAGTAATGCTAATCCCTTTGTTATGTTCAGGAGTTGTTTGGCCTTGGTGGAGGTCTAGAGAGCACGCTTGAAGTCCCTTCATCTCGTATTTCACATGACACAAAGTGGCTAAAATTAGCTTTTTACAGCACTGTAAATATGATATTCATTATATCCTGGACATTCCTACATAAGCATTTTACCTTTTTATATTTCTGTCAAACGCAGTCAGCGCTGCACCGCAATCAACCCGGTGCCTGCAGAAGAACAAGTCGAACTATATAACCATGAAAGAACATTTCCTGTGTGTGGCTTTTTTTTTCACTGGCTGCCTTTACGACGAGCAGCTTTTCACAGTCTGAGTGAAGTGTCTGGGGCCACACACGAGGGCTATCATTCAGCTGCCGAGTCTGCCAAAGCCGCTCTGTAGCATCGCAGCTGAGCACGCTGTCTTCTCAGTGCTTTCATAACGTCAAGGCCTCTGTGTCATGAAAAGACAAAGACCCACACAAGTCACAGTGGGCACATTTTTTTTTTAATTTGGTAACTTGTGAGATGGTCTCGGGTTACATTTCTGTTGATACATATTACGCAAGTTGTGACGGAGGGGGCGTAAAAAAAAGAAGAGCACAAGATCACTGAACAGCTTCCATTTTCCCAGAGGAGGAGACTTCCAAAGGTCACGATGCCCTTTCGTAAGCTGATTTACATTGATCAACACTGTCTACAGATGTTTATGTACGCAAAGGTTTGCAGAGAAACCTCACCATAAATCAAATGCATGGAGAAAACTCTTGAACACCCTTCTTGTGCATGCAGCACCAACAGTAGCTGCAGCAAAAAGTGTTATTTTCCGATGCATCCCCATGTGTTGGGTTTGAGTTTCCCCTCCTCGAGTTCATTTGCATTTCATGTGTATCAAAGTGTGATGCATCTCACAAGGAATTAGACTGTGAATCCCAGCGGTTACTTGAAATACTGACAGAACAAATAAAGAGGAAACATAAATTCCACTCGACGCTCATTCATTCAGTCTGTTCTAGCGATGTGGAGCAATTTGTCTCATTAATGTATCACTGCTCCTGAGTTCATTTGTGGTTCTGTGTATGGCGTATTCAGGTTTGTTTGTTTTGCCATGGTAACATCTGTATGTACATGTGATAAAGCTTTCAATCCAGAGGTGTCCTATAGTGACACATTTGGCATTTTGTTTCTCTGTGTACCACAAACACTAGTATGAATACATCACCTTTCAGTTGGTCACTATGTCTTTAACTTTGGATGACCTTTAAAGTTCAAACGCGAGGCCAGATGTTGAACTCAGATTCATCAAGGGGTTCAATTTTGGACAAAACTGATCAAATGTCAAGGCCACATAGAACCATATATTATGATATCTTTGAGTCATGTCAGGTCTGGGGGCATGTACTGGTGTCCAGGTCATTGGTCTCCAGTGACCTTGCCTCCCCATGTCTTTCTTATCCCGCGTGTCTGTTGATTTGAAAGAAGGTTTTGACAGTTATTTAAATTTAAAAAACAATTACCCTGAGGGCTAAACCACTGCTCAGAAATTTATTAAACAGAATTTAAATGTCACAGAATTAAAAATAATTCAAGTTTTACAGATTGAGTGAGACAGATTGAGGAAAGAGGAACCCCGAACAGTGGGCTGGGCTCTGGTTTTATACCCCTCTGTCTTCCTATGCTAATACAATGATTCATGCAAATCTGAGGCATTGTCCTTCATCTGAGTGGTCTTCATCCCTCTGCCTCATGGCATTGGTCCTGCCCACATGCGCCGTGGAATCTTCTTGCTTACTCTTTCTCCTAAAGTGACACCTGTGGCTAAACTGATAGGAAATTGTTTTAAGCAGAAAACTGCTAACTGAAGGACTGTCAGCAAATCTCATCACCGTGGTTAGGCCACAAGAATATTAGCACATCTGAAAATTGCACAACATTCTGACAAACAAGTCTCATCATACCCGTGTATCAAGTTTAGTCTCCTTATCTTGCTGACTGTGGTCAGTAGTGGCATCATGTTCCATATGCGTTTGCAACATATGGATGTTTCTCAAAGTATCTTTCTGGGCCTCACTGAAAAAGGGCACATCATATTTATAACACTTTGAAAATTATTATATAAGTAAATCATCTTTATAACAGCATGAAACTAAACTATTAAAGCAAAAGCAAATCTTGAAACAAAAGCAAACATAATCATAAACATAACATGCCTTTAATTTGGTACGCACAATACACAGTTCAAAAGCATACAAACATATATTTCAGAAGTATTTGAACATATAGATATCATGTAATTAAACTTAGCTATTGATTACATGTTTAATATGCATTGATAAATATTGATCACTATGAGCATATGAGTAATATACCCTTGAACAGCAACAAGCTCTATTAATATATAAATGATCACTTCCAAACATTAGAACACACTCATAAATGTAGCAATACGAGGTCTATTAGAAAAGTATCCGAACTTATTATTTTTTTCAAAAACCATATGGATTTGAATCACGTGTGATTACATCAGACATGCTTGAACCCTCGTGGGCATGCGAGAGTTTTTTCACGCCTGTCGGTTACATCATTCGCCTGTGGGCAGTCTTTGAGTGAGGAGTGGCCCACCCTCTTGTCGATTTTTTCATTGTTTATGAATGGCTCAGAGACTGCTGCTTTGTTTGATCAAATTTTTTTCAAAACTGTAAGGCACAACTGAGTGGACACCATTTGATAAATTCAGCTGGTTTTCGGTAAAAATTTTAATGGCTGATGAGAGCTTTTGGTCTAGTAGTGTCACCGTAAGGACGGCCCACGGCGCCTGACAGCGATCTGCGCTTCGAGGCGGCAGCGTCTCGCCATTTCAAGTTGAAAACTTCCACATTTCAGGCTCTGTTGACCCAGGAAGTCGTCAGAGAACAGAGAACTTTCAGAAGAAGTCGGCATGAGGAGTTTATTCAGACATTCCATTGTTAACGGACATTTTGTAATGAAAGAATGTGCGGGCAGAGTTGCATGTCGGGCTGGACCCGACCGCGGGGGGTCGCGACAGGAAAAACACCTCCGTTGGAAAACTTAAAGGGCAAGTTGGAACATACCCAAGCTGTTAAACAATTTCTCAGTTACTCACTTGTTGAAAGCCATCAAAAGCCGCCTGAATTTTACAAATGGTTTTCAACACGGAGGTGTTTTTCCTGTCGCGGTGCACACAGATTTGCCGAGTCGTCACGGAAACGACTCGGCAAATTTGCGCACACGTCTTTCATTACAAAATGTCCTTAAACAGTGGAATGTCTGCATAAAGTCCTCATGCCGGCCTCTTCTGAATCTTCTCTGTTCTCTCACGACGTCCTGGGTGAATTAAGCCTTAAATTAGGATGTTTTCAGGTCGAAACAGGCCGACGACGGCGCCTGGAAGCGCTGTGCGACGTCCCGCTCCGTGGGAAGTCCTTACACCGACAGAAACACCCCATAATCTCTCATCAGCCGTTAAACTTTTCACCGAAAACCAGCTTAATTTCTCGAATAGTGTCGACTCGGATATTCCTTACAGGTCCAGAAAAAATGTTGATAAAGCAACGTGCGCCGTCTCGAGCAGCGTGTGAAACAAAGGAATTCAGCCGAGAGGGCGGGACCACATCTCACTCAAGGCCTGCCCACAGGGAAATGACGTCACCGACATGCGTGAAAAAACTCACGCATGCGCACGAGGGTTCAAGCATGATTGGTGTAATCGCACGTCATTCAAATCCATATAGTTAAAAAAAAAAAAGGGTCGGTTTATTACCTAATAGACCTCGTATATTCTTGGCTCAATAAAAGATAAAGAATAATAGGATGATTCTGAATGGGGGGAAAAAGCACAAATGATTAATACATATTTAAGCACATTTAGGATATATTCCTTCAATTCCCCCTTTTGACCTCTGATACCAGAGGTCAACACCTTAAGGCATGGTTTCCAATTCAGGTCAATTTAATATGATAATTCAATTCCCGACAATGATCCAATACTCCAATCAAAGCAACACACTGCCAGACATATAGGCATACAGGCAAACATCAATTTTACCCCACCACAGTACCCCTATGCTGTACCTTCATAGCCAGTCCAAGTGAGTCAGAGTCTCACAGAGACAAGGTCGAGTAATCATGACTGTGCCTGCCTTAGGTTGTCCCAGGGTTTAAGATGGGATCTTACCCGTCATGGGCTATCCAGCCTTCCAAAACTCACCTGAAAAAAGGACACCTGATTCACACCTGTTTGTTCCACAAAATTGACAAACTCACTGACTGAATGCCACACTACTATTATTGTGAACACCCCCTTTTCTACTTTTTTTTACTAACAGCCCAATTTCATAGACTTAAAAGTGTGCATATCATGAATGCTTGGTCTTGTTGGATTTATGAAAATCTACTGAATCTACTGGTACCTTGTTTCCCATGTAACAATAAGAAATATAATCAAAACCTGGATTAATCTTTTTAGTCACATAGCACTACTATTATTCTGAACACTACTGTATATAGTAACAAAAATGGTGTAAGCAGTTCTTCGTTGCCAGATTTAAGAACAGCAAGCATTCTTCATTGCACAGTGCATCATGGAAAACATCTACAGTGTATATTAGTGACTCACTAAAAAGTAAAAGAAAAAATAAATAAATAAATAAAAATTGCTAGAAGAAGAGAGAAAAATAAAACATAGAACACTGTAATAGCAGTAAAAACATATCAGTCTTCTTGAAGGTCTGGTTACATTAGGAGCATGCTGTGACATTTAATAGGGGTGAGGGCCCCCCAATTTGTTATCTAAGGCAGTAGTGATGCATTTGAGAGACAAATGTCTTATACAACGGACCAGTACAGTTACTGATACAGTCAGAGAAATTAGAATTGAAACTACCAGTCCTTTCCACTTGACAAAATGTTTGTAAAACCAGTCAACTATTATGTTCTAAATTGCAGATTTTTCAGCCAGTTCCTCAGAGAGTGTCTGTTAGTCCTGTCAGGGCTCTGGTTACAGAACCGCCAAATACAACACTGTTTTAGGGATAAATGCACAGCACTTTGTGGCCAAACGTGTGGCATACCCCCCCTCAGCTGTAACAAAGTCCAAGCTAATCTCTTTGGGTAATCCATTAATGTAGCTTTTAGTTGTTCATATCATCCAGTCACAGTGTCTGGTCAGATTATTCAATTTTTGCACATTTAAGTCACTGTAAAACTCAATGAGTGAGTTACACTCAAACCATTTGAGGAAACCGATTGCCGTAAACCATTTGAGTTTGCCAACTTTGATAAAATAATTTTCAACAATTTAATTGTTAAAGTTTTAGTAGCTTAACAATTTATAGTTAATTAAATGTATTTAAATCTAATTTATGTTTTTCAATTAAAAAATGACAAATTTCTGCCTAAAAAATTGGAATTGCATTTTGGATTAGATCTTCTGATGCATTCCTTAGTTTACTTGTTGTCTCTGCGTTGTGTTGTTATGAGTCTGCCCATTCACTCCCCTCTGGATGCAAACTCACGATCTCTGGCATGGAAGTCAAACTCTTTAACCAAAAGGCCAAAACCCAGGGCTCTGGCCTTGTGACCAGAGAATCCTTTTGAGCTGTTGGGAGTGAGATTTATTAACTACATATGCACAGCGACACCTGGAATGCACTGGAAATACATCACCAACACTTAAATGCCCCAAACTTTAGATGCACTTAAAGGAACTGAATTGTTATGACAACAATTCATTTTTGAGTTAGTTTAATTAAATGAGTAACTATAACTTTTTTCATAATTTTTTTCCATTAACTTAATTATTGTATTAAAATGGAGTGTTCAGTTTAACAGTGAATGGTTATAATTAAATCTATCCACATTTTTTTGGTTATCCTGTACCCCTACCAGATGGTTGTGTTGTGTGGGCCGCCAGAAGAGGAGGTACTGCTGGCCCACCACCAGAGGGCGCCCTGCCTGAAGTGCGGGCTTCAGGCACGAGAGGGTGCTGCCGCCACGGACACAGCCGGGAGTGACAGCTGTTACTCATTATTTCCTGACAGCTGTCACTCATTCTTCATCATCTCACTCCATAAAACCCAGACGTCATCTCCACCTCATCGCCGAGATATCGTACTTCAATGGAGGTAATATCCTCAGCCATTTGTGTTTACCTATAATCTGTACATTGTGAGTGTTTGCAGGCGTACCGGTCCCTTGTTTTGTGGAGGCTGAGTGAGTGCAGGACGGCACTCTTTTCCTCTGAGGGATCACTGCAAACTCATCAGCATATTGAGTGAGAGGTGGAGGTGGCATTCCCACCGTTGTTGTTACTGGGTGTACACACACCCACACTTGACTGTCTTTGTTCTTCGCCAGCAGTACCAGATCCGACAGTCGGGGACGGTGATCACCTGGGAATTCGGGACTTGGCGGCTCCAGTATTCACCAGGTTTGGTGGCGGCGGAAATCGTGTGGTTCCGGCTCTTCTCAGGACAGACGTCTTCTATCCTCGAGCCTGCCCACACGTCACCTTTGTGGATTGACTGTAATCATATTCTGAGATTGTCTGTGTATTCGTTGTGCACCTTCACAACATTAAATTGTTACTTTTTGGCTCATCTATTGACCGTTCATTTGCACCCCCTGTTGTGGGTCCGTGTCACTACACTTTCACAACAGGTTGACTACAATTTGATCCACCAATTTATATCCATCATCCACCCCCTTTTTACCCCAGGAAACTACAGTCATCACAAGGGATACAACAATAGAAAAACACAGACATTGGATTCACTTAGTTATTTATATTTTTTTTTTTGTAGTTTCATATTCAGATTATCAAATAATAATATTCCTCTCAAGTTGTAACTGGAGTCCTTCATTTTAAACAGATTTGGAACATGTTGGAATCGTTTGTGTTTTTTTTTGTTGCTACGTATTGTACTGTGATAAACTAAGTCCATGAATTTTCAGAATGTTCCAGTAAATAAAATAATGGGTTAGATAAGGTTTTATTACTGATGGTTACCTTTTGCAATAACAATGTTGCATTAGTATTTTTTTATATATGTTCCCCAACCCTAAATGCAGTATGTCATAGATGGCGCTATTAATGAATAATATAAAGTGAATAATTAAGAATTGTAAATTCTTAATCATCACTTAAATGGATCTCCGGAAGAAGCTGAAATCATAATGGTAAGGGGACTTGGAAAGATTTAAGTCATGAGTATTTGTTTGTTAATGGTCATGCCTGCGCTGTCAAAGGAATTTGAGTATAATTTTTCCCATAGCATGCAAGTGTTTAAGTGTTTACATCATGTAGCCAGACTTAAGTTGACTGTTTTTTGTTTGTTTGTTTTTAGCCCTACTGCATATTGCTTTCTCCCAATTACATTTATTTATTTGTTCAACAAAGTCGCTTAAAGCTGCACAATTAGTTTGGGGAGGGAAGTAATTTGGAATAGTTAAAAAAAAAGCATAATCCTTTTTTTCTAAAGTGAGAGAGACTGTCTATGAATATCAGTTAAGAGCCCTGTGTCACTGGCGTTTAGGAGGATTTGCGTAAGGATTGCGCACAAAATTGGCTCATATTCGCTTAACTTCTACAATATGCGTGAAACATGCTTGTATGAGTCGGCCGACACCCGCACACGTCTGCATTTATCTGCAGAGGCACGTTTTTCCGTTACCAAGATTTTTGAGCTACACAAAATTTTGGCTGCGGATGACATCCGCCTTACATACTCCATACATACTCAATACATACACAAACATACTCAATCTATCCGCTGTATATTCGCCGTCATCTGCTGATATCCTCAACTGACAGGGATTTGCGGCTTGGCAGAGGACCAGTGTTGTATAAAGTACCGGAAAATCACACTTAAGTAAAAGTACAGATACCCATTAAAAAAATGACTTTGGTAGAAGTGCAAGTCACCAATTGAAATGCTACTCAAGTGAAAGTCTTAAAGTATCTAGTATTTATTGTACTTAAGTACGACAAGTAATGTACAACTAAATGTACTCAAGTATTGAAAGTAAAAGTACAAGTAAATATTAATAATCAAAAACAGACTGATTTTTTTTTATATTGCAAAGTTTATCTAGGCTTGTAAATGACTGGTAGTATTAGTCAAAGTACTGAAAATTTAGCAAATCACACAAAAACACTTCAGAAACAAGGTTTCAAAACCTAAACAAGAGTAGGCTACTCACTAGGTGTTCACAGGAAAGTTATTTATTTCTATATGTATTTATTTATTTTCATTGTTACATGGTTTTATCTTTTCTGTTTTGTTTCATCAGGTTCTTTTTGTATCTTTCTCTCAAACTGTATTGTAACATTATTAGTCTGTTATTATTAACTATTATTGTCTATTATGTAGACTATTATTGTTGTTGCTATTATTAATATATGAATAAAAAAAAAAAATACAATTTGACTCTTTTACAACAACGAACGCTGAGCCATTAATTATACAGAAAACAAATCAACACAAATGTGCTGATGCGAACAGCTTAATGCTAACTTTAACATTGAAAACGCCATAGACATGCTAACGCGTTAGCATTGGTCCCATTTTTAAGTTATAAAATACATCTATCAACCGTTTCAGAAGACCATAACAGGTCGGTTTAACATAAAAATATTAAATATTACTCACAGACATATGCTCTTCAGGGTTTTAGCAGGGAAAAATTAGGATAAAGCGACAATGAATCCACGAATCGTACATCGAAGCACTGCTTCGATCTGCGAATCACTGCTTCGATCTGCGAATCACTGCTTCGATTGGTTCAAGGTTCAAAGCAAAGCCACGCTGCAAAAAAGTTGATTACAGATCTGCTGCAGGTCTGTAATCAACCTGGGTACCAGCTTAATTAGTTAAAAGTGATTAAAATCGTTAAACCAATGCAATAAGTGTAGTTGATCAACTTTATTTATTTTCAACATTAGTCTGATCAAAATGTTTACGTTTTTTTTTCTTTTTATCCCCAAACCTACCCGTTAGACATACAAACCCTTTGCAAGTACAGGCTTGGGGTTTTCACACAGTAACCATTTAACAAGCTTTTTTTTTTCCTCAGAGCCCAACATAAATTCTCTCACTCACAAGCATATTTAAATAATGTATTAAAAATAACAAGCTTTAACTTCATAAAGACACAGTTAGTCAATATTATTTCCCTTTTGTATGTCTGAAACAATGTTTAGTTCGCAGGAATAAATGTGGATCCAGACGGACAGTAATTATGTGCAAAGTTGCCCAATAACCTCCATCATAGAAGGCCAAACTAAATTTGCATGCATCAGATAATAATCAATAAACGCTTCATTGTTCATTCATTCAATACAAAAGTCTGCAGCTTTTTGTTGAATTCACAGTGTGTGTGTGTGTGTGTGTGTGTGGGGGGGGGGGGGGGGGGTCAGTAACACCTCATGAACACTTACCAAAAAATAGTACTCATAAGTATATAAAAAGTAAACTGGAAGTATACTTGAAACATACTTGCATGTACTACTTTTTGGTAAGGGAAGGTTTATCTTGTACCAGGGAAAAACACAGGATGATCAAACTATTGGCTATTGGCAATGTAGAAGCAACATTTGTTGCTTCTACATTGCTCTCAATTCACCCTCAACAATATTAATGCTTCCACCAGGAGCTCT
The DNA here is from genome assembly GCF_902500255.1 of Thalassophryne amazonica. Classification (NCBI taxonomy): domain Eukaryota; kingdom Metazoa; phylum Chordata; class Actinopteri; order Batrachoidiformes; family Batrachoididae; genus Thalassophryne; species Thalassophryne amazonica. Next base: position 50,984,036 of record NC_047109.1, on the reverse strand, counting down.
ATAAACACATTATAATTGTCCACCCTTTTCTACTTCCGTCCACCTGCACACACACCCTCATGTAACCACACACTTTCCACCTACTCAAACTTGCACTTCCAACTTTCCAACATTCTTAATCCAACTTTCACCTGCACGTGCATTCTCAAAAACATTCTCATACCTTTCAGTCAGCTCCCTGTCCTTCAGCCTGACTTGAGTATTTTAATAGTTTATTCTTCACCCTCTCAAGTTTTTTTTTTTTCCTCACAGAGTCATGGTCTTTTGTGGAAACTCCTCTTAAATAAAAACTAGAAAAAGATGTCCACAGGTCAAAAAATGACCTGGGTCCTATTACACTCAACATACTCGCATAACAAATGTATACATGTAGAACTCAAAGGGACTATTTGTCGCAGGGCCCTGATAGGAGACCTGCCCCCCAACCTTCTACCAGACTTTTTAGGGCCCAGAGGACGGGAACTTGGTTAATTCACAGTCTCACAATCAGTTTTAAATAGTCCACAGAGGATCTACCCCAACCACCCACTCTATTCTATCTACCCGCACAGGCAATTCTGTCTGTTATTTCAGTCAAAAATAATTAGTTTATCAGTCAAATAAAAATGTATTTATTTATTATCGGTATTTAATATCTATACTGGGGAGTACGATTACTGAGGCAAAAATAAGCCAAATACTGCAGTGTTCAATTAAAACAGTCAATCTGAATTTTGTTCCAGACAGAAAAGAACCAACCCACACAAATTTCAATATCCCACAAGTACATTTACAGAGGACAAATACACAATCCAACACAACGTGAACATATTCACAATAATAAATCTAATCATTAATTGTTTTACCGGTATGTAATTTTGATTACCTTTTGCTTGAAATATATTGAGTAGGCTAAAGTAAGCAGCTTATCCACTAATCTGGTGCAAAAAAGTTATCCATATTTTAACCACTTTATCCAAGTTATTTGATCATTTGATATAGAAAGTAAGAAGGTAATGGTATTTATTGTTTTTGAGTCATCATCTTACCAACTGAATAAATTTATTTCATTAATAGGGTTATCTCAGAATTTTTCCCTTAAAGAATTTTTCTTTCACGTGACACACAGCCTCACACACATACACACATATGACAACAACAGACATCTGTGGTACATTTATCAAAGTCGTCAGTGATAACACCGATTCTTAAAGAGCCAGTGTTACAGTCTTTACTTATAAACAGCTGTTGGTCCATCATGTTGAGTTAGTCAAATTTACACCAAAACCCCACAATACACAATAACCACAGGCCAAGCAGATTCTTAATTCTCTCTCCTGTCTCTCTTTTTTAAATTCTTAACACAGTAAAATCACACAATTATATTTACAGCAACTACACACAATAATATTTTGTCAAATTATAAAGCTCAGCAATTTACGTCAGCTTATAAAGCTTAGCAAGGTACCAGTTGTTTTTTTTTTTAATCAATTTTTTTCACTATCTCTTATTACATACATTTTTGCCTTTGTTTCTTTCTTTTTTGGAATTTTTACTAAGAATAAGATTTATTACCAAAACCTTCATAAATCTCACTACTCTGAATTTGCACTAGGAGTATGAATTTATTACCAAAACCTTCATAAATCTCACTACACTGAATTTGCACTAGGAGTATGAATTTATTACCAAAACCTTCATAAATCTCACTACACTGAATTTGCACTAGAAGTATGAATTTATTACCAAAACCTTCATAAATCTCACTACACTGAACTTGTATTAGGAGTATGGATTTATTACCAAAACCTTCATAAATCTCACTACTCTGAATTTGCACTAGGAGTATGAATTTATTACCAAAACCTTCATAAATCTCACTACTCTGAATTTGCACTAGGAGTATGAATTTATTACCAAAACCTTCATAAATCTCACTACACTGAACTTGTATTAGGAGTATGGATTTATTACCAAAACCTTCATAAATCTCACTACTCTGAATTTGCACTAGGAGTATGAATTTATTACCAAAACCTTCATAAATCTCACTACTCTGAATTTGCACTAGGAGTATGAATTTATTACCAAAACCTTCATAAATCTCACTACACTGAACTTGTATTAGGAGTATGGATTTATTACCAAAACCTTCATAAATCTCACTACACTGAACTTGTATTAGGAGTATGGATTTATTACCAAAACCTTCATAAATCTTACAGCCTTTTATTCTCTTATCCCTATGCACATCTTTTGTTCAAGTACTTTTTAACCTTATGTACCTTTTAACCTTCTTAACCTTATGTGTGTCTTTCCCCAAATCTCACTCACTCTGTTTTAATGACAGGACATTTGCCTCACTTACAGACATCAGTTTTTTTAGAATGTCCAAAATCCACAATTTTATTAATAAGGCTTGTGCTTGCCTTTTACAGATAGTGCCCTTTTGATGTCTGAAGGGATTCAATGTCATTCACGCTGGCTCAGTCACTGTCGCTGAATCTTCATGGAATTATCTGTTGAAGCTCAATCATTGGAAACAGAGGATTTCAACAAATAATCATTACAACTTTAATTCATTAATTACCTTATTCAAATCATGTCAGGGTCACCAGTTCTTGGGATAATTCAGGGGTCTCCAGTGACCTCACCTGCCCCTGCCTCTCTTATCCCGCGCATACGTTGATTTGAAAGAAGACTTTGACCAGTTATTTAAATTTAAATTAAATTACATGCTTGACACTTTTACAGCATCCAAATGCAATTATGATGTTGACTCCAGGAAGTCATCAAAAGCCTGCAACTTAATCTTAATTGAGAACAACTGCAATCATCAATTGAGTCAAGGTCAGCAATCCTGGTGTTCCAAAGAGGTCTCCCATCCAAGTACAAACCAGATCCTGCCGGAATCAGGCTTACACAGAGCAGACCAGCTGCTGCACACACACATACATGTAAACATCCCTAATCATCCCCATCACTGTCAGAAACATCCTCCCATGTTGCTATACAGTAGTGTTCAGAATTATAGTAGTGCTATGTGACCAAAAAGATAAATCCAGGTTTTGAGTACATTTCTTATTGTTACATGGGAAACAAGGTACCAGAAGATTCAGTAGATTCTCACAAATCTAACAAGACCAAGCATTCATGATATGCACACTCTTAAGGCTATGAAATTGGGCTATTAGTAAAAAAAAAAGTAGAAAAGGGGGTGTTCACAATAATAGTAGCATCTGCTGTTGACGCTACAAACTCAAAACTATTATGTTCAAACTGCTTTTTTAGCAATCCTGTGAATCACTAAACTAGTATTTAGTTGTATAACCACAGTTTTTCAGTATTTTTTTACATCTGCAAGGCATTAATTTTGTTGGTTTGGAACCAAGATTGTGCTGGTTTACTTGTGTGCTTGGGGTCATTGTCTTGTTGAAACACCCATTTCAAGGGCATGTCCTCTTCAGCATAAGGCAACATGACCTCTTCAAGTATTCTGACATATCCAAACTGATCCATGATACCTGGTATGCGATATAGAGGCCCAACACCATAGTAGGAGAAACATGCCCATATCATGATGCTTGCACCACCATGCTTCACTGTCTTCACTGTGAACTGTGGCTTGAATTCAGAGTTTGGGGGTCGTCTCACAAACTGTCTGTGGCCCTCGGACCCAAAAAGAACAATTTTACTCTCATCAGTCCACAAAATATTCCTCCATTTCTCTTTAGGCCAGTTGATGTGTTCTTTGGCAAATTGTAACCTCTTCTGCACATGTCTTTTATTTAACAGAGGGACTTTGTGGGGGATTCTTGCAAATAAATTAGCTTCACACAGGCATCTTCTAACTGTCACAGCACTTACAGGTAACTCCAGACTGTCTTTGATCATCCTGGAGCTGATCAGTGGGTGAGCCTTTGCCATTCTGGTTATTCTTCTATCCATTTTGATGGTTGTTTTCTGTTTTCTTCCATGCGTCTGTCTTTTTTGTCCATTTTAAAGCATTGTAGATCATTGTAGATGAACAGCCTATAATGTTTTGCACCTGCGTATAAGTTTTCCCCTCTCCAATCAACTTTTTAATCAAAATACACTGTTCTTCTGAATAATGTCTTGAATGTCGCATTTTCTCAGGCTTTCAAAGAGAAAAGCATGTTCAGCAGGTGCTGGCTTCATCCTTACATAGGGGACACCTGATTCACACCTGTTTGTTCCACAAAATTGATGAACTAACTGACTGAATGCCACACTACTATTATTGTGAACACCCCCTTTTCTACTTTTTTTTTACTAATAGCCCAATTTCATAGTCTTAAGAGTGTGCATATCATGAATGCTTGGTCTTGTTGGATTTGTGAGAATCTACTGAAGCTACTGGTACCTTGTTTCCCCTGTAACAATACTCAAAACCTGGATTAATCTTTTTAGTCACATAGCACTACTATTATTCTGAACACTACTGTATATTCCATTTCCTTCTGAATGTTCACACAGTGCCTGCACCTACACACAATTCAGTATAAGACAGTTGTGCTGACATACAGGACATACATATAGCTGTTGGTCTTCACAACTCTATCAACCCTGCAGATCCATACAAGCATTGAACAAATTAGAAGCCAGAAACTCAATGAGAAGACATCAGAGATTCTGTCTCTGCTCCTCACAGCACTCAGTGTACTTGGATGTAGACCAGCTATGATGTACAGCAATGTGTTATGATTTTAGAATGCCAGGCTTTTCAGGAGAATGATCTGCTGAAATTGGTATAGACTGCAAGCAGCAGGGGTGGTGGTCAAGTGGTTAGTGCTATTTCACAGCTTTTGCCATTTCAAAAACAGTTGGTTCTTCAGTGCTGACTGAATAATCAGTCACCAGAACCCTGTCACTTGAGATGTCTATCATCCCAACAGGAGGATCAAACTTGCACAACTTCTCAACATAACAGGCCCAAAGTAACAGCACAGTAGACACATCTGTCAGGATAAATTCACTGCCTGCCTTGACTGTGGTGGGGAAGTGCTTTGACTCTTCTGTAAACAGGCTGAGAGTCACTAGACCATAGATGGTAAGTCACCCATTCACAGATTCATCTGACAAAACCCTTCTTGTGCTGGCTATGTTGGCATCAAGGCCAGCACAGCCTAGATTCTCAGCTTCCTACTCACCTTATTCAGTAAGTCAGGGTGGGTGGTTCCATTTTGGCAAGCAACCTCAGGTTTCATGATTAGCTATGTGGGAACACAATACGCTAGAAGTGTCCAAACATGAGCAACATTAATTGTTCAGTTCGTGGGTGCAACAACAACTGGACGAAGAGGAAACTATTGCTTTCAGAACGATGTTTTGGAACATGGAAAGGAGATATCTGAGTGCTTTGGACCAGCATTTAACTTGTTCACTCCTCCATGGAAAGATGAGGATCTCCAGTGCTCGCTAAAGGCGCTGAATTTGAAAAATCCACCCAAATGTTGCTATGGCCGTTCTTTTCATTTTGTGGAGAAAAAAATCCCACACCACTGGATCCTTACCCAGAGAAATGGTTGGGCTACAATGCTCCGTTGAAGAAGCCACAGCAGATCTAGTGAGACAAATGGGTAAGCTGTGTTTGTAGCATTAGCTGCTATCTAATTTACTAATTTTCTGGTGTTTGATACAATCCAGCACTGCATGAAATAACACCATACATATATTAATGTTACGTAATCCTGGCTTTATGGTGTTCTACTTGTTGGGTAGTATTTTAACTTGATTCAAGGAGATATAGATAGGCTTCGGTGCTTTTATACGAGCTGCACGTGACAAGCCCATAGTTCCTCACAGCCAAACCATCCACACTGAGTGACTACACAAAGTAGTTAAAAATATCAGCATACATAATCGAGGGCCACTTTTTCATGTCATCTTCCCACTCTGTTATGACCCGTGGGTGAGCCAGAGTCGTTCCCTTTGAGCTTTTCAAAAAGGTTTTTGTTTCTACCCATGTAATGACTTCTATTATTCTATAGTGAAAACACCGCTCACCAGAAGTGCTAAGACAAAACGGAAATGCCTCTGTTGTAAAAGTGGGCGGGGCTGAATAAGGTGAATACAGCTTGGAATTTCCCTCAAGCCATGCACCATGGCATAGCTTGATGATATTCAGAGTACCTAAACAGAATAAACACATTCTTCTGTGGACACATTTGACTCCAATACAATCCCCAGCAACAGTCAGGTTCTGTTTGTGGACAACCTCCCACATTATATTTGGATAGCCATTTGTTCAATTTCTACAAGTTTTCCAGGCAGATTACATGCGAACACTAGCAAAACAGTCTAATCACAAATTTTACCAGATTTTTCACAGATTTAATTTTGAACATTTTCAAAATTACAGTCTGAATCTGCAACTCAATCCTCGGATACAAGAAGCCTGCTATCAGAGTTCACAAACTGGGTACTTCTGTTGTTAGAAGGAAAGGTGATGTAACACAGTGGTAAACATACCACTGTCCCAGCTTTTTTGAAACGTGTTGCAGACATCCATTTCAAAATGAGCAAATATTTGCACAAAAACAATAAAGTCTATCAGTTTGAACATTAAATATCTTGTCTTTGTGGTGTATTCAATTGAATATAGGTTGAAGAGGATTTGCAAATCATTGTATTCTATTTTTATATGCATTTTCTCTAGTAATACTGTGAGAAATCTTGGAGTCATTTTTTATCAGGATATGTCATTCAAAGTGCATATTAAACAAATATGTAAGACTGCTTTTTTGCATTTACGCAATATCTCTAAAATTAGAAAGGTCTTGTCTCAGAGTGATGCTGAAAAACTAATTCATGCATTTATTTCCTCTAGGCTGGACTATTGTAATTCATTATTATCAGGTTGTCCTAAAAGTTCCCTGAAAAGCCTTCAGTTAATTCAAAATGCTGCAGCTAGAGTACTGACGGGGACTAGAAGGAGAGAGCATATCTCACCCATATTGGCCTCTCTTCATTGGCTTCCTGTTAATTCTAGAATAGAATTTAAAATTCTTCTTCTTACTTATAAGGTTTTGAATAATCAGGTCCCTTCTTATCTTAGGGACCTCATAGTACCATATCACCCCAATAGAGCGCTTCGCTCTCAGACTGCAGGCTTACTTGTAGTTCCTAGGGTTTGTAAGAGTAGAATGGGAGGCAGAGCCTTCAGCTTTCAGGCTCCTCTCCTGTGGAACCAGCTCCCAATTCGGATCAGGGAGACAGACACCCTCTCTACTTTTAAGATTAGGCTTAAAACTTTCCGTTTTGCTAAAGCTTATAGTTAGGGCTGGATCAGGTGACCCTGAACCATCCCTTAGTTATGCTGCTATAGACTTAGACTGCTGGGGGGTTCCCATAATGCACTGAGTGTTTCTTTCTCTTTTTGCTCTGTATGCACCACTCTGGATTTAATCATTAGTGATTGATCTCTACTCCCCTCCACAGCATGTCTTTTTCCTGGTTCTCTCCCTCAGCCCCAACCAGTCCCAGCAGAAGACTGCCCCTCCCTGAGCCTGGTTCTGCTGGAGGTTTCTTCCTGTTAAAAGGGAGTTTTTCCTTCCCACTGTCACCAAGTGCTTGCTCACAGGGGGTCGTTTTGACCTTTGGGGTTTTTACGTAATTATTGTATGGCCTTGCCTTACAATATAAAGCGCCTTGGGGCAACTGTTTGTTGTGATTTGGCGCTATATAAATAAAATTGAATTGAATTTTACACAACGTCCCAGCTTCATTGGAATTGGGGTTGTATATACCCTCCAGTTCTACAGAGGTCTTCAGAGTGTTCCTGCAACAACATGATCAATCAGCTTTGCAGCCCCACCAGTATTATAACACTGAACCCAAACCTGTGAGGTGTGGGTGTTGTACTCTGAGTGCCCTTTCTTGTTTTTGTTATATCTGATTTGTTCATTTGCAAAATTCATGATTCATATCAGAGTAACAAAGGGTCCACATCGAATCTGAAAAACTCTGACTTGGCAGCTTCTGTCATGGTGACTTTTGGACCGAAGTCCTCAGTCCTCAGACGTAGTTTCAGATTAAAGGTATTTGGTTCTCCAAAAAAGAATCTTCACAGGAGTCAAAATTCAGTGCAACCAAATAACAAATGTCTTTATTGTTGTAACAAGGAGAGCAGAGTTCTAACAGTAAAGAAAAAACTCTGTATGCTCTGAACTTATGATGACTTTCATACTGTTCTGCGTGCCATGCCCATAGTCAGCCCCAAACACAGTTGCTGGGCAAACCTTAATGCTAAGCCTAACCCTGGGGGTCGCACACTTGTGGTGTGTTGTGTGCTAATCGCTTAAGGCTAGGTACACAATTTACTGGTAGAAAACACTCAATGCCAAGGCCAACAGTTGTGTGCTTATATGACAAGTCAAGGCTATGCACAGACAAGATCAGACCTGTTCACCTCTCTGGGCACTGAGTACAGTTCATGTCAGGTCATACCTTTTTATAGCAATGTGGACTGTCTGTTTTTATATAAAAAAAAGTTTCATTCAAATTATTTACCTTTTTTGTTTTAGTTTTTCTTCATGCTTTTTAAAAACAATGTATTTGCCACACAGTCTCATGGTTTACATACAGTACTTTGACGAGTATAAACACTTTCTCATTTGGAAGCTCCAAATGATAAAGTTTTGCACCTTGGCACCCCTCAGGGGTGTATGCTCTCCCCACTGTTCTTCTACACAAATGCCAACACCTCAGGGAACCCCTCTGTTAAACTTCTGAAGTTTGCGGATAACGCCACCATCACTGGACTCATGAGGCTGCATACAGACAGGAGGTGGAACAGTTGGTCTTCTGGTGTGGACAGAACAACTTGGAGTTGAACCCAGTCAAGACTGTGGAGATGATAGTAGACTTCAGGAGGAACCTACCATCAGTCCACTACCTCTCGATCCTCAATACCACTATGCCTACTGTGGACACTTTCCGGTTCCTGGGATCCACCATCTCCCAAGATGTGAAGTGGACCTCCCAGATAGACTCCATCAGGAAAAAGACAGAGCAGAGGATGTACTACCTCAGACAGCTCAGGAAGTTCAACCTGCCCCAGGAACTGCTCATCATCTTTTACACATCCATCATCCAGTCTGCCCTGTGCATCTCCATTCAGTGTTTATTGTATATTTATACATGCTGTGGAGCTCAAACTGATGTCAAATTCCTTGTATTCTATGGATACTTGGTGAATTCTGATTATTTTGTGTGTAGCAGATGTTCTTTTTCCAAACAAGTGTCATCGATAATATTTCATCATTTTGCACATAAAAATCATGAGCTTGCATGTCTTAATACAACCCCTGGCAAAAATTATGGAATCACCGGCCTCGGAGGATGTTCATTCAGTTGTTTAATTTTGTAGAAAAAAAGCAGATCACAGACATGACACAAAACTAAAGTCATTTCAAAGGGCAACTTTCTGGCTTTAAGAAACACTATAAGAAATCAAGAAAAAAAGATTGTGGCAGTCAGTAACGGTTACTTTTTTAGACCAAGCAGAGGAAAAAAATATGGAATCACTCAATTCTGAGGAAAAAATTATGGAATCACTCTGTAAATTTTCATCCCCAAAACTAACACCTGCATCATATCAGATCTGCTCGTTAGTCTGCATCTAAAAAGGAGTGAACACACCTTGGAGAGCTGTTGCACCAAGTGGACTGACATGAATCATGGCTCCAACACGAGAGATGTCAATTGAAACAAAGGAGAGGATTATCAAACTCTTAAACGAGAGTAAATCATCACGCAATGTTGCAAAAGATGTTGGTTGTTCACAGTCAGCTGTGTCTAAACTCTGGACCAAATACAAACAACATGGGAAGGTTGTTAAAGGCAAACATACTGGTAGACCAAGGAAGACATCAAAGCGTCAAGACAGAAAACTTAAAGCAATATGTCTCAAAAATCGAAAAATGTACAACAAAACAAATGAGGAACGAATGGGAGGAAACTGGAGTCAACGTCTGTGACCGAACTGTAAGAAACCGCCTAAAGGAAATGGGATTTAAATACAGAAAAGCTAAACGAAAGGCATCATTAACACCTAAACAGAAAAAAACAAGGTTACAATGGGCTAAGGAAAAGCAATTGTGGACTGTGGATGACTGGATGAAAGTCATATTCAGTGATGAATCTCGAATCTGCATTGGGCAAGGTGATGATGCTGGAACTTTTGTTTGGTGCCTTTCCAATGAGATTTATAAAGATGACTGCCTGAAGAGAACATGTAAATTTCCACAGTCATTGATGATATGGGGCTGCATGTCAGGTAAAGGCACTGGGGAGATGACTGTCATTACATCATCAATAAATGCACAAGTTTATGTTGATATTTTGGACAATTGAAAGGATGTTTGGGGATGATGAAATCATTTTTCAAGATGATAATGCATCTTGCCATAGAGCAAAAACTGCAAAAACATTCCTTGCAAAAAGACACATAGGGTCAATGTCATGGCATAGGGTCAATGTCAATGAGCAGATCTGATTTGATGCAGGTGTTAATTTGGGGGATGAAAATTTACAGGGTGATTCCATAATTTTTTCCTCAGAATTGAGTGATTCCATATTTTTTTCCTCTGCTTGGTCTAAAAAAGTAACCGTTACTGACTGCCACAATCTTTTTTTCTTGATTTCTTATAGTGTTTCTTAAAGCCAGAAAGTTGCCATTTGAAATGACTTTAGTTTTGTGTCATGTCTGTGATCTGCTTTTTTTCTACAAAATTAAACAACTGAATGAACATCCTCTGAGGCCGGTGATTCCATAATTTTTTGCCAGGGGTTGTATATGCTTCTTCTTTAGTACACCACCAGTCTTATTGAAAAAATAAAATATACACAACACTTCAGCCTGCAAAGACAGATCTCTGTCACATGCAGGCAAAACAATCAGGTCCCTGTCATGTCAGTGGGTAATGTGAATAGCAGTATATCTCTGGTTGCAGATGCAAGTCTTACCCGATCTCTAGCAATATGAATGCTATGACAACAAAAGATGAAAATCATGTACAAACCTAAATACAAACAGTGCATACAAGTAATATCAGACTTGTAAATGAAAATCAGATTCAGCCTACTACAGGCAGTAATGTGAACATAGGATTAGTGACATTCATGACACATTTCTGCTGAAGTGAGAAGTTCCTCTATTTCTCCATGAGTACGAAATGATGCCTTCTGCATCCATATGACAGCAAAATGTCAAAACTGTCACTATATGCACTTCTTGCTGTCATCCTTTTGGTTTTGTGCAGCATTTCTTTGTCTTTTTTCCACTGCTGTTCTTGCTGTTTGGTCTTTTTCACTCCCAGTGATTTCACACTCATCTCTCTCAGTTTACTGTCTGGTTATCCTCCTGCCTGTTTTCTATTTTCTTATCAAGGTCGCAGTACATTTTCTCACTTCTTTCGCTCAGTAACTGATGGATCACTGTTGTTTATTCACCCCCAATAAAGTCCTTGATGTCAAATCTGTTGGGTTTTTATATAAAGTTTTCTGGACTTGGCATGTGTGCTGGAGTGTTTTCTTTCACCCTGTCAGTTGGTGAAGTTGTAGCAGGCTCTTATTGTTGACTTTTTGTCAGTACCTACAGTAAATCACGTCAGTGTTTCGCTCAGCTTACTACTCTTGGGCAGTCATTTGTTTTTTGTTTGTTTGATTTTATTTGGTGGTGGGGTTATTTGTTTTATTAGTTTGCAGTTATTTACAATTTTGTAGTAAGGCTCTAGTAATGGTAGTACTCTCTTCTCTCAATATAGTGCAGGTAAGTGCACTATATTACTGTTACTGATTTCAGATACACTAATAGGGAAGCGCAGTCTCACTTGAACCCTGTGTGATATCGTAGGATTTGACCACTTATGGGGGGACCTGTGCTGCCGTTGTACAATATATACACAGGATAACTTCACACGGACAAATGGTGTACTGTTTTGTTTTTGGCTGCAATCACCGAAGCAGTCACAAAAAGTGGGGGTTTTTCAGTACCCAGTGGAGAAAGGAACATGAGAAGCGTAGGAGACGTTGTGTCAGTAAGTTTTGGCCTACACATAAACAAACCGCAACACATGTCCACTTTCCCACCGCATCGTTACTTTTTCTTTGCATTTTCAATTTGTTTGCATGTAATTTGCCCAAAAACTCAGAGAATTTTTGGGCAATTTTTCCCCGGAATTAGAGAAATTACACCATATGCATCATATTTTACCCCTTTAGCACCCGCCTCCAAACAAGACTGCAGTGCACAATAAACACATCAGTAATAAGACAAGTGAAGTTAACCATGAATTAAGGGTTTAACAAACTGAAAATGAAAAAAAAATTAAGTTAGCGTTGATATCCACTAATGCGCTAACTGAAAAGCTAACTTTTATAACGCTAAATTGATAAACCCTTAAAAAATTTAGTGGACATTACAGCTAACCACTAACTGTTAGTACAGACAGTTGCCCAGTTCCGGATTACATTTTTTCCTTTCCTTTCCTTTATTGGGTATTGTTGTTTTGGGTATTTGGAGCTGAAAAAGTCAGGATGGGGTAGCCCTGCTACTTAAAGTGTGAAGCCACATTATGTGTGGTGCAAATATTTGCAGAAATGGATCACTTTGCCTGGTTTTGGATCACGACACTCTGTTTCACTTTGGGTTTATTTCTGGCATCTGGCTGGATCCCTTCTAATGCAGAATGATACACACTGTGCCCGAGAATGTGTTTTGAACACAAAATGATATAAATTATACTTATTAAATGAGAATTTACTTAGTTTCGAAAAGGCACTGTTATACGTTTTTACAAGCAAAAAATGAAGTGTGGAGGTGAGATAAATGAAAACTGCTTTGCCTTTTATATCACCTGCCACACGTCTGGGGCACTGTATGTTGAATGTAAATGACTTTTTTCCCCCTTTCTTTATAGCAGTCTGGTAGCCCTTCTGCTAGGGTAGAGTTGAGCTCAGCTCCTCACAGCTGCCTTACTGCTGCAAAACACACAACAGACAGGGACTAACGTATAATTTTAAGGTTTACAAATGTTTTTGACCTTTTGGTTTTACTAACTATGCCACCAAAGAAACATTAATGGAACTGAATTTAGCGGAAGCTGATTAGTCTGCTGATGGTTTTTGAATTTAGCTGAAAAGCTAATCTGCTAACAAAAAAGTTAGCTTTGCTAATTAGCGGTTAGCAGATTAGCGGAACTGTGCCCACCACTGTTTAAATGAAATACTCAATATTGAAACGGCATAATATTTACTGTTTCTCTTTTAGATGTGTTCTTGCTAGTTTAGAGGGCCACCCCACTAGAGCACTCCCAACCCAACTCATCTTCCCACGATCATGCCTGTTAACTCATTTCCATCATGCATGCGATGACTCCTGTAACAAGCCCAGGCATGTCCAGCAGGTGGCAGACAGGTACTGTATAATAGTATATTAGATATATAAAAACCCCTCACTTTTTGTATTCAACTGGTGCATCACAGTTAACCAACATCTTATCAGTTGTTCCTCATTATTTGTCAAAAAAGCCTTCGAGTAGCCATTGGAATAAAACATCCCCCCACGTTTTAATTACGTCAAGTACACGAGATAAAATTCTTTCTCACATTTTGATTAATTTGTGCACACATTTTGAATAATTCTTTGTGACATTTTAATTAATGCCTGCACATGAGATACAAATACAATTAATCAAAGTGCTGGAAAACATTTTGATAAATTATTCTAGAGTGAGATAAATAATTCAATAATTTTGTCAGTGCATTCTTTCATTCAGTCACAAATTCAATCGAAGCTCCTTACTTTCCATCCACTACCTTCTTTAAACACATGAGAGCTATGGATCGTTAAGGATAGACACTTTTTAATTAAACTTTTCATTAGTTTGGGGCAGGTGCAGTGAACTTCTTGTATTCTGGGGGAAAGTCTGGTACTGCAGTCAGATGTGTCATTAGTGCTACAGTCTTCATCAAACCAGCAGTTGTTTGAATTTTGTTGCATATCTCATTTACTGTATGGGTGCTGGAATTGGCCAAGAAGGAAACATACAGAGAGCTTATGTGTCCAGTGAAACAGTATGATTTTAAACATAGAAAACATTTAAAAAACAGCTGCTAAGTGAGAAACTGACTGCTATTATTTTTTTCTTATGAAAGTCGTTTTAGCATTGTATCCTCTTGCATTTTTATTTATTTATTGAAATTAAATTTAGTGAAATTAAATTACACTGTTAAAACAAAATTCACCAACTCTGTTGTTTTAAAACTAATTTCCTCAATACATTTGCTGAAACTTTCAGTAAATTCTGATGTTATGATGAAGGGTTTATATGGGCTCTTACAGTTTAATTAATTATTACACTCTGTAGTGTTTGGACAAGTTGAAAAAATAATAACAATAAAAAAAGACCCCTGAAATCAGAATGCATCTGAGTATTTAGATAACTGCTTCATGTTCAAACACTCATAAAAGTTTTTTCTTTATGGATTAGATGAAACTTTTTATGGGTGGTTCTTCAGAGACAAATAATACATTTTCATTTTGGTTGTGAATTTGAATTAAATATGTTATTAATCTCTATGGTAAAATGACATGAATGTCTCATAATAATAATAAAAAGGGCTTCTCTGAATGGAAATCTATTTCACCACCCATACTGGAGATGAGCAAGGAAATACACAACAACACTCAAATGATGGTTTGGTTCACACGGACTTTGGCATACAACCCCAATTCCAATGAAGTTGGGACGTTGTGTAAAATGTAAATAAAAACAGAATACAATGATTTGCAAATCCTCTTCAACCTATATTCAACTGAATACACCACAAAGACAAGATATTTAATGTTCAAAGTGATAATCTTTATTGTTTTTGTGCAAATATTTGCTCATTTTGAAATGGATACCTGCAACAACAACAATAACAAAAAAGTTGGGACAGTGGTATGTTTACCACTGTGTTACATCACCTTTCCTTCTAACAACACTCAGTAAGCTTTTGGGAACCGAGGACACTAATTGTGAGTGTCATGAATGTAAAAACATTCATTATTTGTTTTATATAACGGTTAAAATAGATCATTGTCATTTGATATTTTATTCATTCATAAACAACAGAAAAGGGACTTACATTTTGGTGTTCCACTGCTGCCAAAGTTCAAATTGTAACATGTAATCCAGTGATGCTGTGCACTGACTTCGGACTTCCACTAAAAAAAAAAAAAAGGCTGTGTAGTTCCTCAGTCCAGCCAAAAATCACATCAGCATTTCATGTGAACAGCTCTTCATGTATCCAGACAGCTTACAGCGGAGTGGATTTTGTGTGTGTGTGTGTGTGTAGCAGGGTGAGGTAGCTCAATCAAATCATCATGTCATTGGTGAGCGCGTGGGCACACACGCAGCCAGTTTGGTCGACTGTGTGCGAGGTCTGTCCGTAAAGTATAGGTCCTTTTTATTTTTTTCAAAAACTATATGGATTTCATTCATATGTTTTTACGTCAGACATGCTTGAACCCTCGTGCGCATGCGTGAGTTTTTCCACGCCTGTCGGTGACGTCATTCGCCTGTGAGCACTCCTTGTGGGAGGAGTCGTCCAGCCCCTCGTCGGAATTCCTTTGTCTGAGAAGTTGCTGAGAGACTGGCGCTTTGTTTGATCAAAATTTTTTCTAAACCTGTGAGACACATCGAAGTGGACATGGTTCGAAAAATTAAGCTGGTTTTCAGTGAAAATTTTAACAGCTGATGAGAGATTTTGAGGTGATTCTGTCGCTTTAAGGACTTTTCACGGTGTGAGACGTCGCGCAGCACTCTCAGGCAGCGTCATCAGCCTGTTTCAAGCTTAAAACCTCCACATTTCAGGCTCTGTTGATCCAGGACGTCGTGAGAGAACAGAGAAGTTTCAGAAGAAGTCGGTTTCAGCATTTTATCCGGATATTCCACTGTTAAAGGAGATTTTTTTAATGAAAGACGTGCGGGCGGATTGCAGCGTCGGCTCGCAGCCGCCGCGACGTTCCACCACAGGAAAAACACCTCTGCTGGAAGCCTTAAGGACAAGTTGGAACATCTCCAGCTGATAAACAATTTCTCATATACTCACTCCACTGAAAGCCATCAAAAGCCAAGTGGATTTTAACAAATGGTTATCAACACGGAGGTGTTTTTCCTGTGCCGCTGCGTCCCGACGCGCGGACCCGTCCGCACGTCGGAGTGTAATGGTACCAAAAGTATGGAACGAAATTTGCACTCTTCCAGAGCGTTCTTGACCTCAGACTGGGGTGATGGTTCCTCTGTCAGCAGGACAATGACCCTATGCACACAGTCAATATGTTATGTTTAACAATGTCAGAATGAACCATATATCCAGGCAGCAATGAGATGGGAGGTAACCAGGAATGAACAAAACACAAAAACTGCACACTGCAGCAAACAGGAGGTGACAATATATCTCATGGAACTTATGTACATGCGATTCCTTGGGTTGTTATTTTTAATGAACTTGCAAAAAAAAAAAACTTTTTTGTTGTCATTATGGGGTGTTGTGAGTAGAATTTCGAGGGAAAAAATTATTTACTCCATTTTAGAATAAGGTTGTAACAACAAAATGTAGATAAAGTGAACGCTGTGAATACTTTCCAGATGCACTGTATTTTGCTTTGCGTTATGTTTGTGCTAGCAAAGTGGAGGGGACAAACTCATTTATCTACCTCCATTCATTCACTGCGTTATGCAAGGGTTTTGCCAAAGCTTTGAAAAAAGTGATGCATGAGCTAGCTGAGTCAGTGCTCTCAGGCTAAAGTTGTTTCACACTGGCCAAGCCAGGCTGAGAAGGCGCAACTGGGTCAATAATGTAAGTAAAAAACAAAATAAAAAAGCATCTTTGTGGCTTTCTTTACACAGCGCAAGGTCAGTCACAGATTTATGGATTCTGAAATGGAGAAGATATGCACCATTTCCTTCACACCCACTGAGCAACAGCTACAAATGGAAGGTTATAAGGAAGCAAAGCATGTAAGAGGTGTAAAAAAAATGCCTGCTGCAACAAAAGTGTGACAAAGCACAGCAGACTGAATGTGAAACTGTCAAAAACATTGCATTCAAGGTGTTAACCTGTCATTTGCACAAATTAAGTGTAAGGAGCAGCAATGCGAAAGAGCATCAACTCTACTCCGAGCTCCCCACGGATGACCAAACTTCTCACCGTATCTCTAAGGGAGACATCAGCCATCCTCCTGAGGAAGCCCATTTTGGCAGCTTGTACTCACGATCTAGTTCTTTTGGTCATGACCCAACCCTCATGACCATAGGTCAGAGTAGGAACGATGATTGACCAGTAGATCGAGAGCTTCGCCTTTTGGGTCAGCTCCCTTTTCGTCACAACAGTACGGTAGAGTGAATGTAATACCGCCCCTGCTGCGCCGATTCTCCGGCCAATCTCATGCTCCAAAGTCCCCTCACTCGTGAACAAGACCCCGAGGTACTTGAACTCCTTCACTTGGGGCAAGGCCGTATTCCCTACCCGGAGTAGGCAATCCATCGGTTTCCTGCTGAGAACCATGGCCTCCTATGTAGAGGTGCTGATCCTCATCCCAGCCGCTTCACACTCGGCTGCGAACTGATCCAGTGAGTTTTGGAGGTCACCGGCCGATGAAGCCAACAGGACCACATCATCTGCAAAAAGCAATGATTTAATATTCATTGGGGGAAAATTCCCTGAAATCAAAATCACAAATTTACAAGAAGCAGTGTTTTCATCATGAAGCATCATCACACCATAGTTGTCTTCAGTAAACTGGCCATGCTGCGTACACGTGTTTGTGAGGAGGTGCAAAATCATGGAACATGGCTGTAGAATAATATCTGTATTATGATAAGTTGCAGGCTGTAATGTTGAGCCATCTAAACCTTGCAAACTGAATAGATGAAAATTCCCGATTTTCTTCACCCCCCCACCCCCCGTCTCTAGAAGGAGGCCACCAGTGTACCAATTCAGATTTGGCTGTATCTGCTATAGTGACCCCAAACATATTGGAATATCTGGAAGGACAATAACAACTAAGCTCAACAAACATTTTAGTATTTTATTTCCCTTTTATAAAGTCACCACTTTTGTCTATTCTGGAAAAATCCTAGTCCCTCCCACCTCTGTAGTTTTTAAAACTACAATGGACCTAACAACCATGACCAATCATGTTAACAACTGTCTTCATGAACACAATATAACAGTAAGAATGATTGTCACAAGAGCAACAATTACTACAATAATGGTCATAGTGTTAACAAACACTACGCCAGTATATTACAGTAAATACCTGTGGTATTTTAGTGTGAGTTAATGACAAATGAGCACATTATATATACATCAGTAATTGTTAGAACTTTATGACAACACACTGGTTTCCAACTGGAGTAATTGCTGACTGAACAGAAAAGACAGCATGGCTTAATCACTCCTTACACAGTATGGAAGAGTCTAATCACACAGAACTTGTACACTGAGGAAAGTAAGTATTTGAACACCCTGCGGTTTTCCAAGTTCTCCCACTTAGAAATCATGGAGGGGTTTGAAATTTTCATCTTAGGTGCATGTCCACTGTGAGAGACATAATCTAAAAAAAAAAAAAAATCAGAAATCACAATGTATAAATTTTTAATAATTTATTTGTATGTTACTGCTGCAAATATGTATTTGAACACCTGTGAAAATCAATGTTAATATTTGGTACAGTAGCCTTTGTTTGCATTTACAGAGGTCAAACGTTTGCACACACTGCAGCGGGGATTTTGGTACACTCCTCCATACAGATCTTCTCTAGATCTTTCAGGTTTGGAGTTTCAGCTCCCTCCAAAGATTTTCTATTGAGTTCAGGTCTGGAGACTGGCCAGGCCACTCCAGGACCTTGAAATGCTTCTTACGGAGCCCCTCCTTAGTTGCCCTGGCTGTGTGTTTGGGGTCATTGTCATGCTGGAAGACCCAGCCATGACCCATCTTCAGTGCTCTTACTGAGGGAAGGAGGTTGTTTGCCAAAATCTCGCAATACATGACCCCATCCATCCTCCCTTCAATACGGTGCAGTTGTCCTGTCCCCTTTGCAGAAGAGCACCCCCAGAGTATGATGTTTCCACCCCCATGCTTCATGGTTGGGATGGTTTTCTTGGGGTTGTTCTCATCCTCTAAACATGGTAAGTGGAGTTGATTCCAAAAAGCTCTATTTTGGTCTCATCTGACCACATGACCTTCTCCCATGCCTCCTCTGGATCATCCAGATGGTCACTGGCAAACTTCAAACGGGCCTGGACTTGTGCTGGCTTGAGCAGGGGGGACCTTGCTGCCCTGCAGGATTTTAGACGATGACAGCATCATGTGTTACTAATGTAATCTTTGTGACTGTGGTCCCAGCTCTCTTCAGGTAATTGACCAGGTCCTCCTGTGTAGTTCTGAGCTTTCTCACAATCATCCTTACCCCACAAAGTGAGATCTTGCATGGAATCCCAGACTGAGGGAGGTTTCAGTCATCTTGTGTTTCTTCCGCTTTCTAATAAATAATCATAACAGTTGTTGTCTTCTACCAAGCTGCTTGCCTGTTGTCCTGTAGTCCATCCCAGCCTTGTGCAGGTCTACAGTTTTGTCCCCGGTGTCCTTAGACAGCTCTTTGGTCTTGGTTATGGTGGACAGGTTGGAGTGTGATTGACTGAGTGTGTGAAAAGGTGTCTTTTATACAGGTAACAAGTTCAAACAGGTGCAATTAATACAGGTAAAGAGTTCACAATAAGAGGGCTTCTTAAAGAAAAATTAACAGGTCTGTGTGAGCCAGAATTCTTGCTGGTTGATAGGGGGTCAAATACTTATTTGCAGCTTTAACATACAAATAAATTATTAAAAAAAAAACATACATTGTGATTTCGGGGTTATTTTTTTTTAGATTATGTCTCTCACAGTGGACATGCACCTAAGATTAAATTTTCAGACCCCTCCATGATTTTTAAGTGGGAGAACTTGCAAAACCGCAGGGTGTTCAAATACTTATTTTCCTCACTGTATATAGAATACAAGGTCTGTCCAAAAAGTATTGGACCTTTTTATTTTTTGCAAAAACCATATGGATTTGAATCACGTGTGATAGCATCCGCCAAGCTTGAACCTTTGTGCGCATGCGTGAGTTTTTTCACGCCTGTCGGTTGCGTCATTCATGTTATGTGTGGGCCGCTGAAGAGGAGGTACTGCTGGCCCACCACCACCAGAGGGCGCCCTGCTTGGAGTGCGGGCTCCAAGCACGAGAGGGCGCCAGACCCAGAAGAAGTGACAGCTGTCACTCATCGCACCAGCTGTCACTCATCATCATCACCATAAAGGCCGGACTGCAACTCCACCTCCTCGCCGAGAAATCGACTACCATTGGAAAGGTAATTTCTCTGCTGACAGACACTTTGTGTGTAATAACCTGAACTTCTATTGCAGCCTTTTTCCTGGAGTGTTGCCTTATCTGGAGGATTGGCGTTTGGTGTGACAGCAACGGCTTCGCCTCACACCCCAACCCAGATAAGTGGTTGACCAGGAGCTGCACGAGTGTGTGTGATTGGAGGTGGAGGTGCTCCCTCCTAACTGTGTTTGGACTGTGGATTACTGAGTGTGCGGAGTCACACTCATACATCTTATCTCTGCTTTCTGCCAGCAGTACCAGGGTCGACAGCCGAAGACAGAGGCCACCTGGGGACTCGGGACATGGCGGCTCCGGTATTCTTCAGACCGTTGGTGGTGGAAGCCGTGTGGGACGTGGCTTCTCTCTCGTCGGGGGTCTTCTATCTTCGAGCCTGCCCACACGTCACCTGGTGTTAATTGACTGTGCAAATTCTGTGAATTTAGTTGTGTATTATCACAACATTAAATTGTTACGTTTTGGCTTACTCATTGTCCGTTCCTTTGTGCCCCCTGTTGTGGGTCCGTGCTACGACACCTTCACAACAATTCACCTGTGAGCAGGCTTTGGGTGAGCAGTGGTCCACCCCTCTCATCAGATTTTTATTGCAAATAAATGTCTGAACGATTTGGAACTTTGCTGCATCAATTTTTTCCAGAAACTGTGAGAGACCTCCAGGTGGTAACCATTCAGAAAATTAATATGGCTTTCAGGGACGATTTTATGGGGATTACACAGATTAAGGAGTGCTCCAGACAGTTTAAAGACCGCCCACAGCTGCTGAGAATGCACCGCGCTCCGAGCGCCGATCGACAGGCTCAAACCCCGCTGAAACAACCAGATCATTTCCAACGTGAAGGCTTTGTTGATCCGGGACATCGTCTGACTTTCACAAAAAGGCAGAAGACGTGGACATCAGCACTTTTTCGGCACATTCTACTGTTACAGGAGTTTTTTTCATGGAAAAAGAAGCGGAGGATTGCGCCACCGTGCCGATCTTGACGCGGGACAAAACCACCTCGGTGTTGGTCTCACAGGATGGCTTTCAGATGGCTTCCGGTTGCTTTTCAGTCGTGTGAATATCCGAGAAATTGAGCATGAGCTGGACATGCCAGGACATGTCCTGTGAGGCTTCATCACGGCGTTGCTTTGCGCCATGCGGCTCCGTCCTGACGCGCGGAATTCCTCCGCACATCTGTCTCAATGTGCCGAAAAAGTGCTGATGTCCATGTCTTCCGCAATTCCTGTGCTAGTCAGACAACATACCGGATCAAGACAGCGTCCAGTTTAGAAATGAACGGCACATTCCACTGTTACAGGAGTTTTTGTCATGGAAAGAGGAGTGGAGGAATTCCGCGCGTCGCGGCAGAGCCGCATGACGCAAAGCAACGCCATGATGAAGCCTCAAAGGACATGTTGGGGCATGTCCAGCTCGTGCACAATTTCTTGGATATTCACACGACTGAAAAGCAACCGGAAGCCATCTGAAAGCCATCCTGTGAGACCAACACCGAGGTGGTTTTGTCCCGCGTCAAGATCGGCACGGTGGCGCAATCCTCCGCTTCTTTTTACATGAAAAAAACTCCTGTAACAGTAGAATGTGCTGAAAAAGTGCTGATGTCCACGTCTTCTGCCTTTTTGTGAAAGTCAGACGATGTCCCGGATCAACAAAGCCTTCACGTTGGAAATGATCTGGTTGTTTCAGCGGGGTTTGAGCCTGTCGATCGGCGCTCGGAGCGCGGTGCATTCTCAGCAGCTGTGGGCGGTCTTTTAACCATCTGGAGCACTCCTTAATTTGTGTCCCTGAAAGCCATATTAATTTTCCGAATGGTGTCCACCTGGAGGTCTCTCACAGTTTCTGGAAAAAAATTGATGCAGCAAAGCTCCAAATCCTTCAGACATTTATTCGCAATAAAAATCCGACGAGGGGGGTGGACCAGTGCTCACACAA
This sequence comes from Thalassophryne amazonica, assembly GCF_902500255.1. Classification (NCBI taxonomy): domain Eukaryota; kingdom Metazoa; phylum Chordata; class Actinopteri; order Batrachoidiformes; family Batrachoididae; genus Thalassophryne; species Thalassophryne amazonica. The sequence continues at coordinate 50,961,666 of NC_047109.1, read as the reverse complement.
AGCCTGCTCACAGGCGAATGACGCAACCGACAGGCGTGAAAAAACTCACGCATGTGCACGAAGGTTCAAGCTTGGCTGATGCAATCACACGTGATTCAAATCCATATGGTTTTTGAAAAAAAATAAAAAGATTCGTTACTTTTTGGACAGACCTCGTATAATGCATATGAGGTCTGTTAGAAAAGTATCCGACCTTTTTGTTTTTTTTTTAAAAACCTGATGGATTTGAATCACGTGTGCTTGCATGAGCCAACCTTGAAGCTGCGTGCAAGGTTCACATGTTGTGACATGCTCACCTTGTCCACAATTTCTTGGACAGTCACACGACTGAAAAGCCACCAAAAGCCGTCTTGCTTGCCTCTACTGGTGGTTGGCTCTCACTGCGGTATTGTATCACTTCCTGTTCCGGAGCACAGCGGTGTTTTGCTGTATCTGTTAGCTATTTAATCTGCGCAGTTAGATTGATCTAGTTACCTAGATAACGATTTGTTTCACAGTGTAATCTTCACGTGCCTTAACTAAAGCACTCCCTCTGCTGAATCACCTCTAAATTATTTACACATTATTCACTTTGTGTGTTTGTAGGAATCCGCTAGCTTAGCGCAGCTACTAGCTCTTAGCCGGTTTAGCATGGCGGCTTCTCCTGTCTCTCCCGCACTTTTCTGCTCTGGGTGTGAAATGTTTAGTTATTCCTCGGCCTCCTTTAGCAGTAATGGTACTTGTAATAAGTGTAGCTTATTCGTAGCTTTGGAGGCCAGGCTGGGTGAATTGGAGACTCGGCTCCGCACCATGGAAAATTCTACAGCTAACCAGGCCCCTGTAGTTGGTGCGGACCAAGGTAGCTTAGCCACCATTAGTTCCCGAGCAGCCGGGAAAGCAGGCCGACTGGGTGACTGTGAGGAGGAAGCGTAGCCCTAAACAGAAGCCCCGTGTACACCGCCAACCCGTTCACATTTCTAACCGTTTTTCCCCACTCAACGACACACCCACTGAGGATCAAACTCTGGTTATTGGCGACTCTGTTTTGAGAAATGTGAAGTTAGCGACACCAGCAACCATAGTCAATTGTCTTCCGGGGGCCAGAGCAGGCGACATTGAAGGAAATTTGAAACTGCTGGCTAAGGCTAAGCGTAAATTTGGTAAGATTGTAATTCACGTCGGCAGCAATGACACCCGGTTACGCCAATCAGAGGTCACTAAAATTAACATTGAATCGGTGTGTAACTTTGCAAAAACAATGTCGGACTCTGTAGTTTTCTCTCGGCCCCTCCCCAATCGGACCGGGAGTGACATGTTTAGCCGCATGTTCTCCTTGAATTGCTGGCTGTCTGAGTCGTGTCCAAAAAATGAGGTGGGCTTCATAGATAATTGGCAAAGCTTCTGGGGAAAACCTGGTCTTGTTAGGAGAGACGGCATCCATCCCACTTTGGATGGAGCAGCTCTCATTTCTAGAAATCTGGCCAATTTTCTTAAATCCTCCAAACCGTGACTATCCAGGGTTGGGACCAGGAAGCAGAGTTGTAGTCTTACACACCTCTCTGCAGCTTCTCTCCCCCTGCCATCACCTCATTATCCCATCCCCGTAGAGACGGTGCCTGCTCCCAGACCACCAATAACGGGCAAAAATCTATTTAAGCATAAAAATTCAAAAAGAAAAAATAATATAGCACCTTCAACTGCACCACAGACTAAAACAGTTAAATGTGGTCTATTAAACATTAGGTCTCTCTCTTCTACGTTCCTGTTAGTAAATGATATAATAATTGATCAACATATTGATTTATTCTGCCTTACAGAAACCTGGTTACAGCAGGATGAATATGTTAGTTTAAATGAGTCAACACTCCCGAGTCATACTAACTGCCAGAATGCTCGTAGCACGGGCCGAGGCGGAGGATTAGCAGCAATCTTCCATTCCAGCTTATTAATTAATCAAAAACCCAGACAGAGCTTTAATTCATTTGAAAGCTTGACTCTTAGTCTTGTCCATCCAAATTGGAAGTCCGAAAAACCAGTTTTATTTGTTATTATCTATCGTCCACCTGGTTGTTACTGTGAGTTTCTCTGTGAATTTTCAGAACTTAGTATAGTATAGTATAGTGGCCGATTTTAACATCCACACAGATGCTGAGAATGACAGCCTCAACACTGCATTTAATCTATTATTAGACTCAATTGGCTTTGCTCAAAATGTAAATGAGTCCACCCACCACTTTAATCATATCTTAGATCTTGTTCTGACTTATGGTATGGAAATTGAAGACTTAACAGTATTCCCTGAAAACTCCCTTCTGTCTGATCATTTCTTAATAACATTTACATTTACTCTGATGGACTACCCAGCAGTGGGGAATAAGTTTCATTACACTAGAAGTCTTTCAGAAAGCGCTGTAACTAGGTTTAAGGATATGATTCCTTCTTTATGTTCTCTAATGCCATATACCAACACAGTGCAGAGTAGCTACCTAAACTCTGTAAGTGAGATAGAGTATCTCGTCAGTAGTTTTACATCCTCATTGAAGACAACTTTGGATGCTGTAGCTCCTCTGAAAAAGAGAGCTTTAAATCAGAAGTGCCTGACTCCGTGGTATAACTCACAAACTCGCAGCTTAAAGCAGATAACCCGTAAGTTGGAGAGGAAATGGCGTCTCACTAATTTAGAAGATCTTCACTTAGCCTGGAAAAAGAGTCTGTTGCTATATAAAATAGCCCTCCGTAAAGCTAGGACATCTTACTACTCATCACTAATTGAAGAAAATAAGAACAACCCCAGGTTTCTTTTCAGCACTGTAGCCAGGCTGACAAAGAGTCAGAGCTCTATTGAGCCAAGTATTCCTTTAACTTTAACTAGTAATGACTTCATGACTTTCTTTGCTAATAAAATTTTAACTATTAGAGAAAAAATTACTCATAACCATCCCAAAGACGTATCATTATCTTTGGCTGCTTTCAGTGATGCCGGTATTTGGTTAGACTCTTTCTCTCAGATTGTTCTGTCTGAGTTATTTTCATTAGTTACTTCATCCAAACCATCAACATGTCTATTAGACCCCATTCCTACCAGGCTGCTCAAGGAAGCCCTACCATTATTTAATGCTTCCATATTAAATATGATCAATCTATCTTTATTAGTTGGCTATGCACCACAGGCTTTTAAGGTGGCAGTAATTAAACCATTACTTAAAAAGCCATCACTTGACCCAGCTATCTTAGCTAATTAAAGACCAATCTCCAACCTTCCTTTTCTCTCAAAAATTCTTGAAAGGGTAGTTGTAAAACAGCTAACTGATCATCTGCAGAGGAATGGTCTATTTGAAGAGTTTCAGTCAGGTTTTAGAATTCATCATAGTACAGAAACAGCATTAGTGAAGGTTACAAATGATCTTCTTATGGCCTCAGACAGTGGACTCATCTCTGTGCTTGTTCTGTTAGACCTCAGTGCTGCTTTTGATACTGTTGACCATAAAATTTTATTACAGAGATTAGAGCATGCCATAGGTATTAAAGGCACTGCGCTGCGGTGGTTTGAATCATATTTATCTAATAGATTACAATTTGTTCATGTAAATGGGGAATCTTCTTCACAGACTAAGGTTAATTATGGAGTTCCACAAGGTTCTGTGCTAGGACCAATTTTATTCACTTTATACATGCTTCCCTTAGGCAGTATTATTAGATGGCATTGCTTAAATTTTCATTGTTATGCAGATGATACCCAGCTTTATCTATCCATGAAGCCAGAGGACACACACCAATTAGCTAAACTGCAGGATTGTCTTACAGACATAAAGACATGGATGACCTCTAATTTCCTGCTTTTAAACTCAGATAAAACTGAAGTTATTGTACTTGGCCCCATAAATTTTAGAAACATAGTGTCTAACCAGATCCTTACTCTGGATGGCATTACCCTGACCTCTAGTAATACTGTGAGAAATCTTGGAGTCATTTTTGATTAGGATATGTCATTCAAAGCGCATATTAATGAAATATGTAGGACTGCTTTTTTGCATTTACGCAATATCTCTAAAAGTAGAAAGGTCTTGTCTCAGAGTGATGCTGAAAAACTAACTCATGCATTTATTTCCTCTAGGCTGGACTATTGTAATTCATTATTATCAGGTTGTCCTAAAAGTTCCCTGAAAAGCCTTCAGTTAATTCAAAATGCTGCAGCTAGAGTACTAACGGGGACTAGAAGGAGAGAGCATATCTCACCCATATTGGCCTCTCTTCATTGGCTTCCTGTTAATTCTAGAATAGAATTTAAAATTCTTCTTCTTACTTATAAGGTTTTGAATAATCAGGTCCCATCTTATCTTAGGGACCTCGTAGTACCATATCACCCCAATAGAGCGCTTCGCTCTCAGACTGCAGGCTTACTTGTAGTTCCTAGGGTTTGTAAGAGTAGAATGGGAAGCAGAGCCTTCAGCTTTCAGGCTACTCTTCCTTTTTGCTAAAGCTTATAGTTAGGGCTGGATCAGGTGACCCTGAACCATCCCTTAGTTATGCTGCTATAGACTAAATTGCTGAGGGGTTCCCATGATGCACTGAGTGTTTCTTTCTCTTTTTGCTCTGTATGCAGCACTCTGCATTTAATCGTTAGTGATTGATCTCTGCTTCCCTCCACAGCATGTCTTTTTCCTGGTTCTCTCCCTCAGCCCCAACCAGTCCCAGCAGAAGACTGCCCCTCCCTGAGCCTGGTTCTGCTGGAGCTTTCTTCCTGTTAAAAGGGAGTTTTTCCTTCCCACTGTCGCCAAGTGCTTGCTCACAGGGGGTCGTTTTGACCGTTGGGGTTTTTACGTAATTATTGTATGGCCTTGCCTTACAATATAAGGCACCTTGGGGCAACTGTTTGTTGTGATTTGGCGCTATATAAATAAAACTGATTGATTAATTGATTGAATTGATTGAATCTTCCGAATGGTGAATGAGCTGGGCATGTCACAACATGTCCTGTGAGACTTCAACACAAAGGCGCTTTTGCTTCGCCATCAGCTTCGTGCCGATGAATTTCGCTGCAACTCTTTTCATGGCAAAATCTTCTGTCACAATGGAATGTGCCGAAAAAGTGCTGATGTCCACCTCTTCTGCAATTTCTTGGACAGTCACACAACTGTCCCGCATCACCACAGCGTTCACTATGGAAATGACCTGGTCATTTCAGCATGTTGATGGCCGCCCGGAGCGTGGCTTGCTCTCCACCATTGTGCGGACGTCTTTAAATTGGTTGTACCGCTCCTTAATCTGTGTGATGCCCATAGGATCGTCACCGAAAGCCGTGTGAATAATCCGAATGGTTTCCACCTGGCTGTCACCCAGTTTCTAGCAAAATTTGATTCAGTCGCGCTTCTCCAGTCGTTCCGCCATTTCCTTGCAAAGAAAAAATGACAAGAGACTCCACCCGTCCTCACACAAAGGCTGCTTACAAGCAAATGATGCAACCGACAGGCGTGAAAAAAATCATGCATGCGCACGAAGGTTCAAGGTTTGCTCATGCAAGCACACGTGATTCAAATCCATCAAGTTTTTGAAAAAAATAAAAAGGTCAGATACTTTTCTAACAGACCTCGTATATGGTAATTTTCGTGCCACCACTTTCATAAAACCGAGACACTGGATAAGTAGACATTCATGACTTAATGCACAACCTAAATTTCGTGAAATACCCCCTCAATCTCAAAAGCATACATGGACTTTCTACACACGGTCTTGGCTAACTTTGACCTCACTGTGAACTTTGCCACCGAGGTCCAGAGTTCTTGCATTCACCGAACTGTGTTTTGTTCTCTTTGCTAGTACTTTCATTGAACTCTGTTTATGAACTGTGTTGTGAAACCTAAAATAAGATGGTGATGGGTTTCTCAATACAATGCAAATTTGATTCTAAAACTGAGCCTCAATTGTCAGTTGAATACTTGAAGCTCACACATTGTATGAAGTGCATGTGCAGAAGAATGATGAAAATATTTTTTAAGGTTTGAACTATCTAAAAGAGCAAGTTGTGTGAGCAGTTGGTAGGGTTTGCAGAGGAGGTGATGTCTTCCTCAACATTTGACGATGTGCCCGCAAACCTGAATCCAGAATAAGTTGGAATAAAAGTGATTCTATTTTGCAAATGCATGATAATGATATTCATTCTGAGCAGCAAGTCTTCTTCAGAAATCTACTTCAGAAATGTCAGTGATCTGTGTTCCGACATCTGCTCTCCTGTCATGACAGGTGCACGGCCTTGGCGCCCGAGCGCTCATTTTGTTTGAGCTATAGTATGAAAATAACACACTGTGTCTGCATAATCATGACGAGCGTGCATTGCAGAGGTCAAATGAGAAGGAAGAATGAGCTGTGGGGAGGATGAGAGGGGCTCAGAGGAAGATGGATATCAACAGAGTGATTAAGACTGAGAGCTATACAGATGAAAAAACAAAAAGCTGCACAATGCGTTACTGATCATCGCTCTGTAGAGGCTGTGACAGTTCACATCACTGGTCAGGTATTTTTTTATTCAAAGTGTGTTGACAAATGTTCCTTTGTGGTCAAATGTTTTTAAGTAATACACAAGCAAAGGAATATATGTTCAGTAATGATGTGTGTCTCTCCCTTATAAATCGATACATTACATAACATACGTGGGCTTTAATACGATTCAGAGATTATACTTTTTACTGTGGAAAAATTTACAAGACCTTTAATGATTCACCCAGTTTAGTGCAATTCAATTCTTTGTTTGGTGAAGGCATTTATCTTTCATGATATATTAGAATACACCAAAAGAGGCATTGGTTACCTTTAAATACTTATTTTATGAAAGACCGGGGACCTGGGGGCAGCACCAAATAAAGTTAGAGAAAGTGCATCATAGAAGAACTGCACACTCTCACAAGCGCCATTAGCTTAGCTTATGGCAAGCGAACAGTGGACGCTCTCATTTTGGCCAAACAGCTGTCCAGTTTCTCAGTATTCTGTGTTAGTACACGTCCGCGGCTGACATGCTTGATGAATTCCTGTGCAAAAATGAGTATATCTCATCTAAATCAACTCTAAAATTTACCAGTAATAAAATTATAAAGGTAATGTTCATGGTTTTGTAAAGAAATTAGCAAACACGTTGTGTTGAATGCTACTCAGCACTGATTTGCACCAATATACTTTAAACAATGCTGTATTTGCGATTTGCGATGAGTGCGTTTTCATGGGTAACAAAAACATCAGGAATACAGTATATTTGGCACAAGAACTTGTGTATCTCGTGTGTTTTTTCACCTAAATGATCGTAATCCACTCATCCAGCAGCATCTTCTCATGTTGGCATGTCACGCTAGTGGCGCTCATGAGAGTGTGGCTAAAGTAGTCCAGCGAGTTCAATCTGTGGGTGCGAGCTGTGAACCTGCGTGTCGTTCGATGTGGGAGGAAGCTGGAGCACCCGGAGGGAACCCATGCAAACATGGGGAAAACATGCAAACTCCACACAGAAAGGCTACAGGTGGGAATCGATCTCATGACCTTGTTGCTGTGAGGCAACAGTGCTAACCACTAAGCCATCATGCTGCCCGGTTTAAAAAAATTATTTGATTTTCAATTTTGCATTAAAGCTTTAAATTTTCCAAAAGATGTGTTTTAAATGTTATCAGAAGTAAAAAAAAAAAAAAAAGTCATGGGATTTGAATTATGCATTGGCCTGTGGTAAAAGATTAAGTAGCAGAAGTATAAAACTTATGGCTCTTTCACATAAATTGCAGAAAAGCTGGCCAGTGACTGGAATCAATTCATTAATTAAAATGGTATATATGGTAATTGCATGAAGATGTTGATGACAGGCCCGCTTTGATTAATGATTTCACTGGGTGCTTTTCCAAGTGCAAAGCAAATGTGCCAGAACGGTGACATTAACAGTGTTGCATATTGGGCGTACGGCTGTTTAAACGTGTATTGATAGAGCATGGTAAAGACGCAGCCTGTAAAATCAATTGCATAAACAATCAAACATTTAATTTCACATTCCTCACAGTGCTGTTCTCGGCTGAAATAATCTGAATTCTCAAACGTGCTGTATTTACTCTCTGGAGGGCTGAGCCTGTTTATGGATCAATTTAATGTGCCGTAGACGTATCACCATATTGAAACCCTTAAGACTTCAGCTGTGCACAAAAGTGATTTCATTTCTAAAAGCTCCCACTGTGTCGCTCTTCACCTCTCAATTCCATCTCTTTCGTTGGCACCGAACCTTGTGAGAGTACGCAGTATGGCACAGATTGATTACGGGTCCTGTCTAATACACTGGAGACTGCTGCATTGTGTATGGATGTTGTTGAGCATTTTGGGGAAATGGATAAATCTACCAGCATACGCTTGCCTGATTGTATCGTACAAACAGCTGACTGCAGCCTATTTTCTGGAGCGCTTTTGTGAAAATATGAAATAAATAACAAAATAACTGAGTTTCAATCTAACAACTGACAAAATGTTAAAACTTGACAATGAGAGTACATGCTTTTGTGCATACATTGTCTTCACCCTCATGACAACTTATCATTTCTCTTTCATTTTTTTCATCAATCAAAAATCCCACATGGCACTCCTTCTTCTGGCAAGGCAACAGATTGCTGAGAGGCCCCTCACAGACTGAACAAGAGCAATCTGAGTTTCCTGACGTCTGCCAAGGATTGACGAGGCCGCAAAATAAAAGCTATGTGATTCACATTGTGAGTTGAATTTTACATGGATCTGGATTCCACAACAAAATGCAATAATTGCATGCTGATCTAGAATGGTCCAACTGATCAAAAATGTTGCAATCTGAAATGTAATTCACAAGATGAAACAAAACAGTGTCTTCCTGATCTTAGTTTTACATCATGATATCGTATCTTTCTTCTGCAGGACCTCCATATTGATCTGGATCACCTTCAAACTTCAGTGGAGTCTTCCATGGCCTAATATCTATTTGTGGTGAAAATTTCATCAAAATCTGTGCAGTAGTTTTGACGTAAAAACAGACAGACAGACAGACAAACAAATAAATGCCGTTGATGTTATTATGTCTGCCAAGCTTTGCAAAAATAATTTGAGGGTTACGGCTGAAGCGATCAATAATACATAATTGCTCCTTCTCACATTTGTGTGGATTGTGACGTAACATTGATGGTGCAAAACCAATTACCTTGCCTGGAAAAACCGTGGGCTCTATGTGGTCCATCAGTACCAGATCCCCCCAAGGCTGCATTCTTTCTCCTCTAGTCTTCACCCTGTACACCAGCAGCTGCACCTTCAGTCACTAGTCTGTGAAGCTCCTGAAGTTCGTGAATGATACGACCCTCATCTGACTCATCTCTGATGGGGACGAGTTTGCTGGCAGACATAAGATTGAACACCTGTTGTCCTGGTGCAGTCATAACAACCTGTAACTCAATGCCTTCAAGACAGTGGAGATGGTTGTTGACTTCAGAAAGAACCCAGTTCTGGCCAACCCCATCACCCTGTGTGACTCCCCAGTCACCATTTTGGAGTCCTTCCTTTAACTGGGGATCACCATCACCCAGGATCTCAAATTGAAGCTGAACATCAGCTCGATCACCAAGAGAGCACAACAGAGGATGTACTTTCTGCGGCAGCTGAGGAAGTTCAACCTGCCAAAAACAACGATGGTGAAATTCTAAACTGCCATCACTGAGTCCATCATCTCCTCTTCCATCAGCGTCTAGTATGCAGCTGACACTGCTAAGGACAGGAGCAGACTGCAGCATATCATCCACACAGCAGAGAAGGTGATCGACTGCGGTCTGCCATCCCTACAGGACCTGTACACCTCCAGGGTTCTGAGGTGAGCAAGGAAGATTGTTGCAGACCCCTCTCACATAGGACACAAACTCACCACCACCTTCCCCTCTGGCAGGTGGCTGAGGTCCATCAGGACCAAAACCTCAAGACACAAAACAGCTTCTTTCCATCCGCAGCTAGACTACTAAATAATGCCAGAGACCCCATTTACCCTGCCTTCCCCGCCCCCACTTCCACAAAATACAGGTTGCCCATCCCTGCACTGAAAGGTACTGTACACCTGTTTAACAGTTTAATTGTGAAACGGTTACGTTAGATTTATTTCACAGTGAATATAGTCTTGCCTATTTGACTCTTTTACTTCTTACAGAAGTGTTTTTTTTTCCTTTTCCCTTTTGTTGTTGTTTATGCACCAACAACAATCAAATTTGCTGTATGTGAGAACTTACTTTGGAATAAAATTGATTCTGATTGGCGGTCTGTTGCACAGGACACAAAGAGGTTGTATTTAGTCTCTTATTTAGTCATGCCATATTTGGGGAAGAGTGTTGCAGACCTGCCAACACTCCGAATTTACACCAGTGTCTCCCTATTTTTAACCCTTTCTCCTGCTCTGCTCCTGATGAGTAATTTCTCCCACTAATCCCCTGATTTCACAATGACATGACTGAGATGGGTGTTTCATAGTTTCTGTGATATGTCCAGAGTGTAGGGTGTGTATCACGATACCTGGCAACCCAACTCCAATGACTCTGCCTGACTCATCACTGCACATGTTCAAGTTCATGTTAAAGGCGGTGCAAATACAGTCACTCAGCGTTGTTAGCTTGCAATTGAAATGGGATGAAACAGTTCCCAAAAATAGAATATTAGTTTGAAGATTCTGTGCACTAAGTTTGAGACCTTCCCATTTGTAGCCCATAGCCACGTCAGCAAATACCAGCCGTTTTGCAAACTATGTTGTGCTGACCTCAGCCTAGAACAATGTGGGGAAAAACATGCAAGGAAGCATGTTAACTATAGCAAACACAAACAGGCTGTGGAACACAGAAGGGAACTGCTAACATCAGCTTATTACTCATGAGAGGTATGTCAGAGTCTCATTAATTCATTTACCTTACATCCATGTACAACCCCCCCCCCCCCAAAAAAAAATGGGGCAATGAGGAATATGCAAATAAAAAAAAACAAAAAAACAAAAAAAAACATTTGTTTGAATTCTGTTTCACTGTAGACTGTATGAAGCCAAGATCTTTGATGTTCAGTGTGGTCAACTTCATTCTGTTTGTTAATATATATCCATTCCTGCATTTCAGACCTGAAACACATTTCAAAAAAATTGGAAGAGAGGCAATTTATTCTAAATATAAGGATTAAATTACTTTTACAGTCAATTTTCTTGAGACCACTCAGGAGAGATGGATACATGAACATTTCCAAGACATAATCAGTGACTTGGAAATGTTCATGTATCCAACCCTGTTTTGTAATCTTGTATAAAAGTTTGCTTTTATTTATTTATTTTATAGTTATTCTAAATTTTGTGAACCCACTTTTGTAAGGTGTATTTAGATACTGCAGGATATAAATACCAAAACATCTCTGTACTGTGCCTCTTATCCTTTTACTTTGTAAAGTCATTTTATTAGCAACAGAACAGGTCTCGGCCTCAGCGTTGTCTAAATTTTGGGTCTGTGAGTGAAGCTTAGGGCTCGTGGCCGGTGGTCACTTTAGTAATTTCTGTTTTTCTGTTGATTTACTGCTAATGAATTATATCTTAGGTGTAGTTTTTTTCCGGCCAACTGATTCTGCTCTTTTTCTCTCTGTTCGAGGTACGAACGACAAACAGATCCAAACTGAAGGGACAAGATGAACTGTGAGGTGGAAGGCCTGAGGCGGTGCTGCATGATGCAGTCTGCATTTGAAAGTGACCCTGTTGCGGGGACAGGCCCACTGACGGCGTAGACGACTCCTGCCTGTGTTGTTGATGTCTGTGTGATATCTTCTCATATTATTATTATTATATTGTTTGATTTTCTGTTTCTTCAGCTTTGTAAAACTTTGCAAAACCTTGTAATTGTTAGAATAGCCTAAGCAGTGGGTCACCCTTTTGAGTCTGGTCTGCTTGAGCTTTCTTCCTCAATATCATCAGAGGGAGTTTTTCCTTAGCATGTCACCTGTGTGCTTGTTGTAGGGGTTGGTAAGGTTAGACCTTACTTGTGTGAAGTGCCTTGAGGCAGCTTTGTTGCGATTTGGCACTGTACAAATGAAATAAACTGAAGTGAATTGCATTGGACTTTACATAATGTTCTTGGTGATCTATGGCACAATCACTTTGACAGCAGCATCCCACCAGCACCCAGCTTAACCACACCTCATTTCAAGAGGAACACATGTGGGCTCACAGAGGACCATAATTCTTCAAGATGGGTGCTGGGTGTGAAAATGACAACTGTCACTTGTTTCCATTATGGCCACTTCCAGGTTGCTGTGCTACTTTATGTGGATGTCATAGTTTTCATTTCTGAACATGACTTCCAGTGTTCATTGGGGAGGTTTGGAGCTGAGTGTGAAGCAGCTGTGATGAACAGCATCATCTCCAAATGTAAAACTTAATTCTGTCAGAAAGCAGTGAAGGAGTTTAATTATCTTTGGATTTTTTCATTAGTAAAGTTAACATGGAGCATGGATTACATTTGACTGTGGTAATGAAAAATAAGATGGGCCAAAAAGTTTTACTCTCATTTTACCTGACGAGTCATATTAAAGTCCTCATCTATGGTCCTACACTTTGAGGTTTGACCCAAATAATGAGATTAAAGGCACAAGGAGCAGACATTATGATAATTTCTCAGTGTTGGCACTTACTCATAGATTTAGGATGAAGAGATTTTACATGTAATAGGAATTTCAAGTGGAACTGCACCTTCTTGGCATCAAAAGCAGCTAATCCTGGTGGTTAAGGATTTTTTTAATACATGCACCTCTAACTGCAAGGTCATCCCAGAGTAAAACCAGAATACAGTTAAGGGATTATTATACAAATTATTTTGTCAAGGTTCATGGTTAGGGTCCTATCTTACTGGGCATGTTGGAGATGTGACAGTGTTGCAGTTGGTATCTCACTGAAGTGGTCACTTGCAGCTGAACACGAATGACACGTTTGCACACAAAGTGTTCAGCCTTTATTATCCTGCTATTATTCATGTAAATAAACTGTGGAAATTCCCCCACTGTTTCTAATAATTGATAAATAAAAGAAATAATAAATTAACAATCAATATAATAATAATAATAATAATAATAATAATAATAATAATAATAATAATAATTAAAGCCTACAATGCACTCACTGATTTGCAGATTGATGTCCATGCTGGATCTAATGTCCATGTCCGATCTTCCATGTCCAGTATATAATCCATTCATTTTCTATATCTGCTTACTCCAATTAAAGGTCACATTGGCTCCAAGATTCGCACACAGCGATCAGGCTTTTCTCTGTGATGCAGTGATGTCCAGCAGCACTTCTTGGGTGCGCGTCTTATGATATGATTTGATTTATTCAGTATTAACATTGCAAGTCCATTCGGCTTTCCCTTGTATTTTTGACTTGAGGTATCCACAGTAGATCCAAGGTAGATCAACAAGTTGAACTGACACAGAAACGTCCTCCTCCATTCTCCTGCATTTTGGCTCTGATGGACATATGATGTCGCAGTACGGCATTTATCAGAAAGATTTTTCCAGTTTAAAGACACATATGTGCACTGTTGGAGCTAGTTATGAGCAGTGTGCAGTTTTATGAAAGCATGTTATCATATTTCCTCACTGATCATGCCTCCCTCACAATAAGCACATCAAAGGACTCTAACACACGACAGAAATGGGAGAGAGAGAGAGGAAGGGGGACTGAGAGAACACTCCAGACAAAGAAAGATTAAAAGTGGCACAGTGATGTGTGCTCCACTCGTGCAGAACTGTGTGCCTCAATAAAAAAAAAACAAAAAAAAACTTAAATGCATAAGTCCTGATCTCCACTGCAACTACGGCCATGTTGGCAGCAGCTTTGCCACTTCCAGAAGCAGCTGTTCCTTTCCAATCATCTCCACTATTGTGGCATGCTCCCCAGCAGCTTGTGTGTGAGGCCAAGCCCTCCCCCAACAACACCTCCACCCTTCCCACAGTTCTTTCATGAATCTCTCATGTTAGGAGTCCCAGCAAGTACATTCAGAGAATCACACAACACCAATGGTGCATGCTGGGAGGCAGGGGTGCTGAAAAGGTGAGAATAAGTAGAAGGATTCTAGGGGCCCATGATTGACAGGGGCCAAGAGAGGCCCCTAATGCAATTATAATACTGACAAAATAATATGGCACTCAATCATAAACTTATAACCACACATATATTGTATTTAAAATGTACAATGTACTAAAGTTTGTTTTTGAAACATTTCTCAATGCCCACCCCCCTCTCTATTTATGTAAAATGGTCCACCTGCTCCATCAGAGCCTAACTTTTCCCAAACAGTGAGCGGAGGAGCAGACAACAGGATGCCTCACAAGTCAGGAAGCAAAAAAAGGAAAGGAAATAAAGGTCAGACAAGAGAAAGAAGTGAAGGGTCGACATTATGTCATCCAGTTCTTTCATAGAACCATGTTTTGGACCATCAGCATGTTGTTGTTCCTAACTTTGTCCATAGTTTATAAGCTAGCTCACTTTTCTCCCCATATTAACTCATATTTCTGAAGAAAACTCTGGATTTATACATTTCACTGTTAGCAAGCTGCTCTGCCGAAGAAATGACGTATGTTCCAAACAGACACGTCAAGAGTTGCCTCCAGCTGAACAAGCAAATTAATCAATTATTATAGAGGAAAAACATTAAAGAATAAACAATTGTTCTAAAATAAAAAAAAGCCTGTAGTCTGTATTTATTTCAGAATGATTTTAATGGTTTAAAAAGCATCAGCTATTACTGAAGTGTAATGTTTGCACAGTAGTTTTGGACTGTCATCCCCCTGCTTTGCAGTAGGAACAGAGAACATTTTAATTGTTTGCTTGTTGCATCTTGTTCTATAGATGATAGCGTTTATTAGAATAAATTATAAAAGGCAATTGGCCATTTTGTTTTTAATGGTGTTTTTTGCTAATATTGCATTTGTTTCTCCACAGATAATAATTGTATAAAAATTTTAAATGAATTAAATTAAACTTTCATTTTAATGGAAGCGGTTATTTTTGTATATGTTTAGTATTTTCAGGTCATTTTAAGAGAATTTTATGTTCAAGTATTTAAATAAAGAGATGGGTTTTGGAATATATCACTCTTGCAGTAAATAACTGAATCAAAATTAATTTCATTGTATTTTCTGTGCTTCCCCTACCAAGCAACTATCATTACCATATTTGTGACAAGACAAACATGACAGTCAAAAAATATCATTAAAATGCATAGTTTTATGTAAAACAGTATCAAAATCTTTTCATGGGGCCCAAAATCAGTGACACCCCTGCTGCGAGGAGCCTTGTCGCCTCGCCAAATTTGAAAAATTCAAAATCCAGGTGTGACACTGGCAACGTGCTCCGAGTGATGTGAGGGAAGAGTGCGAAATCAAGCGATCTCCTTCACAATTGCTGTTCGTAGACTGTTGCAGCCCAATGAGATAGGACCCTTAGTAAATCTGGGTTGGAATTCACATGGGTTTTGGAACTTACTATGTGTGTGTGTGCATGTGTGTTACACCCTGCTTGTGTATTTGTGTGTTCTGTCACTCTCTGTTGTCTGTGTGTATGATGCTGGTGTTTTCTTCTATTCTTGTCTGCACCTACCTGCATTGAATTCTGTTAACTCACTCACCTGTCTCCCATTTCCCTCACCATCCCTGCAGTATACACCGATCAACCATACCATTGTGAACACCTGATTTATATTACATAGATCCCTGCTTTCACAATTGATGCAGTTCTGACTCCTTTAGGGATGGACTCTGCTAGACCTCTCAAGGTGTGCTGTGCTACCTAGCACCAAGACTACCAACAGATACTTGAGTTAGATCGGACCAGCCCAGCATGTGCTTCACTTGCACATTAATGAGTCATGTCTGCCCTTGACCCTGCCACTGGTTCATCAATTGTCCTTCCCTGGACCACTTTTGGTAGGTCCTGTCCATGATAGATGGACCATCCCACAAGAGCTGCAGTTTTGGATTTGATCTGGTCTAGTCATCGAGCCTTCACTTTGGACCTTGTCAAAGTCACATATGAGGTCTGTCAATAAAGTATAGGTCCTTTTTATTTTTTTCAAAAACTATATGGATTTCATTCATATGTTTTTACGTCAGACATGCTTGAACCCTCGTGCGCATGCGTGAGTTTTTCCACGCCTGTCGGTGACGTCATTTGCCTGTGAACACTCCTTGTGGGAGGAGTCGTCCAGCCCCTCGTCAGAATTCCTTTGTCTGAGAAGTTGCTGAGAGACTGGCGCTTTGTTTGATCAAAATTTTTTCTAAACCTGTGAGACACATCGAAGTGGACACGGTTCGAAAAATTAAGCTGGTTTTCGGTGAAAATTTTAACGGCTGATGAGAGATTTTGAGGTGATACTGTCGCTTTAAGGACTTCCCACGGAGCGAGACGTCGCGCAGCACTCCCAGGCGCCATCGTCAGCCTGTTTCAAACTGAAAACCTTCACATTTCAGGCTCTATTGATCCAGGACGTTGTGAGAGAACAGAGAAGTTTCAGAAGAAGTCGGTTTCAGCATTTTATCCGGATATTCCACTGTTAAAGGAGATTTTTTTAATGAAAGACGTGCGGGCAGATTGCAGCGTCGGCTCGCAGCCGCCGCGACGCTCCGCCACAGGAAAAACACCTCCGTTGGAAGCCTTAAGGACAAGTTGGAACATGTCCAGCTGTTAAACAATTTCTCATATACTCACTCCACTGAAAGCCATCAAAAGCCGCTTGGATTTTACAAATGGTTATCAACACGGAGGTGTTTTTCCTGTGCCTGACGATGGCGCCTGGGACCGCTGTGCGACGTCTCGCTCCGTGGGAAGTCCTTAAAGCGACAGAATCACCTCAAAATCTCTCATCAGCCGTTAAAATTTTCACCGAAAACCAGCTTAATTTTTCGAACTGTGTCCACTTCGATGTGTCTCACAGGTTTAGAAAAAATTTTGATCAAACAAAGCGCCAGTCTCTCAGCAACTTCTCAGACAAAGGAATTCCGACGAGGGGCTGGACGACTCCTCCCACAAGGAGTGCTCACAGGCGAATGACGTCACCGACAGGCGTGGAAAAACCCACGCAAGCGCACGAGGGTTCAAGCATGTCTGACGTAAAAACATATGAATGAAATCCATATAGTTTTTGAAAAAAATAAAAAGGACCTATACTTTATTGACATCCCTCGTAAATCTTAACATGCTCTCATTTTTCATACTTTCAACACATTATCTTCGAGGATGAAATGTAAACGTGCTGCCTAATATATCCCACCCACTGACAGGTGCCATTGTGTCGGGATTATCAATATTATACACTTCACCTGTTACCGGTCACAGTGTTATGGCTGGTCGGTGTATTTATTCAGTTTCAATTTATTATCATTCATATAGCGCCAAATCACAACAAAGTTGCCTCAAGGCGCTTCACACAAGTAAGGTCTAACCTTACCAACCCCCAGAGCAAGCACACAGGTGACACTGGAAAGGAAAAACTCCCTCTGATGATTTGAGGAAGAAACCTCAAGTAGACTAGGCTCAAAGGGGTGACCCTCTGCTTGGGCCATGCTTCCAACACAATTGACAAAACAATTTATAAAATGAATATACAGGAAATTTTACTGGTGCACAGGACGGGAGGGTTGCAGAAGTAGACACCACTCCCATCTTTGGAAGGAGCCGCATCTCAAAGAGAGAGAGAGAGAGAGAGAGAAAAACAGAATCAGGCATCAGAAAGACAACAAATACAGTATAATGTGTCAGCATTAAGCAACAAGAAAAACAGAAGAAATACTAAAGTGATCACCGGCCACCAGCCCTAAGCTTCACTAAAAGACCCAGACTTTAGATAAAGCTGAGGCTGCAACCCGCTCCGTTTCTTAATAAAATGAATTTAAAAGGGTATAAAGCATAGTAACATACGATGTCATCGTACTATGTCATTATGCTAGCCAAACAAAAGGGAAAATAAGTGTGTCTTAAGTCTGGACTTGAATGTCTCTTCAGAATCTGACTGTTGTATTGATGCAGGAAGATCTTTCCACAGAACATGGGCACGATAACAGAAAGCTCTGTGACCCGCAGACTTTTTATTCACCGTAGGGACACAAAGTAGTCCTGCACCTTGAGAATGCAGAGCCCGGGCCGGTACGTAGGGTTTAATTAGGTCAGCTAAGTACGGGGGTGCCAGTCCGTGAATAATTTTATAGGTAAGTAGCAGAACCTTACCCTGGGTTTTCACACAGTCCGCTGCTTGTATTACATCACATTGTTTTGTCTGTTTGCTTTGATATTCTTGGTCATTCTGCTGCTGCATCCTTCATTCATTCAGTCTGTGTGCCTGTTTGTCTGCCAGTTTCTGCTCCTCTAACCTTCATCTCTCTGATTGTCTCTTGCAGCCATCCTAATAAGTACCTCCATCACCTGGTCTGTCCATTTACCTGCCTGTCCACCTGTCTGTCCATCTGGTCTTCTTTACACCAAGCTGTCATTCTTTTTTACATCTTCTGTCTTCCTTGCCCTGTCAAACACCAGGATTCGCCTTTATCAGCCATGTACATCTCTGCTCTCGGTGTCTTCCTCATAGCGAGGCTAAGCAGCACCAACCTTGGCAGTAACTGGATGTGTAACCTGGCTGTTAGTCAGCCTTGTTATTGTCTGATACTACACACTGCACTACATCTCTGTTTTGCCTGAATACTCCTTTATGGAGAGATAATGGATATTACATTTTTCCTGGGAACATTGTAGGACCACTGAGGAGTAGTTGTTGAAAAGGGATGTAATTAATTTGTTGGCAGACATGGCTCACATCAAACTTAGATTTTTACACCGTATGACATATGAGCCCAAGACGTCAATTGGATGATGATGTCATGTGGGTAGGCCATGACTGGTTCCCATTTTCCCACAGCTCGTATCACCAGTACAGCCATTCATTACCGTGACAGGCAATGCATTTCCCTGCATCTTTGGGGAAGGTTACCTTCAAGTATGCATTGCCAAGGGCTCCAACAATGTACTGTGATTCAAGGCCTTGGAGATAAAACTGAACTCAAGATTTACAGACCAAGACATTGGTGCATCTCTTTAGAAATGTCCTTCATGTGCTGTTGCTAACAACTGATGGAACATTTGATTCAAGCCTTCTTCTTCACTCAGGTTTCTTTTATTCTCATCTTCATGGATCGAACCAGTGTTACAAAAGCTGATATCCAGTTTACAAAGTAAAATGTTTAACTTGAAGTTTACAGAAACATACTGTACAGCTTAACATCAATCAGACTACACTCAAATAAGAGTTATTCCAGCTGGATAATGTCAAATGTGCAAACACATGTGAGTCTGATAATGTTGTATCAATAAAAAGATATTCCCATAATTGTAGCATTTGTTAGAAAAAAGACAGTAGAAAAGGCCCAGGGATCACCCATGGATCACCTGGGTGCAGCAAGTATATGCTACTTAAGGAGGTAAGGATGGACCTGTTGTTTGCTTAGCTGGTTGCTAACAAGTTGCCATGGTGACTGACACTATAAAAAAGAGAGGCATCAGGAGGCTGATCACTGATCTCTATATATTACTGGATCGCTTATTGGCCCACACACTCCATACAATCTGCTGAAGCAAACTGGCAGCCATCTTGCCACTCCCAACTTATGCAGAACACACATAGACAGCTTATTAGAACATCAACAGTTTCAAGTAATAACTGAGCTGATTCTCCCATTTACTTATTTTTGTTCTTCGGATAATGTAAGATTGATCCCTCCTAATTCATGCTTGTCATGATTACCTATTTGAGTTATTTTCTTTCTTTCTTTTATTACTTTGATACTTTCTTCCCTTCTATTCTCACTTACTCATATCTCACTGGGGCAAATACTCAATTCTAAAAATTATCATTCTTTAATCAAAGTTTATGCAAGTGTTGTGGAATCATCAGCAAGCTTATATATATATATATATATATATATATATATATATATATATATATATATATATATGTGTGTGTGTGTGTGTGTGTGTGTGTGGGGGGGGGGGGGGGGGGTGTATATTGATACCATATGAACAAAAGTGGATGGATAACAAAAGTCGTGATGGATAATACAGAAAGAGTGGATTTTTTAAATAGCTGCACTAAAAGAATAAAACACCACTTAACTAGCTACAGGAGAGTTAGTTTTCCCTGCAATGACATTTATTACACACAGCTCTATGAGCTGCAGCCTATATGTAATAAAGCTCATAACAACAACACCCAAAGCTCCAAAACTGTGCACAAGTAGACCTAATAAATGTCTTAACATAGTTCGTCCAACACAAAATACAACGTGGCTACACATGTTGAATTAATAAGCCACTTATTATTATTATCTTTGCCTATATGCTGTAATAAGGGACAGAACTCTTCAAATTATTGTTCATTACTTCCCATTTCAGTCATACTTACAGGTGAAATGTTCGGCCACAGTCTTTGATCTGGCGACTTGCGCAGTTTATATCTGCACATGAAGGTATTTTTTAAAATTCAAAATTGCAGAGAATAAAGTTGCGTGCGCCTGATTAAAGATCAACAGAAAAGCGCGTTCAGGAGCGGGACATGGGAGTGGTAATATGGTGGCCAGTTTGCTTCAAACGTATTGGCCAATGAGCGATCTAGTATTATATAGAGATCAGTGGGGCTGAGGCATAGCTTTTGAGCTCTACACACAATGATATAAATGTCCAAGTAAAGATAGATACAAGTTGTGTTCAAAATAATATAATATGTTTAAAAAAGTGTCTAAAGCTCAAAATCCTTATACTAATAGTGTTTATTTCCATACATGCAAATGCATTGGAAACACTGCACATTCTATTCCAAATCAAAACATGAAGAAAAATTTATCAAACTTGTTACAACTTTACAGAAAATGAAGAAAAAGGAATTTTAGGTTGTTCAAAAAAACAGTTTCTGCATTTTTCTTTCTGTGACCCTTTATTACACCCTTACAGGTGGCTCTTATTTAAGGACAAAGACACAAAATGTTGTACATGCCGGTTGTCATGTATTTCTCTGAAAATCTAGTAAAATAGGTTGTTGCAGATATTATTCAGAAGAACAGCGTACTTTGATTAAAAAGTTGACTGGAGAGGGGAAAACATAAAGAAGTGCAGAAAATGATGGGCTGCTCAGGAAAAATGATCTCAAATGTTTTAATATAGAACGCAATGAAAGCGTGTGTAGACATAATGTGACCTATTGACCACTTAAAATAGGTCAAAGTTAGCCATCGTTCAACTTGTCCAAGGTCTGTGTCCCAATGTATTTGTACTGCCAGCGTCTTCGCATTCCCTGCGAATTTGAAGACCCTGGTAGTAATAGGACTGGACTTATGCTGAGCTCAGACAGACAGACAGCCATATGGACGGGCGGACAAATGCAAAGTCTTTGCAATACCCGATAGCCACATTTTGGTCTCGGGTAAAAATCTCAACAAAACCAGAAAGATGTGGAAGAAAGTGGAAAATCAACATTTAAAATGGATTGAAGAATAGTCAGAATGACAAAGACTCAGCCAATGATGCTCCAAAGTGATCAAAGAAGGTCTAAAGTTACCTGTGAGTACTGTAACAATTAGAACATGCCTATGTGAGGCCAAAAAACAACAACGTGCTGAAGAGGATGCAATTTGCCAAAGAACTCACTGACTGGCCTAAAGTGAAATGCAAAATTTTGTGGACTGATGAAAGCAAGATTGTTCTTTTTGGGTCTAGAGGCCACAGACAGTTTGTCAGATGACCTCCAAAAGCTGAATGCAAGCCACAGTACACTGTGAAGACAGTGAAGCATGGTGGAACACACATCATGACATGGGGATGTTTCTCATACTATGGTGCTGGGCCTATTTATCACATACCAGGGGTCATGGATCAGTTTGAATACATCAGAATACTTGAACAGGTCATGTTGACTAATGCCAAAGAGGAAATGCCTGTTTCAACAGGATGACTCCAAATACATTTTAAGTTCTATGTATATCATATTGACTGGCTGTACAATACTATATTGAATTACTTTCTTGAGACTAAAACACTGGTGCAAAAATGATGATGTAATGTTAAACGGGGTCATGAATCCATTAAAATTTTGGTGTCACTCTGATAAATGCAGACACATTACAAATGCAACATCACCAAAATTCTAGTCTTTATTCAGTAAAAGCTCACTGGTTCACAACAGACACATTACAAGCAGGTTTTGGTCTAGACCAAACTTAAATACTGTGTGGCGATGAACACTCCTGAGTTATTTTATGATATTATGTCTGACACATAATTTTTCTGCATCATCAGAGCCAGTACCCCAAGTACACTATGAACAGATGAATGAGTTTGCATTGCACAGTACTGTTTGCTGTCGTGATAACCTGTATTCAAGTCACTAAAGCTTGACACCACACAACGTCATGCAGGTGAGCCAGATTTAACGTTCTTACATAACATGACATAATATAATACACAGTAGAGGTAAGAGTATCCCAATAACATTGTTTATGATGCAAAGCTTAGCTAATCAGTAAGACAACAGGCTTGTAATTTACCCATTATATACCGTGATGTTACATGAATAAAATAACTAAAGGCAAACGTGTCAAAATAGTACATGTGTGATAAAGCTATGTCAGTGTACGAGTTGTGTGCTTGTCACCAATTTCCAATGTAGGTCCAAAGTTCCACTTCCTGTAACCGTAGGACTAGCCCATGGGACCAATGACCTGTATGATTATTGATCTATCTGCATTTATAATGGTGTTTTTGACTATGTATGTCTTCATCATATGAATTCTGTGTGACTTCATGAGCAATTCATTCATAACAATAAATCACAAATATTTTTCTGATCAATATATGCTGTAGATCATAGGCATCAACTGATTCCAGAAAGGGCCAAGGAGGTGCAGGTTTCTTTGTAATCACCAACTTCACCATGTAATTTCACTGATTAACATGACTTTGAGCAGATGGAAGGTATTACAAAAAAAAGAGTGATTGAGGCACTTTTGTTTGATATAATGTAAAATGTACACCAAATGGGCTTTTCAATATTAAATTCAAATTGCAACAAAATTCACAATCCAGATCAGATCCGGAGCAAAGTTTCTCAGGCGATAGTGAGTGTCAGTCTGCACCTCACTTTCAGATATGACAGTGATTGGGGCTTGTTTGGCTATGATATAATGTAAAAAAAAGTCCCTATCAGCAGCTCCTTTATTTTGCACTCAGGTCACCACAGCAGATCCACCGTGGCTCTGTATGTTGGATTGGCACAGGTTTTACACCAGATGCCTTTCCTGACACAACTCCACATTACATGGAGAAATGTGGCAGGGGTGGGGTTTCAACCACGGACCTTCCACACTGAAACCAAGTGCACTAACCTAGCTAGATTAAGATGTAATGTAAAATACACATTAAATGGGCTTTTTAATGTTAAATTTAAATGGCCACAACATCTGTAATCTGGATCAAACTTTGTTAGTCAATAAATGATGTCATCCTACATAACACTGCCAAATATGAAAGAAATTCTATATTTTTTTTGACAGTTATGAATTTTTGAAAATTTGTTTAATGTTAAAGGATAAGGATTTTTCCAAGATTTTTCCTGACTTTGACCTTTGACCTTGAAAACTGAATCAGTTCTTGCCTATCAGTATATGAATCTTCTTTAAAAAAAAAATAATTTCTTCATGATACATGGAAAATTGTGGGTTCCAGGCTATTCACAATCATACAGGAGCGAAAACATAACCTCTGCCAATAAAGATGACAGAGGTAATTAGTCTAAAAAGCAGTATGGTCAAGTTAAAAAGCAAGAAAAGACAATTTATTGGTTTAAAATTTTAAAATGCTGTTTATTGTCTATTACATCAGGTTTATACTGTTAACCTTAAATGATATTCTGTATTCACATTTTTATTTTTTACAGTGTTACTATGGCACAGTTACCAGGTTTCATCTCTATAAACACAGCAGAATGCTGTTGTTGTGTTGTTTTGTTTTAACATTGTTTCCTTTGATGACAGACACATTTGCACCTTTAGGCTTGTGGCTTTAAATGGTAAATGGACTGCAGTTATATATGCATATATATGAGATGTTCAAGGCACTTTACAATGATGCCTCACATTCATCCATTCACACAAACACACTCACACACCTTTAGTTATTTTATTCATGTAACTTCATGGTATATAATGGGTACATTACAAGCCTGTTGTCTCACACAAGGCGCTCACTATACACACTGGGAGCAACTCAGGGATTCAGGACCTTGCCTTAGTGATTTTCTGGTCAGGCTGGGATTTGAACTGAGGATCCTCTGGTCTGAAGCCCAATGCTTTAACCACTAGACCATCACCTCCCCTTTCTTTGATTTATAAATGTAAACTACACAGTGACTTCATAAATGTTTCCTCAACATTGACTGATTCCATACTTTTTTCCCTTTACTTGAACTGGACAAAGCTGTTCCAGTACACCTTTTTTTTTTAAACTTCTTAAGATCAAAGAAGCCTAGATGGATTAAATGTGGGGGGAATATTAGATAGACAAAATAAAATTTGCTTTGACAGACATTTGTAAATTTACTTGTACATTTATACTGTGGTGTGCTGAGTATGTATCAGCCCTCTGATGCCTTGCATTTATCCATATTGTCACTGACTGTATTCCTTCTAAAATGACATTTTCCATGTTTTTGCAAAGTTTATTATTATTATTATTACTATTATGTCTTCATATTACATAGAGCTATAGTGTTACATGGAACAAGATCTCCAAGTTATTCAGATGCTAAAAAATTTCCAAATATCACAATCATTGGAGTTAGCCAACCTCTTACATAAAAAAAAAAAAAAACAAAGGTCTCTTTTAAAAAGTTATTTTGGCAATAGTGGAATGGAATGTTAAATGATTCTGTTAAAAAATGAAACAGCGATGTCAGTGGAAAATAATGTCTTTGGACCTCAGGGTGTCACGTGACCACCTTCAAATTTGTCCTCGTGCACAAATCGCCACAGAGCAGCTTTGTCCCTCAGGGCTTGAATCTGTGGCTCTGCCAAGTCAACAAATGTGATTATTCTCTGCTGCTGGAGCTCTTCAGTCTTTGTTGAAAATCACAGTGTGCTGATTGTTACTGTTGCCTGTTAATGAGACAGTCTGTGCTGTCTGACAAGCTGCATGTGGTTTTAAGTGAGGTACCACAGTTGTGGACGATGCTGGGATTTTTTTTTTTTTTTTTGAGGAAATGCACCCACTGGCCACTTCATTAGGTACACCTTCTTCAAACCATGTTAGAGCTTCTTTTGCCTTTAAGCCTTTTCATTCACTGTAATTCTTCATGGCCAGTGGCGGTTCTACACTGAATTACTCCTTGGGCGAGACCCCTCTCCCTGAGCCCCCCCCCCCCAAAAAAAACTTGTGCACAAACAGCCATTTTTTAAATTATTGTTTTATTATTATTATTAATATTTAAGAAGTGCCCCTGAAATTTCAATTGAAATTGACATCAAAAGACCACAGGCTACAATATAAATCAGACATTTAGCATGTAGGGCATGTTTAGTCAAATGTGCAATTCATGGATGTTTTGTCATTAGACACTTTATTATCTGTTTTTCAGGGAGCAACAATAAGCTCTTTTATTAAGGTGCATATTTGTTGTCAGGGTTTGAATATTTGTCTTTTTTCCATTTTATTTTCTTTGGTTTGTTACCTTTCTGTTTTGCTTTGTTTTCTTTCTCTTGCTGTATTATTCTGCTTGGGTCTGTCTGTCACTATCTCTATTGTCTGATTCTTGGTATTGGGTGTTTCCCTCTCTCTGCTTTCCATGCACACCTGTTCCTGATTTGCTGACTATCACCTGGGGTTTTATAAGGTCACTGGGTGTGTTAGCTAGTTGCCAGTTTGTTGTGCCATGTGCCTTCATTCCAGCTCTGTATGTGTGTATTCCTGACCTCAAGCCTGTTGCCTGATGATTTTTGTACTGCTGCTTTTTCTTGACTGCCTACTCATGTACCATCCATTGCTATCCACTCAAGTAAACCCTTTTTACAACCAGAGCTGTCTGTTCAAGCCGTGCATTTGTGTCCACCAATTTCTGACCATCCAGCCTGATAATTTGTCTCAACATTTAGCTTAATATTTAGCTTGATGTTTGTAAATAATAGCCTAAATGTGTAAATACTTAGCATGAACTAATCTGCATAGGTTTTTGGTATGACAGAAATTTGATAATGTAGTGTTTTTGGTCTTCATCTGTGGATCGAAAGAAATCCTAATCTGGAATGTTACTAGGATTTGCATGGCAATGAAATCAAATGTAGTTCTTTTTCTCCATCAAATAATTATGTTAATTATGTTAAATTATAATTAAGTTAATTATGAAGATAATGTTATGTGTCAGACGCAGGACGGAGAACCGACCAGCGTTTGAAGGACCCAGTATGAAATAAGCAGAGCATGGTACAAAGGATAACTGAATTTAATAACATAACAGTGATGTGATAAATACAACAAATGAGTGCGCGGTCTGGTGAGGTGGTAATACGGTGCGCTCCAGGCAGCACAAACGGTCCGGAGCCAGAAATAGTTCGGACCCAAGGACCCCACCGACACCCCCCAGGTGGCCGCGACAAACCGAGTCTGTGAAAGAAGAAACCATCATGTGAGTCCACACTCCACACACAGAGAGACCACTCAAAGGTGTACATAAACAGCAAACACTTCCTGGCTTAATCACTAATCAGCTTCCCACCCTGCAGGCATGGAACACCCAGTTCACATTCTCAACTGCAGTGGAAGCTGATTAAACGACTAACATAACAGCTCAATATAATAAGGTGTGAGGGACACCACATTTACTGACTGTACTAATGTTAGTCACAAAACCTAACGTACCTCAGGAAGTGTGCTGACGAGCATGAGACCTCACCCCCTCCTCTTTCACAGACCATAGCATCAAACCTGGACGGTCTCTGCATCCATGATGATGAGATGGCTCTCAAGACGACGATCTCACCTGTCTGGTCACAAGGTCGAGTCTCTGGCAAATACACACTGTGTACGCCAGACTTAAATGCCACCATGCTCCAATCCATATAGATGCACCACAGCTGTGAGTCCTGATGAGCTGCACATGATCAGCCTCAGGTGATCAGGGTGAGGTCTTGATAACTCAGCCACACAGCCACTCAGTCCTAAACGCGTGCCACCTGGAAGGAAAAACAAAAGAGAGAAACAGAAGACAGCCAGGCACCCCCAGCCATACAACAGCACCCCACCCTCACAGGAAGCCTCCCGGCGACCACACAAACCTGGCCCAGGAGAAACACCCCCCTCCAGGGACCATGGCTGGAAACCGTATCTGCATTCATCTTCCAACAGAATCTTCATCTAACAGAACGGTTGACGTCTTCTCCTCTGACTGCATCTTTGCCTTTGTTTCTGTCAGTCAATTTGCACAGGTGTGGCCAGGAGTTCTTGAACCTGTGCGGTCAGCCTTTGTCCAACCATGTTTAAAGTCTGATTAGTCATAAAACAAAAAAGACAAACACAAACAACCAAACCACCCCCCCCCCCCTCCCCAGAGGACCGTCCCATCAAACCCCGGGAAGAGGAGAAAAGAAAAACAACCCAAACTTAAGCTTGCAAATAAAGACACTAACACCCCCCCCCCCCCCCCCGATGACATGTAGGGACCAACACCCCCCAGAGGACATCCCGCCAGCTCCAGGAGTAATAACCACAGCCGAGGTCCCTCTGGGATCCAAAGTCACCCACGGGGACTCCCAGCGCCTCCCAGAGGACCGTTCCATCAACCCCCAGGAGACGCCCCCCCTCATGACCAACGGACCCTGCCCCGGCCGTCTATGGCTAGATGGACCCACAGCCCTTTCCCCCCCAGAGGACACCACAGTCACACCCTGTGGGCGGAAACTGGGGGGAAAAACAAAAGGGAAAAAAAAAACATACAAACAAAACAACCCCAACCCCACCCCCCCGGCGCAGTGGAAACTGGAAGCACGTCCAGCATCGCCAACCATGACTATACCCCAGAAGTCAACCGGGAGGAGTGGAACAGCGGTAATGGCAGAAGGCACAAAACGGCGCCACCCCTCCAACTTCCAAACCAGCCACCAGCTGCGGGTATATTCCACTGCCCCAAACCTCAGCCACGCTGATGGCAGACGGCTCAAAGGCGCGCTGAAGCCGGAGGTGGAACAGGGAATCAACAAAAAAAAAACAACAACACCCCGAACCCCCCCCTCCCAGGTGCAGAGGTTACCTGGGAAACGCCCAGCATAGCCAAACTGCACCACTCCAGCAACGCCGACAACCTACAGCTCACACGGCTGGAGCCAGAGGAGAAGAGAGGGAATAAAAAGAAAATACCCCCCCCCCCCTCCCGGGTGCAGACGTTACCTGGGAAATGCCCAGCACAACCAAACTGCACCACTCCAGCAACGCCGACACGTACGGCTCACACGGCTGGAGCCAGAGGAGAAGAGAGGGCACAACAAAAACAAAAAAAAAGAAAAAAGAAAAAACAACCCAATTACCCCCCCCCCCCATCACCCCCCAGAGGACCGTCCCATCAACTCTGGGAGGTGAAACCAAAACAAATAAAAATAAAGACTAACAGACTAACATAAAGTTAACTGGGTCCTTTTGATGCTCCAGACAGCCTGCAAGGGCACGACCCCAGAACACTAATAGTGTAAAAAAAAATCTCACCCAAAAACCAACTCAAAAAACACCCACAAAAAATGAACCAACACAAAACTAATCAGTGACTTATACCGTTAAGCTCAAACAAATGGAACACACCTGTTCCACCTTAAGAGCATTAATGGTAATGTGTCTCAGTCACCAACAGAGGGAGCCAAAGTGCTGAAAATAAAACCCCTTTGGTAACAGAGAAAAACAACTCATGCTGCTTTTCCTGTGCGCAGCTGTGTGTAAGAAAACCAAAATGTGCTTCAACTAAATTACGCCGGAGCTGACACAACAGACGCAGTAGCTATCTTTACCCGGGGAAACGGGGCTACAACTGTAACAACAGGAAGCACAGCGACCCGTGTCACAGAGCTCCGCCGTGCGCGTTCACCCATTACAGACCCACTCATGCAGCTCCCGTTTAACCTCTTATCCGGTCGGAGTGTGACGCGAAGCCGTCGCTATTCACACTCCACCACGACCCACGGATAAGGCAACAACACAGGAAAACGGCTGCAAGAGAGCTCAAATCAGTATTCAATAATGGGTTCTCAGACACGCACCATCCGGGCGGAGAGCACCTGCAACTGATCCGGATAACTTCTGAACGTCTGCTGCCGCCTTACCGGCGCGGTACCGCCTCTGCTATCGCTGGGTCCGTGATGTATGGCCAGAGACTACTGTTATGTGTTGGACGCAGGACGGAGAACCGACCAGCGTTTGAAGGACCCAGTATGAAATAAGCAGAGCACGGTACAAAGGATAACTGAATTTAATAACATAACAGTGATGTGACAAATACAACAAATGAGTGCGCGGTCTGGTGAGGTGGTAATACGGTGCGCTCCAGGCAGCACAAACGGTCCGGAGCCAGAAATAGTTCGGACCCAAGGACCCCGCCGACACCCCCCAGGTGGCCGCGACAAACCGAGTCTGTGAAAGAAGAAACCATCATGTGAGTCCACACTCCACACACAGAGAGACCACTCAAAGGTGTACATAAACAGCAAACACTTCCTGGCTTAATCACTAATCAGCTTCCCACCCTGCAGGCATGGAACACCCAGTTCACATTCTCAACTGCAGTGGAAGCTGATTAAACGACTAACATAATCAATCAATTTTTTTATATAGCGCCAAATCACAACAAACAGTTGCCCCAAGGCACTTTATATTGTAAGGCAAGGCCATACAATAATTATGTAAAACCCCAACGGTCAAAACGACCCCCTGTGAGCAAGCACTTGGCTACAGTGGGAAGGAAAAACTCCCTTTTAACAGGAAGAAACCTCCAGCAGAACCAGGCTCAGGGAGGGGCAGTCTTCTGCTGGG
This sequence comes from Thalassophryne amazonica, assembly GCF_902500255.1. Lineage (NCBI taxonomy): Eukaryota > Metazoa > Chordata > Actinopteri > Batrachoidiformes > Batrachoididae > Thalassophryne > Thalassophryne amazonica. The sequence continues at coordinate 50,931,569 of NC_047109.1, read as the reverse complement.
ACTGGTTGGGGCTGAGGGAGAGAACCAGGAAAAAGACATGCTGTGGAGGGGAGCAGAGATCGATCACTAATGATTAAATGCAGAGTGGTGCATACAGAGCAAAAAGAGAAAGAAACAGTGCATCATGGGAACCCCCCAGCAGTCTAAGTCTATAGCAGCATAACTAAGGGGATGGTTCAGGGTCACCTGATCCAGCCCTAACTATAAGCTTTAGCAAAAAGGAAAGTTTTAAGCCTAATCTTAAAAGTAGAGAGGGTGTCTGTCTCCCTGATCTGAATTGGGAGCTGGTTCCACAGGAGAGGAGCCTGAAAGCTGAAGGCTCTGCCTCCCATTCTACTCTTACAAACCCTAGGAACTACAAGTAAGCCTGCAGTCTGAGAGCGAAGCGCTCTATTGGGGTGATATGGTACTACGAGGTCCCTAAGATAAGATGGGACCTGATTATTCAAAACCTTATAAGTAAGAAGAAGAATTTTAAATTCTATTCTAGAATTAACAGGAAGCCAATGAAGAGAGGCCAATATGGGTGAGATATGCTCTCTCCTTCTAGTCCCCGTCAGTACTCTAGCTGCAGCATTTTGAATTAACTGAAGGCTTTTTAGGGAACTTTTAGGACAACCTGATAATAATGAATTACAATAGTCCAGCCTAGAGGAAATAAATGCATGAATTAGTCTTTCAGCATCACTCTGAGACAAGACCTTTCTGATTTTAGAGATATTGCGTAAATGCAAAAAAGCAATCCTACATATTTGTTTAATATGCGCTTTGAATGACATATCCTGATCAAAAATGACTCCAAGATTTCTCACAGTATTACTAGAGGTCAGGGTAATGCCATCCAGAGTAAGGATCTGGTTAGACACCATGTTTCTAAGATTTGTGGGGCCAAGTACAATAACTTCAGTTTTATCTGAGTTTAAAAGCAGGAAATTAGAGGTCATCCATGTCTTTATGTCTGTAAGACAATCCTGCAGTTTAGCTAATTGGTGTGTGTCCTCTGGCTTCATGGATAGATAAAGCTGGGTATCATCTGCGTAACAATGAAAATTTAAGCAATACCGTCTAATAATACTGCCTAAGGGAAGCATGTATAAAGTGAATAAAATTGGTCCTAGCACAGAACCTTGTGGAACTCCATAATTAACTTTAGTCTGTGAAGAAGATTCCCCATTTACATGAACAAATTGTAATCTATTAGACAAATATGATTCAAACCACCGCAGCGCAGTGCCTTTAATACCTATGGCATGCTCTAATCTCTGTAATAAAATGTTATGGTCAACAGTATCAAAAGCAGCACTGTGGTCTAACAGAACAAGCACAGAGATGAGTCCACTGTCCGAGGACATAAGAAGATCATTTGTAACCTTCACTAATGCTGTTTCTGTACTATGATGAATTCTAAAACCTGACTGAAACTCTTCAAATAGACCATTCCTCTGCAGATGATCAATTAGCTGTTTTACAACTACCCTTTCAAGAATTTTTGAGAGAAAAGGAAGGTTGGAGATTGGCCTATAATTAGCTAAGATAGCTGGGTCAAGTGATGGCTGTTTAAGTAATGGTTTAATTACTGCCACCTTAAAAGCCTGTGGTACATAGCCAACTAACAAAGATAGATTGATCATATTTAAGATCGAAGCATTAAATAATGGTAGGGCTTCCTTGAGCAGCCTGGTAGGAATGGGGTCTAATAAACATGTTGATGGTTTGGATGAAGTAACTAATGAAAATAACTCAGACAGAACAATCGGAGAGAAAGAGTCTAACCAAATACCGGCATAACAGCTCAATATAATAAGGTGTGAGGGACACCACATTTACTGACTGTACTAATGTTAGTCACAAAACCTAACGTACCTCAGGAAGTGTGCTGACGAGCGTGAGACCTCACCCTCCTCTTTCACAGACCATAGCATCAAACCTGGACGGTCTCTGCATCCATGATGATAGGTGGCTCTCAAGAAGACGATCTCACCCGTCTGGTCACAAGGTCGAGTCTCTGGCAATAACACACTGTGTACGCCAGACTTAAATGCCACCATGCTCCAATCCATATAGATGCACCACAGCTGTGAGTCCTGACGAGCTGCACATGATCAGCCTCAGGTGATCAGGGTGAGGTCCTGATAACTCAGCCACAGAGCCACTCAGTCCTAAACGCGTGCCACCTGGAAGGAAAAACAAAAGACAGAAACAGAAGACAGCCAGGCACCCCCAGCCATACAACAGATAAGTTACGTTTTATATTTCATTATTGATATGCATATGTCGCGGACATGAATGAGCGAAGCTCGTCAGCATCTCACCAGGTCATTTAGGTTCTTCAGACTTTATTTTGAGTAAAGGCTTCAGGGGAGCATTAGCATGGTAAAAACCTTTCAGCTTTCCCCACCTTTTTAAGCATTTTTCTTTTTTGCTTTTCAGCTGACCCCCCTAATTATAGCCCTCTTTACCACCTGCCACTTTAAGCATTTTTTTTTTTATGTAGATGTAAATTAATATTCAAAGTTTTCAGCTAGTTGACAGTAGGGCTGCACAATATGGCCAAATCATCATATCTCAATACTGTCATGTAAATGTAAATGTCACTTATATACATGCTGTCCATATTCTTGAGCCGCGTAGGTGGGTAAGGAGAGTTCCCATGGGATAAAAAAGCTTATCATCCTACCATCCCTGGTTCTCAAGACCAGGCACCTAAGTGGGTCTACTTTCTCTCTTTCTCTCTCTCTCACTCTCTCTTTTTTAAGATATTTAGGTGTACTTTAGTAAACACTAGTAGAGTTCCACCTTAGATTTGGAATGTATAATTGTCAAGGATTTTATATAGTTCATGCTTATATTATCATTTATTTGATATAGTTCATGCTTATATTATCATTTATTTCCTTTTTATGACTACGTGTACTTTTCCTCTTTGTGAGAAGAGGAGGTTTTAAAAAGAAAGACTTGTTGTCTGCATTCTTCATGATTGAGCAAACTATTTTTCATTTTGCATAAGTGCCTCATCCTGCTTTGGACGAGCCACAAGGCTCATGTCGCAGGAATGGAAGGTTCCAGCCATCACCTTGCCTTGATATCTCCCTCTTGCAGACATGACTCATGTGTAACCTCTCCCTGACTGTCCTTGTTTTTTTCTCATGTTGATGAACTAAATAAAAAGCTGGGCCAGAGGAGGGGATTTTAGGAGAGCTTTGGAGCTGAGCACTTACAAGCTGCTTCTTGTTCTCCTCCTCTGCGCAGAGTATAATATATATATATATATATATATATATATATATATATATATATATATATATATATATATATATATATATATATATATATATATATATATATATATATGTCTCTCTCTGACTGGTTTCTTTACAGTGTTTGTGCCTCTCATTTCTTTAAAAACAGGGTGCAAACCCAACAATAATAGATATACCTGACTGAATTTTCATATCAATATGATATATGATATGACTATGATTTGACACAAAGTGCAGCACCAGTGAAAATTAAACATTCTTAAACAAAACAGTAATAATACCACACTCATTTTGCACTCATCATAAGGTTAGGATACTGTGCCCTCCAAAAGTATTGGAACACTTTGGAATTTACAGTTTGTTTATGCTATCTAAATACAAGAAATACAAAAAATAAAGAATTAAAATTTATATAATGATCTTCCTCAAACTGAAAGCAAATCTAACACTTGATAAAAACCTGTAACTAATCATCAGTTTTATTGCCAGTTTTCTTTAGACAAATCAGGGGATGGAAACATGAACATTTCCAAGTCACTGAATGTGTCTGGGACTTTATTTACATCAATTAGGCCAGACATTTTTTATTATTTGGTTTATGGACATTTCCAATCAAAATTTGTCGGGATTCAGAATAAAAATAAATTTAAATTTCTCCCGTGTTTGTACACAGGTATTTCACAAATTCAAAATTCCTCAAAATAGGAGAAAAGTATCGTCATCAACAACAGAGGTCAAAGCTGCAGAAGAGACCTTCATCTGGTTCCGAGAATCCAGCATAACATCACCTGCTTCTAAATTAAAGGCTCTTTAAACAGCAACTATTTTGTTATTTTTTTTTAAAAAGCTGCTTCATTGTATATTTTAAGAATAAATGAATGGATCATTAAAAATGTCCATGAAATCAAAGTCAAAAGACATTTGCACAGGTAGAAGCTCTCACCTTACTGTGCATAATTTTAAAACATTTACAATCACTAGTCAAATTCATATTTTAGAAATTATTCTGTCCTGATCACATTAAAGGCAATCACCAATTTTGATGAAATTACAATTTGAAATGAGTCAAAAAATTTCATCATGAGGTTTATGTCACAGAAATCCTACTTTACAATCACACTGCAGTCATTCTTAAATTATCTCCTGTTGCATTTCTAATAAACATTTGTATGTTCCATGTTATTTTGTCTAAACATAAATCTCCAAGGTTACAGGTGGTTTTAATTTGCATTTATAATAAACATTTGTATTTATTTACAGTGTCTATTTTTCTGGTTGAAATGAGATCTGAATAATCTACCAAACTTAAAAAAATGTACAAATTTCCATGTTATTTTATTTGTCTAAAAATGAATCTCCAAGGTTACACGTGGTTTTAATTTACAGATGAAGAAAGGATTCTAAAGAACCTTTTTATTTATTTATTTAACTATTTTAATTACAAGTGTTCTAAACTTTTTTTTTTTAACAGTAATCAGAAATTTTGAGGTAAAAAAAAAATATATATTTCCAAGGATTTTTCTTCAGAAAACTGCTCTATAAATGTGCAGTCCTGTGACGTGTTTCTGTTTTGTACAGATTAGTGGTTACTGCACTGATCTGTTTTGTACAGATCAGTGGTTTCTGCCACTAGTCATCCGTATTTTGGCCCGAAGCGTCATTCCTATTGGACAGCGTGAAGCTACGTCACAGTGCAGAGCGGCGAAAGTTGGATTGGATTGAACTTTGACCGCGTCAGCCTGTCAACAAGCGGCAATGCGCGCTCCCGTCAGAAGTGTCGCTTTAGCTCGGCTTTTGATGCAACGCTTCTGGCGCCTCTAAAAGCAACGCGTCTCATTGAAAATAATGCTTTCCGGTGTGAAAGGCCCTAAAGTGAAAATGGCAAACGGAATTGATTTTTCATTTGTCACTGGCCATGACGGAGCATTTAATGTCGGCAGAAATTAAAAAAACCCAGAAAATCGGAATTTAAATTTATTCTAAAATGTTAAAAATTGTGTCGGCGGGTCCGTAAACCATAAAATAAAAAAGTCTGGCCTTATGAAGAAATACAAAAGTTTCTTTCACCAAAGCATCAAATCTAGGGTTTCATCTCAAGGGCACTTTCTGTTAAATTGTAGCTGAACATTCAGGTCTTCTTTTTAAAAAAAAAAAAATCCTTCTCTACACCACTTCATCAGGAAGCTGGATTTCATATTTTTAATTCATTCATATCAAGTTGTAGAGATATGCTTTCAGTTTGAGTTAAGGATGATAATTTTAGAAAAAAAAAATGTGTTTGAAATGGAATAAACAAATTAAAATGTGTGAAATACCAAGTGTTCCAATACTTTTGAGGACAATTGAGAAACACTGAGGAGCAGCATCTTACATCTCATATATAGTGCAGCACATAAGAGAATACTTAGAGTGGAATCCTGCAAATGGTGATACAAGCATCAAATTTGGCACAAATAATCCATAGACATAAACTCTTTAAAAAAAAAAAAACTGATTGGCCACTTGAATTTTCAACAGGCAGCCAGATAGGGGTCAATTGAAGAATTACACAGGGGTCTAAATCAGGGGTGGCCAACTTGTTCCAGAAAGGACCGAGAGGATGCAGTTTTTCTTTTGCAGCCACTGACTCCACCAGGTGATTTCACTGATTAATATCACTTTTAGCAGATGGAATCAGTTAATTAGTGAAATCACCTGGTGGAATCACTGGCTGCAAAGAAAACCTGCACCCTCTTGGCTCTTTCTGGAACAAGTTGCCCACTCCTGGTCTAAATTAAAAGATGCTCCAATCATATAGAAAACTATACCATATTATTTGCCTGATCATAAAGATTCCAAAAAAGGTATAGTTTGGACAATCTGTGACTGAATGTTATGGAGTTATGAGGTAAAAGCACCAAGAATGATGACAAAAGGTCATTTTCAGTTTGTACAGGGGTCAAAAGTTAAAGCTGCTCTATTAAATTTGCTCCAGCTGTATTTGTGCTCAATTTGATGCTTGTATCACCATTTGAAGGATTGTTTAGTTATCTGCTGCACTAATAAGCCAACAGAGCATGAAACAGCTGCTGTTAGTTTAAAAATGTGTACATAAGGCCACCCGAATTAAAGAAGTGCTGCTTTTAACAACCTGAACCTCATTTCCAACATAAAATACAGTCATTTACTCACCAGTATAAGTTTGGTGTGATTAGACGTCCATAGTTCAAATGACGTGTTCAGTTCAAATCTGAAGCAAACATTTTTCTTCTTCTACTAAGGTGGATTAGAACTTTTTGTGGTACACAGCACAAACTACTGGACAGGAGGAACCTAGCATCAGTGTGACTCACTGATTTGAAAATGCAGGTCTTTCAATCAGACATGTGGTGCCGTGGCATGTCGATCATCTGTGTCTGATTTGAACATTTCCTGTTTTACTGTGACTGATAAATTGGCACTTCCTGTTTGAGTGTGAGCTTGCCACTGAGTTCCCGTGAGATTCCATGGGATCTCGTCTGTCAATCCAGGAAATGTTTGAAATTTGAACATTTCCTATTTTACTGTTGATTTGAAAATTGGCACTTCCTGTTTAGGACACCCTGTACCATGAGTGAGCTTTGCGCCGCTGCACGACACTTCGCTCATATTATCATTATTATTATTTTGTCAGTGTACATGTCAACAAAGAGAGTTGCCAGCTGCTGGAAAATTATTGTAAAAAAATGGATAACACACACTCTCTCTTCTTTGAAAATCGCAGGTGATCACCAAAAAATATATATTATATTATTATATATATTTAGTATATATATACTAAAACAGTTTTGCATTTTTAAAGGTGAAAAGTGATCACACCATTTTCTTACTTATTTCTATCTGTTGTCAACTATCACTCATATGATTATGGTGTAGCACCAAAAGGATCATCTTGTTTGATTATGTGGACCATCTTAGGGCCCCTTCACATATAGTGCGATGTTTGACCGATGTCTGGTCGATTATGGCGAAACAGTTCGAAATTAACGCAGCATGAAACACTGCGCCGACAGGCAGGCATGCAAGCAGTTTGTGCAGGCACTGGTGTCTTTCGAGCAGGAACAGTGCCAGGTGCAGCACATGGTGCCGTTTATGTGGAAGAAATAAAAACCAGCTGGTACATGTGGAACCACATCACGCCGCTTATGCGGAATAAATAAAACAATAAAAACCAGCTAGTACCTGTGGGACCACACCCGGGACACGAACTTGCGCCTTTCAAAAGCTCTGATTCCCAGTCAGCATCTTTACCACTGAGCTACAGAACTGTTCTTTGAAAGCTGTGGGAAGCTGTCTCCTATCAGAAAGGTCAGCCTCGTGCGTGTCCTGCCCGACGCATGTCTTATGGATGGCACGGCGCAGCACAGACATTTTTGACATATTTATGTCCACATTAATACAGCAATCAGACTCACGCACCTCACAGTGGACAGTTGGTAGTCCATGTCTGTCCAAACACAGTAGGTGTTGTGTTGCTGGAATGTCCAGAATGACAGATCACCACAGCTGCTTCTGTCAGAAGCCACACCTCCTGTCAGTTCTCAGCACACACACCAAAGCCACAGTCGAGTGGAACTTAGACAAATTTCTCTGCCAGTACGACAGTGGTCATCTGCAATCTGCTGTTGTGTGAAGAGTGCAACTGACCACACATTTTCTAAGTGCCATGCGAGCTGTGTTGGATGTTCATGCGTGTCACCTGCTGCGAGAGGGTGCGGTGGGTTTGCACAGCATACACGCTCTCTTTCAGGCGCTTGTGTGCACAAATAGTTGTAGCAACAGGTGTATGAGGCGTTGGAGGCAGGGACATTACACGGTTTGCACATGATTCCTGCATCATGCGCGCTAAGTGTGCACTTTGTCCAAACTTTGCAAACTCTGTTATAGATGTGAGTGATTCTGCAGTGCGGACTTTCCCTCGTTTCATCGTTACAGTTTCTGATGACAGCCCACCCATTTCTGAGTCTTTTTATTTGTTCCTGAATATTTTTTTTTTCTTGTTTGTAAGTGACCATTATCTGATCTCACAGCAGTCATATCACCAGTGATGACATAGATAGCAGAATGAAATCAGAAGTGAACCTGATCTCTGAGCACATACATAAAGGAAGATCACAGGAAAATACATAAATTAAACCTGACACATTCAGACGGCTCAAATCTTACATCAAATAATTTAATTTGGCACACTCACACTCACTATATTCACTTAATCTAGCTCTGTCAACAGGTCCCACATACCTCAGTTGTTTAAATATTAAACTGAATATACTGTAAAATGCAATACAATTAATTGTATATTTTGTTAAATTAATTACATATTTTTTGAACAACCATATTATGTGGTGAGGATTAACAAAAAATTAGGTTAAGTACATATATCTTGTAATTTGTTAAGGGCACACATTGTACGAATGTGGTCAAATTGCGCATGAAGCAGGAATCATATACAATACGTGTAAAATCGTAGCTGCCTCCAGTGTCTCATACACCAACTATTTGTGCACACCAGCGGCTGAAAGACAGAGTGTTGCCTGTGAGAGCACATTGAACCCTCTCTCAGCAGGTGTCTGCCAAATTCCAGCTGACACACAAGAACATCTAACACCGCTCATTTGGCATGTAGAAAATGTGTGGCCATTCATGCTATTAGCACGAAAACAGTCAGCAGACAATCACTGTCGAGCTGGATGTGAAATTTGTCTAAGTGCCCCCATGAGTGTGGCTTTACGAAACAGCAACACATGAGGTACCAGAGTGTCAGCTCCCCCTGCACACACATGTACCATGTGTGTGAATTCCCTGCCCCCATCCCTAAACATGTGGCGTGCCGGGGGGGGGTGATGATGATATGGATGTACAGATGGCGTGTTGGTCTGTGCGCTGGACTGATGGGGTGTGTCCACTGACAGATGCAGGAGTTGAGATCTCTGGTTCTGGGCATCACAGTTGCAGAACATGTACCGTGTTTTGACAGATAAGCATGTGTGTGTGCTTGCTGTCCTCATGTGGAAATACATAAAAACATACATCGCTTTTGCAACAGTCTGGAGAAATGGATCATCAGTTCATGTGAACACACAGCAGGATATCTGAATGTCATGTCTGTCTGACAGGACACGTGTTGGGCCGGGCCCATGTGCGTGTCCAGCGTGACACGTGTGTCGTGTGAGCAGCGCAGGACTATATGATAAGCCAACAGTGCGACAAATACGGGACTTACAGTTACGTATCACCAGAAATACACCATAAAAAGGCTGTTTGGTCATTTATCACAGCGCTCTTTTTTAAAAATAACTTTATCTCCTTGTTGATTTTAGCCATTTCACGCTCCTGTTATAAGACAGTGATTGTAGCACAGTGGTAAAGTTTCTGTCTGGTAATCAGAACTTTTGTAAATTGCAGGTTCAAATCCCATGAGTGGCATTTATTTTTTGTTTAACCAGTGTTAGTTAACCGCAGGGTTCTGTATTGTGTCCCCTTTTATTTATTATTTATATCAACCCAGTGAGTGCCTGTCCCCGGGGACAATGCAGGAGACAACTGCTGAACCTCTCACACACTGCTTCTGTTCTGTGCACATCAGCAAGCAGGTGCGCCAGCAGCCGCAGGGAATGCCAATTTGCTAATTCCCCACACAGTGATATGATACCGCTTTGTGGTGAAGATGAATTTTCTTTTAAGTGCTGGTACCAGTCCACCCCGGTGTCATAAAAGATGCCGCCCCAGGTGGCTGCCTGCTTTGCCCATACCAAAAACCGTTACTGTTCATGACATTGATTTAACAAAGCACTGGATTAATTCTGCAGAGATTTTATTTGTTGACATGCTACCTTCAAGTAGCTGCCACACCATTACATCACCATAAGCCTGAATTATTGTCACAATACTGCGTCAATCTGCAGTATGTGTTCAAGTTGCTTATGTCAAAGTCTCACCCTGCTATATATGCTACAGAGTCCAAGACGCATTAAATCAGACAAGCTTTTTCCCCTCTTCTGTTGTCCAATTTTGGTGAGCCTGTGTACACTGTATCCTCAGATTTCTGTTCTTAGTTGACAGGAAGTAGCATAAGGTGGCTCTTCTGCATGTTATGCTTCTAAAGAGTAGTTACTGGAGTTACTGGAGCCTATCTCACAGATCGAATTGGCCATTCTTGTATGACCTCCTACATCGAGAATGTATGTTTGTTTGGACCATTCTCTGTAGATCGTACAGATAGTTGTGTGTGAAAATCCTGCTCGATCAACAGTCTCTGAAATTGGAGGATTACATAACCGCCATATTGGATTTTGGTCATGCAGGGGATTGTGGGAAATGTGTGCCTGCTGCTGACACACAGACACACTCAGAAAGTAAACAAAATGCTAAGAATGCTGGGGATTACTTGTTGTATGGATGCTTCAATAACAATCTCAAGGATAAACTTTGAACTTTGAACTCTGTTATTCCTAAGAATGTAGCACTTAGAAACAAGTGGATTCACAATATTGGAAGAACTGGAAATAAGAGAAAGTTTGTTAAGTTCATCAACAGTAACATCAACTCACCAAGTCTGCAGCAGCCAGAAGACTTGTGGCTCTGTCACACCTTGATGATTTAGCCAGCATGTGCCGTCCATATTAAAAACGCTGGCATACGCCGGCGTACATCTAATATGTTATGGGCAAGTTTTGTGTAATTTAAGAGCATGTTGAAACATGCTGTTATACGTTATAAGTTCATAGTGCACCTTGGGCATGCTTAAAATTTTCAGTATATGACATATGCAGGGGACAAGTTACAGGTTGGTTATGGAATTGTTGACACACTTTCTTGTAATTTACTCATGAGTCAAAATACATCCAATAATGCTGTCCATTGATTGGCTGAAAGCTGCAGTCCACATGCAAACACTGTTTCAAATTTAAAACTATTCACACACGGAGTAAATATAAAGTCTTAATCTTACCTGTTCATTTCAGTCAGATTCATCATGATATCTTGACAAAAACATATCCACGTAAGCCTCCTGATTTTGAAAACAACATCTGAAAGTGCTTTAATTCCTTGTGGTGGCTGAAAACGTAGTATTTTAAAGCAAGACCCTCTGTGTTTTTTTCTGCTCCAGGTGCATTTCTTAGCCAGAGGATGCCAGTGTCACGGTCTGATTGTCCCTTCATCTGACTGATCAGATGGGGGACCTATCTGGGGGGAGGGGGGTTGGGGGAGACTGAACTAACCGTGACTGGCGCTTTAAAAGTCTAAAGCGTCACAGTGCTTCATTTATTTATGGCAGCATTTACCACAGCCATCAGTCGACTCATCAGCATTCTGCATGTGATGAAAATAAATACGAGGACGGGTCCGCGCGTTGGGACGCAGCCGACGCGGCACGGCGGCACAGGAAAACACCTCCGTGTTGATAACCATTTGTTAAAATCCAGTTGGCTTTTGATGGCTTTCAGTGGAGTGAGTATATGAGAAATTGTTTATCAGCTGGAGATGTTCCAACTTGTCCTCAAGGCTTCCAACAGAGGTGTTTTTCCTGTGGCGGAGCGTCGCGGCGGCTTCGAGCTGACGCTGCAATCCGCCCGCACGTCTTTCATTAAAAAAATCTCCTTTAACAGTGGAATATCCGGATAAAATGCTGAAACCGACTTCTTCTGAAACTTCTCTGTTCTCTCACGACGTCCTGGATCAACAGAGCCTGAAATGTGGAGGTTTTAAGCTTGAAACAGGCTGATGACGCTGCCTGAGAGCGCTGCACGACGTCTCGCACTGTGAAAAGTCCTTAAAGCGACAGAATCACCTCAAAATCTCTCATCAGCTGTTAAAATTTTCACTGAAGACCAGCTTAATTTTTCGAACCATGTCCACTTCGATGTGTCTCACAGGTTTAGAAAAAATTTTGATCAAACAAAGCGCCAGTCTCTCAGCAACTTCTCAGACAAAGGAATTCTGACGAGGGGCTGGACGACTCCTCCCACAAGGAGTGCTCACAGGCGAATGACGTCACCGACAGGCGTGGAAAAACTCACGCATGCGCACGAGGGTTCAAGCATGTCTGACGTAAAAACATATGAATGAAATCCATATAGTTTTTGAAAAAATAAAAAGGACCGTTACTTTACGGACAGACCTCGTATGTGATCCACTAAGACAAAAACAAAAAATAACGTTAAATGACTTCGTTTTGCCTCAGTGTGGCGGGGAGACGCTGCATGACAGCATGTGCACACTCAATGATGTGATCGTCAATATTTAAGTGTTCCACTTGGCAAACAAAACGGTTCTGCCAACGGTAGAAACGCAAACCAAGCCAGACTTAACTCTTCTGACCCGCACTACCGACCTGAACCACTTGGTGGAAACGGGACCGTCAGCATATTGTGGATAAATCATCAAGGTGTGACAGTGACATAATTTATGAGACAGAGCCTACGCCAGCGTATGCCAGCATTTTTAATAAATCATCAAGGTGTTACAGGGCCTTTACATGGTAGACACGCCAATGGTTCTCCACTCAAACCACTTCCATCAAAACCACCATTATAGTAGTTGCGGCAAAATTATAGCCACCATTTGACACGTAATTTAGCAAATCCCTCCCAAAATTAAGTGTGCAGCAAGACAAAGGTAATGCTGACTGTTTTTTTTTACTCCCGTGGTGTGGTACACCACGAGTACGCTCCACAGGGTCAAACAATAACAAAAGAGTATTATAGGGATGTCTTCCGTCGTCTACGTGATGGTGTGCGGCGCAAGAGACCGGAGTTGTGGGCCAGAGGAAATTGGCGCCTCCACCACGACAACGCGCCAGCTCATTCCTCTCATTTAATTCAGACTTATTTGACCAAAAACCAGACTCCGGTGGTTCAACAGGCACCTTACTCACCTGACATGGCCCCTTGCGACTTCTGGCTCTTCCCAAAACTTAAAATACCATTAAAAGGAACCCGATTTGAGACAAGAGAGGACATCATGGCTGCGACGACGGCGGAGCTGCGCGCCATCCCGAAAAAGGCGTTTTTGGAATGCTTCCAACAGTGGCGACACCGCTGGGAGAAGTGTGTGGAGTCCCAAGGAGAGTACTTCGAGGGTGATTAGGTTTCCAACCCTCCAGGTAAGCCAGTTTTTTTTTCCCAGCCAATGGTCCGTTACTTTATTGACAGACCTCGTATATATATATATATATATGTGTGTGTGTGTGTGTGTGTGTGTGTGTGTGTGTGTGTGAGTGTGTGAAAATATATATATTTTCTACCTTGGAATGTACCTTATCAGAATATTAGAGGTCTGCACATGGCATCATTTTCACTGTTATTTTGTCATTGTAAAGCTTTTGTCACAGCCTCCTTTGAATTAAAGTCACCTTTTTTGTCATCTTTACATCTGTCTGTCTCACTCCTTCCTATTTCTCCACCTGTCACTATTTCCTTTGTTTCACTCCTAAATCAATCTTTCTCATTTTGTCCAGAATTGATTTTGCCATCTCTTATTGGCAATGCAATCCTGCGATCTGCTCTCTCTAACTTACCCACTCCTGTCATTTGCTCTTTTTCTTTCTCCGTTTTCTGCTGCAGCTCATTACAAATGGTGCTCCTATGCTTGGCACCAGTACTTGGTAACCTCCTCAGATTTGAGGAACATCTTGATTGGATGTGGCTGGCATCACTAAGCATCCTATATTGCAGAACCTGTGCCATGCATAACATATTTTACTGGCAGCCGAGATTGTATTATCCATCACTGCGCTGATATAAGGTGCTGTGACATCACCCATCAGCCAGCATGATTTCACGAATGTAGAGTGAAATATCCACTCAGTATTTGGGGTTTGTCCATGGTGGTGTCAATAAGTGTGCTATAGCTACCTTAATAAGGGCTTTTCAACAAATATGTGACCATTTTGTAACTTCTTTTCTATCTTTTAGGTTGTGACTGTCCAAGACTTAGACTAAAATACAGATTTTCATTGACATTCTGGACACCAGCAACATCTTTATAGAGTGACAGTATGAAATTCCTTCACAGATTCAGTTTCTGGCAGTGACATTCCTGTCTCTGGTGCCTAAACGCCACATCAGTCTCCATACTCATGTGGTTTCAAGCTGAGTAAATGGTTTTTACAGACACTTGAGTACCAAACCTTCAGTGTACACCACGGAGGGCTTTGGATACACTGGCATCTGGATATAGATTGATGATCATAACCAGGATTAGGGTCCTGTGTCCTGCTCTCAGACACTTCAGCATGTATAGAGGAATACCCTGAATTCCATGCTGTGGATAGATGAGCCACTCTTTCCCCTGAGCTGTGGTAAGGCACAACATACGGCATAGCAGAATGGGGGTGCAGGCTTTCATTTCTACCAACTGCATCAGCAGGTGTCTTCACTGATGAACTGTGTTCCAAGTGGTGTTAATCAGTGAAACCATCTGGTGGAGTGTGAGGGTACAGTTAAAACCTACACCCTTTCAGCACTTCTGGCACCAGCTCACTATACAGTCATGGCAGGTCTGGGAACGTGTACAGGTGGTACATCCACCCCCTCACAGAGCTGATTTGGTTCCTGACAAGTGATCGCCCAGGCAGACCTGCCGTCCATCCTGATCTCCTCACAGTAACCATCGATCTGCTGCAGCCAAGTGACACAGTACGTGGGTACCCTTATGCTTGCTTCAGTCACTGACATCCCCAATAGTGACACATCTGTATATTGATCACGCTTGGGAAAACACACCACCTAACTGCAATGCAGCAGCTGTCACTTTGTCAAGTAACCGGCCTTATCCAAGTCTGCTTATTGCTTTATGTCTGACGTGACCAACTAAATGACATGCCCACAAGTCAAAGCATATTGCTCTTGAACATATGAAAAGTAGTTATTTACTTTGGAACAACTAATAGAAAACGTATTTTTTAATTACAGCAAAATTAGTTTTTTTTTTTCTAATTTAGTCACTCTTGGGTTCAGAAGTGATAATTAAAAACTAAAACATTTCTGGAAACAGAGGATTTTATGTAACACTTTACTTGAAGGTATAGTCATAATTGTGACATAACACAGCCATGAACATGTCAAAAACATAATGTCAATGTCATAAAAGTTTAAAACTGCTGTCATTAAGTGTCATTCAGTTTTTGTAATGACAAGTACACAGATTGGCCTACAACTGAAGACCAAAAAGCCCAATGACAACTTCTGGTCATGTCACTTTGATTAGTGTCAACTTGTCATAATCAAGACAACCCAAAAAATGTCAACCTGTCACTAAAAAAACTGAATGACACTTAATGACAGCAGTTGCCATAGCTACTCAAAAGTTGACAGGGTCACCAAGCACAATTAAATCCTTTCTTAGTCTGCTTTTGAACGGAAGTGAAATACTTTAAAACTGAAACGTCTCCCAGAAGTGATAGCATATGTTATGATTAGACAGACTTTCCTCTGAAGCTCCTCAGCAGTAGGGAGTGCTGCATCCCCCTGCAACACCAATACTTCCAGTATCCCTATTATAAAACATTGCAATCACAATTTATACAGCCTCAGGGCCGTCCCTAGG
The DNA here is from genome assembly GCF_902500255.1 of Thalassophryne amazonica. Classification (NCBI taxonomy): domain Eukaryota; kingdom Metazoa; phylum Chordata; class Actinopteri; order Batrachoidiformes; family Batrachoididae; genus Thalassophryne; species Thalassophryne amazonica. The sequence goes on along the minus strand of NC_047109.1, from coordinate 50,915,742 downwards.
CCCATTTGCCTTTTAGGGGTTTGACTATCTCTTCATTTGATACAAACTCATTCCAGGAGCACCCAAGGATTCTCCAACACAGCATATCCATTATTATAATATACAATTCATGCTGTTGGGCAGAATATTCCATGACGCTTGTTCTCGGACCAACTTGATGACACAGCGCACATACCTGATAAAACTGAAGGTCTACATGTCTGTGTCTGGGGCAGATAGCCGTCATGAAATATTCTGCTCTGTGCTAATGCTGACACAAACATTCATCACAAGGTCTTGAACACATAAATGGTAAAAGGACTGCATTTATATAGCGCTTCTCCATCTGCATCAGACATTCAAAGCGCTTTACAAATAATGCCTCACATTCACCCCGATGTCAGGGTGCTGCCATACAAGGTGCTCACTGCACACCGGGACCAACTAGGGGATTAAGGACCTTGCCCAAGGGCCCTTAGTGATTTTCCGGTCATGCTGGGATTTGATCCAAGGATCCTCTGGTCTCAAGCCCAACACTTTAACCACCTCCCCTGAATGAATGTTTATGAGTTCAATGGTAAGAATATTTCATGAGGTGAAAGATTTTCCCTTGTGTGTGCTTTTTATATGTGTTCATGTCCCGGGCTGGCTTATGTGTGTTGTGTGGTATGTGTGTGTCGTCTGTCGTCATGAGGCCGGTCACGGTTTGCTCAGTCCTGCTGTTGACCTAAGGCAGGATATTCATCTGGAGCTGGTCCCCGGGCGCCTAAGGGCGACTTCTGCTCCTAACTGGCAATTAGGATGGGTTAAATGCAGTAAACACATTTCATTGTGCAGGGAACATGTTCCTTTGTGCATATGACAATAAAATTCTTTTGAATCCTTGAATCCTTTGAATGAGGTGAAAGATGGAATGTTCATCTTTCACATTTCATCATTCACCTCATGAAATATTATTTCCATTGAAGAAATGAAAAAAACATTCATAATTAGTTTTATCAATCAATCAATCAATTTTTTTTTTATATAGCGCCAAATCACAACAAACAGTTGCCCCAAGGCGCTTTATATTGTAAGGCAAGGCCATACAATAATGATGTAAAACCCCAACGGTCAAAACGACCCCCTGTGAGCAAGCACTTGGCTACAGTGGGAAGGAAAAACTCCCTTTTAACAGGAAGAAACCTCCAGCAGAACCAGGCTCAGGGAGGGGCAGTCTTCTGCTGGGACTGGTTGGGGCTGAGGGAGAGAACCAGGAAAAAGACATGCTGTGGAGGGGAGCAGAGATCGATCACTAATGATTAAATGCAGAGTGGTGCATACAGAGCAAAAAGAGAAAGAAACAGTGCATCATGGGAACCCCCCAGCAGTCTACGTCTATAGCAGCATAACTAAGGGATGGTTCAGGGTCACCTGATCCAGCCCTAACTATAAGCTTTAGCAAAAAGGAAAGTTTTAAGCCTAATCTTAAAAGTAGAGAGGGTGTCTGTCTCCCTGATCTGAATTGGGAGCTGGTTCCACAGGAGAGGAGCCTGAAAGCTGAAGGCTCTGCCTCCCATTCTACTCTTACAAACCCTAGGAACTACAAGTAAGCCTGCAGTCTGAGAGCGAAGCGCTCTATTGGGGTGATATGGTACTACGAGGTCCCTAAGATAAGATGGGACCTGATTATTCAAAACCTATTTTATATACACCTATTAATTTAAAAACAAGAGAAAAGGGACTTACATTTTGGTGTGTGTGTGTGTGTGTGTGTGTGTGTCACTGGTCTTTTGACGTCAAGCAGGTCCAAACAATCCAACACAAATTATAAATAGCAGTTCAACCCAATCCAAAATTGTTCTCAATCAACTTGCAAAAACAGTCATATAGTTCAGAAACAATCATGACAATGTAGTCCTCTTTGTGTATTCGACTGCTGTCTGCTTTTCTCAGTCCTGCGAAAATTCATGACAGCAATTTGTTGAGCTCATCCGACAGCTTTTCTACTTTAGCTAGACACGTCCCATTGAATATTGCAGATACCTACAGGCGGCTTACTTTGTACTGGATCTGTTTTTTCTTTTGTGTTAGAACAATGAGCAGCATCATTAAGCTGCTAAACTCTGTCGCTGCTAGTGTGCGCTTGCGGTTGTTGCAGCATGCAATGGTACGAAACATATGGAACCAAAATTACACACTAAATGGAACACAATGTCAAATGAGACAAGTGATCAATATGACGTGAAATACAAACCACCAATCAAATGACAAGGATCTATTCTGGTGTTAAATAAAACTTTCTGTTAACTGGACATTCATGAGGTGAACGTGCTCAGCTACTGATTAAGGCAACTATCTAAGCAATTTCCATCAGGATTAATAAAGTCTTCTGATTCTGAAATATCTAAGCAGATGATCATATGGCAGGAACTCACTACATTTAGGTACATACACTCAACAAAAATATAAACGCAACACTTTTGGTTTTGCTCCCATTTTGTATGAGATGAACTCAAAGATCTAAAACTTTTTCCACATACACAATATCACCATTTCCCTCAAATATTGTTCACAAACCAGTCGAAATCTGTGATAGTGAGCACTTCTCCTTTGCTGAGATAATCCATCCCACCTCACAGGTGTGCCATATCAAGATGCTGATTAGACACCATGATTAGTGCACAGGTGTGCCTTAGACTGCCCACAATAAAGGCCACTCTGAAAGGTGCAGTTTTATCACACAGCACAATGCCACAGATGTTGCAAGATTTGAGGGAGCGTGCAATTGGCATGCTGACAGCAGGAATGTCAACCAGAGCTGTTGCTCGTGTATTGAATGTTCATTTCTCTACCATAAGCCGTCTCCAAAGGCGTTTCAGAGAATTTGGCAGTACATCCAACCAGCCTCACAACCGCAGACCACGTGTAACCACACCAGCCCAGGACCTCCACATCCAGCATGTTCATCTTCAAGATAGTCTGAGACCAGCCACTCGGACAGCTGCTGAAACAATCGGTTTGCATAACCAAAGAATTTCTGCACAAACTGTCAGAAACCGTCTCAGGGAAGCTCATCTGCATGCTCGTCGTCCTCATCGGGGTCTCGACCTGGCTCCAGTTCGTCGTCGTAACCGACTTGAGTGGGCAAATGCTCACATTTGCTGCCGTTTGGCACGTTGGAGAGGTGTTCTCTTCACGGATGATGTGAAGGAGATGTGTTGCACTGCATGAGGCAAATGGTGGTCACACCAGATACTGACTGGTATCTCCCCCCAATAAAACAAAACTGCACCTTTCAGAGTGGCCTTTTATTGTGGGCAGTCTAAGGCACACCTGTGCACTAATCATGGTGTCTAATCAGCATCTTGGTATGGCACACCTGTGAGGTGGGATGGATTATCTCAGCAAAGGAGAATTGCTCACTGTCACAGATTTCGACTGGTTTGTGAACAATATTTGAGGGAAATGGTGATATTGTGTATGTGGAAAAAGTTTTAGATCTTTGAGTTCATCTCATACAAAATGGGAGCAAAACCAAAAGTGTTGCGTTTATATTTTTGTTGAGTGTATATACAAATTTATTAAGTAAGATTTATTTATTTTTATTTTTAACATTTATTTGTGGATAAGTATTCACAGCCTTTGTCATGAAGCTCAAAACTGAGCTCAGGTGCATCCAGTTTCCACTGATCATCCTTGAAATGTTTTTACAGCTTAATTGCAGTCCACCTGGTGTAAATTCAGTTGACTGGACAGGATTTGGAAACACACCTGTCTACTAGGCATGTGAATCACATCACTGACAATGATTTATTACGTATCTTGATACACTACCAGCAATGCGATACATGATGATACTAACGATACAATGTGATACGATTCACCCCGTTCCCGATTTGATATGTATTTGATGACGATTCAATTCCTCAGAATGCGGTACGATGCAATTTGGTGTGATACGATGCGATTCAACATGATGCAAATAATTCTACCAAAAATTTAAAAAGAAAATAAGAGCTGCAATTCAGTATGGTACTATGGTGTTCTTCTTCTTCTTCTGATTCTACTAGAGGCAGAGGATTTGTTTTACTCCTTATAAGCAGCAAATTTACCAGATTCAACATTAAGGTTCCCTCATATGTGGAACCCATTTGATCACACTTAAGACCTTAAACAGTACAGTAAACATAAGATAACATTACTCTCAATGAGTGACTTAAAGTGAGTCACTCATTGACAGAGTACCACCTTGGCAAATGCATTTTAGGTGCGTCAAAAATCTCTTCCAACTGCTTGCTCCTGTTTTCGTGGACCTCTACTTTCTTCTGGTAGAAATGTGCTTTCAGGCTTCTGTCTGTGATGGTGCACTCAGTGTGCCTCAGAAAAAAATCGATGCAAAGTGATGCGCTGTGAATACTTTCCGGATGCACTGTAAGTGGACATGATGAGGTTTTACTTGCCTCACACACATCATGTGAGTCTTGACCAGATGCCACCCCTGGAGTTAGAGAGTGTTTGTCTTTTATTTGTACAGTCTATGGCTCCAACACATTGGAACATTTGTCACACCATGACAGAAAACACATTACTTGAGGCTAACTTCACTGTAAAAGCTGTCTTTTTGGAAACTGTCTGTTTTTCTGATGCAAAAAACCAACACAACTATATTACTGTACGTTCAAAGTGCCTGGCATTTCTTTTTACTTAAAATAGTATTCATTGTTCATCGAAGAAAAAAGTTTAATGAGTGGAACTGCTGTTGATGACATACATGGGTACTTCAATACGATCCTCTACCTCACACAGAAAACTTCACAGGAGAAAGATTATTCCATTATTTTTCAACATCTCCCTTAACATCAATGCACTTTGTTCACTGATATTCAGGTTTCACTATCCCTTCATGGAAGAAGGTCACATTTCTGAACATTTCTGAATGACCCTCATATATGCTGCTAAACACCAGTGGCATGTATGTGTCTACCGTCACCGGTCATGCTGCTGATGCCTGCCTACTATATGAAAATGCAGCTTTAAAGCTCTTTCCCCAACCTGTGGGTGTGTGTTCATATGCACATTTGACATAAAAAAAAAGTGAATAATTTACATGTGATAATCAGCAACACAAAAAACAGTTCATTTGTGTAACAGTTAGATAATGACAGTGGATCAAGAAGGGCATAAAACACATCTATTCCAACCTGACTTGATCAAAAGACCAAACTTCAGATTATGTGTCAGATCTATGTAGTCAAATATGTAATCTGACAGGATCATGGATCAAGGCGACTGGACTTGTGTGGTTGCTGACAGGAGATACGGATCCACCACCCACAGTGCTTTCATCATGTGACAGACATGGCAACAGCAGAATTAGCACGTCGACCTAACATAACCTGACAAAATCAGACATTTAATTCTTGGGATGTTGATCCGATCTGTGCTGTGCGAGCACATCCACAGAAACATTTGCCACAGTGGGCACTCAGAGTGTGCAACATTATTTTCCCACCTCCAGGGCGGCTGCACTGTGGGCTCCCTCACGTCTGCCGTGTCCTTCATTGATTATCCGCCACACCCCCACCCATCCGTAATAAACTGGTGAGCATAATTAATGGCTCACAGGGCTAAATAGTTTATCATTCTGAAATTTTAATTCATTCCACAATTTAATGAAAAGTATTTTCTGTTCATCATGCGAATTAAAAAGTCGTATGAGTCATCAGTTGTCTCTCTCCGCAGAGGTACGGTTTGTTCTTTAACCACTGTGCACTGGTATGACTTCGTGTCCGTGCATCAGCTTAATCACTGAGCACGTCTTCACCCCGTTTGTCTGTCTATCCCTGCCCTCTGCTCTCAGCCCTTCACTCATCCACTGACTCCCCGTTTTTCTACCTCGGGCAAAAAAGTGAGGTTGCTTTCCTCATTAACCTCCTCGCCTCGGCTCTTCTCACTCCAGGCTGGCCCCGGCACTCATTACTGCCGAATCAAGCTGAGGAGGCCGAAAGCGAAGGTTAGGGGGATGGCACGGGTAAGACGGAGAGACGTAGAGCGAGTCATAATGGGCGACATAAAGGGAAATAAAAGAAGAGAGCGATGACTGGAAATAAAAAAGGAGAGGAGTGATATGTTTTAATGTAGCTAAATGATAAAAGTGACAGAAGAGTAAAAGAAGCCCGGAGACGGACAGCGGGGGCAGACAATCCATTAAGGAGCACAGGAGCGGCTAAAATGATGTGTGAGCTAGTCATCAGCAGACAGGCTCAATGCTTAAAACGATAGCACCCGGCGTGGTTATCCGTGACAGATATTCACCTACGGAGACCAGCGATTCATCAACGCCATATTCCTCTTGGCTGGGACACTGCAAATTCATGCTCAGTGAAAAGTCTGTCAGGATTTTCTAAGCATTCCGATTTACCAATGCCAGCCAAACTGCTCTTACAGGCCCCCTCTGCTGCTGCTTCACGGCTCAGTCAGAGTCCAGCAACCTCGACAAATGCCTTGTTTGTTCATGAATCATTGTTTACAGTGCAACATTTACTGATGCAACAGGATGTTTCACAATAAAACATTCACAGTTCGGTTTTGTTGTTGCATGACAAACACAATTAATGACAAGGAATGTGCCCGAAGTCCTCTCATTAAGCAGTGGATGCAACACTTATTTGAGGATTGGAAGAAAATAATGTTCAGCAGCGTGGTGTCGTCATGACAATGAGGCTAACAGCAACTTACATTTGACACGAGTCTAGACTCGTCAGATAATTATGTTGATTATCTTAAAAACCCTCTCCAAGTGGCTGTGTGGCATAGGAACTGAACAACCAACTAGTAGACTGATGTTGTAGTCCAGGTGTGTGCTTCCAGATATCTGTCTCTGTCTTGGACAAGATGCATTGTCTTCATTTTCCCATCTACCCACCTGCAAATGTTAACCCGAAATGAACCGGCGTCCCATGCAGGGCCTATGTAGGACTTATTTTCTCTCTGTGTGCTTCTGCAAGGCATAATATCTGTGACATGCATCTCAACAGCAAACAAAAGAAATCCAGGATAAGACCCTCCTACAATGTCTCTCAGCTCACCGTCCTTATTTTTGCAAAATTATGGATAAATAGTAAATTGACTGCATTTAGCGCTTTTCCATCTGCAGCAGAAGCCCAAAACACTTTACAATTATGCCTCACATTCACCCATTCACACAGACACACACACCGATGTCAGGGTGCTGCCATGCAAGGCGCTCACTACACATCAGGAACAACTAGGGGATTAAGATACTTTCCCAAGGGCTGTCAGTGATTTTCTGGTCTGGCTGGGTTTTGAAATGGGGATCCTCTGGTCTGCCGCCCAACACTTAACCACTGGACCATCACCTCCCCATAATCAAAATGATTGTCATAAGATGTGGGTGTTGAAAACTGTGATATTTCAGATATTTAGAGCTTAGCCTGTTATAAAGAATCACAGTGCTGTGTTTATTAGGCTGTTGACCAATAAATAGCTGAACAGGGAAAAAACAGGAACTGAAAGAGTGGAGGTGATAAACCTAAATTTTACATGATGCAGGTTTAGAAATTAAGAGAAAACAGCTATAAATTAATTAACACAATTGAAAAGTGACAACAAATGTATATTCATATCATGTGTATGATATGAATATGAGTTTTTTGTGGTGTGCATAAAATGAAGTCAAGTTGTCTGATAAATGTTGGCCAAGAATCAGTGTGACGAGCTTAAACATGAAACCTGAGGAACTGTTTGAAGTTTAGCCAGACATTTGCTGATGGTGAAGAAATACAAATTTAGGAAGTGATGATGTCCCTGTGTTGGGGCCACTGAGCAACAGAGGCGGTTTCTCTAAGACTGCAAGGGAAGCTCAGCTTCCTCTAAAATGTCAAAAATGCGTTAGAACACGTTCATCTTGAAGACAAGTTCATTCAGAATCAGCTACTTATCACAAATCAATTGACTCTATTTTGTTAACTTCTCATAAATCTTTTTCTCATACAGCCTGTGGTCAATGCATTTTCCTGTAGAAACTGAGCGTCCATTCACATCAATGAGACTGCCCGGAAAGTTTTTTGTTCATTGCCATGAAACGCGATGACCATTGGATAAAGCCATGATTTTGTTCCGTTCCCGGACACTGAGCATCTCTGGGGGTGAATGAAGCTGTGGGCGGGCCTGCACTCTGGAGTTCTGCACAATGATTGGACAATCAGTCGAAAGGCTGAATCCCGTTTTAATTGACAGCTATAGGAAAGAGAATTAGTTTGCACGTTTTTGCGTATTTATGAATTTTTAAATTTATGCCAAAGTGTTTTGCATGTGCTATAAATCGGTCTGTTTTAAAGGCGCACATAGAAGCACACTAGATTAGACGATGTTATGTGAGAAGATCTCGGTGAGTTACTCTCTGCTTCGTTCTTCAGTTAGTGTTTAAAAGTCGTTGCACATTAATTAACGTCCCGGTTTGCAACACAACATCAAAGTATTCATAATTATAAAGTGGTTGCTGATGCATTTTATTCATGAAAATTAGTGATGGAGAAAACGAAGTGTTTTGAAACACTGAATTAATATGAAGCAATGGTTCAGTGTTTTGAAGCTTTGATACAATTACATATGGCGACATCTGCTGGCCAATCTTTAAAATAACATTTGCATGGAACAATGTCATGAAACAGTCAGGCTCTGTTATGTATGCTTAATAATAAAGGTTCTATGTGCTTCTTGAAATTTTTCATGATATTTTTGTTTAAAAACATTAATAATATACTTGTAAAAGTAAGTCCCTTCGGCTGCTCCCTTGTTTTTACTTGGGGTCGCCACAGCAGATCCAAGGTGGACCTGCAGGTTGATTCTGGCACATGTTTTATGCCCTTCCTGACACAACTCCACATTACATGGAGAAATGTGGCAGGGGTGGGGTTTGAACCGGGAACCTTCCGCACTGAAACCAAGCACACTAACCACTTGGTAATTGTACCATCATACAATACTGTATGTAATAGAGATATTTATTGTGAAATGCCTGTGTAAGTAGGGACTGTTATGACCATTTTACCTATCTAAATTTACATAGAAATAAATTGACACATTTTATGATGTAAGCCGACAATGAGCTTCCCCTCTGTGACAGACCAGCAGCTTCCGCTGTTTTTGAATAATACATTTATGTGCTGAACAAAGACAAAAGTAAGAAGTTAACAAGACCGTAAGCTCAGTATTTTATTTCTGAAATGTTGATTATTTACAGAAGGTACAGTAATCTACGTTTGTCACGATAACAAAGACAAAGAAAGGCATAAAACACGCCAGAGACATTAACAGCAGGAAATCATGTTACCATGTATCATTTTATATTAATCAAAGGTTTCAATTTTTACAAATAAGGTTTTTTAATTAAATGATTCAGGTTGGGTGTATGGTTACTTCAATGTACTACCAAATACGGTATTGTAAAATAAAAAAGAAAACTGCCTGGTGTAGAAAAAAAAAGAAAGAATATGAACACCTCCTTTATGGGAGAAAGAGATAAGGTTATTCACGGCATAGATTTCTGTCTGAACGGGAACTGAACCAAGAACCCTTTGGTCACAAGCCCAGCCACTTCAACCCTCATCAGTACATGTCATGGAACACATTAGCCTGTACACAAGAACTTCTTGTTTTGAATACTATTAACTTGTTTTATTTATGCTATTCTTATATCTTTAATATAACTGGATAGTGTCACCACATTTAGTTTTGAAAGACATTTGATAAAAATAGTTTCTCTTTTTTTGAACATGACTTTTCACTACAAAAATTCAAAACCTACCCCTATTTCCTGCAGTTTCTCTGATACAAATAACCTGGCAGCACAGTGACTTAGTGGTTAGCACTATTGCCTCACAGCAAGAAGGTCATGGGTTTGATTCCCACCTGTGGCTTTTCTGTGCTGAGTTTGCATGTTCTCCCTGTGTTTGTGTGGGTTTGCTCTGGCTGTTCCGGTTTCCTTCCACATTTAAATACATGCAGGTTAGGTGGATTGGAAACTTTCTAATTGTCCAGGTCTCCCTTGCAAAAGAGGTCTCAATATTAATGGGACTAACCTGGTTAAATAAAGGTTAAATTAATCCTGAATAAAACTGCTCTGACACTTCAGTTGTTATGAAAAATTGAGACTAAGCTCACAATTTTGCTATGGAGTCACATATTAGATCAACCTGGGGTCATCATGGGGGGGTGTTTGTGTTGTACTCTGTAATTGTGATGCCTATCACAAAGTGTTTCCTTTTTTTATGACATCATGGAAGTTTTATGAGTCTGCGGACACTGAACTGCGTGTTACAGATACAAATCTGTGTCCTCGGAACTTCATGGAGGAAAAATGCCACTCAAAGCATAGCTGTTATGGCAGTTGTTGTAAAGTGGGATTGGTTGGATCCTGTGGCAATGCTATGTGGCTCCTGTAAGACACTTAAGCTAAACGTAGCATGTGGACATCGCAAACTTGTAGAGCTCTCAAGTTTTTAAAAGAATTTTGCAGCATGTCTGTGTCAAGGAGCGACATCAGACAGAGCGAAGATGGCGAGAAAGATAGTTTGAAAAAGTTTGACAAGGACAAGAATCTGTGGAATTGTTGCTGGATTCATGAACACACCTGAAAGATAAAAGAAACAGGAGAAGCGAATTGTGCCATCAGGAAACACGGTAAGAATAGTTCTCTCCCTGGAAAATAAACATTGTGCTATTCAAACAGGAAACTTATTTTTATTATTAACCCTCTAGAGTCGAATTACGCGCCCTCACGTAAAAAGTCACATGACCTAATTAAGCGGATGTAACACTCAATCTGCTGCACTCTGAGCTCCCTTTAAATGTGTGTTGAATGTGGACACTTCAACCTTTATATCACTTTTTAAATTTTGTTAATAGGCCTAGTGTTATATGTCGACGCGGGTTGAGGAGCGGACCTGCGTCTGACGGAACCCAGCGCTAAAATAACCAGAAAGTGGTTCCAATAACAAAACAATTTATTTTTTCCACCCTCTGGTGCATAACAAAGTGTATGAACAAAAGATGCGTCAGTCTGGTGGAGTGAAGGCTGGCACGCTCTCCAGCGCCTAAAAGGATCGAAGCCCGGCGCTTCTGGACTCACTTTACCGCCAAACACCCCCCAGGTGGACATGACAAACCGACTCTCTGCGAAGGATAGAAAAGGTGGGGTAAGTCAGCAGCTACAACCAATATCCTTCAAAAGGCACACACTATCAGCAACACATTCAGGTCTGTATTTAAACTTTATGTAAATGAGCAGCTTCTCACAACAGGTGGAGGATTACCACTCCGCACGCCACGGCAGTGAGAAGCGAGCTGCACAATTCTCATCACAATTCAAATCTACTGCGTAACAAAATACCAAGTTACTATCAACAATTAGTCAAACAATTAATCACCTCAGATGTGTGCTGACAGCATGTGTCCCTCACCCTTCTTCCTTCACCGGCACGATGTGTCAAACCCAGGCGCGGTCCTCAGCATCTCACAAACGAACATCACAAGGTCGAGTTCCTGGCAATTCTGCTTGAATCACACATGGCTTAAATGCAGAACGCCATCTCATTATCTGCTTCAGCTGAAAGTCTTTAAGGTTGCACTTGAGCACCATCCACAGGTGCTGCACATAACGCTGATGAGGGTGAAGGACTCTTCAGCCAGCACCTTCTCCACAGACAAATCAGTTTTCATACCACCTGGAGAGCAAAGAAAAGAAAAGAACACCAAAATGTCCAGCCACACCCCCCCAACACACAACACCTAGTATAACTTGACTTACGAGCATTTTTCTACGACATGCGTTTTCATTAATATTATTGTCATTTTTCGCTGTGCGTTTATGTATACACAAGCAGCCAAAAGGATAATTTCCTTCTCTACTGCAGCAGCTACAGCGGTGGGAAGAAATATGCCTCCTTCTTCCTCTTGGTTGGCAGGCTCGTGAATTTTCCACCAATCAGAAGTCACTAACCCCACGTGTGTTTGATCACAGCCCACCCACCCCACATGGGTCTCATTGTGTGGTCACTTTCTCTTTATTACTGGTGGGAAGCGTGTGTGGTTAGTGTTTTGTTGTTGTTTGGGGTGCTTTTTTTTTGTAAAAATGAGGCGTTTTATGAATGTGGAGCAAGCGCTTCAGTTATTTTTGAAGTGGAGGAAGACGGAGCGTGCAGCGTCTGAAACAGACAGTGAGGATTCTGGTGCTGAAAGAGATTATCCCTCTTTTGTTCTGGAGGAGCAACCAAAGCAGGTGGATCCACCAACGTGCGCAAGGAGATCTGAACAGAGGGTCGGTTGCTTGGTACTGGGTACCACATTTACATAGACAATTTTTACACGAGTCCCAAACTGTTCATAGACCTGGCTAACATGAAGTTTGGGGCATGTGGCACATACAGGGAGAACAGACGAGGATGCCCCAGAGGGAGGGCAAATGCTCTCACAAAAAATCTGAAAGAGGATCTGTAAGATGGATAACAGAGTGGCCTCTGGTGTTTGTAAAGTGCATGGACACACGGGAGGTGTCTGCCTGCTCCACCACCCATCATGCATTTTTGGGTGAGACAGTGCGGAGAAGGATGGACACTGGATGGTGAAAGACATTCCCTGTTCTACCCCAGTGTTGGCTTATAATAAAGACATGGGGGAGTCGACCTAATAAAGACATGGGGGAGTCGACCTATCTGACCAGCTCATCCAGTACTACTCCACCCATTGGAAAAATGACAGTGTTGCTGCACTTCTTTGACATTGCAACCACAAATGCATTCATTTTGCATCATGATATCAGCAGTGTCAAGCAACTGCAGCCCATGACACACAAGGACTTTATGGTGGAGCTGGTGTATCAGCTGTGTGGCACAGACAATACCGGTGTCCCACAGAACAGGAGCCAGAACCACGTTCCTGTGCCAAATGTGACAGGTACAGATCCTCGCCAAAAACCCACAAAGGCTGATTGAGGTGCCGACGGTGCCTTCATGTGGACAACAAGACGGGTGACACACCGTGGAAGTGTCAGGCCTGCGATGTTCCCCTCTGTGTTGTGTTGGACAAGAATTGTTTTTTGAGTGGCACAAATAATATCTGTTTTCTTATTTTTACATCTGATTTTTTTGGTAAATAGTTTAGCATTAGCATTTCCTGCACAATATGTTTTTGAAATGGACAATTTATATTTACATTCTAAATCTTACTGTGATATCTGACTGTTTTGTAAATAACTGTACAAAAAACAAAAAACAAACAACAACAACAACAAAACGCCTGAAGCATTAACTGCATTTATGTTGTTGTCCATTCGGCTGCTCCCGGGTTTTGTTCGGGGTCGCCACAGCGAATACAGCCAGATCCGCATTGGTAATTGGCATAGGTTTTACGCCGGATGCCCGTCCTGACGCAACTCCAGCTTTACCCGGAGAAACACACACAGCCGCTGGTGTTCCAAAGAGGTCTCCCATCCAAGTACCAACCAGACCCTGCTCTGCTTAGCGTCTGAGATCTGACGGTATCAGGCTGACACAGAGCAGACCGGCTGCTCATTAACTGCATTTATGTAAACAGTTGTATTTAACTTTGTTTTTTTGCTACATTTGTACATATGTTTTTGAAATTTACAATTTATGTTTACATTTAAGTTATGAAAATGGTTCGTTAAACAAGTTTGTGGTTTTCAAAATCAAAAAAACCCAAACTTTTTTCTACTTAGATTTTATGTTTTTGTGTGATTTTATGTTCACTGTGTTAATACAGTAGGTCAGAATGAATGATGAACTGTAAAGTCACACAGGTGAGGTTGTGCTGGAAAAAATGACACCAAACAAGGCCAGGTAAATACTTTTTAAAGGTAAATTATAAATGTAAAACCAAAAGTAGTCAAAAATGGCCAATTATACCCTGGACTCCAGAGGGTTAATCAGAATCAGAATCAGAATTCCCTTTATTGTCATTGTAATTAGCATTGCAACGAGATTTGAGTGCAACTCCTAAAAGGTGCTTTCCGTGGTGTGAGTAATTTTTAGCCAAATAAAAGATAATAAAATTTAACAACAAATTATTCAGAGTATATGTACAACTAGATAAACATGAGATAAAATAAAATGTGGACCCAGTAAAATGTAAAACGAGAATTATATACAACTGTGGAATCATATCGAGATATCTCATAATCTAGACTTTCTTTCATTGGAAAAAATACATTGTGGCTTTGAACGGATTTACATGAATTTACACAAGAATGTAAATGAGTTTTTGTTAATGAAGACTTCTTGGGAAAAAAGACAATGTGGCTTTGAGTGGATTTATAGGAATTTATACAACAATATATGACTTTTTTTTACTACTATAAGGTGTGTTATTGATATTTTACCATGATTTTCAAAATATTCTTGTTGGGGAAAGTGAAATGCACGGACCCACACCAGGGGGCGTAAATGAACGGCCAATAGAGATTCCAATAAATACAATTTATTGCTGCAAATGTGCACAACAGTTCAAAATGCTTTTAGTCTGTCAATCAAGAAAACCAGATGACGCGTGGGCAGGCCCGAGGGTAGGAGACGCCTAACCAGAGAAGAGCCGGGACCCATGATGTTCCACCGCCAACGGAGACCTGCAATACGCCGGAGCCGCCAAGTCCTGAGTCCCCAGGTGGCCACCGCTTCCAGCTGTCAGATCCGGTACTGCTGGCAGGAACAGACACAGGTTAGGGTGGGTGTGTGTACACCCAGCAAACAGTCAGCAACAAACAGAAATCCTCCTGAAGGAATAAATCCAGATACTCCCAGAGTGCAGAGGAAAACTGGAGAACGTGCAGTGTCAATGGTTATACTCAGTAAGTCAGAAGTGAGGAGCGGAGACGCGAACTCCTCCAACTTCCACAAACTCGGCTACAAGCTGCAAGTATAAGTCACAACTGCAAAGACTTTAGAAACAATGAATGTGCGAACGGCACAAAACGGCTGAGAAAGTAGGGTAAGAGTAGGGTACGCTGATAACTCGGCAGAGTTATGGTGTCTCTTCCAGGCTTTTATGGAGTGGTGTGATGATGTGATGAGTGACAGCTGACAGCTCCGGTGCACCTGGTGATCCCCACAGGCAACGGCACCCTCTCGTGCCTGAAACCCGACAACAGGCAGGGCACCCTCTGGTGGTGAGCCAGCAGTACCTCCTCTTCGGGCTGCCCACACAATTCTACAAGCTTTAGCTGTGGTTTTTGAAATGCTTTAACAGTCTTTTCAGTCTTCATGAATTTCATGTAGTTTAAATGTTGTGAGTTAATGCATAATTTGGTTTACAATTAAAAGGAAAATTATTCCAGGTCCTACTTTCATGTGATATTCTGTTTTATCAACATTAACATTGACAGATCAAATGAAAGGTTGACTACAGGATCATTTAAATATGCATTTCTTTTGAGATTTTTTTCTTCAAGGAGATGCTGAAAATGTATTATTAGATACAAAATTAATTTGGTTTCTGGGGCCCCTAGGGACGCTAGACCCCTGCGAAATTTTACTCGGATTTCACAATTTTCATTTCACAGCCCTGATTTAATCAAATTGGATCAAAATAAGTGAACTTGAAGACAACTGCAGAGGTGACAATTGTATAAAATTTCAGCTGAATAAGTAGAATGGTTGAGAAAATATATCCCTAAGTACACCCCGGGGTTTGGTTGGACCCCAGGTTTATTGATTTAGGTTAAACTCTAAATCATGACCTCTTCAAGTGCAATGGTACACAAACTATGTGTACACATTCATCTCTATTAATGATATGAATCTGGATCTGAACCAAACAATATATTTCATATGTCTCTCATGAGTCACACTTCACAAGCTGACTGCCTGAAATACAACATCATGTATGTGATTTCTTTTAATACTGATATGCTCTAACACAGTGGTTGTGCCACTTCAGAAAATATTTGGCTCTTCAAGTACCACCATTGTGTGCAGCATTAAAACACAGTCATGTAAGCCTATTGGATTACATACATAGTTTAAACAGGAGGTAATTTTACTCCTAATATGAAAATTTATTTATTTCATTCACAGCCACAACTGTACTTGACTTAAACACCCATCAAATGACAGTATTAATAACTGAACTGCATTCAAAAATTCACAGCAAAGGGGAATATCAACTGTATTACACTGAAAGAGTAAGTGAGGTTATTCACTCTGTGTTGCATTAAAACATTCACAGCTCACTCACAGGCTACTGTCCAATGCTCACTAATGGGGCACGCATATTATCTTGATAAAAAATAAAAAAAATCTCAAAGACTCCCATTGTACCATCACTCCAAGGCTTTAATAGTCAGTTTTTTCATCTATTTCACTTGGGGTCACTGCAGTAGATCATTATAATCTGCATGATGAATTGACACAAGTTTTACACTGGACACCCTTTCTGATACAACTCCACATTACATGGAGAATGGGCAGGAGTGGTCTTGACCCAGCACTCCTATACTCTAAAAACAAGCAGACTAACTGCTTGGCCACCATGCTGCTCAGAACCAAGGGCCCAATAAATAACTAAAATTGTAAATCTTTGTTGTTTTCCAAATAATAATCCACATATGATGCCCCATTCATTCCTTTGTGTCAATACAAGAGTCAAACCAAGCATTTTCTAACAGACTGCATTGAATCTGTGCATTGTAATATATTTCTAATTCTGTAAAGGCCCTGAGGCCCATTAGTGCCTGTGCTTACCGTAGCCTACTGTACCATGAAGCAGATGAATCTACGACTCCCCTGGACAAGATGCAGGTTACTTCCCCAACCCCGTTCTGGTAAATGGCACAAAAACTGAAGCCTTCAGTGTTCAATTAAGAGTAATGCGGGTCTGTGTCATCGTCCTTATGCTCTTCATCATCTTCATGGCAACAATCTTTCACCTGATCATGGACAAGGTGCCACCATTAATTGACATCATACCCAGAACAGATGGAAAACTCTTCAGTCTGAGCCAACTGACAGCAAAGAAGAAATTTACCACTGCTTCACTCCTGGACTTTCAATATGCCGATGACAGCAACATGTCATCCTTTATGGAAAAGGCATCAGAAAATCCTTGAAAGCTTTCATGATGCCTAGATCAAGCTTGATCTTCACATCAACCTAAAGAAGACAGAGATCCTGTGTCACCTTCCACCCAGCATGGTCAAGCCAAAGCTTCCTGCTGTGAAACTGCATGAACAGGTCCTGGAGAACATGACCCACTTACCATACCTTGGCAGACGTGCCATCAAATGCTCACATCTCAATATAAGATCGAACACCAACTCAAGTGGACAGGAACCGCCTCTGGCTGGCTATACCCCCTTGTTTTCAACAACAGAGACCTTTGACACAAGTTGAAAATCCTCATCTACAAAGCCGTTTTTATACCATCCCTGCTGTGTGGATCTGAGACCTGGACCACTTGCCACTGTCACCTGGAAAGCCTCAAGTGATTTTGCTGTCTGAAGAGTATCCTCCACATCAGGTGGGAAGACTACTCTACCAACATCAGCATTCTGGTTGTGCCAACCTTTTGCGCATAGAGTGTGCCATCATCAAGAGCCAGCTTCGGTGGGTGGGTCACATTGTTAGGATGGATGATGGCTGACTTCCTAAGCAGATCTTCTACTCACAGGTGAGCAAAGGAAGATGGTCCAGAGGAGGGCAGAAGAAATGCTACAAGGTCCGCTTGAAGCACAACCTCAAGAACTGTTCCATAGAGTGGAAGACCTAGAAATAACAAGTGAGGGAATGAGCCAGCTGGCGACCAATGATCCACATGGGATTGGAAGTCTTTGAAAAAATGTTGATGTACAGCACATCGGACAAGAAGAGGAAGAAACAGCAAGATCCTGACTGGTAGAAACTTTCCACAGCAGCCATGAGCAGCTTCTGTCACAGTGGTGGGCACAGTTCCGCTAACCCGCTAACCACTGATTAGCAAAGCTACGTTTTTTGTTAACTGATTAGCTTTTCAGCTAACTTTGAAAACCATCAGCGGACCAATTAACACCGCTAATATCTTTTTGTGGGCATAGTGAATAAAGCTTAACAGTTAAAAGCTTTTGTAAAGCCTGAAATCATACATTTTAGTTCCTGCCTACCACGTGTTTTGTAGCAGACAGACAGCTACGTGAGGTAGAGCTCAATCCTATGCCAGCAGAGAGGTGCCTACCAGAGACTAGAGAAGAGAGAAGGAAAATATCATTTATTTTCACAGCTATATGGTTGTGCTGACATGTTGGAGAAGTCATGCACAGCAAGGCAGTTTTGACTTATGGTTAAAAATTTAAACAAACTAATTCCGGACAGGTTATCGACATTAACGTCACTTCTGTCATTTTTCAAAG
This sequence comes from Thalassophryne amazonica, assembly GCF_902500255.1. Classification (NCBI taxonomy): domain Eukaryota; kingdom Metazoa; phylum Chordata; class Actinopteri; order Batrachoidiformes; family Batrachoididae; genus Thalassophryne; species Thalassophryne amazonica. The sequence goes on along the minus strand of NC_047109.1, from coordinate 50,897,366 downwards.
TGAAAATATCAGCTATATGTTTTAGTTTTAAAGTAATGCACTAATTTTGAAGGTTTTAGCATTTAGAGACACACATGCCAAAAGGCATTATGGGATAATTGAGCTTCCTGTCATCAGTGGTTGGTCGGTTTATAAAAACCAACACACAAGTTACTCTAACGTGTTTTTTTTTTTTACAAATAAATCCATATTTATAAATATGTCATATTTTTCAATTTGTTTAAAAAAGGCAATTTGAAAACTGAAAATTCTGTTTTTGATTCCACACATATAGCAAATGTGTGGCAATTGGTATTCACACTGCCATCTACTGGATGGCAAAATTTGTGCATTATTTTTAAACTAAAACATATAGCTGATATTTTCACTTGATAAAAATGACAGACGTGACGTTAATTTGATAGCCTGTCCGGAATTATTCTATTTCAAATTTTAACCATAGGTCAAAGCTGCCTTGCTGTGCATGACTCCTCTGACACATCTACACGACTGTATGGCTGTGAAAATAAATGATCTTTTTTCTCTCTGTCTCCTTCCTTCCTTCCTTCCTTTCTGGTCACCAGGTCTCTTTGGCTGAGAGAAGGCTGATCTTACAGTTTTTTTAAATTGCAAAACACAAAACCCAATTCTCTAAACCAAATGACCAGTTCTGTATACACATTTAATAAAACTAGCCCCCATTTGCCAACACCATAAACACATTTCACATGAAGACACAATTCACAAAATGCAGTCCTCCTTTTCTCATAAATCTAAACACATTTTGCCTTGCTAAAACACAAGTTGCATAAAACTCTGCTCAGATTCTCAATTTAAAGATCAAGTGATGCAAACTGCTTGCCACAGTCAGCAAAACCTGAACAGAATGTACACACCTGGCTTCATTCATTACATAACGACTCAGAATTGTAGACTTGTTGCAAATGATGTGACCACACCTGTAGAAGCCAGTTCAGAGTGCACAGTTTTGCTGAAGGTTCCAAACGTGTACAGTACCACAATTAGTGCAGCGGATAACTGAAGACAGAGATCCTGTGTCACCTTCCACCCAGCATGGTCAAGCCAAAGCTTCCTGCTGTGAAACTGCATGAACAGGTCCTGGAGAACATGACCCACTTACCATACCTTGGCAGACGTGCCATCAAATGCTCACATCTCAATATAAGATCGAACACCAACTCAAGTGGAGTACAGTACCACAATTAGTGCAGCGGATAACTGAAGAAAATGCTTCAAATGGTGATGCAAGCACGAAATTTGGCACACATACTCCTTAGACATTACTCTTTTAAAAATGCTGGGTACCCACGTGAACTTTCAATAGGTGGCCAAGAAGGGGTCAATTGAAGTATTACACAGGGGTCAAAATTTAAAAATGCTCCAATCATATCCCATTCCATATTATTTGTCTGATCATAAAGATTCCAAAAAGGTATAGTTTGGACTATCTGTGAATGCATGGTTTGGAGTTATGGGGTAAAAACAGCAAGAACACTGAGAAAGGTCAATTTCAGTTTGTACAGGGGTCAAAAGTTAAAGTTGCTCCAATTTTGGCAAAAAGTGGTGCAAATTACTGGTTGAGCTAATAGGATTAATAAATGGAATAGTTTTGACTGTGTTGCATGCTTGGTTTGCAAAGTAAAGGTTAAACAAAATCAGCATCCATTGGATTCTATGACATGTGACATATGCTACCCTGTAACATGATAACTAAGCATGATACATGATGCAAACTATTCCTTTTTAAAACTGTATTCACCCAACTAATAATCCAGCATTAATTAATTAATATTTCTTATTGTTACATGGGAAACAGGGTACGAGTAGATTCTCACAAATCCAACAAGACCAAGCATTCATGATATGCACACTCTTAAGGCTATGAAATCAGGCTATTAGTAAAAAGAAGTAGAAAAGGGGGTGTTCACAATAATAGTAGCATCTGCTGTTGACGCTACAAACTCAAAACTATTATGTTCAAACTGCCTTTTTAGCAATCCTGTGAATCACTAAACTAGTATTTAGTTGTATAACCACAGTTTTTCATGATTTCTTCATATCTGTGAGGCATGGAGTCAACCAACTTGTGGCACCTTTCAACTGTTATTCCACTCCAAGATTCTTTAACAACATTCCACAATTCATTCACATTTCTTGGTTTTGCTTCAGAAACAGCTTTTTTGATGTCATCCCACAAGTTCTCAATTGGATTTAGGTCCGGGGATTGGGCAGGCCACTCCAAAACATTAATTTTGTTGGTTTGGAACCAAGATTTTGCTCGTTTACTAGTGTGCTTGGGGTCATTGTCTTGTTGAAACACCCATTTCAAGGGCATGTCCTCTTCAGCATAAGGCAACATGACCTCTTCAAGTATTTTGACATATCCAAACTGATCCATGATACCTGGTATGCGATATATATGCCCAACACCATAGTAGGAGAAACATGCCCATATCATGATGCTTGCACCACTATGCTTCACTGTCTTCACTGTGAACTGTGGCTTGAATTCAGAGTTTGGGGGTCGTCTCACAATCTGTCTGCGGCTCTTGGACCAAAAAGAACAATTTTACTCTCATCAGTCCACAAAATATTCCTCCATTTCTCTTTAGGCCATTTGATTGATGTGTTCTTTGGCAAATTGTAACCTCTTCTTTTATTTAACAGAGGGAATTTGCGGGGGATTCTTGCACATAAATTAGCTTCACACAGGTGTCTTCTAACTATCACAGCACTTACAGGTAACTCCAGACTGTCTTTGATCATCCTGGAGCTGATCAGTGGGTGAGCCTTTGCTATTCTCGTTATTCTTCTATCCATTTTGATGGTTGTTTACCATTTTCTTCCACGCGTCTGGGTTTTGTGTTCATTTTAAAGCATTGGAAATCATGGTAGACGAACAGCCTATAATTTTTTACACCTGCGTATAAGTTTTCCCCTCTCCAATCAACTTTTTAATCAAACTACACTGTTCTTCTGAGCAATGTCTTGAACGTCCCATTTTCCTCAGGCTTTCAAAGAAAAAAGCATGTTCAACAGGTGCTGGCTTCAACCTTAAATAGGGGACACCTGATTCACACCTGTTTGTTCCACAAAATTAACTAACTCACTGACTGAATGCCACACTACTATTATTGTAAACACCCTGTTTTCTACTTTTTTTTTTTTTGCTAATAGCCCAATTTCATAGCCTTAAGAGTGTGCATATCATGAATGCTTGGTCTTGTTGGATTTGTGAGAATCTGCTGAATCTACTGGTACCTTGTTTCTCATGTAACAATAAGAAATATACTCAAAACCTGGATTAATCTTTTTAGTCACATAGCACTACTATTATTCTGAACACTACTGTATCTGAAGTGAGACAATCCATATGAAGTCTCTAGTCAATGGACAGTGGTGGGCACAGTTCTGATAATCCGATAACCAATAATTATCAAAGATAATGTTCTCATTATCAGATTATCTTTTTAGATAACTTTGAAAACCATTATCGGACTAATTATCTTGCGATAAATTTTTGTCTGATAATTTTTAGACCGATAACGTGGTAAATAAAGCTGAACAGCTACAAACATTTATAAAACTTTAAATCAATTGAGCACCTACCTGTTAAATGTTTTGTAGCTGATGTGTAGTTCTACCCTTTGCAAAACAGAGAAGTGCTGCTTCAAGAAGAAACCACTCTATCCTCTACAGGCAAAGAACTGGTCCCAACATACATGCATACATACATACATACATACATACATACATAAACTCATTTCTTTTAACCCCATACTAATACGAGGGCAAAATCACCCAAGTCATCCAGAGGCATACATTTTTAACTTATGGTTCAACTTTTAACCAAACTAATTTCGGACAAATTATTTAAATTAATGTCATGTCTGAAGTTTTATAAAGTGAAAATATAAGATATATGTTTTAGTTTTAAAGTAATGCACTAATTTTTAAGGTTTTAGTGTGGATATATGCTGTGCCCAGCAGTGCAATATGGGTAGGATAGGGTAATCTCAGTACAGTTTCACGACATGAGAAATGCATTTGAAACACTCTGATCAGGCTCTACGGACAACAGCATTAAACTCTAATGCCTAAAACTCTCCTGAATATATTCTCTGGGTTTATAGATGTCATTGTGTCTGCGTTTATTAAATTCCACGCATCTTAAATGTAGCAGACACGGATTATCTGGAATTTTGTTTTGGCAAGTTGTCAAGGTCTCTACTGCCATATACTGGCCAGTAGTATTCATGGCAGTATTGGTCCTGAAGCTGGGCTGATATATCTTCAATCACAGTACTTGGCTACAGCTCAAAATGTACCACAGAACCGCACGGTGTAAAAGTTCAGAGCGCACAATTTATGTTCTCACACACATTCTACATTCAAAAACCACACGTCGGACTTGTGTTTCCAGAAGCAAAATGTAAACAGAAGCTTTTTTTCAAACTGAATTTACAAAAACTCTTGATGGGTGTACGGAACCCGGGAGAGGTCACTTAAAGTGATATTTTTTCTGGCCATGATAATTTGTGCGCATGTTTTCCTTTAATTGAGCCCACAAATTAATAAAACGTGCTCTCAAATTAATAAAACGTGGGCACATTTTCCTGGCTGTGATCATTCGTGCGGATGTCTTCCTTTAATTGAGCCCTCTAATTAATAAAACATGCGCACGTTTTCCTTTCGTTCAAAATGAACTTCATAAGATGACCTAAATTGTCATCCTCATAACGGGGAGACGCTTCGCCCTCAGCATCCATTTTAATGTGCTTAAACTCCAGATGATGCCTCTTGTGTGTTTCATCATTCATATCTATCATTCTGTACCTATGGGAAAACCATCCGCATCCATGTACATGTCCACGTACACTTACCAACACACTCATCTACTGGTTAAAGCAATTAGTAGCCTTGACTGAGATGGAGTACAACATTTAGACGTAGGTCCCCGCAGGGAGAAACCTTCTGTTTTTGTCCTTTCTTCTTTTTCACTTATCATTTTCTCTCTCTTTTAACATTGATTTATTTCTTCATCTCCTGGCAGACCCAATTTGTCACCACCTTTTCAAATTCTCATGCAGTTCCTCAATTTCAAGGTACTTTACAAGCGTGGCGTGTTGGGGAAGTAGCAATCAGAAGGGAAAACAATTGTGTGCTTAATGTGGATGTAACAACATCAAATTGTGAGTCGCAAACAGCAAATTAATAGGTTCAGCCTAATAAATCAGTTTTTATGAATTGTAAATGCAAGGCACATCCCCCTCCCCACCACCATCCACTCCCCCGTCGACATTTCAGAAAGTTTACAGAGGATGAACATCATGAAAAGCAACAATGTTAATTCATCTGCATCAGCTTTTTTTTTTTTTTTTTTTTTTTTTTGGAGTACCTGCTCCCACATTTTCTCCCACTTCTCATATATTTGTCAATGATTCTCACCTCCCTCCTCCTCCTCCTCCTTGAGTCCAAGCATCAGTCTGTGTCTATAATCCCTTTCACCAAACCTGGGCTCTTGTCTGGAGCCAGCACGCCATATCCAGTGCTGTTTTTACTTTTACTCCTATTTTTATGTCTTCCTTCACGCTTCCCTCCTCTTTCTGCTCCTGTGCACATCTCGGGATAACATAATTCACAGGGCAAGCCTTTTGAGACCAAAGGCACCATGGCTCATCTTCAGACCCTCTCAGTGGGTTTCTCTGAGGGGCAGTGATTACTACAACGTGGCTGCCGCTTCTGTCATGCCAATTAAGGTGGGGGTTTAATGACTGAGCAAGGAGGAGTAAGAGTGAACACATGCATATGACTGCTGCCCCATACATTACCATACTAATCAGGCTGGTGGAGCATGTCGACAGCTGACACTTCAGGGACAGGTTCACAAATTCAACCACATTATGAGCTTGACATGTTTGCAAAAATCTGCACTGTGCTCCAAACGAACTTGGTCGGGTCCCTTACTGTGTTTTGTCCTCACAGCCAAGGTGCCAGCTTCTGATTGGCTTTATTTGTCTTACAGCTGCTCCTGTTTGGGGATCACCGCAGTCAACCAGTCATCTCCATTTCACACAGTCCTCTGCATATTCCTCTGTCACACCAACCACCTGAATGTACTCCATCACTACATCCATAAACCACCAGGTGGTAATCCTTAGCATCCTTCTGCCTGTGTGTACAATGGGTCCCTCCTCTACACATCCAAACTATCTCAGCCTTGCCGCTGATTTTGTCACCAAACAATTCTACCAGTGATCATTCATAATCATGTCCACACACTCATAACTCTCAACGAAAACTGCAGCATCTTTAGCTCTGCCACTGCCAGAAACTATGCTCTTCCAATGCGCTCCCTCTCATTTACACAAACACACTCAGTCTTGCTCATGCTGAATTCCATTCCCCTTCTCCCCAGAACATATCTACACCCCCTAGACATGCCTAAGGGCCCCTTCACACATAGTGCGAATATGTACAACTCAGGGCAACGCTCGTTGGAACAGCTCGTATGAGCACACCACAAAAGATCGTGCTGATGGGCAGGCGTGTACGATGCGACGGTTCATGCACGCGGGAACATGCAGCTGCTGTGAAGAAAAAAAATACACGTTGCAGTGGTTTCGTGCACGCAGGGATACAGTGCGAGCAGCTGCGACGCTGTGAAAATAAAAAAAATAAAACATACGTGTCACTCACAGGATTCAAACCCACACTTTCCAAAAGCTCTGACTGCCAGTCAGAAACTTTACCACTAAGCTACCATCACTGTTGTGTGAAAGGTGCAGGAAAATGCCTGATATCAGGAAGGACATGGATGGATTATAAAAAACACACACCATATAAAAACATTGCATTATATGGAATCCCACTTATAGGGTTGCGTATCGAGAACCAGTTCTTTTCTCGTATCGTTAAGAATTGATTCGATCCACCAACATCAATAGCCTTTTTGCTTAACAATTCCCTTATCAGTCCTTCAGAGCAGCCGTTGTTTTTGAGTGTGTTTTTCGGGAAAATTATTTTTATATGTTGTTACAGACCCTGCAACGGCTCTGTATTCAACTGTTTTGGCAGCGTAACTTCAGTTTGAAGCATGAACCAATGAAGCAATGCTACGATTCGCCGCTCTTCAGAAGCGGCAAGTCCGCTTCTTAACCCCTCTCAAAACCATTAAAATATATCAATGTGAGTCACTTTTGTGTGGATTAAAGTCACTAACTGGGACTCTTGTATTGTTGCAGTCAAAAAAGGAGAATCGTACTCCATTTCATTGGCATTGCTCCAAATGCTGCGACGCTCTCTGCTGAGGCAGAGTCCGGTTGGAATTAATAACTTCAAAACGAATTGCCGCTTTAAATAAAATGACACCTCTTTCCAAATACTGTAATACAGACAAACTACAATCCACTAAAACATTTTTTCCTCCCTAAATGAGATGTCCTACATTCTTTATAAATAACATCCTCATGTGCAGCACAGCCAACTGCAAGAGCTCAGTTCAGATGTATAGAAAGACATTCATGCCAATAATGTCTGCAAGGAAATGCTTTTGACAACAACTACAGATTTTGTTTATTTGTATTTATGTCCAGAGATCAAGGATCCACCATGTAGAGTTTATTATGTCCAGAGTTTATCAATCCAGTGACCAATTTCATATTTATTTACTTTAAGACTCAATCAGATGTTGACATAGAAAACCTATACAGCCTACCTTTAGTACACAGAAAATTCACAAGAGGTATTGATAAGGAATCGGGTCAATAAGCAGAATCGATAATGGCATCGATATCGATAAATTCTTATCAATACCCAGTGGTGGGCACAACTAACCAAAAAGTTAGCTTCAGTAACAGATAATCAGCTAACTGAAAAGTTATCTTTTATAACAAACTGATAAACCACCCAAAAATTTATCGGAAGCTACAGCTAACTGATAACTGATAACTTCCAGTATTGTCTCCAGTACACTTGCAACTACTAACAAGCTGAGTTTGAGTTTTAACACCACATTCACTTTGGTAGCATCAAAGGTGACTACAGACCCAAACAATGAGTCAGCACTTCTGTCTTTGTGCATCCTGCCCACTGCTGGAAGCTACATAGCTTCCAGCAGTGAAGTAGTTGAGAGGAGCAGCGAAGCTCAACTGATTTTAGACTTCATAATTGCTTGTAACTCTTAAGCTTAGTTTACTACGTCTGCAAAAATGTTAGCGGTCTAATAATTTTCGGACAAAAATTTAGATAATTAGTCCGATGATGGTTTTCAAAGTTATCTGAAAAGCTAATCTGATAATGAAAACATTATCTTCGATAATTAGCGGATTAGTGGAACTGTGCCCACCACTGTCAATACCCATCCCTACTCTATCAAGCAGGCAATACAAATATGATCCATCTGTTCCTCTGTAGATGACCCATGGTCACAGAGGTACAGTCATGAAATGACATGAATGGGAAGGAAGCAGTTCGCTCATTTCATCACGCCCACATCTGCTGGCGCGTATCCAGCCGGCCTGTGCGCGTGTCCTGCCCAACCCATGTGCCTTGTGGACGACACGCTGCAGGACTGACACTGCATCATATGGACCAGAGCTCACATGGGTGACGTAAAAGTCAGATTGCCCACTGCCAGAGGCGGTTTCTCTAAGACTGCAAAGGAAGCTCAGCTTCCCGTAAAATGTCAAAAAATTAAATGGTCAAATGTGTACAGTTCGTTATCATTTCATTGACAACAAATATGTTAGAACATGTTCATCTTGAAGATGAATTTGTTCAGAATCAGCTTCTTATCACAAATCGATTGACTCTATTTTGTTAACTTCTCATAAATCTTTTTTCTCATTCTGTCTTTGGTCAGTGCATTTTCCTGTAGAAGTCGAGCGTCCTTCCACTTCAATACGACTGCCTGGAAAGGTTTTTTCATTGCCCTGAAACATGACAGTCATTGGATAAAGCGATGATTTTGTCCCGCCCCCGGACGCTGAGTGTCTCTGTGAGCAAGCCTGGATGCTGGAGTTCTGCACAGTGAGTGGACGACCAGTCAAAAGGCTGAATCCCGTTTTTATTGACAGCTATAGGAATGTGAGAATTAGTTTGCACATTTTTGCGTATTTCTGCATTTTAATTTATGCCAAAGTGTTTTGTGTGCGCGATAAATCAGTCTGTTTTAAAGGTGCACAGAGAAGCAGACTGGATTAGACAATGTTATGTGAGGAGATCTCGGTGAGTTACTCTCCGCTTCGTTCTTCAGTAAGTGTTTAAAAGTCCTCACACGTTAATTAACGTCCTGCTTCGCAACACAACATCAAAGTACGAGGTCTGTCAATAAAGTAACGGTCCTTTTTATTTTTTTCAAAAACTATATGGATTTCATTCATATGTTTTTACGTCAGACATGCTTGAACCCTCGTGCGCATGCGTGAGTTTTTCCACGCCTGTCGGTTATGTCATTCGCCTGTGAGCACGCCTTGGGAAGGAGTGGTCCCGCCCCCTCGTCGGATTTTCATTGTTTGGAAATGGCGGAATGAAAAGGACTTTTTTTCCATCAGAATTTTTTCAGAAGCTGTTAGAGACAGGCACCTGGAAACCATTCGAAAAATTTATCTGGCTTTCAGTGAAAATTTTACGGGCTTCACAGAGAATAAGGACTGTTACTACAGCTTTAAGGACACCTTTAAGGACGCTCGGCGCGCTGCGCTCCAAGCTGCAATGACGCGGCACAAGCCACCGGACCATTTCTAAACGGATGGCTCTGTGGATATGAGACCGTCGTGTGCTCTTTCTCTGGTTATCACAAGAGCTGGACATCAGCCATTTTCCGGCAGATTTCACTTTTAACAAGAGATTTTGTCATGGAAAGCCGTGCGGAGGCTTTGTGCGTAAAGACCGATTCGATTTGGAAGCGAGACAACGGAACACCTCCATTTCGGCGTGTCAGAGGACAAGTTTGGACATGCCTATCTCGGCTTTCAATGCTTACTAGTCCAGTAAGTATCAGAGAAATTGTGGAGAGCTGGACATGTCCAAACTTGTCCTCTGACATGCCGAAACGGAGGTGTTCCCTTGTCTCGCTTCCAAATCGAATCGGAAAAGCAAAAGGGTTCGATGGGCTCTCACAACACAGACTCTGTCTTCCAGCCGCTGGTGTGTGCAAATAGTTGTAGCAACAGGTGTACGAGGCGTTAGAAGCAGCTATGATTCTACACGTTTTGCATACAATTCCTGCTTCATGCGCACTTTATGCACAAATCGACCAAATCTGTGAAGGGGCCCTAACCTTTCTATTTGGACTTTGCATGTTCTTCCCATATTTGCGCGGGTTTCCTCCAGGTGCTCCGGTTTTCTCAGTTCAGGAAGCTTCTGTCTGTCAAGATCTTGCTTTCTCTCCTTCCTCTGTCTCCTGTTCTCTGTGTTGTTTGTCTGCATTTTTTCAAAGACTTCCATTAATGTATGAATCATTGCTCACCAGCTGGCTCCATCATTTGCTTGTTCTTCACAGGTTTTCCAGTCAATGGAGCAGCTCTTGAGGCTGTGCTTCAGGAGGTGCTTGTAGCATTTCTTCTGCCCTCATCTGGACTGTTTTGCTTTCGCTCAGCTGGGAGTAGAAGATCAACTTTGGAAGTCGGCTGTCATCCATCCTAACAACGTGACCCACCCACCGAAGCTGGTTCATGATGATGACATCCTTGATGCTGTGGAGCTTGGCTTGGCAGCCTGATGTTGGTACAGTAGTCTTCCCAACTGATGTGGAGGATACTCAGGTAGTGTTGGTGGGATTGCTCGAGGGTCTTCAGGTAGCAGCGGTAGGTGGTTCAGGTCTCAGATCTATACAGCAGGGTTGGCAGCGCAAACGCTTTGAGGATTTCATCTCATGAAAATTCAGTAAGGTATATCTTATATATTATATTCCAATTCTAAGGTGGAACTATACCAGTATACAAGGGTATATCTGTCATGTTTTAGCCCTGGACCTGTTCAGAATCTGCTTTTGTTCCCCAGTCTTCGTCCGTTTCCCTGTCTTGGTCCTTCTGTCCGCCCCTGAGTGTTCATTTTCTGTTTCTTGTACTTTAGTCTTGGTTTTATGATCTGTTACACTTCACCCACGTTAAGTTTGGTTCTAGTTTAGTCTTTGTTTCTTATTTAGTCATTCTGTGTTATCAAGTTAGGTTCTGAGGATTATCTGTTACACTTCAGCCACTTATTGAGTTCTGTTCTAGTTTAGTCTTCATCCGTTACTTTCTGGTTATTCAGTCACTCTGTCCTGAGCACATTTGTCCCTTAGGTTTTTCTGTACACTCCTGTTGTGTGGGCCGCCAGAAGAGGAGGTACTGCTGGCCCACCACCAGAGGGCGCCCTGTCTGGAGTGCGGGCTCCAGGCACCAGAGGGCGCAGCCGCCTCACAGGAGCAGCCAGGGTGACAGCTGTCACGCATCACCTGCAACAGCTGTTACCAATCATCTGATGGCAGGAGTATATCAGCAGGACGATGTCTCCACCTCTTTGCCGAGATATCGTTTCTACCGAGAAGGTAATAATCTCAGCTGACTGCTTGACAGTAACTTTTGTGATTTTTGTGAGTGATTGCAGAACTTTCCAACGAGAGGTGGAGGCAGCTTACCTGCCGTTCGGATTCCTGGGTGCGAACGCGCCCTCCTTTAATTGTTCTTTATTCCTCGCCAGCAGTACCAGGTCCGACACGCGGAGGCAGTGGCCACCTGGGAATTCGGGACTTGGCGGCTCCAGTATTCCCGGGGTCTGGTGGCGGAGGAAACCGTGTGGTTCCGGTTCTACTTTGGAGAGGCGTCTCCTATCTTCGAGCCTGCCCACACGACACCTGTGTGAATTTGACTTTGTCCATTATTGTAATCTGTTGTACTTGTTGTGCATATTCACAACAGTAAAGTGTGTTATTTGACCTATTCCATTGTCCGTTCATTTGCGCCCCCTGTTGTGGGTCCGTGTACTTACACTTTCACAACAACTCCGTTGAGTTCTCATCTAGTTTAAATCCAGCCTTTAATTTTCTGTTCTGTTTCTGTTTTTTCATTTGTTTATTCTGTTTCCCTCACATTCATATTTTAGGTATCATTATTTCCTAATTGTTTTAACATTTGTGTTGTCACTGTCACGTTCCACTTTTTGCTGCTTTGGTCTGACACGTCCACCTGTCACTCCACTCGTCTCAATCAGCCACGCCTTCTTTCCTGCACCTGCATCTCATCTCGCCGTGATTATCCTCTGCTTTTAAACCCCTTGTCTTCCACCACTCACTGCTAGTTCGTTGTGCGTATTGCCTCGTTCCAAGCCTCTCGTTCTGCCATAGTCTGTTTTCTTGCGGTGTATGACCCTCACCTGTCTTGTTCTTGTCTTTTGCCTGAGCCACTTAACCTGCTTCTCTGCGCCTGAACCCTGCTTGTTTTTGACTCCGTTTTTTGCCTCCTCCGATACACCTGTTTGCCCGTGCTGGAACTCTGCTTGTTACTGACCACGCCGCCGCCTCACGACTGTCTGTACCTCCACCTGCCTGCTTGTCACCCTGTACTGACCTGAGCCAGATTTTGATTAAACCTTTTTCTAAATCCCACCTCTGAGCAATGAGTCTGCATTTGTGTCGACCCGCCTGTCGCGCCATGTCCTCACAGTTCCTGACAATATCTAAATATCTAAAAAGGAAGAGTAAAATAGGAGAGTAGAAAAGAGGAGAGTAGAGCCACTTAGGTGCCTGGTCTTAAGAAACAGGGATGGTAGGTCATGTCAAAGGTCTCTATTGTTTAAAACGTGTGCGAAGCCTGCGAAAGGTAGTTCCTGCCCATTTGAGTCTGTGTTGGATTTCATCATTGATATTGGCATTTGTTGACACATGCTGCCCAGGTATAGAATGTAGGTCACATTCTCCAGGACCTGTCCATGCAGTTTCACAGCAGGAAGTATTGGATCAACCATACTGAGAATCTGTGTCTGCTTCAGGTTGATGTGCAGGCCAAGCTTGGTGTCGGCTTTGTTGAAAGGACATTTATGAGGTAACTACTATTTTGAAATTTGTTTATGGAAGTGGTCGCAACAGAATGTATTTAATTAAAAATGTGGTTTGACACCAAAAATTATCGTGACATCTGTATAAAACAAAACTCATGCTGTTTGGAAATCATACAATAAATTCACAAGTACAGATCAAGATAAACAATGCTGTCACAGAAAAGGAAATGAAAACAGATTTCTGAGTGTGGTACTGGACCACAAAATCTGATAGAAACTTCATATATGTGTAAACAAAGTTAGCACAGAGCTTTGGAGTATTGGGAAAAGCTGGACATGCTGGATCACAAGACATTACACACTCTGTAATGTTTGCTTGTATTCCCACATTTGAATTATTGTTTGGAGGAATGTGGCAACACCTACAAAACAACACTACAATCATTATGCTTACTACAAATAAAAGAAAGAAGAGGGAAAAAAATATTGGATATTGTGAGCATAAAGTCACACGGATCTAGTGGAATTTAAGACTGCACAAACAATGTACAAAGCAATAAATAATTTGCTTCTTGGCATCATAGAAAAACTGTTTTGTTTTTTTGGAGTGGGGAGCAATGGTTCAGCCCAGTCTCACATTTTTTTTTCGTGCTCCTGTGACGACATGAGTCAAATTTTTGTGAACCAATAGATTAATGTATATTTCGTGCTGCTGAAGCACGACTTGCCGTGAGACCAGGTTGAGTGGTTACAAGTTAAGAGGGACATTTAACATCTGTGGGGTGATTTTTGTCTAATGTCTGTTGGAAGAAATCAAACAAAGTAAGAATTTCAGCTCATTTATAAAGATGTGCAATGGCCAAGTGGTTAACCCTCTGGGGTATGAGAATATTTTTTGGACAGTTCACTCGCCTGGCATAAATGTTTTATTCTTGCTGTTAACAGCTCTCCCTGCATCCCACAATCAAGTTTTATGTCTCTTTTTTTCAGGACAACCTGTACTTTCAGAATATATACGCTATAGTTGTGTTTTATAAGTGTACTAAAGGTTTACAATCAGAAATAAGAAAGGAAAATGTAAAGCGGGAAATAATTTTGCACACACATTTATTCAAAACACACAGTAAACTAGAATAAACAACTGTTTTGACACTTTATAAAGGTAATTTGGGCTCTTCTGTGAAAGACTGTACAACAAAAAGGTTCAAACAATAAACACAAATGCACATTTTGAACAATAAATACAAAATGGTCTATGCGCTTTGTTTGTCTTCATCTCAGAGCAATTTCTGTCTGCTATTACACAAAGGTCACATAACAAACTTCTACTTCTAATGTGTTTTGGAGTGTTCTGTCCTGCTCTGAAAGCAGCTTTCACACTTTGGCCCACTTTGGCTCCTTACACTCTGAGGAGCGGCCCCTCCCCCCTTGCTCCATTGATATGGTAAACAGTGCTTTACCATAGCTGTGGCAAGCTCTCTCGCCGGAGTGAGAGAGCTTGCCACAGGCTTATTCAATAACATTTACAGGTAATGAGGAGTGGAGTATCTTTGAAACTCCCACACTCAGTGTTTGAGCACACTGATCGCTAATGTGCCCTGCGTAATGGCCCAGGGGACATTGGAGCCAACAGCTGGTGGCTATTCAAACGGGCCAACTAGTAACACATTACTCCTAAAAACGATCTTTGGTTTATCACATGAAGTAAATCTGCCCTACGATTGGATTTTGGAAAACCATGTGACGGTGAACCAATTCCGATTGGACACTCACATTGTGCACATCATCACACAGCTTCTATGAGGAGTACAAAGATGGTGGACGGTGGCTCGAAGGTCCGCGGAGTTAACTTTTCTGCAAAAAAAAAAAGTAAGTTTCTATCTCATATCATTAAAAACTTATTTATAATTTAGCAAAGCTTGGTCTCAGCTGTCATATACAATGGCGTCGGCCCCAGAGGGTTAAGGCACTTGGTTTCCATGTGGAAGGTTCCGAGTTCAAACCCCACCCCTGCAACATTTCTCTATGTAACGGGGGAGTTGTGTCAGAAATGGCAACTGGTGCCATTTCAACCTGCAGATCCACCTTGGATTTGCTGTGGTGACCTTGAGTGCAAGACAAGGGAGCATCTGAAAGGACTTACTTCATGAAGATGTAGAAAAAGGAACACAAGAGAAGAAAGGGTAGGTAAAGGATGTAAAGGTTCATTCATTCTTTAATTAATTTTCAATACCTGCTTTTGCCAGTTACAGGTCACGGAGGAGCTAGAGCCCATCATTGGGCGATAGGTGGGTACACCCTGGACAGGTTTCCAGTCTGTCACAGGGTCAACAACACATACAGACAGAGAAACAGTTTTACTCACGGCCAATTTAAAGTTTCCAATTCACCTAACCTGCAAGTTTCTGGAAGTGGGAGGAAGCTGGAACACCCGAAGGGAATGCATGCAAGCAATTGGAGAACATGCAGAAAAGACTAGGTTAATGATGATAATCATAAATGATAACAAAGCACTGGTTGATTAAGTAAGAAGAGGATTACAATGGTTTAGTGGGGATGAATACCAGGGGAATGAGTGGATTATATAATTGTTTGATTATTGATGATTCAGTGTAGCATAGGGATACAACAAAGGAAAGCATGTGATTATTTCCTACTCCATTTTGGACAGAAAAAAAGAAAATATTCACATTTACTAAATTAAAACCAGGTGCCTCTCTGTACTTAAATAGTCCTTGATGTCTGTCTTTTCTCATTAAAATTAAAACAAACACTCACACACTCATCTTCAGCCACTAAGTCCAATAAAGGGTTGCGGGGGGCTGCAGCCTATCCTAGCAACCATAGAGCGTGAGGCGGTGTACGCCCTGGACAGGACGCCAGTCTGTCTCAGAGTCACATATAGACAAACAAACACATTCACACCTGCATGCACACCTACAGAAAATTTAAAGTTTCCAATCCACCTAACCTGCGTCTTTGGATGTGGGAGGAAGCCGGAGCACCTGGAGAGAACCCACGCAAACACAGGGAGAACACGCAAACTCCACAGAGAAAGGCCACAGGTGGGAATCGAACCCATGACCTTCTCCCTGTAAGGCAACAGTGCTAAGCACTAAGCTATTGTGCCACCCTAAAACAAACAAACAATCCATGCAAACAAAACAACTGGTCCTTGTCTTTGTGGAAAGTGTTAAATGTTGAAAATTTTAAACTTTTGATGGCAAGTGTCATTGGGGTTTGTTCTTATCATCCTTGCTTTGCAACTACAAAGCAAACCACTGCTGGGCTTGGCCATTTAACCTCTCCCAGTAGGATCCCTTTTCTTTTTCTTTCCTTCATCCCTTTATTTTTCCATCCCAAATCCAACTCTTCATCTGCAAGACAACTTTTCGTGGAGCCCTCGATACATTCTCACTCACAACTCATCATATTTTTACACTTGTGACACGTTCAGTAGCATCCTTTGTGTGGTTTAGTGACGATGTGGAGATGTGATTTTTTTGACAGCCGCCTCACTCCTCTTTAACAGCGGACGGAACTATCAGCTTCACTTCCACGTCATCACGGAACATCCATGTTTTGGTTATGGTGATGGTCAGGTTTAAGGTTAAGGTAAGGGTACATATTGCCTTTCCATCAAAATGAGCCATTTGAATAAAAATGTGATGGCTTGGGTCTAAGACTGGGTTGGGTCACTACTTGTCGCTACACCACTGTCTGAGTCACACATCACTATGGCAACAGATCAGTATACCGCTATAAGTGGCAGCGCCTTCCATTCACACAACACGGTGTAGAAAAAAGTGAAGTAATGCTGCAAGTTTAACCTTTTAAGTTTAACCTTCTACCAAGAGAGCTTGAAGTGATGATGAAAGTTTGTAGTTGCATCTATCAGTGGTGCTTCGAAATAAAACCTCCATTTTCAGACAATACCACAGCACGACTAATGCCTGTATTTTGAATACTGAGTCGATCAAAAAGCATTTTGAGCACTTAGTTCCGTCCTCAGAGACACTGCAAGTTCTATGCCTTAATATTACTCAGAAAGTTTTCAGCATATGTAAAAATAGTTTGAAATAGGAGTGCTACTTGACTTTTTTGTTTCAAAATGTCAACCAAACCCCTCTTGAATTTAGTGATTTCATAATGACAAAATAATGATAAGAAGCAGTGGCCTTGGTGGCCACTATGTTGTTTCAAGATAAATGTTACTTTGACCGTACCTGCTCCTAATATCCATTGTACATGTGATAAGATTACTCCCAAGAACATAAGCAAGAAAAAAGTAATGCACATTTAGGCTCCATGTGAATCTTTAATAGCTTTTTAGCCCTTAAGCCTTCTTAGAGAGCCACCTTGACTAAATTTAGAGGTCTGGAAAATGGATATGTGATACCAGTATATGTTTTCATTCTTAATTTTAGCCTTTTTAGTGTCAAATGAAAGGAAAAGCCTCTGAATTAGCCCTAACGCTGGACCAAAAACTTGGATAACTGGGATTAATATTGGAGATAAACCAAAAGTGTGCAGATAGCACAGAGATACCACACCCACATTTCAAAGTATCATGTATGGAGAGAAAATGTTACTTAACTTTTAAATAGACAAGTGCATTAACTCTCACTTCCATAAAATTAGCCATTTTCCTGTATATTAGCATGAGCCAGAAATTCCATGTTGATCTCTGACCTTGATTGTTGACTATTCTAACAAAAATCAAATCATAGTCCCATTGTACCTTCCCAGTATGAACAAAATCAAATTAGGTATTCCTATTATCACTTGCTAATATTCACACATACAAACATGCATTTACACTAAATTACACTGAGACATTATCAAGAGTGAACACCTCCAGTGGTGTCATCTAGAGGTGGGCAGATCGATCCTAATATCCATAATATCGATACCAACGCTGGTATTGATACTGAACGATCATCGTGTAAAAAGATTGAAACTCATGCTTTTTTCTCTCCTGAATGCACTGACTGCTGCACACGCAGATTCATCAAAGTCTACTCTCTGTCTATAAGAGCAGCACTGCGCTGTGTCACACAACATGGAGCAGCACACCCTTGTATTGTATTGTGGATTGTCAGCCCTCTACCTCAGGAGATTTTGTTTTAAGTTATGTTGACTGATATTTTTTTAAACAAAAATGTTGATTGTGATAATAAAGTATTTTGTTGTCACGTACAATGTTTGGCAAAATTCTATCCTAGGTCTTTTGGATCCTTTGGATCTATGAAGCATAAATATGAAAAAGTATCAGTATCGGCGATACTAGGCCTGTATTTACTTGGTATCGGATCAATACCAAAATTCCCGGTATCGCCCACCTCTAGTGTCATCACCTATAATGAAAAGGCCAAAGTACAAGGTACATGTAAATTAATTTAGCACAAATGTAACCCCAGAGTGAAGAACAACAACGGCAGGTAAAAACAGTCTTTATGTGTAGCTGTAGCACAGGATTACATCTGTTGGCAACAGAATAGCTGTCCACAACAACAGTACCTTTGATGGAGTCTGCAAAAAAAAGAATCTGGGAAAACAAAAACTGAGATCAGTCCACATGGCAAAAGTATCTGTGTGGGAATGAGAAAAAAGGCAAACCAGGAAACAATGCAGAGAGTCAAAACACAGTCAAGCAGCCACCTACAACGATGGTGGGCAAAACTCAACAAACACAAGGAGATTGTTTGGGTCAGCAACTGGTGCTCAGACATGGAGGATCAACACGCGAAGGGCAGCATGAATGCTAAGTTGTTCTGGCCCTAGAGGGAGGAGCTGTAAACACTTAAGTAGTGCATGATTCAGTCAACTAGGAAGTGAGCGTATAGATGAATCAGATGCCCGGGTGTGTGTGAACAGAATGTAAAGTTGAGCAAAAACACACGAAACAGAGGATTCCCAATAAAAGTACCACAGAGAAGATTTCAATAGAAAATAGAATAACCACAAGTAGCAAACTAGAAACACCAGGGATGTTATCTGAGCATGAACTGGGACAGTATGTGTGGTTTGGTCATGGCCTGGATTTTTGAAGAACAGTAAGTTACATGTACATAGTTATGTTGCTGTGGCAAAGCATTGTTGTGCACATGCTTCTATATTTCTAAACATGCACAGATGTATGCCATTGTAAAAAAAAAAACAGTAAAATTTTACACATGATCAATCCTTTCCCGAAATTTGTATATTTTAGTTTATTGGTACTCTCATTGGCCCTATTTATAAGACAGCCGATATTAGTGAATCGATGACCTCCTTGATGCATCTGTGTGTGCTACTCTATCCTGTATTTAGGCGCAACTAACCTTGTTGTCCTCATACAAAATCCACCTACAGTAAACATATGTAACAGCAGCTTCAATCATTTCTGAATCGCCATATTTTCTTAACTCAGTACAAATGTTGAAGAAAATGTTCACTTACTAAAAAAAAAAATCATGCATGGAGATGATGAACATGCACAATTTAGCAAAAATGAGTGGCAATTTGAAAAGTCAAAATTAGTAACAATAACTGTCTACTGCAGGTATAAGAACACTTACTTTAAAAGACATTCAATGCTGAAGTTTAAAAGAGAGACTCTACAAAAGGTCAGAGTACGATGATAACTACTGCAATTAATACTGCCTACGCTGAAGACGAGGACTTCCTCTTCAGCAGAAAGATGTCCTCATTAGCTAAGAAGTTTGGAAAGAAAAAAGTTATTTTTAATAGTTCTTTTTCAATTTACAGTACCTAACTACTTTCTACTTGCAGAAATTTTAACATTATGGTTTTGTTTGACCTAATAACACATCTTGATCTATAAGAATCAATGTCTGAACTGTGCCCCCCCCCCCCCCCCCCCCCCACACACACACACACTTTAATATTTTAACTTCCTGAGCAAACACCTATAGTCATTACTATCATAAACATCTGGATCCTCTACATATAATTAAAATAATTGACTAACCCACATAATGAAACAGTTAAACTTTTCAAAATGACTTTGTTCCTCTGCATACAAAACATCGGCATTCGATTTTTACTGACTTGGTGTAAACTTGTGCTGCAGAGTGGGAAGGACACTAAAGATAGTGACAAGCTATAATCAGTCATTTTAAAATATTTATTTACCTTTACTGATATCAACATATGCACATGTGACTTTTTATACCTTCTAATAGCATTTTAACCTCTTAAGCAGCAACAAGAAGCAGTTTATGGAGTGCTTTTGGCTTGCCTCCTGCAGTTACCTTCTGTAGTTGTTCATCCCTTGATGGTCTTAGAATTCCACACCAATACTGTACAGACTGAAATAATTTTTGTCCCAAGTGAAAACATGAACCTAAAAACCTCTAAAAATAGAGTCCAGGTTGAACAACTCTGGAGCTCCCTTTTAATGCAGATGAGCAAGTACATTGTTGTGTTTTTATGCCTTGGTCAAGACCAAATGCGGTGAAGCCATGATATTTTCTCCTGTGGCCTCCTTCTGTTAATCTGTCAAACCTACACCCTGTTTGTGACTGATGTGCGATTGAAAAATGGTCTCTGCTCGCCGTCACTCTCATTGACTTTCACTGTGGTTGCAGGCTGGTCACAATGGAGTCTCCATGGTCTGGTCCCCATCACTCTTCATCGGTCTCCAACAGGGGCGTGAGTGTCCTGATCCGTTTAAAACACTCTAAGCAGTTCTACAACCGGTTAAACAATACATGGGTCTCATAATCTGAAGTGTCTGACTCCGTGGTATAACTCACAAACTCGTAGCTTAAAGCAGATAACCCGTAAGTTGGAGAGGAAATGGCGTCTCACTAATTTAGAAGATCTTCACTTAGCCTGGAAAAAGAGTCTGTTGCTCTATAAAAAAAGCCCTCCGTAAAGCTAGGACATCTTTCTACTCATCACTAATTGAAGAAAATAAGAACAACCCCAGGTTTCTTTTCAGCACTGTAGCCAGGCTGACAAAGAGTCAGAGCTCTATTGAGCTGAGTATTCCATTAACTTTAACTAGTAATGACTTCATGACTTTCTTTGCTAACAAAATTTTAACTATTAGAGAAAAAATTACTCATAACCATCCCAAAGATGTATCGTTATCTTTGGCTGCTTTCAGTGATGCCGGTATTTGGTTAGACTCTTTCTCTCCGATTGTTCTGTCTGAGTTATTTTCATTAGTTACTTCATCCAAACCATCAACATGTTTATTAGACCCCATTCCTACCAGGCTGCTCAAGGAAGCCCTACCATTGTTTAATGCTTCGATCTTAGATATGATCAATCTATCTTTGTTAGTTGGCTATGTACTATGTAAGATTAGGCTTAAAACTTTCCTTTTTGCTAAAGCTTATAGTTAGGGCTGGATCAGGTGACCCTGAACCATCCCTTAGTTATGCTGCTATAGACGTAGACTGCTGGGGGGTTCCCATGATGCACTGTTTCTTTCTCTTTTTGCTCTGTATGCACCACTCTGCATTTAATCATTAGTGATCGATCTCTGCTCCCCTCCACAGCATGTCTTTTTCCTGGTTCTCTCCCTCAGCCCCAACCAGTCCCAGCAGAAGACTGCCCCTCCCTGAGCCTGGTTCTGCTGGAGGTTTCTTCCTGTTAAAAGGGAGTTTTTCCTTCCCACTGTAGCCAAGTGCTTGCTCACAGGGGGTCGTTTTGACCGTTGGGGTTTTACATAATTATTGTATGGCCTTGCCTTACAATATAAAGCGCCTTGGGGCAACTGTTTGTTGTGATTTGGCGCTATATAAAAAAATTGATTGATTGATTGATAATCTGTCTCGTTAACTCTCACCGGTTCCAACTCACTCCCAACCTGATCCTATTGGTCGCAATGGATGCTCAATTGACTCTGCAGTGGGGTTGCATCATTGATCTCAGATATTAACATATACGAGGTCTGTGAGAAAAGTATCCGACCTTTTTATTTTATGCAAAAAATATATGGATTTGATTCATATGTTTTTACGTCAGCCAAGCTTGAACGTTCGTGCGCATGCGTGAGTTTTTTCACGCCTGTCGGTTGCATCATTCACCTGTGGGCAGGCTTTGAGTGAGCACTGGTCCACCCCTCTCGTCGTTTTTTCATTGCAAGGAAATGGTGGAATGATTTGGGCTTTGTTCCATCAGAATTTTTTCAGAAACTGTTAGAGACGGAAAATTCACATGGCTTTCGGTGAAAATTTTATGGGCTTCACAGAGATTAACGAGTGTTACTACCGCTTTAAGGACGGCCCACAATGGCGCACGGCGCGCCGTGCTCTGAGCCGCGATCGACAGGCAGAAACCACCAGATCATTTCTAAACGGATCGCTGTGTGGATCCAGGACCATCGTGTGCAATTTCTCTGGTTATCACAAGAGCTGGACATCAGCCATTTTCCGGCAGATTTCACTTTTTTTCAGTGGCTTACCAGTCGAGTGAGTATAAGAGAAATTGTGGAGAGCTGTGCGCCATTGTGGGCCGTCCTTAAAGCTGTAGTAACACTCGTTAATCTCTGTGAAGCCCATAAAATTTTCACCGAAAGCCATGTGAATTTTCCGAATGGTTTCCAGCTGCCTGTCTCTAACAGTTTCTGAAAAAATTCTGATGGAAAAAAAGCCCAAATCATTCCGCCATTTCCTCGCAATGAAAAAACGACGAGAGGGGTGGACCAGTGCTCACTCAAAGCCTGCCCACAGGCGAATGACGCAACCAACAGGAGTGAAAAAACTCACGCATGCGTACGAAGGTTCAAGCTTGGCTGACATAAAAACATATGAATCAAATCCATATATTTTTAGCATAAAACAAAAAGGTCGGATACTTTTCTCACAGACCTCGTATTTCACTCGCACAATTCAGTCACAATGCATGCTTGGTGTAAACACAAATAACAGCTCAAACTGGAGACCAGCCAAGACCGGTGAGAGTTGTCAACATGTCATGATCTTGTATGTCTTATATAGATCTCAGTGTGATGTAAATGGGGCATTACGTTCTGGCTCTATCTTAAAGGAAATCATGAAATGCTTTTTAAATTACCTGAATTTTATTTGATGTCTTTTTGCTGCTTCTGACCTCCTTATTTTTATAGGTCAAATAACATCGGAACTGAGTAAAAAAGAAATCTGGAGTGTTAAACCTCAAGCTGTTAGTCATGTTTCTGAGACAGTATATAATAATAATAATAATAATATTAATAATCATCATCCATGTAATTCATAAAGCACTTCACATTTAAAGACAAATCTCAAAGTGCAACACAAACAAATTTTAAACGAACTAATAAAACATACATTCGAAGATACAATACAGTGCACCCGAAAAGTATTCACAATACTTAAGTTTTTCTTTTTTTTAATGTTACAGCCTTATTCCAAAATGTCCTTATTCTCGTCCTGGGTGTGAAGCACTGCACTTCCCTCTGGTTGTCACCTGCTTGTGTGAGTGTGGAGTGGGCACGTCATGCACTATCCTGGATGTCTTTGTCCTCACCACCCGTCCTCCGTCCCTGCTCTGTCCTTCGATTCTGTGCCACATGCATCCCCAGGCTTCTGCCTTGGGGTTGTGTGTGGTGGTGGTTTATTCTTTCTCTTCCTAAGGCTCCGTTCTTCACGGGTTGTCACGCTTTCGTTCAGTCCACTATGTAGGTCATGGTTTGTCGCTCTCTTGTGTTCAATATTTGTTACTACATTCATGATTAAGAGCACCAGTAATTCATCGGTGTCTATTTAAGTCACGCCTGTTTATTTTTCCTGGTCTGTCATTAAAATTTATCTCCCACTGTTGGCACATGTTTTCTGTTCCAACTTTGTATCCATCGGTTCCCGTCATCATCCTGTTGTAAGTCCCTGTTCGCTGTCAGTTTTTGTGACAGTTGTTTTTTGTTACCTCTGTTTGATGTTGTAAAGACTCCTTGTTTCTGTTGGGATTTTTGTCACTCACTTGTCCCATTCCTCTGTTGGTCACTGGTCCTGTTGGGAACATTTCACTCAACCTTCCTGTGTCTGGCTACTCTGCATTTTTGGGGTCCCACCATCCTCTTAGTGGACTAATCCATAAAGCCCCGTTTACACAGAGATGGTAAGAGCTCCCGGAAGCGTCCCAGAAAGGTTTTTGGCCGTCTTAAGGATCAAACGCCGTTGTTAACGCTGGCACGAGGGGGCGTGGCTTAGTTCTGGCTTTACAGGGAATTGTCGAAAAAATTATTCAACGTCGAATAATTCCGGGAGCGCATGACGATGGAGACAACGCGAACAACGGCATTTGATACTTTTTAATCGCTGTTTCATCCTGCCCCTTCCTGTAGTGCTGTGATGATGTTCAGCATAAAATAAGGATGGTGAAGGAGCAATCAGGAGTCAGACATACTGATGCATTGAGATTTATTTTTGGTTGAAGCAGAAACAGATGCGTCTGGAGAAGTCCCCAAAAGATACAGCATGCATCAACATGAACTGATTAGCAGCAAAATCGTGCAGCAACCTGACCTTATCTTTGTTACTGCCCAGATGACATTATTGTAAGTTAGAAAAAGGCCTTTAAAGCCAACAA
This sequence comes from Thalassophryne amazonica, assembly GCF_902500255.1. Classification (NCBI taxonomy): domain Eukaryota; kingdom Metazoa; phylum Chordata; class Actinopteri; order Batrachoidiformes; family Batrachoididae; genus Thalassophryne; species Thalassophryne amazonica. Next base: position 50,872,841 of record NC_047109.1, on the reverse strand, counting down.
GCCAGTGCTACATGATAGGTTATGACCCAGATACATATGGTATTTCAGCTTTGCAACACTGTTTCACAACTGACTACAAATTACAATGTAGGTTGTTCGAAGAATTAGCGTCATATTGTGACCAGTGTTTTGGATAAAAGCTAAAGTTATAGTTTCCAATGGCTAGTTCATGACAGCCTCTGATTAGACATTGGTACAAATTAACATATAGGGTGTGACACAATAGTCCTCTTTTTACTGCACACAACCTTTATAAATGACCTGTTTCCAAAGTATCAGTGTTAACTTGTGTACTGCATCAAGTAGTAAGAGTGAACATAGGAAGTCAAACAAAGATTTAGTTTCCTTTGAACAATTATGAAAGAGTATTGCAGTTTGTATGAATAGTTTTCCAACTTCAGTTACAAAACAACTCATCACTCTCCATATTAACAAACTTTTTTTTCTTGTTTCAGCTTTTGCTCAACACCACTTCCAGTATGCACAGAATCCTGTCAGTGAGGAGGTTTGAGGGTAATTGCCTTTGTAAAATGTGTCAAAATGCAAAATTATGTCAACTTTTTTTCAGGTGTTTCTGCTTTTATCACATAACGCAGCGCGCAAACAAACTCCAACATATGACAGGTGTATAAATAATATCTGTGAGTACACGGATCCTCTGCAGAATTACTGATGGCAATCGGGAAGATTTACAAATGACATAAAGCATATCTGTTTGATCACAATTTAGACTTGTCAAACATTATTGTTGCAGTGTGGCAGCAGCTGGCCTGCATCACTTCAGTGTATGTCCAAAGGATGAGTGGAAGAAAGATGTACTGATTAGAAGAACACAATGCCATACTGTACCAGACAAACAATAGAATATTAACTTTATCTGATGTGTGGGCCAAAGGTTGGACTCATGCTTTGCTGCTGTCCAAAATTACAAAGGAGTAAAACAAATACAAATAAGGATTTTCCTATGAATAGGCATGTGTCTGTAAAAGCACATAATACAGTATATATTGAATTAAATGGAATCATACCTTTCTTGGTGCACTGTACTGAATGTGCATCAAATGAAATATTATTCAGTAATACATTATAACTAATAGACCCTCTGTATGTGTTTGTAAATAAAAAAGAACCAACATTATTGGTTTATATTTTTGATTTTGTTGAACCAAGACAATATTTTCAGTTAACAGGATTGGGCATAAATAAATGGTAAATGGACTGCAGTTATATAGCGCTTATCCATCTGCATCAGGCGCTCAAAGTGCTTTACAATAATGCCTCACATTCACTCCGTTGTGAGAGTACTGCCATACAAAGTGCTCACTACACACCAGGAGCAACTAGGGGATTAAGGACCTTGCCCAAGGGCCCTTAGTGATTTTCCAGTCAGGCTGGGATTTGAACCGAGGATCCTCTGGTCTCAAGCCCAGTGCTTTAACCACTAGACCAACTCCCTTGGGAAGGAGTTGTTTTGGTCTGAAAATGCTATTTTGACATGTACTGATGCTCAATCATTTATATTACCTTTAATCCATCCATCCATTTTCTATACCCACTTACTCCAATTAAGGGTCATGGGTGATTGGAGCCTGTCCCAGCAGTCATAGGACGTGAGGCAGGGTATACCCAGGACAGGGCACCACAGGGCCACATATAGCTACAGCTCTTGGACTCTTGGCTACACCCCAGTGTCGCACCCAAGCTATCACATTTGATGCAAACAACTCCTTTTGACAAAGGTCAACCAATATGTGATGAGTTGACTTCAGTTGTCACAGTGTGACATGTGGTGAAACGCTAAGCCTAACCTTAACCATGACCATAATCAAACCCAAAACATAGATAAATGTTCCCTAATGACACAGAAGAGAAGCCACCCTTCACTAAATTATGCAATGGGCTCCCTAGCTTGTCACACTGTGACAGAAATCGACAGTGACCAGTTGTAAAAATGTCATCGGTTGCTGTCTGTGGTTAATGGATATCAAAAAATGACACTGTAACAGCTCATTTACAACAGTTTTGGGTACAGTTATACACACCTGATACATGGCCACCCATACAACATTAGGAACTTAAGAAGGTGGGTCTGCACTGTCATTTCAAAGAGGACTTCTTTGCAAAATCCAGCACATTGCACAATCTTGGCCAACTGGGGTTCCATACGGTTGTGTTCAAAATAACAGCAGTGTGTTCAAAAAAAGTGTGTAAAATTTAAAATCCCTATAATAGCTTTTATTGCCATACACGCAAATGCATTGGGAACACTGCACATTCTATTCCAAATCAAAACATGAAGAAAAATGTATTGTATTTGTTATTACTTTACAGAATGTGAAGAAAAAGGAATACCGGTACTATGCTGTTCAACAAAAAAAGCAGTGTCTGCATTTTTCTATACAAACTCAAACATTTCCTGCATAAAATGGAAAAGGCTTGAAGATTTAGCTTTCCTGTGAATCACTGAACTAATATTTAGTTGTGTAACCACTGTTTCTGAGAACTGCTTCACACCTATATTGCATGGAGCTGACCAATCTTTGGTACCTATGAATAGGTATTCCAGCCCAGGACGGTTGGACTACATTCCACAGTTTCTTTGTTTTGCCTCAGAAACAGCATTTTTGATGTCACCCCACAAGGTCTCGGTGTTGGGCTGGCCACTCCATAACGTTAATGTTGTTGGTCTGGAACCAAGATGCTGTTCACTTACTGCTGTGTTTGGGGTTGTTGTTGTGTTGAAACACCCATTTCAAGGGCATTTCCTTTTTGGCATTGACAGCATAACCTCCTCTTGTATTTTGATGTATTCAAATGGATCCATGATTCCTGGTACAGGAAAAATAGGCCTGCCACCATAGTATGAGAAACATCCACATATCGTGATGCTTGCTCCACCATGCTTCATTGTCTTCACAGTGTACTGTGGCTTGAATTCAGTTTTAGGGGTCATCTGTTATAGTGTCTGTGGCCCCTAGATCCATAACAAACTAGAAGCACTCAGAGAGTGCAAACCTCCGCCAAGGCCATGGGGTCACTGACGCCATAACATCTACACGCCGTGGAATCACTGAACCTAAAACAGTCTAACAATGATGTTTGCTCACTAGTAAAAAAAAGTTTCATCTGCTGTGACTGGATAGCATGTATCCTTAGCGCTTGGCATCACAGTTTATTGCAACTTGCACCTTTCCCAGAAGCTACTGTCATCTGAGCACTGATACTGATATTGCATGTTCTTATAGACAAAAACAAATAAGCGACAAAATTCAATTTATTATTCAACTAAACTGCAAATATATGAATTTTTTAACATTTATGAAACACTTCTCTAAACAAGGCCATAGGGTCACTGACCCTAAAGAGATTCCCTCCTTGGCACAGTGATCTATTCAACAATTCAGTGTTACAACCAAAACTATGATGCATACACTTTTCTTTCCTTTATATTTGACATCCTTGACCATGAAAACATACCACTAGAACTTGGAATCACTTTTATGTCTTTATTAGTTCAAAAGTTATTGTATAAAAAAGATTTTTCAGTAATGGCGGTTTCCTTCTGGCTCTGGCTCCATAACATTTGAAGCTACATCAAATCTGATGACACCTTACTGAATCAGTACAGATTCAGCTACAATTTGGTGTTAGTTGTGCATCTCTAGCTTCATTTGTCACCTCACACTGACACATTTTCTATTTTCCCTATATTTTTGCATATTCTGGATCACCAGATCCGGGATCCGGAATCCGGATCCGATCATCACCAAACTTTGTTGTTTGATAGAAAATTTGACTATGTTACACCCTAATTTTTTTCAAGCCTTTCTGCCTTGTTTTTGTGGAGTTAGAAACTAGAATGTCAAAATTCCCCCTATCCCGCAATGGTGAAGAATCCTTTAAAAAATTGCTGGATCCGGATCGTGATCCGGATCACCACTTAAATTGAATAACTTGTTCCTCTTGTCATTTCCAACCACTCCACAAAATTTCATCAAAATCTGTTCAAAACCTTTTGAGTTATCCTGCTGACAAACAGACAGACAGACAAACAAACAAACGCGACCGAAAACATAACCTCCTTGGTGGAGGAAACAATCTTGGTTTCATCAGTCCACAAAATGTTGTGCAAGGAAGACCTGAAAGTTCAGCTACAATTTACTAGAATGTACATCTGAGATGTAAGCCTAGATTTGATGTTTTGGTGAAAGAAAATCCTCCTCCATGCCACTTCATCATGAAACTGTATAACCTGGGATATAAAATGCAAAACATGCACACTGCACAATTTCTCCAGTTACAGCCACATAAGCCTATAACTTCTTCTGGGTTGTCTGGCTGTCTTGGTGGCTTTCCTCACTCTTCTCCTTCTTGCACAGTCACTCAGTTTTTTAGAGCTGTCTACTCCATGCAGATTTATCATAGAGTGTCATAGTGTATTTCTTCATAATTGATGTAAATAAAGTCCAAGACATATTCAGTGACTTGGAAATGTTCATGTATCCATCCCCTGATATGTCTGAAGAAAACTGGCAAACAAACAGGTTATTTACAGGTATTATACCAAAGTCTTCCATTACTTATGCATCTCATCATCTTGGCTTTTATATTTTTAATTATTTTATATTAGGTTGTACAGATTTATTTCCCGTTTGAGTTTAAGAATGAATAACCTGCATTTACAACCAATTTGGACACTAGAAGCAGCCAAAGTTAGGCTTTGGTTTTTTAACTCATTATTCAGTGTTGGCTTTTCTTTTTCTTCATCTGCCTTTATCTTCCACCACAAGGAGATAAGTAGAGCTTCAAGAAAATGTGGCAGTCATTCCCTGAAGGGAGGTGAAGCTGACCTCAGGGGTCCCCTGATTTGACATCACCCCTGTGTGAGTGAGAAGGTTGATCCATGTATCTGCCTACATCTCTGCGTGCGTGCTTGGCTGTGTCAGGAAAAGCAGCAGCCAAGCAGTTCAGAGTTCTCGGATGAACATCAAATTCTTGATAAATTTGTCTGTTTTTAGCTCAGCTGCAGTCATTTGAAAGAGCTCCTTTCAAAGTTTCTAACATTTTTACTGTGCAGTATTATGCAACTTTTCAGCAACTTAATACACGTGACTCAGTGTCTCAAAATCAGATGTTAACATTTCTAGCCAAAATTATGATATACTGTACAGATGGAGCTGCTCCATCGTAAGAAGCCAAACTGAAATGACCAATTTGTACTCTTGTCACTTTAAACAAAAAGGAGCTTATGTTTGCGATACCCCCTTAAGAGTCATGATGTCAGTGCATGCACAGGTTCAGATGTGGACTAACTGACTAATGCAGTCTCACCCCAGTTCGTGATAGCATCATGAAAACTGATTTAATCTATTAGTTGTGATACCGTTAAGAAATATAGTAGATTTTCATGACGGTATCAATACCTAATTTTGTGACGGTATCACAAAATAATTGATCACAAACAGGGGTGTTTTCTAGACCTAGTTTATGAATGAATTCTAATTTTGTATTTGTTTTGGTACTGTCCACAGCCACCACCACGTCCACTAGCCCACCTGGCTTCCCGCACCTGCAGCCCGTCCTCTAGTGTCTTCACCTCCTGGTCTCCATCACTTACAGTATTATTATCATTATTATTATTTTTTGCCCAGCATTATTATAATAAACTGTTTTCCCTTAACTCCTGCCTCATGGCATTTTGAGTCCCTTTTCAGTTCCTGGTACTGCCACAGCAGATTAATCTGGCCATCATGGACTCACATGGGGTAGGTAAGATCCACCACGCACTTTCATCTCAGGGCAGCTTACTTGGTCAACACAATCAACAAATCCAGGAACTCCATGACAGCAATCAACATCTATCAGCTCAGGTTTCTCAACTCTGCACACAGTTCACCACACTCTCTGACCGACTCACAAGTTTGATTCCTACACTCAATACTGATCTAACCCCAGGCACTATCTAGACCCCGTAACAGTTAATGACCACTAACACACCAGTCACACCAACACATGATTCATTAGTGAATGACCCGGAACCATTCTCTGGCCAATTCATCAACTGCTCATCATTGTTTTTTGTTTTTTATCTCAGAGATCCTCCATATTCAATACAGATAAATAGTAAGGTTGCCTACCTTACAAACTTGCACCAGAGGGAAGCACTAATGTGGATCATTACTCTGTGGAAGGGCAAGCCCTTGATCCTCAAGATGTATGAGGGGTTATGCACTGAACTATGTAAGGTTTTCAACCATCCCATGGGGGGGGGGGGGGGGGGTGAGTAGACAGCCTCTTAAAGGTTATTTAGCATCCATCAGGGCACTTGCAGCACAGCGGAATATTCAGTAGAATTCCACATTTTAGCAGCCGAGGTGCACTGGGAAGTCATGGTGTTGCGGGCTGCATTTACCAATGACCTGACAGAGAAATTACGTGACGAGCTGGCGACTAGAGACGAACCACAGTTGTCGGTTGACCTTATCATGATGTGCATTCATGTGGATAACCGTTTGCGGGAGTGTCACAGGAGATGCGACTGAGGGGTTCAGTCAGTGCTGCCCTCTCTCTCTCTCTCTGCTCATGAGCGTGACCTGTCTCTCCATGGGGGTGGCACTTCTGCTGACGAACCAATGCAGGTCAGCAGATCTAAGTGAACAGCAGAAGAGAGGACTCAATACATTTAGGCAGGAGAATGCATTTATTGTACTTTGAGCGGTCGCGTACTGAGAAATTGCCAAATCGGACAAAAGACGTGGCTGACTAGTTGCTCCTGGATTACTGGTGAGTGGTAGTTGAAAACAGGTCTTCCAGCTACTAAGACCCTGTTGGAGGTTTTCCCACCTCCTGGTCATTTGGGAGCAAACTTAGAAGACAAGACTTAAAGACTGACAGGAAACGGACTTCAAGTTTAGATTTCATATTAAAAGATGCCTTCAATGAAGAGAGAGTTGCTACGACAGCTTGCAAGCTACCCTCACCCCGTGCTCCTCCTGCCTCTTCCGCCTGCCCTCGGCTCCACACCCAGGTGGGCGGGCTGTTGCCCTGCGTGGATCAGTAAAGTTATGTGATTAGTTGAAAAATGTTGTATTTAACATTTATATGCAGTGACTGCTCACATTGTCTGTCTGAACCAGTATGTGTAAAAGTAAATCTGTGTTTTGTCTGTGTAGCATGGTAAGCAAAAGAACAGTATCCATCATGGTGTCCCAGAGGAGATATGAAGTCATCAAATAGACCAAGGACATGGCCATGAGACATATTGTCCAACAACCCATATCCTGGCCATAATCCAATTCTACCAGGACAATTATTCCACAGTTGTGTTAATTGACTCCAGGGCTGAGACCAGTTTTATTGACACAAAAACAATAAGCAGACTTGGTATTCCTTTTGAGGAATTAACCACCATTACACACGTATCATTCCCCTTCATTTAATAACATATTGTAACCATCATGAAAATATACAATGATATATATTCTCCTCTTCCTCTGCCAGATTCTTCTTTGTAGGCAAGAAGGACGGCACTCTCCACCCCTGTATTGATTATAGGTGTTTAAATTCCATCATCATCAAAAATAAATTGTTATGTGTCGACGCGGATTGAGGAGCGAACCTGCGTCAGACAGAACCCAGCGCTAAAAATAACCAGAAAGCGGTTCCAACAACAAAAACAATTTATTTTTCACCTGTGCCTAAATAAAATGTACAAAACCAAAACCAACGTCCTTCTGGAGGAGTGACTGTTGGCACGCTCTCCAGCGCCCGCAAGGAGAGAAGTCCGGCGTTCCTGGACCCACTACCACCAGACAAACACCCCCCAGGTGGACACGACAAACTGACTCTCTGTGAAGCAAAGAAGATGTGAGGTAAGTCAGCAGTTACAACAATGTCTTTCAAAAGACACACGCTATCAGCAACACATTCAGGTCTGTACTTTTTGTCTTTATGCAAATGAGCAGCTTCTCACAACAAGTGGAGGATCACTTATCCTGCACGCCACAGCAGTGAGAAGCAAACTGCACAATTCTCATCACAATTCAAGTATACTGTGTAACAAAACACCAAGTTACTATCAACAATTAGTCAAATACTTAATTACCTTTAATGTGTGCTGACAGCATGTGTCCTCACCCTTCCCTGCTTCACGGCTCGATGTGTCAAACCCAGGTGCGGTCCTCAGCGTCTCACAAACGAACATCACAAGGTAGAGTTCCCGGCAGTTCTGCTTGAATCACACATGCCTTAAAAGCAGAACGCCATCCAATTATCTGCTTCAGCTGAAAGTCTTTAAGGTTGCATGTGAGCACCAGTCACAGGTGCTTCACATGATGTTGGTGAGGGTGAGGATTCTTCAGCCAGCACCTTCTCCACAGACAAATCAGTTTCCATGCCACCTGAAGAGCAAAGAAAAGAAAAGAACACCAAAACATCCAGCCACACCCCCCAACACACAACATAAATATCCCATCCCATTACTCAGTTCCACATTTGAAACCCTGCACAGAGCTTCAGTGTTCACTAAATTAGATCTAGGCAATGCTTACCAATTGGTCTGTAGGAAAGAGGGTAACGAATGGAAGACTGTGCTTAAAAGAACACCCCCTAGGTCATAATGAGTACCTGGTGATGCCCTTCAGTCTAACTAATGCCCCTGCGACATTCCAAGCACTAGTTAATGATGTGCTGCATGATTTTCTCAAAGGGTTTCAGATAATCTACTTGGACAATATCCTTATTTTTTCCAGAAACCTTAAAGAACACCAGGCGGACGTCCGTTGCATACTCAAGTGGCTGTAGTTAAAGGTAAGAAGTGTCATTCCACTATACTTAGTTACTTTCCTGGGTTTCATCATTGAACAAATACATCCACACCCAGATCACATCCATGCAGTTCAGGAATGGCTGACTCTCACTACACTCAAGCAGGTACAATGATTTTTAGCGTTCACTATCTTCTACCGCAAATTCATTTGCAATTATACTCAGGTCCCTTGCCACTTACTGCTCTTCCCTCTCCGATAACACCATTCAGCTGGTCATCCACAGCTGAACACGCCTTTACCTATCTCAAACGCCGGTTCACCTCAGTGCCAGTTCTCATTCAGCCAGCTCCTAGCCACCAGTTTACGGTGGAGGTTGATGCCTCTAATAGCGGAATCAGGGCTGTACTTTCCCAGAGTGGGTCCGGTTACAAATTTACACTTGTGCACGTTCTTTTGTCATCGGCTGTCTCCAGGTGAGGTTAGCTACGATGTTGGTAACTGGGAACTGCTAGTCATTAAGCACACCCTGGAGGAATGGAGACACTGGTTGGAGGTGTCCACACATCCATTCATTGTCTGGACTGATCATAAGAATCTAACCTACATTCAAAATGCCAAGAGATTCAATGCCGTTAAGCCAGGTGGGCCCCATTTTTTGGTGGGTTAAATTTCTCTATCACCTACAGACCTGGTTCCAAGAATGCCAAACCAGATGCCTTATCTCGACAGTTCACCCTGGACACAGACTCAAGCACCCCCGAAAATATCATCCACTTCTCAGTTATCATAGGGAACCTCATTGGGGATGTTAAACAACACATCTGAGATGCACAGAGGCAACACTCGGACTCAGGTGGGGGACCACCAGGTTGTCTATTCATTCCACCACCCGTCATCTCTCAGGTAGTACAATTCTGTCACTCTACCAAACTCACCTGTCACCCAGGAATAAACCACTGACTGGATATTGCCAAATGACCATTTCAATGGCCTTCAATGGCTGTGGAATGCAGAGCATTTGTGTTTTCCTGTTCTGTTTGTGCAAGAGGAAAATTATCACTCCAACCCACCACTGGTTTTCTCCATCCACTGCCAATCCCACATCATCCCTGATCACACATCTGTCTCGATACTGGTCTTCCAGCCTCCCACGGCCATACCGTCATTCTTACCATCATAGACTGGTTCTCCAAGGCTGCCCATTTCATCCCTTCTAGAAGCTCCCAAAGGCCTGAGAAACTGCTGATCTCATGCCTCCATCTGCATGGCATACCCCTGGAGGTGGTTTTGGTCTGGGGACCCCAGTTTACATCACAGGTATGGAGAGCTTTTTGTTCTGCCTTGGGAGCTAGGGTCAGTCTGACATCTGGGTTTCATCTGCAGTCCAACGGCCAGGCGGACTGGATCCCTCTGACCCCCCCCCCCCCCACCTTCTACCCCCCGGTCACCTCCACTGCACCTGGACCTTGTCCCTCCTCCCCCAGGACTGTATTCAGCACCAGCCCACCTCAGCTCACACCTCAGCTTCCCCCTCCTTCCCCCCTCACTGTAACTCCAACTGAGGTGAGAGGCCAGCTCCTGCAGCTGAAGCAGAGGAAAGCAGCAGTACCTGATGGGATCTCCCCGAGGCTGCTGAGGACCTGTGCAGATGAGCTCTGTGAGGTCCTCAGCCACATCTTCAACATGAGCTTCAACTTGGGGGTGGTCCCCACCCTGTGGAAGATCTCCTGTGTGGTCCCAGTTCCCAAAACACCGCACACCAAAGAACCAGCCCACTACAAACCAGTTGCCCTGGCCTCCCACCTCATGAAGACCATGGAACGGCTTGTCCTGTCTCACCTCCGTACCATGGTGAGCGACATCCTGGACCCACTGCAGTTCGCCTACAGGCCCAACATCGGGGTAGATGACGCTGTTATCTACATACTGCAGCGAGTGCTCACCCACCTGGAGACCGGTGGGAGTGCTGTGAGAGAAATGTTCTTTGATTTCTCCAACGCTTTCAACACCATCAGACCGGCGCTGCTGCGGGGGAAGCTGGAAGACGCAGGTGAGGATGGACATCTCGCCGCCTGGACCATCAACTACCTCACTGACTGCCCGCAGTACGTGCGGCTGCGCGGCTGTCAGTCTGAGGTGGTAAGGTGCAGCACCGGGGCACCCCAGGGCACCGTCCTCTCACCTTTCCTCTTCACCCTCTACACCTTGGACTTCACCTACAACATGGACAGCTGCCACCTCCAGACGTTCTCTGATGACTCTGCCATTGTGGGAGGGGAACCAGCTGGAGTACCTGTCAGTCATCACAGACTTTCTGGACTGGTGTGAGCGCAACCACTTGTGTCTCAACACCAGTAAGACAAAGGAGATGGTGATCGACTTCAGGAGGAAACCACCACCTCACCCACCGGTGAACATCCAGGGGGAGGACATAAAGACTGTGGACAGTTTCAAATACCTGGGTGTTCACCTCAACAGCAAAATGGACTGGACTCACAACACCGACGCCCTGTACAAAAAAGGCCAGAGACGCCTCCACCTCCTGAGGAGACTGAGATCCTTTGGAGTGAGCAGGCCTCTGCTTAAGACCTTCTACGACTCTGTTGTAGCCTCTGCTCTCCTCTCTGCTCTCCAGCTCTTCCACCATTCGGAAGATTCAGACGGCTTTCGGTGGCTTTTCAGTCGTGTGACTATCCAAGAAATTGTGGACGAGGTGAGCATGTCACAACATGTCCTGTGAGGCTTCAACATGGTGGCGCTTTTGCTGCGCCATCAGCTTCGTGCCGATGAATTTCGCTGCAACTCTTTTCATGGCAAAATCTTCTGTCACAGTGGAATATGACGAAAAAGTGCTGATGTCCACCTCTTCTGCAATTTCTCGGATAGTCACATGACGGTCTCACATCACCACAGCATTCACTTTGGAAATGATCTGGTCATTTCAGCATGTTGATGAAGGTTCAAGGTTGGCTGATGCAAGCACACGTGATTCAAATCCATCAGGTTTTTGAAAAAAATAAAAAGGTCGGATACTTTTCTAACAGACCTCGTATATATATTCTATTTTTACCTCATTTTCTTATGTCTTGTACTGTTACAAGTATTATTATTATTGCTTATCCTTGCACATGCTGTTTGATGAACATTTTCCTCTACTTGCACCCATCTTGTGTGTTTTTAAGAGCTGACGTAACATGTGGATTTCTCCTCTGTGAGATCAATAAAGTTTATCTTAATATTATTCTTAATCTTAATAAAGCAAGATCTGGAGTCTGAAATCTGCTGTGGCACTGCCAGGGACCCTGCGGCTTGGAATAACCACCTACTCTGGATCAAGTATACCCACTACTCACAGGTGAGCACTTCTACTGGACTGACCCCATTTTGAGTGTTTCCGAGGTTTGCAACCCCCTTTGTTCCCGGATCACGAGGAGAAGTTGGCTATGCCATCCAACCAGGCGCACCTCCACCATTGCCACAGGGTCTGGACTGCTGCCTGTTCTGCCTTGCTCAGCTCCAGGAACTGAGTGCACTGCCACGCAGACCACCATTAGACCGCCATCAGACCCCAACCTGCTCTTTTTTCCAGAGGGAGGAGGGGTGGTTCTCCTTGGCTGTCATCCCATTGCAGGTGGAGATTCACATGCTGGCCACATGGTTTCCGGGGCCTTTTGTGGTGGACCACATCATTAACTCAGTGGCGTTCCCCTGCACCTGCCACAATCTCTCCACATCCATCTGGTGTTCCATGTCTCCTGCCTGCAACCGGTCCAGACCAGCCCTTTGTGCCCTCCAGCTAATGCCCCTTATCTCGCTTGGATGAGGGGCATGGCCATCTGGCCTGAATCATATGGCACCTGCTTGATGTGCGCTGTCGAGGTTTCCAATATCTAATGGACGGTTATGGGCTTGAGGAGCACTCTTGGGTGTTCTGCTCTCTCATTTTGGATCCTGCTCATGTCCAAGCCTTCCATCGGGCTCACCCACACAGGCCTGGTGAGTCGCTTGGGGGCTCTCCTTGGGGAGAGCGGTCCTGTTGTGGTCTGGAGAATTGGTCTGGATCCTGTTTGGTTTTTTCTCTCCTCCTTCCTGTGTTTCCCTGTCAGCAGAGCTGGTCTTCACCAACACCTGTGGCTGCAGCACACCTGCATCAAATCTGCGGCACCTATTTAAGCCTTGCCTGAACAAAAGGATGCTGCCACATTATTCCATTCCCTAGAGTGGTAATACTGGCCTCCAGTGATGTCTTTTGTCTTGGAAAAGCTCTTGTGCTGTAATTTTTCTAGCTGGTGAATGAATTCTAATTTTGTATTTGTTTTTGTGCAGTCTGCAGCCACTACCAGTTCCACATGCCTGCCTGGATTCCTACACATACAGCCTGTCCTCCAGTGTCTTCACCTCCTGGTCTCCATCACGAGGAGTATTACATTTTTGTCCAGCATTATTCTAATAAACCGTTTTCCCTTAACTCCTGCTGCACAGCATTTTGAGTCCGTTTCCATTTTCCGTTACTGCCACAACAAATTATTTTAAATTTGACATGGATTTTGCTGGTACAAAAGGAAATCTGAATATTCATGTAGCCAGTGAAGACTATGAAAGATAAACAAGTTTTCAGCTGCCATTCATTTTTCTTTCCTTTGGAAAGTCTTGATGTGTTGTGTGGGCCGCTGAAGAGGAGGTACTGCTGGCCCACTACCACCAGATGGCGCCCTGCTTGGAGTGTGGGCTTCAAGCACGAGAGGGCGTCGGAGCCGCTGGGAGTGACAGCTGTCACTTATCAGCACCAGCTGTCACTCGTTCAACTCATCACCATATAAGCCGGACTGCAACTCCACCTCCTCGCCGAGAAATCAGCTACCGTTCCAGGTAATCTTTCTCTGCTGTGATTTTCTGAGTGTTTGAACATTGTTCTGTGTGCAGCCGTGTATCCTGTGGACTCAGTCTGTAACTGGATTGGCGGATAGTGTGACTTGCGACGTCTTCGCCTCACACTGACTGACAGGAGCTGCACGGGTGATTCTGTGTCTGGAGGTGGAGGTTCTCCCTCCCGGAGGAACTAAGCTTTACACGATTGCTGGGTGTGTATTCACACACCCACCATTAACTGTTTCTGTTTTCTGCCAGGAGTACCGGGTCTGACTGCTGAAGACAGTGGCCACCTGGGGCGCAGGGCTTGGCGGCTCCGGTGTTCTTCAGATCCGTTGGTGGTGGAAGCTGTGTGGGATCCGGCTCTTCTCTCGCCAGACATCTTCTATCTTCGAGCCTGCCCACACGTCACCTTGTGTATAATTGACAATCGACATTATTGTTATTGTCTGTATTTCGTTGTGCGATTCACAACATTAAATTGTTACTTTTGGCTTATCCATTGTCCATTCATTAACGCCCCCTGTTGTGGGTCCGTGTCACGACACCTTCCCAACATGATGGAAGTTTAGCATGAAATCACAGCTGCATTTAACTGTTAAAGGTCAATAAAATCTGATTTTGCAGAGAAAAGCCCTTTTTAAGTATGCCTGTTCCATTAAAAAGATATTAATTATGCATGAAATACAGTGTTAATAAATCAAATTAATGCCCGATTTGATTGTGTATTCACACTTTCATTAGCTTGGCAGCAGAATCTGGATGTTTATAGAGCTTTGGCTTCATCTTCAGTGGACACTAATGTTCATATTCCACGAATCTGGATGTTTATAGAGCTTTAGCTTCATCTTCAGTGGACACTAATGTTCATATTACACTCAAAGCGTCACTCCAGTTTAACCCCTCTTGTAATCGAATGCATTCTTTCGTTTCTTAACACCTGAACTCGGACATTAAGGCATTCCTAAAAAGCTTTAAACCAATATTTTCAACCACTAATGTTTTTCTTGGTGCAAGGTGCAAGATCGTAACTCTGCTCTGCTGTGGCAAACAGACACACGTAGCGTGCATTTCTTAACACAAAGAATCAAAACGTTGTGTAAACCAAGTTAATAAGAAATACTAAGCCCATGCGTTGTGATGGTTTCACTGGGAAGTGTTTATATTAAATCAAAATAACTGCAGGAGAAAATACACAGAGTGGAAAGTGAATGAATACCTTTAAGGCACGCTGTTGGTATTCTGTCACTGGATGTGTCTGTGAATTTTGACTGTACTGATTATTGATTCCTGTGTCCTAATTGAGAGACTTACAAGATTTGTGGATATATCCAGGTCAGCCATGGAGTGGTTATCATGTCGCACACAGACATTCTTCAGTCGGTGCTCCCTATTGTGTCATTTTCTGCTCTTCTGTCCTGTGGTAAACCCCAAGGCTCTATCCAGGGATGTATTTTGTTTTTGTTTTTTCTACACTCAACAAAAATATAAACGCAACACTTTTGGTTTTGCTCCCATTTTGTATGAGATGAACTCAAAGATCTAAAACTTTTTCCACATACACAATATCACCATTTCCCTCAAATATTGTTCACAAACCAGTCTAAATCTGTGATAGTGAGCACTTCTCCTTTGCTGAGATAATCCATCCCACCTCACAGGTGTGCCATATCAAGATGCTGATTAGACACCATGATTAGTGCACAGGTGTGCCATAGACTGCCCACAATAAAAGGCCACTCAGAAAGGTGCAGTTTTATCACACAGCACAATGCCGCAGATGTCGCAAGATTTGAGGGAGCGTGCAATTGGCATGCTGACAGCAGGAATGTCAACCAGAGCTGTTGCTCGTGTATTGAATGTTCATTTCTCTACCATAAGCCGTCTCCAAAGGCGTTTCAGAGAATTTGGCAGTACATCCAACCAGCCTCACAACCGCAGACCACGTGTAACCACACCAGCCCAGGACCTCCACATCCAGCATGTTCACCTCCAAGATCGTCTGAGACCAGCCACTCGGACAGCTGCTGAAACAATCGGTTTGCATAACCAAAGAATTTCTGCACAAACTGTCAGAAACCGTCTCAGGGAAGCTCATCTGCATGCTCGTCATCCTCATCGGGGTCTCGACCTGACTCCAGTTCGTCGTCGTAACCGACTTGAGTGGGCAAATGCTCACATTCGCTGGCGTTTGGCACATTGGAGAGGTGTTCTCTTCAACTCTATGCGAAGGAGATGTGTTGCACTGCATGAGGCAAATGGTGGTCACACCAGATACTGACTGGTATCCCCCCCAATAAAACAAAACTGCACCTTTCAGAGTGGCCTTTTATTGTGGACAGTCTAAGGCACACCTGTGCACTAATCATGGTGTCTAATCAGCATCTTGATATGGCACACCTGTGAGGTGGGATGGATTATCTCAGCAAAGGAGAAGTGCTCACTATCACAGATTTAGACTGGTTTGTGAACAATATTTGAGGGAAATGGTGATATTGTGTATGTGGAATAAGTTTTAGATTTTTTAGTTCATCTCATACAAAATGGGAGCAAAACCAAAAGTGTTGCGTTTATATTTTTGTTGAGTGTATGTTGTGAGGCAATAGTACCCGTGGCCATGAAGATACTAAAGGTGATGGCAAATTATACAATAAACAAGTATGTCATCATTAGACAATAATTTTTGGTAAATGGCACAATTTATTGTGCAGGGTAATTTAACCTGTAACCCCCAATGGCCATGATGTTTGCAGAAATGATTCACCCCCCAGGTGGCCGCGACAAACCGAGTCTGTGAAGAAAGAAAACATGAGGTGAGTCCAACTCCACACAGAGAGACACAGCTCAAAGGTGCACGCAATCAGCAAACACTTCCTGGCTTAAATTTATACATCAGCTTCTTACCCTGCAGGCACGGAACAACTCAGTTCAAATCTCCACTGCAGCAGAAGCTGATTAGACAATTAGCATAACGTGACAGCTCACTAACACAAGGTGTGAGGGACACCAAATCCACTGTCATTACTTCACAAAAGTCACCAAAACCAAATTACCTCAGGAAGTGTGCTGAAGAGCGTAAGACCTCACCCAATCCTCCTTCACAGACTGTGGCGTCAAACCTGGAGCGGTCTCTGCGTCCGTGATGGTGAGATTGTTCTCCTGACGTCGATCTCACACGTCTGCTCACAAGGTCGAGTCTCTGGCAATCACACACTGTGCATTCAAGGTTTAAATGCAGCAATCTCTGATTAAGACAAAATACACCACAGCTGTGAGTCCTGATGACCTGCACGTGATAACAAGCCTCAGGTGTTCAGGGTGAGGTCCTGATGCTCAGCCACTCAGTCCTGAATGCATACCACCTGGCGGGAGAAACAGAAAACAAAAACCAAGCCAGCCAAACACCCCAGCCCACAACAGTACCCCACCCTCACGGGAAGCCTCCCGGCGACCACACGGACCTGGGCCAGGAAAAACAAAGCCCCCCTCCAGGGACCATGGCTGGAATGTTGGCTGGGAACAAAAAACACCTCCTGCAGCTTCAGCTCCTTGTGCTGACGATCCAGCTGGGAAAGGCCCGTCTCCAGGAGCTGTGCGTTACTGTGCTCTGATGACAGCTCCATCATCAGCTGCTCCACCTGCAACGTTAATCTCTTCATGCATTCATTGATCATCTCAATGTTGAGCCTCTCCAGCTCTTCCCTCAGCTGGATAACGCACGCTCCCAGCCGCCTCTTCTGTCGACAGGGAACTCCGTGCCGAGACCATCACTCTCATCCTGGAGCCCATCCTTTCCCATCCTGAGCCTGTCTGCAGCAGACTGCTCTGCAGCTGACACTCCAGTGCAGAGACATCCTTTGTTGACTTGAATGGTCTTGCCCTCTGTTTCGTTTAGCAAACCTGTTAGAGTCTCCACCTTTGCGTTCATTCCTGTCGACTCTTGCTTTAGGTGTTCACTTTGCATAAGTTTGGCCAGGAGTTCTTAAACCTGTGCACTCAGCCTTCTTCCGACTATGTGTTAAAGTCTGCTTAGTCATAAACAAAAAAAAAAAAGACAAACACAAACAACCATACCAACCCCCCCTCCCCAGAGGACCATTCCATCAAACCCCGGGAAGAGGAGAAAAGAAAAAACACAACCCAAACTTAAGCTTGCAAACAAAAAAAACGCTAACACCCCCCCCCCCCCCCCGGATGACATGTAGGGACCAACACCCCCCAGAGGACATACCGCCAGCTCCAGGAGTAATAACCACAGCCGAGGTCCCTCTAGGACCCAAAGTCACCCACGGGGACTCCCAGTGCCTCCCAGAGGACCGTTCCATCAAACCCCAGGAGACGCCCCCCCTCATGACTAACAGACCCAGCCCCGGCCGTCCACGGCTCGATGGACCCACAGTCCTTTCCCCCTCAGAGGACACCACAGTCACATCCTGAGTGCGGAAACTGGGGGAAAAACAAAAAAAACATACAAACAAAACAACAACCCCAACCCCACCCCCTCAGCACAGTGGAAACTGGAAGTACGTCCAGTGTCACCAACCACGACTATACCCCAAAAGTCAACCGGGAGGAGTGGAACAGCGGTAATGGCATACGGCACAACACGGCGCCACCCCTCCGACTTTTAAACCAGCCACCAGCTGCGGGTATATTCCACCGCCCCAAACCTCAGCTACGCCGATGGTGTACGGCTCAAAGGCGCGCTGAAGCCGGAGGTGGAACAGGGAAGTAACAAAAAAAAACCCTAAAACCCCCCCCCCACCCGGGTGCAGAGGTTACCTGGGAAACGGCCAGCATAACCGAACTGCACCACCCCAGCAACGCCGACAACGTACGGCTCAAACGGCTGGGGCCGGAGGAGAAGACAGGGAATAAAAAAAAATCAGCTCCAACATCTGCTGCAGCCCTCCCGGCAAAAATACCGTCTCTGCTTCCGCTGGTCCATTGTTAAATGGCCAGAGACTACTGTTATGTTTCGGACACGGTCGGAGTACCGACCCAGCGTTTGAAAGGAGCCAGCATAAAATAAGCAGAGCACGGTTCAAAAGATAACAGAATTTAATAAACATAACAGTGTAGTGCTAAACAACCAAAAATGTCCGCGGTCTGGTGAGGTGAAAACACGGTGCGCTCTCAACAGTGGAAACGGTCCGGAGCCACAGCAGTTGGACCCAGGTACCCCGCCGACACCCCCCAGGTGGCCGTGACAAACCGAGTCTGTGAAGAAAGAAAACATGAGGTGAGTCCAACTCCACACAGAGAGACACAGCTCAAAGGTGCACGCAATCAGCAAACACTTCCTGGCTTAAATTTTTACATCAGCTTCTTACCCTGCAGGCACGGAACAACTCAGTTCAAATCTCCACTGCAGCAGAAGCTGATTAGACAATTAGCATAACGTGACAGCTCACTAACACAAGGTGTGAGGGACACCAAATCCACTGTCATTACTTCACAAAAGTCACCAAAACCAAATTACCTCAGGAAGTGTGCTGAAGAGCGTAAGACCTCACCCAATCCTCCTTCACAGATTGTGGCGTCAAACCTGGAGCGGTCTCTGCGTCCGTGATGGTGAGATTGTTCTCCTGACGTCGATCTCACACGTCTGCTCACAAGGTCGAAATTCTGGCAATCACACACTGTGCATTCAAGGTTTAAATGCAGCAATCTCTGATTAAGACAAAATACACCACAGCTGTGAGTCCTGATGACCTGCACGTGAAAACAAGCCTCAGGTGTTCAGGGTGAGGTCCTGATGCTCAGCCACTCAGTCCTGAATGCATACCACCTGGCGGGAGAAACAGAAAACAAAAACCAAGCCAGCCAAACACCCCAGCCCAACACTACTAGATTATTGCAAGTTATACGTAGGTGTTCTGCCTCTTGTCCGTGGGTCAATTTTGTTATTACAAAGTTAGCTACGGCCTCTTGTTAAAATTAACATTACATTAATACAGAGCTGTTACAGATGTGTCCTAGGTACGTTATCATCTATGGGGCTATTATTGTAGCAAAAGTATTTGCAAATGTCTATTTTGATCTGTGTGTGTGTGTGTGTCTGTGTGTGTGTGTGTGTGTGTAACCAGATCAACTTTGTATTTGTGTGTATATGATGGGTTGCATAAGTAATGGGCCCTTTTGGTGTATTACCTGTAGGGGCCCATTACTTATGCAACCCATCATCTTGGCATTTACAGTTTTAATTAAGTTATATCAAGTTGTAGAGATTTGCTTTCAGTTTGAGTTAAAAAAATAATAATTTTAGACATTTTTATTTTTTGCATGCGAGAGAACACAGCAATTAGCAAAACCTTACATGCAAGTAGCAAAACACTGGCCCAGATTTGCACAACTGTAAGGACATTGTCAGCTTCACAGTTTTTGCCAAACACTAAACACACTTGTGTACATTTGACATAGAAATCTATCACGATGACATGTCTTTGTAATTGCAAAGCAAAGGCTGTCAAATGAAAACAACCATGAACCAACTGGTTAAACACAGCCAACAAGTGTAGACACACACACACACACCGGTGCTTAATTGTAGACATACAAATCAGTTTTAAGCACTAAATCAAATCAAATAAAATCAACTTTATTTATAAAGCACTTTAAAAAAACAGCTGCAGCTGAAACAAAGTGCTGTACACAAGGGGACATACGCGGTCTGTCCAAAAAGTATCGTACCTTTTTATTTTTTTCAAAAACTATATGGATTTGAATCACATGTGATTACATCAGCCAAGCTTGAACCTTCATGCGCATGCGTGAGTTTTTCCACGCCTGTCGGTTGCGTCATTCGCCTGTGGGCATGCTTTGAGTGAGCACTGGTCCACCCCTCCCATCGGATTTCTTTTGTCTGAGAGACCCGCTTTGCTCCATGAATTTTTTTTCAGAAACTGTTAGAGACAGGCAGTTGGAAACCATTCAAAAGATTCAGTTGGATATTGGTGAAGATTCTGTCGGCGTCACGCAGATTATGGACTGTTAAAACCTTTTTAAAGACGGCCCACAGCGGCGGAGGGCGAATGGCGCGCCGAGTGGCCATTCGACAGGCTGAATCGACCAGATCATTTCTAAACTGAATGCTGTGTTGATCCGGGACATCATGTGACTACCACAGAAATGGCAAGAGAGCTGGACATAGCACTTTTGCGGCACATTCCACTGTTACAGGAGATTTTGTAATGAAAGACGTGCGGAGGATTTCGCGCGTTGGCACGAAGCAGCTCAGGACGCGCAGCAAAAATACACCTCCGTCTTGGAAGTCTCACAGGACATGTTGAGGCATGCCCAGCTGTTACACAATTTCTCGGATACTCACCCGACTGAAAGCCATCGAAAGCCGTCTGAATCTTCTGAATGGTTTCCAACACGGAGGTGTTTTTTTTCTTTTTTTGCTGCGCGTCCTGAGCTGCACTGTGCCGAAGCGCGAAATCACACGTGAATCACACGTGATTCAAATCCATATAGTTTTTGAAAAAAATAAAAAAGGTCTGTTACTTTTTGGACAGATCTCGTAAAAGGCAACAAACCACAAAGTACAAATAAAAAACAACCCCCCCCCCCCCCCCCCAAAAAAAAAATTAAAACTAAAACAAGTAAAAACAGTTAAAACAACTAAAACAAATCGAGAATCTCATTCTGGGTTAAAAACCAGTACATAAAAGTGGGTTTTAAGATTAGTTTTAAAAACAGAAAGTGAAGAGGCCTGCCTGATGTGGAGCGGTAACTCGTTCCACATCTTTGGAGCCACAACAGAAAAAGCTCGGTTCCCTCTGAGCATACGCTTGCACCTCGGCACCTCCAGGAGGAGCTGATCAGCTGACCAGAGGTGGCGAGCAGGGGGGTAAGATGAAGCAGCTCAGAGAGGTAGGGCAGGGCAAGGCCATTTAAAGATTTAAAAACAAATAAAAGTATCTTAAAATGAATTCTAAAATGTACAGACAGCCAGTGGAGGGAGGCCAGGATAGATGTAATGTGCTCCCTCTTACATGCACCAGTTAGCAGACGGGCAGCAGCATTCTAAACTAGCTGGAGACGTGCAAGGGAGGACTAGCTAATTCCGTAATAAAGAACATTACAGTAATCCAGCCAAGAGGTAATAAAAGCATGGATTGCTGTTTCACAGTGTTGCTGTGCAAGACAAGGCTTAACCTTAGCAAGCTGCCTTAAGTGAAAGAAACTCGATCTGACTACTGCACTGATTTGGTGGTCCAGTTTAAAATCGTTGTCCATCTTAAAACCCAAGTTTGTGACAGTAGATTTCGAAAAGGCTGACAAAGGCCCCAGATCGCCAGGTGAGGAAGAACAGGAGCTGCTAAGGCTAAAAACAATCCCCTCCGTTTTCATTCAAATTAAGAAAATTCAGTGCCATCCAGGCTTTAACATCCTCAAGACAGGACAAAAGGGGCTGAAGAGAAGAGGCATCATTTTTCTTTAGGGGGACATATAGCTGGCTGTCATCAGCATAGCAATGGAAGCTGATGCCGTGCTTTCTGAGAATGGACCCCAGGGGAAGAAAATACAGGGAGAAGAGTAGGGATCCAAGAATTGAACCCTGTGGGAAGTTGTGTGGGCCGCCAGAAGAGGAGGTACTGCTGGCCCACCACCAGTGGGCGCCCTGCCTGAAGTGCGGGCTTCAGGCACGAGAGGGCGCTGCCGCCACGGACACAGCCGGGGGTGACAGCTGTCACTCATTATCTCTTGACAGCTGTCACCCATCTACTCTACATCATCTCACTCCATAAAGACCAGACGTCATCTCCACCTCGTTGCCAAGATATCGTACTTCTTTGGAGGTAATAGACTCAGCCGTTTGTGTTTTGCAATATATCTGTATATTGTGAGTGTTTGCAGGAGTACCGGTCCCTCTTTCTGTGGAAGCTGAGTGAGTGCAGGACGGCACTCTTTTCCCCTGAGGAATCACTGCGGTACTCTGCAGAATATTGAGTGAGAGGTGGAGGTGGCATTCCCACCGCTGTTGTTACGGGGTGTACACACACCCACACTTGACTGTCTTTGTTCTTCGCCAGCAGTACCAGATCCGACAGTCGGGGACGGTGATCACCTGGGAATTCGGGACTTGGCGGCTCCAGTATTCACCAGGTTCGGTGGCGGCGGAAATCGTGTGGTTCCGGTTCTTCTCAGGACAGACGTCTTCTATCCTCGAGCCTGCCCACACGTCACCTTTGTGGATTGACTGTAATCATATTCTGAGATTGTCTGTATGTTCGTTGTGCACCTTCACAACATTAAATTGTTATTTTTTGGCTCATCTATTGACCGTTCATTTGCGCCCCCTGTTGTGGGTCCGTGTCACTACACTTTCACAACATGGGACCCATATAAAATTGGAGCGGAGGACGACTCACAAACCCCGAGGCCAATGCACATAGTCTTACCAGTTAAGTAGGACCTGAACCAGTCCAGGACACTACCACTAATGCCCACCAAGCTGCTGCAAACGATTTATCAGTGTGTTGTGGTCAATTGTATCAAAAGCAGCACTCAGGTCAAGCAGGACAAGAATGACATGGTTGCCTCTATCATTTGCCATTAAAATGTCATTAAAAACCTTTAAAAGTGCAGTTTCTGTGCTATGCAACATTTTAAAACCAGACTGAAAAACCTCTGAAATGTTATGTTCATCAAGGTAAGTTAAAAGTTGTGCATAGACAATTTTGTCCAGGATCTTGGAGGCAAATGGTAACTTGGAGATAGGCCTAAAGTTTGATAGTTCAGTGTTGTCGAGGCCAGGCTTCTCCAGCAAAGGCTGAACGACTGCATGTTTAAAACTAACAGGGACAACACCGGAGGATAGGCTGCTGTTTATAATGGTCAGAACAGACTGCCCTAGGGTAGGAAAAAGTTCTTTAAAAAAGTGGGGGGGGGGGGGGGGGGGGGGCGAACCATATCACGAGGGGAACCTGATGGTTTCAAATGAGACACCACATCCTCTAACTGTGACAGAGTCACAGGTTCAAATCTCTTAAAAAGCGCAGGGCAGGGAGCAGAGACAGAGGGGTCAAAGGTAGGTGGAGAAATGAGAGCTCTTGCAGAAGCAAGCTTGTCAATAAAAAAATGTAGAAAACTGTTACATAAGACAGTGGATGTTTCTGGACATACAGGCTGTGGTACATTCAGGACAGGGTCAAATGTTCTGAACAGTACACGGGGGTTCTTGTAGTTTTCCATTACAATGTGTGACAAATACTCTCTTTTGGACTCTTTGACAGTGCTTTGATAGTGGCCCCAACGGTTCTTTAAAATTAGAAATGAAACCTGCAACTTGTCCTTCTTCCACCTGCGTTCAGCTCTGCGACATTCCCATCTGGCAGCACGGGTTCTCTCATTAAGCCAGGGTTCAAAAAGGCAACAGGTAAATCCACAACAGGTAAGTCTTCAACAAAACTGGATGGTGTCAGAGGAAGAGGGAGAGTGCAGATGAGCAGGCGAATCTGGAGAGAATAAGGTGGAGGAAGAGGTCGAGGGTGCAGAAGACCTGGAGGAGGGGTAGGACGTGTGCAGAGATAAAGATGACCAAATCTGTCTAATGAAGTACAAGGTAAACTAATGGACCATGTACTAAACCATGGACTAACACTGAGGGAGGCTGGACTGAGAGTAGAGCCTAACCTAAGCAGGTACATGGTGGTATCAGTAGTTCAGACATTTCGTCAAGAGCACAGGTGAGAAACTGTATCCTCAACAAATATTCCGTAGCTTGCTGCATGTATTATATCAAAGGTTTTGGTATGTATTCCTGTATCATTTCACAGTAAGTTGCATGTATTTTGTTTTGCCAACATAGGATTGAATGTCGAGAACACCAAGGAGGGAGGAGCTCCATATTCACACAGGAGCAAACCAAAGGGACCAGATGCAATATGTTGTCATCTGGGACAATGTATCTTTCCACCATTCTGCTCTGGTCCAGAACTGGTTTCATTGTCACCCACAATTTAAAGTTCAATGCCTTCCACCATACTCCCCTTCCTAAACCCCATTGAGGAGTTCTTCTCTGCATAGTGATGGAAGGATTATGATCTCCAGCTCTATGTTCAGTTGCCCCTAGTTCAAGCTATGAAGGAAGCATGTGATCAAATTAATGCAACATCAATACAAGGGTAGATTCATCACTCAAGGAGATCCTTCCCATGTTGCCTTGCAAATGAAAATGTAGCCTGTGATGTTGATGAGGCCCTGTGGCCAGATCCAGCTAGGCAGAGAGATGATGTTTAGCTGTCTAAGTTTTCGGTTTCTTTGTCAGTACTGCATTGGATACAGCCCCTTCACACTTAGTGCAACGTTTGGTCGAATACTGCAAAACAGCGTGAAACAGTTTGAATTAGCACACCACAAAACATCACGCCGACGGGCAGGCGTGCATGATCCCGGTGCGAGGGTTCTTGCACACGATGGTGTCTTTTGAGCAGGAACACAGTGCGAGGTGCACCACATCGCGCCGCTGATGTGGAATTAAGGTCACCCCTGACCTCGCCTGTGTGACCCCTGGTTTACTACCAGATCCCTGCATGCAGGGGTGTGCTGAGAACATTTTTCAGCCCAGGAGTTTCATATCCAACCGGCCCACAAACCGCCAGCGCACAGGGATAATAAGAGTTCTGCTGTGGCATTTAAAACCAGCATTTATGTGCTGACTGACTGTGAAAATTGAGTGGCTTATAATAGAAAGAAAAAGTTAAGGCGGGCTTACACTGTGCGAGTTTTGACCCTTTTTCAGCCAATTTTTCACTAGAGCGAGAATTTTTTGGATCGCGCAGAGTTTCAGCTTAATCGTGCGTCCTGTATCGGGCAGTCTACATGGAGTAACGAGCTGCGTTTAACATCTCACGACCACCTCTCGATGGGAAATCATATGGTCGGATGAAAATCAAACCTGTTTGATATTTTGGTCGGCTTGCAGACAGCAAGGTGATTCACGAGAGGACAGTAAAAAAGAAATCAAACATTCATAACAGGTGTGGGTACTTACACTGTTGTATAAATAAACTATATTTCATATGGAGTCTTACAGCTGTGCTCATCTGTCGTAAATCCTGTTGCTGTCTGCTGTGTGTGTGTGCATGCGTGTGCATATACGTTCAGTCTCCCCCCACCTGATTCCACTCTCTGCGCATGCTGATAGGCATGAACTTTAATATGATATTAGCTTATTGTGAGGGAACGCAATAAAAAAACACAAGACTTTACATGAGATCACTGTTTGCTCTCTCCGGTGTTTGCACATGCACAGTGCGCGACGTAATCAGCGAGTAGACGCTTGTAGCGCTGCTTCAACAGCACGGAAACAAAGAAAAAAGAAAATTAAATTAAGCTTCTGTTACATTTCGCTTCCCCACGTGTGGTTTTTGAATGTACAATGTGAGCAGTCAGATCACATCACAGCATCAGGCCGTACAGTGTGAGAACATGAATCGTGCACTCTGAACTTTTAAACCCTGCGGTTTTGTCGCACACTTTGAGCTGGAGCCAAGTACAATGATTGAAAATATCGTCAGTGAAGTCTGTAAGTAGCTGGAAGAGGTGGTACTGTACTACAAATGTTGCATCAACAGGCATGTAGCCTGTTGATGCCCAGCCCTATTTACCATTTCCCTCTTTGCTCTGTCTTCTTGAAAAAATATCTGTGAGCTTTGCACACTTGGCAGCATCTTCCTCCAAAGCCTTCTTTCTTAATCTAGCTTTTTCAGCTCCACCTGGCTTTTTTCTGTCCGTCTTTTCATTCACGGGACACTCCTCCTATACTTGCTAATAGCGCAAGTCCCATCTGGGCGCACAGGGCTTGGTTGGACTGAACTAACTGTAATGAATGCATAGGGGTGTTAGACGTGTAATGGTATGTCCCTACCTTAGGGTTTGGAAAAGATAACAGTGTTGCAAAAGAAGCAGTCTTAAGTTATTTTCGTGATTGTAAAACATTTATAACACTTAATGTCTTCTCTTTAAGATACAGCAGCCCAAGTGTCTTGCTGTGTAGCCTAACAGTTAGTGGTGGTCATATATGTATGCATATATTAACACCCCCTCACAATGGCCTCAGGTTGGACCAGCCCAAAGGGAAAACTCCCGACTCTCCCGATTACCCAGCACACGGTAGCATGCGTGTACGTTGATGGGAAATAAGGGAAGTCAGTCTCAATTTACCATGTGAATTGTCCCAGAAGATAGACCTCTTAAGCAGAAATTTATTAACAAGTTATTAATCAAACAAAACAGTGAGTACAAATAAGTTTAGTAAAACACTCATAATTTAATATAGATTCACAATACATTTCTAATATGGAATAACACCCTGATAAACTGAAACTAAACACCTG
Organism: Thalassophryne amazonica; assembly: GCF_902500255.1. Taxonomy (NCBI): domain Eukaryota; kingdom Metazoa; phylum Chordata; class Actinopteri; order Batrachoidiformes; family Batrachoididae; genus Thalassophryne; species Thalassophryne amazonica. Next base: position 50,845,855 of record NC_047109.1, on the reverse strand, counting down.
TGTCTATAGACAGCTAACTGCATCATACCTTCAACAAGCTCTTTTTTTAACAGAAAAGCAAATGACCATTTCAAACACTAAAAGAAAGCAAATAAATACTTCTAACAGTAAACAGTTACTTTGAAGTAGTAAAACACACTCACAATTGTGAAGTAATTATCCTTAGCTTAATAAAATGTAAAGCATGATAAAATGACACAAATGGTTAATGCAGGAGTTGTTTAAAATATATATTCCTTCAATTCCCCCTTTTGACCTCAGCCATCTGAGGTCAACACTTTAAGGCATGATTTCCAATTCAGGTCAACTTGAAATGATAATTCAATTCCGAAAATAATCCAATAGTCCAATCAAACCAATACACTGCCAAACATGTAGGCATATGGGCAAACATCAATTTGACCCCACCACAGTACCCCTGTGCCATACCTACATAGCCAGTCTTAGTGAGTCAGAGTCCCACAGAGACATGGTTGAGTAATCGTGACTGTGCCTGCCTTAGATTGTCCCAGGGTATAAGATGGGATCTTACCCATCATGGGCCATTCAGCCTTCCAAACCCGCCTGAGAAAGGATACCAACTGGGCAGGGGTACCAAGGGGTGAGGGAACAACCATTTGAGGTGTCATTGTTGTGAAGGTGTAGGAACATGGACCCACAACAGGGGGCGTTAAATGAATGGGCAATGGATAAGCCAAACAGTAACAATTTAATGTTGTAGTGCACAACGAAATACAGACAATCACAGTTTAGGTACCACCGAATTACAGATTTGAGTGACGTGTGGGCAGGCTTGAGGATAGGAGACATCCGTCCTGAGCCGAGCCGGATCCCACATGGCCTTCACCGCCAACGGATCTGAAGAACACCGGAGCCGCCAAGTCCTGGGTCCCCAGGTGGTCACCGTCTCCAGCTGTCAGACCTGGTACTGCTGGCAGAGAACAGAAAAACTATTGATGAGTGTGAGTTCACACACTCAGTAATCCCACAGTCTGTATTCTTTTGGGAGGGAGCACCTCCACCTCCAATCACACACTCGTGCAGCTCCTGTCTAACCACTTATCTGGATGGAGTGTGGAGCGAAGCCATCGCTGATCACACCTAACGCCAATCCAAGGGATAAGGAACACCACAGGAATGCTGCAAAAAGAGTCCAGACTATAATGCAGTTTCACGTTCAGCAGAGAAATTACCTCTTCTGATAGCTGATTTCTCGGCGGGGAGGTGGAGTTGCAGTCCGGCCTTTATGGTGGTGGTGATGTGATGTGGATGAGTGACAGCTGGTGCTGATAACGAGTGACAGCTGTCACTCCCGGTTGCTATGACACCCTCTCATGCTTGAAGCCCGCACTTCAAGCAGGGCGCCATCTGGTGGTGGTGGGCCAGCAATACCTCCTCTTCAGTGGCCCACACAACAGGATCCCCCCCTCAACGGGCACCTCCTGGCGCCCGACCAGGTTTGTCCGGGTGCCGAAATCGGCCAGGAGGGCCGGGTCCAGGATGAAGCTCCTCTTCACCCAGGAGCGTTCTTCGGGTCCGTATCCTTCCCAGTCCACCAAATACTGGAATCCCCGGCCCTTTCGACGAACGTCCAGGAGCCGGCGCACAGTCCAAGCCGGCTCCCCGTCGATGATCCGGGCAGGCGGCGGCGCCAGTCCAGGGGCACAGAGGGGAGAGGTGTGGCAGGGTTTGAGTCTGGAGACGTGGAATACCGGATGTATCCGCAGTGAAGCTGAAGCTGCCAGCTTCACTGCGGCTGGACTGAGGACCTTCACGATGGTGAAGGGCCCTATAAATCTGTCCTTAAGTCTCTGGGATTCTGTTTGTAGAGGTATGTCTTTTGTAGATAGCCAAACCGCCTGCCCGGGCTGATACATAGGGGCCGGGGCATGCCGGCGGTCCGCAAGGGCCTTAGCCCTCGTCCGGGCTTTGAGCAGGGCAGAGCGGGTGGTACGCCACACCCGACGGCACCTCCTCAGATGGGCCTGGACCGAGGGCACCCCGACCTCTCCCTCCACTAGCGGGAATAATGGGGGCTGGTACCCCAAACATACCTCGAAAGGGGAGAGGCCAGTGGCAGATGATACTTGGCTATTATGAGCGTACTCAATCCAGGCTAGATGGTCACTCCAGGCCGACGGGTGCGCGGAGGTCACGCAGTGGAGGGCCTGCTCCAAATCCTGATTCGTCCGCTCTGCCTGCCCGTTCGTCTGGGAGTGGTACCCGGACGAGAGGCTTACGGTGGCCCCCAGTTCCCTGCAGAAACTTCTCCAGACCTGGGAGGAGAACTGAGGGCCACGATCTGAGACAATGTCCGATGGAATCCCATGCAGACACACGACGTGGTGGACCAGGAGGTCTGCAGTCTCCTGGGCTGTCGGGAGCTTCGGGAGGGCCACGAAGTGGGCCGCCTTGGAGAACCAGTCCACTATCGTGAGGATGGTAGTCTTGCCCTGGGACGGCGGGAGGCCCGTGACGAAGTCCAGGCCGATGTGAGACCAGGGGCGATGAGGCATGGGCAAAGGATGGAGGAGGCCTTGGGTCTTATGATGATCTGCCTTGCCCCTGGCGCAGGTGGTGCAGGCCTGGACGTACTCCCGGACGTCGGTTTCCAGAGACGCCCACCAGAAGCGCTGCCGAATGACTGCCACGGTTCTTCGTACCCCTGGGTGGCAGGAGATTTTGGAACCGTGACAGAAGTCCAGAACTGCAGCCCTGGCTTCTGGTGGGACGTACATATTGTTTTTCGGGCCAGTTCCCGGGCCCGGGTTCCATGTCAGGGCCTCCTGGACGGTCTTCTCCACGTCCCAGGTGAGGGCGGCCACGACAGTGGACTCGGGAATGATGGTTTCTGTCGGGTCTGACAGCTCGGTCCTGACCTCCTCTTCGTGCAGCCGGGACAGGGCGTCAGACTGTTGGTTCTTCGTCCCGGGGCGGTATGTGATCCGAAAGTCAAAACGCCCGAAGAACAGTGACCAGCGGGCTTGCCTGGGGTTCAGACACTTGGTGGTCCGAATGTACTCCAGGTTCAGATGGTCTGTGAAAAACGCGAATGGCATAGAAGCTCCCTCCAACAGGTGTCTCCACTCCTCCAGAGCCTCCTTCACCGCAAGAAGTTCCCGGTTGCCGAGGTCATAATTCCTTTCTTCCGGGGTCAACCTGTGGGAAAAATAGGCACAAGGATGGAGAACCTTATTGGACTCCCCGCTCTGGGATAGCACGGCTCCTATCCCTGAGTCAGAGGCATCCACTTCAACTATAAATTGGCGAGTAGGATTGGGCTGCACCAGAACTGGTGCAGTCGAGAACTGACGTTTCAACTCCCTAAACGCGGCTTCGCACCGATCCGACCAAGTGAAGGGAACTTTAGTGGAGGTCAGGGCTGTCAGAGGGCTAACTACCTGACTATAGCCCTTGATGAACCTCCGGTAAAAATTAGCAAAACTGAGGAACTGCTGCAATTTCCTACGGTTTGTAGGTTGGGGCCAATCTCTCACCGCCGCTACCTTGGCCGGATCAGGGGCGACGGAGTTGGAGGAGATGATAAACCCCAGGAAGGACAAAGATGTGCGGTGGAACTCGCACTTCTCGCCCTTCACAAACAGCCGGTTCTCCAACAACCGCTGCAGGACCTGATGTATATGCGTAACATGAGTCTGAGGATCCGGGGAAGAGATGAGTATATCGTCCAGATATACGAAGACAAACCAATGCAGGAAGTCCCGCAAGACGTCATTTACCAAAGCTTGGAACATCGCGGGGGCATTAGTGAGGCCGAACGGCATGACCAGGTACTCAAAGTGACCTAACGGGGTGTTAAACGCCGTCTTCCATTCGTCTCCCTTCCGGATCCGAACCAGGTGGTACGCATTCCTAAGATCCAGTTTCGTGAATATTTGCTGTCACTCCCGGTTGCTATGACACCCTCTCATGCTTGAAGCCCGCACTTCAAGCAGGGCGCCATCTGGTGGTGGTGGGCCAGCAGTACCTCCTCTTCAGCGGCCCACACAACAGTCATATCCAAACAGTTTAAATTTTCACAGATCATCAAATTTGTAGGATCATTGAAAGTGAATTGAAGTACCCCTTTAGTAATATAGCTCAGAATAGATCTGTTGGATCAGTCAATGCTTAAACAATATATGACAGTAAAATAATAATAATAATAATAATAATAATAATAATAATAATAATAATAATAATAATAATAATAATTGAACAATGACAGATGTGGAAAATGTGTAAAGCCCACATTCAGCTTAGCCCCCAGCCCTGCACCCTGGTGGTGTGTAAGCAGTTACCTCATTGCAGCACCTATATCAGTAACAAATATGGTGTAACCAGTCCTTCGTTACCAGATTAGGAACAGCAAGCATTCTTCATTGCACAGTGCATCATGGAAAACATCTACAGTGCGTATCAGTGACTCACTAAAAAGTAAAAAAAAAAAACAAAAAAAAACAAATAAAAATTGCTAAGAGAAGAAGAAGAAGAAGAAAATAAAACATAGAACACAGTAATAGCAGTAAAAACATATTGGCTTTCTTGAAGGTCTGGTTTCGTTAGGAGAGTGCTGTGAGATTTAATAGGGGTGAGGGCCCCCCAATTTGTTATCTAAGCCAGCAGTGATGCATTTGACAGACAAATGGCTTATACAATGGACCAGTACAGTTACTGCTACAGTCAAAGAAATTAGAATTGAATCTACCAGTCCTTTACACTTGCCAAAATGTTTGTGAAACCAGTCAACGTTTGTGTTATTGATCGCAGAATTTTCAGCAAATTCCTCAGAGAGTGTCTGTTAGTCCCATCAGGGCTCTGGTTCCAGAATCATCAAGTATAACACTGTTTTGGGGATAAATGCACTGCACTCCGTGGCCAAACATGTGGCATACATCCCCCCTTCGGATACAACAAAGTCCAAGCTGATCTGTTTTGGTAATCCATCAATGTAACTTTTAGTTGTTCATATGGTCCAGTCATAGTGTCTCTGGTCAGATTATTCAATCATTGCACACTGAAATGGATATAACCAAATCTATCTACATTTTTTGGTTATCATGCGGCCCCAACAGCAGATTGATTCAATCTGCTGCAGTTTGATACACCAAGCAGAGACATTGGAATCATTGGATTTCTCAAGCTGTTGTGGGGGTGACTGCTTGAAGTATATCAAATAAGCAAAATAAACCAGCTTTTCTCAAATAAAAACTAAAAAAAAAAAAAAACATCCACAGGTCCAAAAATGACCTGGGTCCCATTACACTCCACATATTATATACAAATGTATACATGTAGAACTCAAAGGGACTATTTGTCGCAGGGCCCTGTTAGGGGACCTGCCCGCCAACCTTGACTTTTAGGGCCTGGAGGACGGGAACTGGGTGTTAATTCACAGTCTCACAATCAGTTTTAAATAGTCCACAGAGGATCTACCCCAACCACCCACTCTATTCTATCTACCCACACAGGCAATTCTGTTATTTCAGTCAAAAATAATTAGTTGATCAGTCAATTAAAATTTTCTTTTATTTTCTTTTTATTTTTTAGCAGTATTTAATATGTATACTGGGGAACTGTTTCATAGAAATGTTTTATAACACAACTTCTTTTAATGCCTAGATGAGCCTGTTTCCAAACGAGTTTATGTATACCCGCTGGAACTTATTGATCTAATTGGTCAGTTCCACAGTAGCTCATTCACAATTATTGAGGCAAAAATAAGCTAAATACTGCTGTGTTCAATTCAAACAGTGAATCTGAATTTTGTTCCAGACAGAAAAGAACCAGCCCACACAAATTTCAATATCCTACAAATATATTTACAGAGGACAAATGCACAACACAACACCACATAAAATATTCACAATAATAAATCCAATCATTAATTCTTTTACCAGTATGTAATCCTGATTACCTTTTGCTTGAAATATATTAAATAGGTAAAACTAACCAGCTTTTCCACTAATCCGGTGCACAAAAGTTAACCATATTTTAACCACTTTATCCCAGTTTTATGATCATTTGATATGGAAAGTAAGAAGGTGATGGTATTTATTGTTTTTGAGTTATAATCTTAACAAGCTGAATAAATTTATTTCATTAACAGGTTTATCTCAGAATTTTCCTCTTAAAGAATTTTTCTTTTCACTGTGAACACAGACTCACACACATACACACATACAAACATACGGCAACAACAGACATCCGCGGTACATTTATAAAAGTTACCAGCGATAACGCCGATTCTTAAAGAGCCAGTGTTACAGTCTTTGCTTATAAACAGCTGTTTGTCCGTCACACTGAGTTAGTCAAAGGCAGAATCTTAATATTTCCTCCTGTCTTTTATATTTATGTACTTTATGTACCATGTATGTACAACCTAACAGAGCAGATTTCTTAATCTTCCTCTCAAATTTACAACAATCTAACCTCAAGGAATTAAAGCCCTTGGCTTTGTGAGTCCACCTCGCTGTGATATATTTTGCCAAATATAATTACTATTCCTTTCCAACGTACGTATTTTACCTTTCACTTTTTTACTTTATTACCTTACTAAGGATACAGCAGAATTTCCACTGAAAAACTCACTACCCTTATTTCTGTGACACCCCGGTTGTGACAGTGTGACCCCTGGCCACCAATAAATTCAATATTCCTTCTTTTTTAACTTTTTACCCTTACGCGTTTTTTCAAAAGATCTGAACTATCACACTCACTCTATTAACAAGACATTTGCCTCACTTTCAGACATCAGTTTTTTAGAATGTCCAATATGCACAATTTTATTAAAAAGGTTTGTGCATGCCTTTTACAGATATGGCTCTTTGATGACTGGAAGGATTCAATGTCTTTCCTCGCACCTTAGTAGCCTTCACTGCAGTCTGTTGTCAATCTGCAGAGATCTCCTCAGGCTGCTGGAAAAAAAATCACAGACATTAAATGTTAAGAAAAAAATCTGCAAACGTAAATTGTATCTTCCTTTTCACATAACGTCGGGGTCACCAATTTTGTTATGACCAGGTCACCCTTGACCTCGCCTGTGTGACCCCCTGGTCAATACCTGATCCCCATGCGTCTGTTGATGTGAAAAAAGGAAGCCAGTCTCAAGTTACAATGTGAATTGTCCCGGACGATAGACCTCTTATGTGGGAATTTATTAGCAAGTTATTAATCAAACAAAACAGAGTAAGTACAAATAAGTTTGATTGATCCAACAGCGTTATTCTGAGCTATATTACTAAAGGGGTACTTCAGTTCACTTTCAGTGATCCTACAAATTTGATGATCTGTGAAAATTCAAACTGTTTGGATATGACACCTCAAATGGTTGTTCCCTCACCCCTTGGTACCCCTGCCCAGTTGGTATCCTTTCTCAGGTGGGTTTGGAAGGCTGAATGGCCCATGATGGGTAAGATCCCATCTTATACCCTGGGACAACCTAAGACAGGCACAGTCACGATTACTTGACCTTGTCTCTGTGAGACTCTGACTCACTAAGACTGGCTTTGTGTGTACACCACAGGGGATGATGGATGGGGCTCTGACCAATCAATAGAGAGCAGATTCTGATTCTAAAAATGTAGTGTAGCCAGAAAGAGTTTAGTCTTTTGTGCTATCTCCCCTGCTGCTGATTTGCAAAGAATTACGTGAGGAGGAGCCAGCTGAATGGATCCACAGAATTCTGTCTCTGGTAAACTTGTTTGTACTCACTCTGTTTTGTTTGATTAATAACTTGTTAATACATTCCCGCATAAGAGTCTATCTTTCGGTACAATTCACATCGTAAATTGAGACTGACTTCCCTTATTTCACATCAACGGATGCGCAGGGATGAGGCAGTGACCAGGGGTTCACACAGGCAAGGTCAATGGTGACCTGGTCTAACACAGCAAACAGACACGTATGTCGGGCAGTTGTTAGTCCATGTCCATCCAAACACAATATGTGTTGTCCAGCTGGGATGTCCAGAATAACACATCTCCACAGCCGCTTCAGTGGATGGACACACCTCCTGTCAGTTTAGTGCACACATCAAAGCCACACTCATGGGGAACTTAGACAAATTTCACTGCCAGCACGGCAGTGATTTTCTGCAGACTGTTGTTGTGCCAAGAAAGCACACACATTTTCTAAGTGCCAAACAAGCGGTGTTAGATGTTTGTGTGTGTCAGCTGGAATTTGGCTGACACCTGCCATGAGAGGGATCAATGGATTCGCACAGCGCACTCTCTGACTTTCAGCCACTGGTGTGTGCAAACAATTATAGCAACAGGTGTACGAGGCATTTGAGGCAGGGACAATTTTACACGTTTTGCACATGATTCCTGCTTCATGCGCACTTCGACCAAAATTCGCACTATGTGTGAAGGGGCCCTAAGTCATGTTACAGTACTTAATGTTTTGCTAAACTGGTCAAAGTTGACTGACTTGAGTATATGAAGATGATTAACTATTTTCATTGTTCTGCACAATTAGTGTCATGTAGTGTTGGTGAAGTTATTTTTACAGTTTCTTGTGTAAATGCTAACAGTGTTTTCAGTTGAGTACAGAAGTGTTTAACTGATTCAAACAGAATCAGACCGAGATATTGTAAAGTTTTGACTACAGTGTTCCATTTTGCAGATGATCCAAGGTGTTGTGCTACTTGGGTGTAGTGTTACGTGAATTGAGTGAAGTATTTTGAAAACTGGACCCTGTTTTCAAATTGTCTGTAAATAACTGAAAAAACAAACAAACAAACAAACAAAAAACTAAATATGCAACAAGTGTTGTGTGGGCCGCTGAAGAGGAGGTACTGCTGGCCCACTACCACCAGAGGGCGCCCTGCTTGGAGTGCGGGCTCCAAGCACGAGAGGGCGCCAGATCCAGAGGAAGTGACAGCTGTCACTCATCACACCAGCTGTCACTCATCTACGCCACTACTTAAGCCGGACTGCAACTCCACCTCCCCGCCGAGAAATCGACTACCGTGAGGTAATTCTCTGCTGACTGACACATTGTGTTATTTGCAGCCCTATTCCTGTGGACGGAGCCTTATCTGGAGTGGCGGAGATTAACGACGACGACTGCGCCTTACTCTCTGGACAGATAAGTGGTTACACAGGCGTTGCACGAGTGTGTGATTCGGAGGTGGAGGTTCCCCCTCCTAACGGTGTACAGACCGAGAACCACTGAGTGTAAAGACTTACACTCATTCATCTTGTTTCTGCTTTTTGCCAGCAGTACTAGGGTCGACAGTCGAAGACAGAGGTCACCTGGGGATTCGGGACTTGGCGGCTCCGGTGTTCTTCAGGCCGTTGGTGGTGGAAGCCGTGTGGGACGCGGCCTCTCTCTCATCGGGGTCTCCTATCTTCGAGCCTGCCCACACGTCACCTGGTGTTAATTGACTTTGCAGATTTTGTGTATTTAGTTGTGTATTGTCACAACATTAAATTGTTACCTTTTGGCTTACTCATTGTCCGTTCCTTTGCGCCCCCTGTTGTGGGCCCGTGCTACGACACCTTCCCAACAACAAGTCTATTTTATTCATGCACATCACCAACAATGTGTGCCACAGTCACTGTTTGATGGCATGGTTCTGATGCAATAAAATAATAATAATAATAATAATAATCAAAAAAAAAAAATATATATATATATATATATAATTAGTAGTGGCAGGCAGTGCCCACAGTGAAAGCTTTCCTTTAAATATGCACTGGATATGTTTCTGATGTAGGGCTGCACATTTACCATATATTTTTTTTCAGAGTATAAATAGTAGGGATGAGAGAGTACACTACTATCTGTATCTGTATCTGTATCTGCTCAACCATCTAAATTATCTGTATCTGTAGCTGTACTCGGAGTGGACAGGGACTAAATCAGAAGTGGGTGTGGTTTAACCGGAAATGGGTGGGATTTAAATAGAATAGAATAGAATAGAAAGCCTTTATTGTCATTATACACAGCAAACACAGTCTGCATAGTACAACGAGATTAGGGGTGCTGCTCCTTAAAAAGTGCACGCAGTGCAATACCAGACAATATAACATGAATAAACAACAATATCACATAAGGAGACACGTGAAGTCCTTTGCTGAAATGTAGAATTGTGTAACATGTGGACAGTGTAAACAGTGCAGCAATTGAGAGAGTGCAAAAGGAAATGTAAAACTGTATGACAACTATAGGCGATATAATAAACAATGGAACAACTGAAAAATGTGCAAAAGTCCTGTGCTACAAATGAGATAGATATGGTGCGACTCAGTACCTAATATAGTCTGTTTTTAGTGCAGATTATTGTTCAACATGGTGATGGTTTTGGGGAAGAAACTGTCTCTGAGTCTATTTGTCCTGGCCTGTATGGACCTGTAGTGCCTGCCAGAGGGCAACAGGTTGAAGAGGTGAAAGCTGGGGTGTGTATTGTCCTTGAGAATGTTCTTGGCCCTACTAAGACAGCGGGAGGTGTAGATGGTGGAAATGGGGGGCAGAGGACAGCCAATCATTTTTTGGGCAGTGTTTGCTACCCTCTGCAGTCTCTTCCTGTCAGCTTCAGTGCAGCTGGAGTGCCACACTGACACTGCATAGGTCAGCAGGCTCTCTATAGTGGAGCGATAGAAGGTCACCAGCAGGGGTGTGCTTAATTGCTCTTTCCTAAGCACCCTCAAGAAGTGTAGTCGCTGCTGGGCCTTCTTGACCAGTGCTGCGGTGTTGACTGACCAGGAGAGGTCAGCAGAGATGTGAACCCCTAGGAACTTGAAGGACTCCACTTGCTCCACGCATTCACCATTGATGTACAGTGGGGCAGGGGCAGTTTTCTTTCGATGGAAGTCCAGGATGAGTTCCTTAGTCTTTGTGATGTTTAGTGCCAAGTTGTTGGCTGCACTCCACTCGACCAGTTTTTGGACCTCATCTCTGTAGGCCGCTTCGTTTCCCCCTGTTATCAGCCCCACCACTGTTGTGTCATCAGCAAATTTAACGATGATATTCTCCGAGTGGGTGGGGGTGCAGTCAGATGTGTAGAGCGAGTAGAGAAGTGGGCTCAGCACACAGCCCTGGGGGGAGCCGGTGCTGAGAGTACGGAAGGAGGAGAAGTGAGGACCAAGCTTCACCTGCTGTGGTCGGTTGACCAGGAAGTCTTTGATCCAGGAGCAGGTGGGCAGTGGAATCCCCAGGTTGGATAACTTGGGGATAAGGATGTCCGGTATTATGGTATTAAAAGCTGAGCTATAGTCAATGAAGAGCTTCCTGACATAGCTCCCTTGTTTCTCCAGGTGAGTCAATGCTGAGTGAAGGGCAGTTGTTATTGCATCTTCTGTGGATCTGTTAGACCGGTATGCGAACTGATGCTGGTCCAGGGTAGGGGGGAGACAAGCTTTGATGTGTCTTAGAACCAGTTTCTCAAAGCACTTGGTGATGACTGGGGTGAGTGCTACTGGGCGGAAGTCATTGAGGCTGGTTGTGGGTGATTTTTTGATTTTAAGAAGGCTGGGATGAGGGCATGTTCTAGTGACAGGTTGAAAATGACAGTGAAGACCTGTGCTAGCTGGTCAGCACATGCCTTGAGCACCTTCCCTGGTACTCCATCCGGGCCTGAAGCCTTCCTGGGGTTCACAGCCCGGAGCACTCGTCTCACGTCCTCAGCCGCTAGAGTAAGTGGGGGGAACTGGAGGCTGGAATGGGTTGTAGTGGGGGTTGGGGTGTTGTGGTTGAGTGCTGTGCCTGAGACTCAAAATGGGCATAGAAGCTGTTCAGTTCCTCTGCTAGTGCCAGATCTGAGTTCCCTGGTGTTGCAGCACAGCCTCTGTAATTGGTGATCGACTGCATGCCCTGCCACACCTGTCAGGGGTTGTTAAGTTGGTCCTCTATCCTGCTCTTATGCTCCGCTTTGGCGGTCTTGATGCCTCTCCTCAGGTCAGCACGGGTGGTGTTGTATAGTGCTCTGTCTCCCGATCTGAAGGCTGCGTCCTGGTCCCGGAGGAGCGTGCGGACCTGGCTAGTCATCCATGGTTTTTGGTTTGGAAACACCAGAATGTTCTTTTCCACAGTAACCATTTCAATGCAGTACTTGATGTAGGACAGTACTGTGTCTGTGAATGTAGCCAAGTCTTCATGGTAAAAGGCTTCCCACTGTGTCTGGTCAAAGCAGTCCTGCAGACGGGTGAGGGCAGCATCAGGCCAGGTGTTAATGGTCAGCCGTTTAGGCTTTGTTTGTCGGTTGAGGGGGGTGTAAGCGGGGGTGAGAAACAGGGAGAGGTGATCTGACTGGCCCAGGTGGGGGAGGGGTATGGCTCTGTATGCTCTCTTGATGTTGGTATAAACATGGTCCAGAGTGTTTTCCCCTCTTGTAGGGCATTTCACGTGTTGGTGAAATTTTGGTAAAACAGTTTTAAGATTTGCCTTATTAAAGTCACCCGCAATGATGTGAACACCGTTTGGATAGGCATTCTGTTGTTTGTTTATGGCGTTTAGCAGCAGGGAGAGAGCTATGTTTACATTAGCATCCGGTGGTATGTAGACTGCCGTAATGACCACAGCAGCTAGCTCTCTAGGCAGGTAGAATGGTCTGCATCTTACTGACTTACTAAGTCAGGAGAACAGTGTCTGACCAGAACAGTACTATTATTGCACCAACCTTCATGTATGTATATGCAGAGGCCCCACCTCTGTTTTTCCCTGAGTCGCTGTTCCTGTCCCATCTGTGTAGCGTGCGGCCTGCTAGCTGCGCCGAAGCATCGGGAATTTGTGCATGTAGCCATGTCTCTGTGATTATAAGTGCGCAGCACTCTTGAATGTAACGATTCCCAGCTAGTTGTAGTTCCAAATCGTCCGTTTTGTGTACCAAGGATCTGGCATTTGAGAGATAAAGGCTTGGCAGTGGTGGTTTGAGTGGCTGTTTCCTTAGTTTATGCAGCAGTCCAGCCCTGCAGCCCCGTTTTTGCTTTCTCTCGCGACGCTGCCTGCATCGCTTGCCGGCCCCGATAACAATCCACGGAGATCCCGCTGGTCTCGCTATCTCGTCTAGGGTGTTGTGAGTTCGCTGAAAATCGCTGCGGATGGTAGTTTTCTGTTGAAAACCAATGTTTATTAAGTCCACCCGGTCGTACTGTTTGTAAAAGTCCGTAAGCGACGTACAAGATTCCAAAACAACACACAAAAGACACAAAAAGGTGCACAAATAGGGAGAGCTGTAAGCCGCTGCATCTGCGCACGCCGCCATCTTGGAAAGGACCCGGTACATTCGGTACATTCAGTCTGAAATTGATCTGGATTGATCAGGAGTTGCTATATTTCTTGTTTATTTGAAAACTATTTACAGAACAGCCTCAAAATTGAGTTTCAATGTTTTTGATCACAAAAGTAAGAGAACTATTTACAGAACAAGTTTTTTATGAACTCAGAACATGAATATTCTTAAGTGTATGAACGAATATTTACAGAGCAGCCTCAGAATTGAGATTCAGTGTAGTAGGAAATTATGAACTACTAAGTATGCATGAACAAGAGTTGTCATACTCAACACAACTTTCTTTTGTATTTATTTATTACATTTTTTTTCATATTATGATAAAACTGTGATAGTTACCAGCTTCTAACGAGACATATTAACAGATGTGCTTTTGAAGGCAATTTAATGAGTTGGCTCCTGGACTACTAAAAATATTTCTGGATCACATACAAACTGTCAAAAACAATGCTGCAAGGATTCCTACAAGGTCCTGCAAAAGGTTCCATGTGATGCAAATCTTGATTTCCCCACAGTGGCTCCATAAAGTTAAGTCTTTTGTTTCAGATTTTCAAACAAAAGGCTGCTAAGTGTAAAAATTATTTAAGAAGTAAGGCTGGATGGGATTTTTGTTGGTAAATGTCCACACACACAAACACAAAAGACCCAACTATAGAAATGACACACTGGGAGTGATGGTGCACTGCTAATGACTACAGAATCCATCCATCTTTTTTCTCCTAGTTAAGCTGAGGATGTAGAGATCCATGTGTGATACTAGGTCAGGAGCCGGGAGAACATGGAGTGACTTTTCTGGCTCAGTGTTCAGTGTTACATCTTCTATTCCCACATAACATCAGAACAGGCTACAGCGAGGGGAGACACAGCTTTCAGAGCAAGTGCAAAAGTGCCTTAAAGGGGTTATACTGTGAAAAATTACTTTAAAAATACATTTGACAGTAAAATGAGCTTCATATTACCCATCCTCAAAGTTCATCAATTCTTTGTATACGAGGTCTGTTAGAAAAGTATCGGACCTTGTTATTTTTTGCAAAAACCTGAAGGATTTGAATCAAGCGTGCTTGCATGAGCCAACCTTGACCCTTTGTGTGCACGCGTGAATTTTTTCATGCCTGTCGATTGCGTCGGTTGCTGGCAAGCAGCATTTGTGTGAGGTTGTGTGTAGTGCTCTAGACGGATTTTCATTGCAAGGAAAATAGCGGAACAACTGGAGCAGCGCTACTGCATCAAATTTTGCCAGAAACTGGGCGACAGCCAGGTGCAAACCATTCGGAAGATTCAGACAGCTTTCGGTGGCTTTTCAGTCGTGTGACTACCCGAGAAATTGTGGAAGAGGTGGGCATCATTTTTCGGAGTCCAGCATGTCCTGTGAGACTTCAACACGAAGGTGCTTTTGCTCCGCCGTCAGCAGCTTCGGCACAAATTTCGCCGCCACTCTTTTCATGGCCAAATCTTCTGTCACAGTGGAATGTACTGAAAAGTGTGGACTTAGAAAAAGTTTATGATAGGGTGTCAAGAGAAGAGTTGCGGTATTGTATGAGGAAGTCTGGAGTGGCAGAGAAATATGTTAGGGTAGCGCAAGACTTGTACAAGAATAGTGTGACAGCGGTGAGATGCGCAGTCGGAATTACAGACTCATTCAAGGTGGAGGTGGGAAAGGACTCAGAGCTGATCCTTGGTTTACACCAAGGATCAGCTCTGAGTCCTTTCTTGTTTGCAGTGGTGATGGACAGGTTGACGGATGAGATAGACAGGAGTCCCCATGGACTATGATGTTTGCAGATGACACTGTGATCTGTAGTGAGAGTAGAGAGCAAGTTGAGTCTAGTCTGGAGAAGTGGAGATATGCTTTGGAGAGAAGGGGAATGAAAGTCAGTAGAAGCAAGACTGAATACATGTGTGTGAATGGGAGGGAGCCCAGTGGAATAGTGCAGTTACAAGGAGTAGAAGTGGTGAAAGTAGATGAGTTTAAATATTTGGGGTCAACTGTTCAAAGTAATGGAGAGTGTAGTAAAGAGGTGAAGAAGAGAGTGCAGGCAGGGTGGAGTGGGTGGAGAAAGGTGGCAGGAGTGATTTGTGACTGAAGAATATCAGCAAGAATGAAGGGGAAAGTTTACAAAACAGTAGTGAGACCAGCTAGGTTGTATGGTTTAGAGACGGTGGCACTAATAAAAAGGCAGGAGGCAGAGCTGGAGGTGGCAGAGCTGAAGATGTTGAGATTCTCTTTGGGAGTGACAAGAATGGACAAGATTAGGAATGAACATATCAGAGGGACAGCTCAGGTGGGACGGTTTGGAGACAAAGTCAGAGAGGTGAGATTGAGATCGTTTGGACATGTGCAGAGGAGGGACCCAGGGTATATAGGGAGAAGGATGCTGAGGATGGAGCCACCAGGCAGGAGGAGAAGAGGGAGGCCAAAGAGGAGGTTCATGGATGTGCTGAGGGAGGACATGCAGGTGGTTGGTGTGACAGAGGAAGATACAGAGGACAGGGTGAGATGGAAACGATTGATCTGCTGTGGTGACCCCTAACGGGAACAGCCGAAAGACAAAGAAGAAGTAGCAGAACCTTAAAATCTGATCTCACTGGGACAGGAATCCAGTGAAGAGACGCCAAAATGGGTGTAATGTGGTCAAATTTTCTGCACCCTGTCAAAAGTCTGGCAGCAGCATTTTGAACCAGTTGGAGAGCCCTAATGCTGGACTGCGGTAAACCAGAAAATAGAACATTGCATCAGTCTAGGCTAGAAGACACAAAGGTCTTCAAACCTTTGTAAAATTGGAATGGTTGGTGCAAGGCTCTCATGTGAACATTTAACTTTTAGAGGTTTAAACAAAATCAACATGTCCAATAGTGGTAGTAGTGTAATGCTATCTACTATTATAAGCATTTGATTTGTCATGTACGCTGACTGTAAGCTATTTAACACACATACAGATGAACACACTGCCTGGCATACATGCATTTCAAGAGTTGAGGATGGAGAAAAGTTGAGCCTGAAAGTCAGTTAACATTAAGATATGTATCGCTATACAGCAAAAAAAGAGAGAAAAGCAGACACAGTCCAGACATGTAAAACAATCATGGCTGTCTCTCACACACTCTGGATACCATCTTACTGCACTTGGGTTCCTCTAAGTTGGGGTGTAGTTGTCATCTGTATTATTCTTAGGTCCCCTTCAAACATAACACGATTGAAGCTGACGAGCGCACAAAGGAGGAATTGCATGCCATTTGTGAAAAATCGGAGTCACCTCAAACGCCTGGTACGCCTGTCACCACAACCATTCATGCACACTAGCGGCCGAAAGACAGCGAATGTGCTACGTGTGCTCATTCGATCCCCCTCTCAGTAGGTCGGCCAAATTCCATTTGTCACACATGAACATCTAACACAGCTCGCTACATACTTAGAAAAGCCGGGCTCTTCGCACTCCTTGTACAATAGTAGAGAGCAGGCAACCACATTTGACCCATCTGTGAAAACTGTCTAAGTGCAACACGAGTGTGGTGTAACCTAGCAACACACATGGGTGTAACTGTGCCGAATCCCCCCCCCCCACAAATGATTTGTAGAGTGTGTCGCCCCCCCAACACAAATGGCTTGTAGAGTGGGTCACCCCCCCCACCAACACACACACACACACACACACACACACACACACACACACACACACACACACACACACACACACACACACACACACCATGAGTCCAACATTGTCAGCTCTGGCTGGGGTTCCCGGAGTCCTGGGAACTGTGCTCGCAAGTCATAGCTGGGGAACACCTGTGGTGGCTTGTAAGATAAAACTTCACATAACTGTACTGTGAAGTGCGGACGTTAGCATGCTGTCCTCATGTGGGAATATATTAAAACATATCGCTTCAGCTGCACCGCTATGGTGGTGAATACTGTGCCATGCAGGAAATCCCCCCCCCCACCCGGCACGTGTCAATGCGGGATTTCCCCACATTGTAATAATTACAACACATATCACATTTGCAACGGATCACTGCTGATGTGTTCACAACGTGAGAGCCTGGCTCTTCATGACACAGGAGCAACTCTTCATAACACAGGAACCAGCTGGCTCTTCATGAGACAGGAACTGGCCGGCTCTTCATGAGACGAGTGCATCAGGTAATTCATGTAAAACGTGAAAGAGAGAACTGTAATCCATGTCATTCCATTACTTCCGGGTGTGCATCTCGGTAGTTATTGTTTTTTCCATGTATTTTTTTACACCCTTTGAAAGCTTCATTTTAGAGCAACTTGGAGAACTCCAGCGTAAGGTAGGCCATATAATGACGGTGCTGCAGAAGTCCACCACTCGCTGCAGCCAAGATCCTGATGATGAGAAGCTCAACACTACCCTCCCCATTGCTATGCTACAGGAGCTGCAGCTTTTTTACTAGAGAGGGCTGGAGGACAGCAAATTTAAGGGTCCCTTCACACATAGTACGAATGTGGTCGAATTGTACATGAAGTGAGAATGAAACAGGAATTATATGCAGTACATGTAAAATTGTAGGTGCCTCCCACGGCTCCTGCACCTGTTGCTACAAATATTTGCACACACCAGTAGCTGAAAGACAGAGTGTACACTGTGAGAGCCCATTCAACCCTCTTGTGGCAGGTGTCGGCCAAATTCCAGCTGACACACATGAACATCTAACACCGCTCATCTGGCACTTAGAAAATGTGTGGCCATTTGAGCTGTTAACTTGACAACAGTCAACAGATGATCACTGTCAAGCTGGATGTGAAATCTGTCTAAGTGTCCCCATGAGTGTGGCTTTGCAAACAGGCACAGTGACACATTGGTGTGTGCGCTGAACTGACGGGTGTGTATGCCGACAGGAGCAGCTGTGGAGATCCCTGGTTCTGGATGTCCCAGCTGGAGAACACGTACTGAGTTTGGATGGGCATGAACTAACAACTGTCCACTGTGACGCATGTATGTCTGCTTGCTGTCCTCCCATGGAAATACATAAAAACATATATCGCTGTTGCAATGGCTGCAGCGAGTGCGCGCACACCATGCACATTGACTCCAGGTGAAATGGGTGGTCAGATCCATTCTTCACAAGTACAGACAGGAGAGTACAGACAGGAGAGCGAAACTGATGTTCCAAAGTCATTTTGATGCCTCTTTCCTCTTCCACCAACCAACTGTGGTGGAAGAGGAAAGAAACAGTTGAGTAGTGATTTGAAGTGTCAAGACCACTTGGATCAAAGGGATCGAGGCATAAATGACATTAGATTAGATTAGATTATATTAGACAAAATTTTAATGATCCCTTGAGAAGACTCCCTTGGGGAAATTGAGATTTCAGCAAGCACACAGTGTATCAAAAGTGAAAGTAAAAAAAAAAAAGAAAACAGTTTGAAAATATAAATATAACTACACAATATAAATACCAGACATACTGATCAATACTGGTTTACTGGGTACTACTGTTCCTCTCATTCAAGTCCTCTGTGTTCCTGTTGCTCCTCCTCCCCCTGAGTGAGGAGTTGTACAGTCTGATGGTCTGAGGGACAAAGGAGTTTTTCAGTCTGTTGGTCCTGCACTTGGGAAGGAGCAGTATGTGACTGAAGAGGCTCCTCTGGTTACTGATGACGGTGTGCAGAGGGTGACTGGCATTATTCATAATGTCCAGCAGTTTGTCCAGTGTTCTCTGCCACTGTAACCAGAGAGCCCAGCTTCATGCCAACCACAGAGCCACCCTGCCTGATCAGTTTGTCCAGCCTGGATGTGTCCTTCTTAGATGTGCTGCCCCTCAGCACACCACGGTGTAAAAGAGGATGCTGGCTACTATGGAGTGGTAGAACATCCACAGGAGTTTCCTGAAGATGTTAAACGGCTGCAACCTTCTTAGAAAGTACAGCCTGCTCTGTCCCTTCCTGTACAGGAATAATTGGGAGACCGCACGGATTGTTTGGTTTAACCAAAATAATAATTTATTAAATTCAATATTTACATAAATCAATGTGTGTTAAAGGAAATCAAAAATTTACGGGGCCTCTGGCAGGACCTTTGCAGTGAGGTAATTTTTACAGCATGGTGATTATTATACTTTGCTCTATTTGCAGTGTGTCGAGAGCCTTTGCAATAGACAATTTCATGATGATTACTTTATAGATTTACAGAGTTTACTAACAGTCTGTTTCATTCCATGATAGTCATGTATGAGGGCATTTGAGGAGTGTGTGGGGTGCTACCCTTCAATATTTGTTCAAACCCATTTTTGCATCCCTGGCTGGAGTCACATTCAGCAGGGGTTCATATATACATACGCTGGGTCATCTCTGCATGTCCTTGTTCAAATGTTGGTACCCTTTTTTGTGCTAAATACTGTGCCCTGTGGGTCTGTATACTGGGGAACAGATTGAAATAACTTTATGACAATATCATAATGACGTGGAAAAGAAATGTGATGTGGATTTATTAATTGAAATCATACGCCTTAATTTTAGATTGTGACGCTGTCGTTGTCAGGGGGTAGCTGGATCAAAAAACAGTTTGGACGGTGTGTGGCAAGTCGTTTATGCCACAGTGTGCCGCTTAACTAAACTGGTGTGGGAGAGGTGACAAAGAGGGTTTAAAGGAACGCCTCATCCACTGTATCCTGCTGTCTAAGTCCCACGAGGTCTCAACAAGAACATAATATTCAGCACTAAACTCAAACACTCACTAATTCACAAATTAACCAGATGAATGTTTGTGCCTTAATTAGAGGCGATCCATCCAAATATTCTATTTTGATGGAGTGTCTTTGTCTTTATGTCTTCTCTTTAGTCTTTGTGCTGAAAAACATTGTCTTGCAGAATGCCACTGAGGCAGATGTTGAGGCAGCAGTCCAGAAGCAGCTCCGCCTGAGCCAGGACAGGGCAGGAGAGCGGAGGTGCAGAGTTAAGTGTTAAAGGTAAGACTACTGACAGAGGAGGTGCTTTTTCTGTTTGCTAATGAAGTGCATTTTGAAACCTTACTATGTAAATACACTGTAAAACTCAATGACTTAGTTGAACTCAAACCATTTGAGGAAACTGATTGCCTTAAACCATTTGTTTGCCAACTTAAATAAAAATAATTTTCAAAAATTTGATTGTTAAAGTTTTAGTAACTTAACAATTTGTAGTTAATTAAACTTATGTAAATCTAGTTCATGTTTTCAATAAAAAAGTGTCAAACAAAATTCTGCCTAAAAAAATTGCATTACATTTTGGATTAGATTGTTTGATGCATTCTTTGGTTTACTTGTTGTCTCTGCGTTGTGTTGTTATGACTCTGCCCATTCGCTCCCCTCAGGACGTGAACTCATGCTCTCCGGCATGGAAGCTGGACTCTCTAACCAGAAGGCTCAAACCCAGGGCTGTTATATAAACTCAATTAAAATGAGTGAATGGAATGTACTGGAAATACATCACCAACACTTAAATGGCCCAAAACTTTAAATGCACTTAAAGGAACTGAGTTGTTATGACAACAATTCATTTTTGAATTAGTTTAATTAATGGAAATGAGTAACTAAAACTTTTTTCAAAGTTTGAGTTACATTAACTTAATTATTGTATTAAAATGGAGTGTTCAGTTTAACAGTGTATCAACATCTCAGAAATGTGTTGTTTTAATTCAGTTATTCAGCCTTTATATGAGCACATAGATCAGGGCTTGGAAGAGCTGCTGTTGGACGACTGCCTCTTCAGGCAACAGAACACTTTCTAGTAAATGTTTACACCTAAGTCAGTAGTTCATATGTTCTCACATGGCAGGGGACATGTAAGAGCATCAGGACGTGGGCTGGGGTTAGTGCACAATAACCTCAAGTAAGGGGGCTAGCAGGGGTGCCGAAAAGGGGAGAATAAGGAGAAGGATTCTAGAGACCCATGATTGACAGGGGCCCAGAGAGGTCCTTAATACAATAATAATACTGACAAAATAATATGGGGGTGGCCCAGTAAGATTTCTTTGCATGGGTCCCAAAATCCCTGGTGCCACCCCTGGGTGCTAGTAATGGCCTTTGAAAGTCTACAGAATCATGCAAATACTGAAGTCCTCGCAGTCCGATCAAAACGGTCAAAAAGAAGAATGTTCCAGTCATGAAGTGACTTTGGACATGTTTCGTGTGTGCTCACTGCCTTTCCTCTGTCTTGCAGGATCCCCCCGATCCGGGCGGACTTGGACAAGATAATTTCAACCCATTATTGTTCATGGTGGAAATTTTTAATTTGCTTCACAGTGAAGCAAACTAAACTGGCAGCATCATGATTCCCAAAACATGCACCTCAGCTACTTCTTGATTAACGACCACAACATGATTACATATACCACTGTGATATTATGGAACATGTGCATTTTTAATTTTGGCACCCTCGCATCAGACACAACCTCACATCCTGCCGGTGATCTCTGGTGACTAGAGGTGGGCGGATAGATCCTGATATTGATAATATCGATACCAACGCTGGTATTGATATTGAACGATCCTCGTGTAAAAAGATCGATACTCAAGCTTTTTTTCTCTCCCGCACGCACTGACTGCTGTGCACACAGATTCATCAAAGGCTCTGTCTATAAGAGCAGTGCTGCGCTGGGTCTTTTGTTGCTGCGCCGTCACATGGCTCAGCGGCGCCAGCCAACAGCCATGCAGGTAGTCTCAGCCTGGCCCGACCACTCAGCACTCCTCGAGTCAGCCCTCTACCTCAGGAGATTTTGTTTTAAGTTGTGTTGAGTGATATTTTTTTTAAACAAAAGTGTTGATTGTGATAATAAATATTATGTTGTCATGTACAATGTTTGGTGAAATTCTATTCTAGGTCTTTTGGATCCTTTGGATCTATGAAGCTTAAATATGAAAAAGCATCGGTATCAGTATCGATATCGAAATCAGCAATACTGGGCATGTATTTACTTGGTATCGGATCAATACCAAAATTCCAGGTATCGCCCACCTCTACTGGTGACCCTATAAGGGGTCTTGATCCACAAGTTTAGTAATGTCTAAAATCACTGGTAAACACCATTTCCAAATGAGTCGGATATTACCAGTGGTTCTTGCATGTGGTTCCGTGTTTTAATGACAAAAAAGTGAACTTGTCCTTTAAAGCCTGCAGACAATTAGCTCACTCTGTGTATGGGCTTTACAGGAAATTCGATCTTCTCTCCAGACAACGGCTACTTAAGTTTGCAGGCAGACTGCATTAGTAAGAAACTAAATGCATCATTAATAAACGTGCTTCAAACATGAAATGTCTGCATAAATGGCTTTAGAGCAAACAGTCTGTCTTCTGCTCTTGGTCTTCCTCCTCCTCATCAATGTCCAACCTGTCGTTCCCTCATCCACGGTCTCTACAAAACCCCGCACGTGTCCCCTCACGGCCGTCCCAATACTTGTGATCCCCGCCTGTACCCCATGTGGACTGTTTTCTGCTGCAGTAACACAGAAGCGGCTATAAATCACGTTCCGCGATCGCCGCGCCGCGCTCCTCTATGCGCTCCGCCCGCCCGCCGTGCGCCTCGGATTGGCCGCCAGGACTCCTCGGCCGTCCTCTCCGAGCGCGGCTTCGCTGCAGTCGTAAATCCCGCCTCCTTCCTTGAGCCCCATGATTGGGAGAAAACGGCTCTCCTTGAACTGTCAATCACGCGCTTTCTTGCGCGCCTGGCGTTCGGTGGCGCTGCCTGCGATGCGCTGTGTGCTGAGCGAAACGCGCCGCATACCAACAGATCGGAGCCGGAGCGGGCCACTACTTCAGGACAGCTTCAGCCCGGTTCTTCTTATGCATTCTCTAAGACATTCCCCTTCAGGTGAAAGAAGTGTTTGGGGTTGGCTTGTTTTTTGTGGTGATCGGATTTTTTGGCACATTGCGCACGGGAGCAAATAAAGCGCGCTCTCTGCGACGGGGGGTCATCATAAGGAAAAGTGGATGACGCCGATGCTTTGGTTTAGTCCCACGTAGAGGCGCTGGATTGCTAACGAAAGATTTTTGTGGGCTTTTCTTTTTCCATTTTTTTCTTTTTTTTGAGATCTTTGTAAACACAGAATCCCCGCAGTGACACCGCACAGGAGGAATAACAAGAGACCCGGCTGCAGAAAATCAATCACAACTCCATCATGGGCTGCTGTCTCCTGCACAACGCGTTTGCTGTTTTGATCCTGATTCTGCTGTCCAAAGGTAAGTTCTTGGAGGTTACTTTTAGTGTGGATGCGGTGATGCTGATGATGCTGCTCCTCACGCGTCTCCTGAAAAGAAAGAATGAGAGAAAATAAAAGGCTCGTGGAGATGCATACTAATGATTGACGGTCCTGGTGGAGGAGGTGATGGGGGGGTACCTGCTTGTGAATCACGCGTGTCTCCTGTGGCCACTGCTGTGCTCCAGCTTTTCCATTTGCACGCACGTCGCCCGTGCGTGCGCCCATCGGCTCCCATTTCCGACCGAGGGAACTTGGTGGATCAGCGTGAGCGGCGAGTGGCGCATGTTAAAGTGTTTACTGAGAGAGAGAGAGAGAGAGAGAGAGAGAGAGAGAGAGAGAGAGAGAGAGAGAGAGAGAGAGAGAGAGAGAGAGAGAGAGACAAAACACTGTTGAGCCTCTGCACCATCACTTATGGCCCCCCCATGGTGCGTCGTGTGCGTGAGATTCCGGACCATTCCTGCCACATAAAAGGAAGGATTGCTCTCTCTCTCTCTCTCTCTCTCTCTCTCTCTCTCTCTCTCTCTCTCTCTCTCTCTCTCTCTCTCTCTCACACACACACATACACCCCCCCCCCCCCCCCAGATCAAGGTCGACACACAGAGTGGTAAATGGTTAATGGGTGGATGGATCACTGCTGTGTGTGTGTGTGTGTGTGTGTGTGTGTGTGTGTGTGTGTGTGTGTGCGTTTGTGTGTGTGAGACAGAGTGGGACTTTTATTCTCTTTTTCTATCCACAAAACAACAAAGCAACAAACATTCACTTCACCCATCTTGGAAACCTTTTTGTTTTGTTTTGTGTCTTGCTCCCCGGTTGCTTGGGGTACCTCAGCACAGCTTGCACTGTAAGCCTGGAGAAGTTGAGTTTACTTTAAATAATTAAGGAAAGTGGTTGCCCTAATAAAATAAGTAATGTTTAATGAAATCTTGAGTACATCCATCCATCTATCTTCTACCGCTTAGTCCAATCAAGGGTCGCGGGGGGCTGGAGCCTATCCCAGCAGTCATAGGGCGTGAGGCGGGGTACACCCAGGACAGAACGCCAGTCTGTCACAGGGCCACAAACAGACAAACAAATACAGACACACCCACACCTAAGGACAATTTCTAAAGATTCCAATCCAACTAACCCGCATGTCATTGGATGTGGGAAGAAACCAGAGCACCCGGAGGAAACCCATGCAAACACGGGGAGAACATTCAAACTCCACACAGAAAGGCCCCGGGAATTGAACCCACGACCTTCTCGCTGTGAGGCAACAGTGCTAACCACTAAACCACCGTGCTGCCCTACATTTAACTTAAAATCTTTTGCAATGTCAATTGCTTTGCATAGTTATTACACTTGCCCTGCAAAAGACTGGCATCCTGTCCAGGGTGTACCCCGCCTCACGTCCTATGACCCCCCCCGACCCTTAATTGGAAGCGGTTGAAGATGAGTGAGTGAGTGAGTTATTCCACTTAAGTATTTAAGTTCAGTGCACTAAATTTCAAGTTCATTTATCTTAAAACCTTTTGCAGTATTAACTGAGTTGCCTGTTAAACTTAGTTTTTAAGTTCAATGCAATAAATTTCATGTTGATTTAACTTAAAATCTTTTTCCCTATCACTTGCTTTGCACAGCTATTACAGTCAAAGTATTTAAGTTGTTGTGTGGGCCGCTGAAGAGGAGGTACTGCTGGCCCACCACCACCAGAGGGCGCCCTGCCTGGAGTGCGGGCTCCAGGCACCAGAGGGCGCTACCGCATCATGGGAGTAATCTGGGTGACAGCTGTCACCCATCTCCAAACACAGCTGTTTCTACTCAGCACCGAGGTATATCAGGAGGACGGCGTCTCCACCTCAGTGCCGAGATATCGCCTTAAGACTGAGGTAACATTCTCTGCCTTCATATTCTGAATAACCAGCTAAGATTTGTAAACCGTTTCAGGACTGCTGACTACTAACAGCTAAATTGCTTGAATAAGTACTCACCTTCCTGCTGTATATTGTCAAGAGGTGGAGGCGGCTTCTCCCCTCTCCGTGGCTGGGTGCTGTCGCATCCACATCTGTGTGTTGTTGCTCTCTCCTGCCAGCAGTACCGGATCCGACGAGCGGAGGCAGTGGCCACCTGGGAATTCGGGACTTGGCGGTTCCAGTATTTCCGGGGGTCGGTGGCAGAGGAGATCTGGGTGGTTCCGGTTCGACTGAGACGGACGTCTCCTACCTTCGAGCCTGCCCACACGACACCAGTGGAATTCGGTGTAAACCCAAAGTGTCAATTGTTGTATTGGTTGTGCATTTTCACAACAGTAAAAATTGTTATTTACTTTCTCCATTGTCCGTTCATTGCGCCCCCTGTTGTGGGTCCGTGTTCCTACACTTTCACAACAGGATATCTCGGCCAGCGTCATGGACCCCGAGGGGCGTCAACCGGCTGTTGAACGGCCAATGGAAGACCAAGGCGCGGCGGAGGCTCCGGGAGGGGTACTCGGTGAGTTGCAGCGGATCCTCACCGCCTTCACCTCTCGGATCGATTTAATGACCGAGCAGTACGTTCTCCTAAACCGCAGGGTGGAGGCTCTCGCCGCACAAGTGGAGGCGCGCCCTTCGGGCGCCGCTGCGGCTCTCCCTCCCGAGGACCCTGCGCGCGAAAGTGACGTTCCACTGGTCGTTCAACGGTCCCTTCCTCCGTCCCCAGAAGCATACATAAGCCCTCCAGAGCCGTACGGAGGCTGTGTGGAGACGTGCGCGGACTTTCTGATGCAGTGTTCGCTCGTCTTCGCACAGCGTCCCGTGATGTACGCGACTGATGCTAGCAAAGTAGCTTATGTAATAAATCTGCTTCGCGGGGAGGCACGCGCTTGGGCTACAGCGCTCTGGGAGCAGCACTCGCGGCTCCTTCATACCTACGATGGGTTTGTACGGGAGCTCAGAACAGTGTTCGACCATCCCAACAGAGGAGAGTCCGCTTCAACCGCACTACTGTCAATAAGACAGGGGCGTCGGAGCGCAGCTGCCTATGCAGTCGCCTTCCGCATCGCGGCGGCGAGATCCGGCTGGAATAGCACTGCCCTCCGCGCTGCCTTTGTAAACGGACTGTCACTGGTCCTAAAAGAGCACCTGGTGGCTAAGGACGAACCGCGGGATTTAGATGGGCTCATCGATCTAGTCATACGACTCGACAACCGGTTAGAAGAACGCCGCCGGGAACGAGGCGAAGGGCGTGGCCAGGCACGCGTCGTCCCTCTCCCTTCCGGGTCCGGTCGGGCTCCGCCCTCCCCACGCTCCTCTGTTCCTGCGCTCCGTGGGGTCACAGCTCCCCCTACTGACGAAGCTAGGGACACGAGTAGGGCAACATTTAGGGCACCAGATGCACAGAGGAGATGGACCCACGGAGCGTGTCTTGTTTGTGGTTCAATAGAGCACCATGTGAGAGACTGCCCCGAGCGGTCAAACGCCAAACGCCCGCCCCTAGAGACTGGGCCAGGGGTGGGTCAAAACATTCACGTGGGACACACCCACATTGCTACACGACTCCCAGTCACGATCCTGTTTGAGGATTCAACCCTGAAGGCCCCAGCACTGGTGGACACGGGCTCTGAGGGGAATCTGCTTGACAGTAGATGGGCCAGGGAGATAGGGCTCCCTCTGGTGGCTCTTACCTCGCCTGTGCAGGTTCGGGCGCTAGATGGCTCCCTACTCCCACCAATCACGCATAAGACACCCCCAGTAACTCTGGTGGTGTCAGGTAACCACCGGGAGGTGATCGAGTTCTTTGTGACTCAGGCCACCTCCCGTGTGGTTTTGGGTTTTCCCTGGATGCTAAAGCACAATCCCCGGATCGATTGGCCGTCCGGGGTAGTGGTTCAGTGGAGCGAAACCTGCCATCGGGAGTGTCTAGGTTCCTCGGTTCCTCCCGGCTCCCAAGCTAAGGAGGAGGTCCGAGTCCCGCCCAATCTGAAGGCGGTGCCGGCGGAGTACCATGACCTCGCTGACGTGTTCAGCAAGGATCTGGCTCTCACGCTTCCTCCCCACCGCCCGTATGATTGTGCCATTGATTTGGTTCCAGGCAGTGAGTTCCCGTCCAGTAGGCTGTACAACCTCTCACGGCCGGAGCGTGAATCAATGGAGACCTACATCCGGGACTCATTAGCTGCCGGGTTGATCCGGAATTCCACCTCACCGATGGGTGCAGGTTTCTTTTTTGTGGGTAAAAAAGATGGCGGGCTTCGTCCATGCATTGATTACAGGGGGTTGAACGAAATCACGGTTCGCAACCGATACCCGTTGCCCTTGTTGGATTCAGTGTTCACCCCCTTGCATGGAGCCAAAATCTTCACCAAGCTGGATCTTAGGAATGCGTATCATTTGGTTCGGATCCGGAAGGGAGACGAATGGAAGACGGCATTTAACACCCCGTTGGGCCATTTTGAGTACCTGGTCATGCCGTTCGGTCTCACTAACGCTCCCGCGACCTTCCAAGCATTGGTAAACGATGTCCTGCGGGACTTCCTGCACCGGTTCGTCTTCGTGTATCTGGACGATATACTCATCTTTTCCCCGGATCCTGAGACTCATGTCCGGCATGTCCGTCAGGTTCTGCAGCGGTTGTTGGAGAACCGTCTGTTTGTGAAGGGCGAGAAGTGTGAGTTCCACCGTACTTCTTTGTCCTTCCTGGGGTTTATCATCTCCTCCAACTCCGTCGCCCCGGACCCGGCCAAGGTTGCGGCGGTGAGAGATTGGCCCCAACCAACAAGCCGTAGGAAGCTGCAACAGTTCCTCGGTTTTGCTAATTTCTATAGGAGGTTCATTAAGGGCTACAGTCAGGTAGTTAGCCCCCTGACAGCCCTGACCTCTCCAAAAGTTCCCTTCACCTGGTCGGACCGGTGCGAGGCCGCGTTCAAGGAGTTGAAACGGCGCTTCTCGTCTGCACCAGTTCTGGTGCAGCCCGATCCTAGCCGCCAGTTAGTGGTTGAAGTGGATGCCTCGGACTCAGGGATAGGAGCGGTGCTCTCCCAGAGCGGGAAGACCGATAAGGTCCTTCACCCGTGTGCCTATTTTTCTCGCAGGTTGACCCCCGCTGAACGGAATTATGACGTCGGCAATCGGGAACTCCTTGCTGTGAAAGAGGCCCTCGAAGAGTGGAGACATCTGTTGGAGGGAACAGCCGTGCCATTCACGGTTTTCACTGACCATCGGAACCTGGAGTACATCAGAACCGCCAAGCGTCTGAACCCCAGGCAAGCCCGCTGGTCACTGTTCTTTGGCCGTTTTGACTTCCGGATTACCTACCGCCCCGGGACCAAGAATCAGAGATCGGATGCATTGTCCCGGGTGCACGAAGATGAGGTCAAAACGGAACCGTCGGATCCCCCGGATCCCATCATCCCGGAGTCCGCTATCGTGGCCGCCCTCACCTGGGACGTGGAGAAGACCGTCAGGGAGGCCCTGACCCGTGTCCCGGACCCCGGAAACGGACCAAAGAACAGACTGTACGTCCCACCAGAAGCTAGGGCCGCAGTCCTGGACTTCTGTCACGGTTCTAAGCTCTCCTGTCACCCAGGGGTGCGAAGGACCGTGGCAGTCGTCCGGCAACGCTTCTGGTGGGCATCCCTGGAGACCGACGTCCGGGACTACGTCCAGGCCTGTACCACCTGCGCCAGGGGCAAGGCCGATCATAGAAAGACCTCAGGGCAACTACAGCCATTGCCTGTGCCTCATCGCCCCTGGTCCCACATCGGCCTGGATTTCGTCACGGGTCTCCCGCCGTCCCAGGGACACACTGTTATCTTCACGATAGTGGACCGTTTCTCCAAGGCGGCCCACTTCGTGGCCCTCCCGAAGCTCCCTACGGCCCAGGAGACAGCGGACCTCCTGGTCCACCACGTCGTCCGTCTGCATGGCATACCATCAGACATCGTCTCCGATCGCGGTCCCCAGTTCACCTCGCATGTCTGGAGGAGCTTCTGCCGGGAACTGGGGGCCACGGTCAGCCTCTCGTCTGGGTACCATCCCCAGACCAACGGGCAGGCAGAGCGGGCGAATCAAGAACTGGAGCAGACACTTCGCTGTGTGACAGCCGCGCACCCGACGGCCTGGAGTACCCACCTGGCCTGGATCGAGTACGCCCACAACAGTCAAGTGTCATCAGCCACCGGCCTCTCCCCGTTTGAGGTGTGCTTGGGGTATCAGCCCCCCTTGTTTCCGGTGGTTGAGGGAGAGGTCGGTGTGCCCTCGGTCCAGGCCCACCTACGGAAGTGCCGTCGGGTGTGGCGGGCCGCCCGCTCTGCCTTGTTGCAGGCCCGGACGAGGGCGAAGAAACATGCAGACCGGCGACGAGCCCCGGCCCCCAAGTATCGTCCTGGGCAGGAGGTCTGGTTATCCACCAAGGACATTCCCCTACAGGTTGACTCACCTAAACTGCAAGAACGATACATCGGACCGTATAAAATCCTCAAGGTCATCAACCCCGCCGCAGTGAGGCTCCAGCTTCCGGCCTCACTGCGGATCCATCCAGTTTTCCATGTTTCCCGGATCAAGCCTCTCCACACCTCACCCCTCTGCACCCCGGGTCCGGCACCGCCTCCTGCCCGGATCATCGACGGAGCACCGGCTTGGACTGTCCGCCGGCTCCTTGACGTCCGTCGGATGGGCCGGGGTTTTCAGTATCTGGTGGACTGGGAGGGGTACGGCCCCGAGGAGCGCTCCTGGGTGAAGAAGGGCTTCATCCTGGACCCGGCCCTCCTGGCCGACTTCTACCGACGCCATCCGGACAAGCCCGGTCGTGCGCCAGGAGGCGCCCGTTGAGGGGGGGGTCCTGTTGTGTGGGCCGCTGAAGAGGAGGTACTGCTGGCCCACCACCACCAGAGGGCGCCCTGCCTGGAGTGCGGGCTCCAGGCACCAGAGGGCGCTACCGCATCATGGGAGTAATCTGGGTGACAGCTGTCACCCATCTCCAAACACAGCTGTTTCTACTCAGCACCGAGGTATATCAGGAGGACGGCGTCTCCACCTCAGTGCCGAGATATCGCCTTAAGACTGAGGTAACATTCTCTGCCTTCATATTCTGAATAACCAGCTAAGATTTGTAAACCGTTTCAGGACTGCTGACTACTAACAGCTAAATTGCTTGAATAAGTACTCACCTTCCTGCTGTATATTGTCAAGAGGTGGAGGCGGCTTCTCCCCTCTCCGTGGCTGGGTGCTGTCGCATCCACATCTGTGTGTTGTTGCTCTCTCCTGCCAGCAGTACCGGATCCGACGAGCGGAGGCAGTGGCCACCTGGGAATTCGGGACTTGGCGGTTCCAGTATTTCCGGGGGTCGGTGGCAGAGGAGATCTGGGTGGTTCCGGTTCGACTGAGACGGACGTCTCCTACCTTCGAGCCTGCCCACACGACACCAGTGGAATTCGGTGTAAACCCAAAGTGTCAATTGTTGTATTGGTTGTGCATTTTCACAACAGTAAAAATTGTTATTTACTTTCTCCATTGTCCGTTCATTGCGCCCCCTGTTGTGGGTCCGTGTTCCTACACTTTCACAACATAAGTTCCATGCACTTAAAACTACTTTCTGTTTTAGGTGGACTTGCATGCCATCACAACAGAAGTTTGCAAAACAAACAAGCAAACAAAAATATCTGAACCATCAGCTTCAAATGATAGCAGATCAAGAGCAATCAGAGATTTCTGACATCAGCCAAGGGTTAACAAGGACTCAAAAAAAAGGTCAGCTGAGAGGTGCCTTGCTGTGTCGTGCACGCTCAGACGTGGCTGGCTGGTCCCCATGTGATCTTATCTGTACATAATTATCAGTATGTCATGCAAGTGTGCTCCCCCCGCCGCACGCCATATGTGTTGGGGAATGGGGGGGGGCGACACACTCACATGCCACATGTGTTGGGAGAGCAGGGGAGTGCAACACACATGCATGCAACATGTGTTGAGGAGGGCCCGACACACTTGCACGCCACATGTGTTGGGAGGCACTGTTGCTTGACATATATGTTGCTTGGTAACGGCACACTCATGTGGCACTTAGACAGTTTTCACAGACAGCTTGAATGTGGTCACCTGCACTCCACTGTCATGCTGGGAGCACAAATAGCCCCGCCTTTTCTAAGTGCCCAGTGAGAGGTGTTGGATGTTCATGTGTGGCACCTGGAATTTGGCTGACACCTGCCGAGATGGGGTCAAATGGGCACTCGCAGGGCACATGCTGTCTTTCAGCCGCTGGTGTGTGTGAATGGTTGTGGCAACAGCTGTACAATGCATTTGAGGTGGCTCTGATTTTTTACGAGTGGCATGCGATTCCTCCTTCATGCTCCAGTCTGCTTCAGTCATGTTATGTATGAAGGGGCCCTTAATGGAGTCTTCCATGCACTAATATCTATGTGTGGTGAAAATTTCATCAATATCTGTGCAGTAGGTTTGATGTAATCCTGCTAACAGACAGACAAATAAATAAACGGCAATAATGTTATTACATCCTTAGTGGACGGAATAATTCACATTCACATTTTGTGTTCCAAACTGGTCTCAACCTAGTGTGACTAAGGACCCACTCTGGTTCAATTCTGAGGTCCGCTGGGTGCACACAGTGCTGCCTGGCAGCTCATCTCAGAATCATATCTCTGTTAAAAAATATGTTGGCAGTGTTCAGAAAAGTTTCTATTTATTTGTACAGCACAAAGTAATGTCTAGACTTTACCCACCCCATGAGCACACACACTGACTTCACTTTTTGAGTGTGTCCCTCAAAATAACATCCCCAAAATCAAAGATGGGTTGGTCATGAGCATATGATAAAGGATATAATTCTCAGGTTCAACATTGATAATTAAAAAGAAAAAAGACTCAAATATTTGGGCAAACAAAGGACCTTTTTTAATAATTATGTTACCTATGCCATTTATCTTGTATAGGTAACATAATTATTATGCAATTCAAACAATATACTTTATGTATTTTAAATAAATACTGTCATTATTATTGATTTAGAGTAATTATATTTTATTAATACTAAATACATAAAGCTGAGGATTATGCAATTCACATAAATAGGATTTATTACAGTAATGAATATGCATCATGTAAGGTTTATTTGGTAGGTTTGTATTAAAATTATCTAAAAAAAGTAAATGGGAATTTGTCATGCAATGAAATTACATAAATCTTAAAAGTTAGGGTTAAATATTTCTGTGAGTGTAGATGACCCATGGTCACAGACATACAGTCATGAAATGACATGAATGAGAAGCAGTGTGCTCTGATCATGTCCACAACTACTGGTCCTGTGCATCCAGTCGGCCACACGTGTGTGTTCTGCCCGACATGCATGTCTTGTGGACGGCACGTTGCAGCACAGACACCACGTCATGTGGAACAGAGCTCACATGGGTGATGTGACGGTCAGATCACCCGCTGTGTGTTCTGATCTGACAATCCGTTTCAACCTGCCAGTCTGTCAGTGTCCGCTCCATGCTCGTGCTTGCTTGCTGCAGCTTGTCGCCATGGCGATATATATTTTTACTTATGTCCACATAAGTACAGCAATCAGACACATGTGCCTGACAGTGGACAGTTGTTAGTTCATGTCTGTCCAAACACAGTAGGTGTTGTCCAGCTGGAATGTCCAGAATGACAGATCCCCTCAGGGGCTCCTGTCAGAAGCCACGCCTCCTGTGAGTGGAGCGCACACACCCACGTGTCAGTGTGTGTGTTTGCAAAGTCAAAGTTGTGGGGAACTTAGACAAATTTCACTGCCAGTATGACAGTTTGAACATCTTCCACGAGAGGGTGCGATGGGTTTGCACAACACACACTCTATCTTTCAGCCGCTGCGCAAATAGTTGTAGAAACAGGTGTACAAGGAGTTGGAGGCAGGGACGAAATTACATGGTTTGCATACGATTCCTGCTTCATGCACACTTAATGTGTACTTCGACCACACTTCGCAGTATGTGTGAAGGGCCCTAAAAGCCTTTTCTGTCTTCAGCTTTGCTTTCTTTCCCTTTTTTCCACAGTTGTTTGCCTCACAGAGGGACACATCCTTTGATGCATATTTTGCACACAAAAACCAACCAAACAAAAAGGTGTTTATTTATTATGTTTGTGCTCCTTACACAGCCAATGACCAGGGGCGTGTGTGAAAATCTGGATTTGGTTCCTGGGAGCTGCTCATTGGCTGCCCACTGCTCCCAGTGTGATCGAATTGTTTGTTGTCTGAGATTAGGATGCAGAGAGAAAATTTCCCCAAGGGGATAACTAAAGTATAAGTTATCATTATAAATCAAATCAAATCAAAATCAATTTAATTTATATAGCGCCAAATCACAACAAACAGTTGCCCCAAGGCGCTTTATATTGTAAGGCAAAAGCCATACAATAATTACAGAAAAACCCCAACGGTCAAAACGACCCCCTATGAGCAAGCACTTGGCGACAGTGGGAAGGAAAAACTCCCTTTTAACAGGAAGAAACCTCCAGCAGAACCAGGCTCAGGGAGGGGCAGTCTTCTGCTGGGACTGGTTGGGGCTGAGGGAGAGAACCAGGAAAAAGACATGCTGTGGAGGGGAGCAGAGATCAATAACTAATGATTAAATGCAGAGTGGTGCATACAGAGCAAAAAGAGGTGAATAAAAAGAAACAGTGCATCATGGGAACCCCCCCAGCAGTCTAAGTCTATAGCAGCATAACTAAGGGATGGTTCAGGGTCACCTGATCCAACCCTAACTATAAGCTTTAGCAAAAAGGAAAGTTTTAAGCCTAATCTTAAAAGTAGAGAGGGTGTCTGTCTCCCTGATCTGAATTGGGAGCTGGTTCCACAGGAGAGGAGCCTGAAAGCTGAAGGCTCTGCCTCCCATTCTACTCTTACAAACAGGGTCACCTGATCCAACCCTAACTATAAGCTTTAGCAAAAAGGAAAGTTTTAAGCCTAATCTTAAAAGTAGAGAGGGTGTCTGTCTCCCTGATCTGAATTGGGAGCTGGTTCCACAGGAGAGGAGCCTGAAAGCTGAAGGCTCTGCCTCCCATTCTACTCTTACAAACCCTAGGAACTACAAGTAAGCCTGCAGTCTGAGAGCGAAGCGCTCTATTGGGGTGATATGGTACTACGAGGTCCCTAAGATAAGATGGGACCTGATTATTCAAAACCTTATAAGTAAGAAGAAGAATTTTAAATTCTATTCTAGAATTAACAGGAAGCCAATGAAGAGAGGCCAATATGGGTGAGATATGCTCTCTCCTTCTAGTCCCCGTTAGTACTCTAGCTGCAGCATTTTGAATTAACTGAAGGCTTTTTAGGGAACTTTTAAGACAACCTGATAATAATGAATTACAATAGTCCAGCCTAGAGGAAATAAATGCATGAATTAGTTTTTCAGCATCACTCTGAGACAAGACCTTTCTAATTTTAAAGATATTGCGTAAATGCAAAAAAGCAGTCCTACATATTTGTTTAATATGCGCTTTGAATGACATATCCTGATCAAAAATGACTCCAAGATTTCTCACAGTATTACTAGAGGTCAGGGTAATGCCATCCAGAGTAACAATCTGATTAGACACCATGTTTCTAAGATTTGTGGGGCCAAGTACAATAACTTCAGTTTTATCTGAGTTTAAAAGCAGGAAATTAGAGGTCATCCATGTCTTTATGTCTGTAAGACAATCCTGCAGTTTAGCTAATTGGTGTGTGTCCTCTGGCTTCATGGATAGATAAAGCTGGGTATCATCTGCGTAACAATGAAAATTTAAGCAATACCGTCTAATAATACTGCCTAAGGGAAGCATGTATAAAGTGAATAAAATTGGTCCTAGCACAGAACCTTGTGGAATTCCATAATTAACTTTAGTCTGTGAAAAAGATTCTCCATTTACATGAACAAATTGTAATCTATTAGACAAATATGATTCAAACCACCGCAGCGCAGTGCCTTTAATACCTATGGCATGCTCTAATCTCTGTAATAAAATTTTATGATCAACAGTATCAAAAGCAGCACTGAGGTCTAACAGAACAAGCACAGAGATGAGTCCACTGTCAGAGGCCATAAGAAGATCATTTGTAACCTTCACTAATGCTGTTTCTGTACTATGATGAATTCTAAAACCTGACTGAAACTCTTCAAATAGACCATTCCTCTGCAGATGATCAGTTAGCTGTTTTACAACTACCCTTTCAAGAATTTTTGAGAGAAAAGGAAGGTTGGAGATTGGCCTATAATTAGCTAAGATAGCTGGGTCAAGTGATGGCTTTTTAAGTAATGGTTTAATTACTGCCACCTTAAAAGCCTGTGGTACATAGCCAACTAACAAAGACAGATTGATCATATTTAAGATTGAAGCATTAAATAATGGTAGGGCTTCCTTGAGCAGCCTGGTAGGAATGGGGTCTAATAAACATGTTGATGGTTTGGATGAAGTAACTAATGAAAATAACTCAGACAGAACAATCGGAGAGAAAGAGTCTAACCAAATACCGGCATCACTGAAAGCAGCCAAAGATAACGATACGTCTTTGGGATGGTTATGAGTAATTTTTTCTCTAATAGTTAAAATTTTGTTAGCAAAGAAAGTCATGAAGTCATTACTAGTTAAAGTTAATGGAATACTCAGCTCAATAGAGCTCTGACTCTTTGTCAGCCTGGCTACAGTGCTGAAAAGAAACCTGGGGTTGTTCTTATTTTCTTCAATTAGTGATGAGTAGAAAGATGTCCTAGCTTTACGGAGGGCTTTTTTATAGAGCAACAGACTCTTTTTCCAGGCTAAGTGAAGATCTTCTAAATTAGTGAGACACCATTTCCTCTCCAACTTACGGGTTATCTGCTTTAAGCTACGAGTTTGTGAGTTATACCACGGAGTCAGGCACTTCTGATTTAAAGCTTTCTTTTTCAGAGGAGCTACAGCATCCAAAGTTGTCTTCAATGAGGATGTAAAACTATTGACGAGATACTCTATCTCACTTACAGAGTTTAGGTAGCTACTCTGCACTGTGTTAGTATATGGCATTAGAGAACATAAAGAAGGAATCATATCCTTAAACCTAGTTACAGCGCTTTCTGAAAGACTTCTAGTGTAATGAAACTTATTCCCCACTGCTGGGTAGTCCATCAGAGTAAATGTAAATGTTATTAAGAAATGATCAGACAGAAGGGAGTTTTCAGGGAATACTGTTAAGTCTTCTATTTCCATACCATAAGTCAGAACAAGATCTAAGATATGATTAAAGTGGTGGGTGGACTCATTTACATTTTGAGCAAAGCCAATAGAGTCTAATAATAGATTAAATGCAGTGTTGAGGCTGTCATTCTCAGCATCTGTGTGGATGTTAAAATCGCCCACTATAATTATCTTATCTGAGCTAAGCACTAAGTCAGACAAAAGGTCTGAAAATTCACAGAGAAACTCACAGTAACGACCAGGTGGACGATAGATAATAACAAATAAAACTGGTTTTTGGGACTTCCAATTTGGATGGACAAGACTAAGAGTCAAGCTTTCAAATGAATTAAAGCTCTGTCTGGGTTTTTGATTAATTAATAAGCTGGAATGGAAGATTGCTGCTAATCCTCTGCCCTGGCCCGTGCTACGAGCGTTCTGGCAGTTAGTGTGACTCAGGGGTGTTGACTCATTTAAACTAACATATTCATCCTGCTGTAACCAGGTTTCTGTAAGGCAGAATAAATCAATATGTTGATCAATTATTATATCATTTACCAACAGGGACTTAGAAGAGAGAGACCTAATGTTTAATAGACCACATTTAACTGTTTTAGTCTGTGGTGCAGTTGAAGGTGCTATATTATTTTTCTTTTTGAATTTTTATGCTTAAATAGATTTTTGCTGGTTATTGGTGGTCTGGGAGCAGGCACCGTCTCTACGGGGATGGGGTAATGAGGGGATGGCAGGGGGAGAGAAGCTACAGAGAGGTGTGTAAGACTACAACTCTGCTTCCTGGTCCCAACCCTGGATAGTCACGGTTTGGAGGATTTAAGAAAATTGGCCAGATTTCTAGAAATGAGAGGTGCTCCATCCAAAGTGGGATGGATGCCGTCTCTCCTAACAAGACCAGGTTTTCCCCAGAAGCTTTGCCAATTATCTATGAAGCCCACCTCATTTTTTGGACACCACTCAGACAGCCAGCAATTCAAGGAGAACATGCGGCTAAACATGTCACTCCCGGTCCGATTGGGGAGGGGCCCAGAGAAAACTACAGAGTCCGACATTGTTTTTGCAAAGTTACACACCGATTCAATGTTAATTTTAGTGACCTCCGATTGGCGTAACCGGGTGTCATTACTGCCGACGTGAATTACAATCTTACCAAATTTACGCTTAGCCTTAGCCAGCAGTTTCAAATTTCCTTCAATGTCACCTGCTCTGGCCCCCGGAAGACAATTGACTATGGTTGCTGGTGTCGCTAACTTCACATTTCTCAAAACAGAGTCGCCAATAACCAGAGTTTGATCCTCGGCGGGTGTGTCGTCGAGTGGGGAAAAACGGTTAGAAATGTGAACGGGTTGGCGGTGTACACAGGGCTTCTGTTTAGAACTACGCTTCCTCCTCACAGTCACCCAGTCGGCCTGCTTTCCCGGCAGCTCGGGATCTGCCAGGGGGGAACTAACGGCGGCTAAGCTACCTTGGTCCACACCGACTACAGGGGCCTGGCTAGCTGTAGAATTTTCCACGGTGCGGAGCCGAGTCTCCAATTCGCCCAGCCTGGCCTCCAAAGCTATGAATAAGCTACACTTATTACAAGTACCATTACTGCTAAAGGAGGCCGAGGAATAACTAAACATTTCACACCCAGAGCAGAAAAGTGCAGGAGAGACAGGAGAAGCCGCCATGCTAAACCGGCTAAGAGCTAGTAGCTGCGCTAAGCTAGCGGATTCCTAAAAACACGCAAAGTGAATAATGTGTAAATAATTTAGAGGTGATTCAGCAGAAGGAGTGCTTTAGTTAAGGCACGTGAAGATTACACTGGGAAACAAATCGTAATCTAGATAACTAGATCAATCAAACTGCGCAGATTAAACAGCTAACAGATACAGAAAAACACTGCTGTGCTCCGGAACAGGAAGTGATACAATACTGCAGTGAGAGCCAACCACCAGTAGAGGCAAGCAAGAGGCACAAGCAGATCCTCAGGCTTATAGTTGTTACTGAAAAACTGAGCCTGTTGCCATGGCTCAACAAAACCTGATAGAGCCACAGATACATCAGTCAAGCATACTGTTGAACTGTCGCAAATGCTTTGAAACAAATTTCTATTTGTATGAGGGTGTGGGGGGAGACAAGGAGTGATTTATTTATTTATTACATCCACAAAAGACGTAATAAAACCATCAGTGTTTATTTATTTACCTGTCTGTCTGTTAGCAGTATTACAGCAAAACTACTGCATTTTTGACAAATTAAAATTTGGAGGTGATCTGGATCAGGATTCTGGATCAAGATTTCACTTTATACAGGCTTTGAAGGATTACATCAAAAATACTTCATGGATTCTCTCTCACCAAATTTGATCCACATAGATATTAGGGCATGGAAGACTCCACTGAATTTTGGAGGTGATCTGGATCAGGACTGGCAGACCTCAGAAATCTCTGATTGCTCTTGTTTGGTGTGTATGGATGTCATGTCCAAAGCAGCAGGAGTAATGGATGCATTTCAGTTTGACCTGCATCTTTCTCTAGCAAGCACATGTAGAGACACAGCTTGAGACGGTTGTTGGAAGACGCTTGTTCTACATCAGTGAAGTCCCTAGTAGGTTTTTAGTTAGGTCATTACTACGTCAATGCAGGTGTTACTATATCCTTATTAAGTTCTTCCTGTGTCTTGATTTCGACAAATCCTCCACATCCACGGAGACCATACCACAGCCTTCTTGATTTCTAATGCATTCCTACTACGTTGTACAAATTCCTACTTCATTCACCTAATTTTTGGAGGACATAGTGGAAATGCAGCGGGGGCTTTAGGGTTCCTCAAACATGGTCCGTAATCCCCCTTGAGCACCTTGTATGGCAGGATATTAACACCAGTGAATGTGTGTGTGTGTGTTTGTGGGTAAATATGAGGAATCATTGTAATGGATTTTTGAGTGTTTGCATCAGAAGGAAAAGCTCTAAATGTTGTTGTGGCCATTAGTGGTCAGTCAGGGTTTTTTTCAGTCAGGATGTGATGATCAGAAAGTTGAGCTTTAATTCTGGTGTTTAACCCTCATCGGGTCTTTGTTTTTTTTTTTTTGTTACACAGGGAGTCCTGCTGGGTCTGGTGGACCCATTGCATTTTGGGGGTTTTAATTCAACATAATCACACTTTTTTTTGTCAAAATACTCAGAAGATGTTTACTTCATCCCAAATGCAAGTAATATAAACAACACATATGTTAAGTTTGTTCCTTTTACCTTTGTTAAATCACTTTTATGAATAGAAATGCAACTCATTTTTGTTTATATCTTTAATTAAACTGTTAGAAAATAAGGAAATGCATCATAAAACAGGCATAACTGGAAAATAATTAACAAATGTATAAAATAAGTTTTTCCAAAACTATAGTGTATTATTTATCGGAGTGGCTATACGCCCAACCGTTGGGTCAATAAAGTAAATTCGTGAGCATATACCACAACCACAACCAACCAATGAGCGTGCTTGTAAGCTCACTTCCGGTTTCAACGCGGGAGAGAAAAAAGGCGGATATTTTCTTGCCGGTTGCGGGAGGGTTCACAGCCCGCGGAGGAGCTGTGATCTAAAGTGGTTCTGTTTGGCTCATCACACCCAGGGAACAGTGTCAAACTAACACCATCTTACAGCCAACAAACAGCATTTTGTTCAAAAACTGTTTCGTTGTTAACAGGCTTCCGTTCAAAATGCTTATGAAATTTGTCTGTTTTCATCCATTGCGGTGTTTTCACAGTAATTAGAGACGGCGCTGTTAAATGTGTCAAACATACGCCGCAATAGAGCCTTAAAAAGTCGTGTAAAAAACATAGTTTAGATGCACAAAACATGTCAAATACATGCTCATGGTTGGGCGAATAAGATAAGACATTATATTTATCTGCCCAACGGTTGTGCATGTAATGTTCAATGTATGACTTATCTGCCCAACGGTTGGGCGAATAAGGTAAGACATTATATTTATCTGCCTAACGGTTGGGCGAATAAGGTAAGACATTATATTTATCTGCCCAACGGTTGGGCATATAACCTTTGCCATTATTTATTTGAATTTCATTAGAAATTTGACCTACTCAGGTCAGTTTACACATAACAACTGAACTGAACAACACATTAGCTCCATTGAACTCTCACACTTTCACACCAGACTATACCACACATGTGGGGCAGAGTTTCACTGTGTGTGTATTGCATATGTGCTTCTTGAACTGGGTGAATGTATATTGTGTTTTTCTGTCCATCTTGGGTCCACACACTTCGGAGCTGGCTGATGCTCATCCTCCTCCACAAACTCAGTGTCAGACTCTGAATTTTCAGAAATGTGAGCCTCACATTCTGCAACTTCTTCTTCTGCATCACCAACAAAACCCTCTGTCTCTTCCAAAATCAACTGTAAAACACCTGTCACACATAGCCAAAATCATGCAGAATGGCGTCAGAATTGCGAATTGGCACACATCCGAAAAGTGTCGGATTTCAGTTCCAAAATGTTGTGATGCACATGTTCAAAACCCTCCAGGCACCGTCGAGATGGGACACCTATCCAACAGCAGTCCATGTGAAATCTGAGGATCATCTGACCACAATTTACATCTTCTGATGGTGGCAAAATGGGATCCAAAACAATTTCAGTACATACAAGGGAACCTTGAGATGGATGTGGCATGGTAAAGCCTGCCGGTATGACCAGCACGTGCCACTTATAATAATGTCCAGCCCCCTGGAGCTCAAAGGAACTGTTGAAATATACAGTAGTGTTCAGAATAATAGTAGCGCTATGTGACTAAAAAGATTAATCCAGGTTTTGAGTATATTTCTTATTGTTACGTGGGAAACAAGGTACCAGTAGATTCAGTAGATTCTCACAAATCCAACAAGACCAAGCATTCATGATATGCACACTCTTAAGGCTATGAAATTGGGCTATTAGTAAAAAAAAAAGTAGAAAAGGGGGTGTTCACAATAATAGTAGCATCTGCTGTTGACACTACAAACTCAAAACTGTTATGTTCAAACTGCTTTTTAGCAATCCTGTGAATCACTAAACTAGTAATTAGTTGTAGAACCACAGTTTTCATGATTTCTTCACATCTGCGAGGCATGGAGTCAACCAACTTGTGGCACCTTTCAGCTGTTATTCCACTCCAAGATTCTTTAACAACATTCCACAGTTCAATCAATCAATCAATCAATTTTTTTTATATAGCGCCAAATCACAACAAA
Organism: Thalassophryne amazonica; assembly: GCF_902500255.1. Lineage (NCBI taxonomy): Eukaryota > Metazoa > Chordata > Actinopteri > Batrachoidiformes > Batrachoididae > Thalassophryne > Thalassophryne amazonica. Next base: position 50,804,038 of record NC_047109.1, on the reverse strand, counting down.
CAGTTGCCCCAAGGCGCTTTATATTGTAAGGCAAGGCCATACAATAATTATGTAAAACCCCAACGGTCAAAACGACCCCCTGTGAGCAAGCACTTGGCTACAGTGGGAAGGAAAAACTCCCTTTTAACAGGAAGAAACCTCCAGCAGAACCAGGCTCAGGGAGGGGCAGTCTTCTGCTGGGACTGGTTGGGGCTGAGGGAGAGAACCAGGAAAAAGACATGCTGTGGAGGGGAGCAGAGATCGATCACTAATGATTAAATGCAGAGTGGTGCATACAGAGCAAAAAGAGAAAGAAACAGTGCATCATGGGAACCCCCCAGCAGTCTACGTCTATAGCAGCATAACTAAGGGATGGTTCAGGGTCACCTGATCCAGCCCTAACTATAAGCTTTAGCATAAAGGAAAGTTTTAAGCCTAATCTTAAAAGTAGAGAGGGTGTCTGTCTCCCTGATCTGAATTGGGAACTGGTTCCACAGGAGAGGAGCCTGAAAGCTGAAGGCTCTGCCTCCCATTCTACTCTTACAAACCCTAGGAACTACAAGTAAGCCTGCAGTCTGACAGCGAAGTGCTCTATTGGGGTGATATGGTACTACGAGGTCCCTAAGATAAGATGGGACCTGATTATTCAAAACCTTATAAGTAAGAAGAAGAATTTTAAATTCTATTCTAGAATTAACAGGAAGCCAATGAAGAGAGGCCAATATGGGTGAGATATGCTCTCTCCTTCTAGTCCCCCTCAGTACTCTAGCTGCAGCATTTTGAATTAACTGAAGGCTTTTTAGGGAACTTTTAGGACAACCTGATAATAATGAATTACAATAGTCCAGCCTAGAGGAAATAAATGCATGAATTAGTTTTTAAGCATCACTCTGAGACAAGACCTTTCTGATTTTAGAGATATTGCGTAAATGCAAAAAAGCAGTCCTACATATTTGTTTAATATGCGCTTTGAATTACATATCCTGATCAAAAATGACTCCAAGATTTCTCACAGTATTACTAGAGGTCAGGGTAATGCCATCCACAGTAAGGATCTGGTTAGACACCATGTTTCTAAGATTTGTGGGGCCAAGTACAATAACTTCAGTTTTATCTGAGTTTAAAAGCAGGAAATTAGAGGTCATCCATGTCTTTATGTCTGTAAGACAATCCTGCAGTTTAGCTAATTGGTGTGTGTCCTCTGGCTTCATGGATAGATAAAGCTGGGTATCATCTGCGTAACAATGAAAATTTAAGCAATACCGTCTAATAATACTGCCTAAGGGAAGCATGTATAAAGTGAATAAAATTGGTCCTAGCACAGAACCTTGTGGAACTCCATAATTAACTTTAGTCTGTGAAGAAGATTCCCCATTTACATGAACAAATTGTAATCTATTAGACAAATATGATTCAAACCACCGCAGCGCAGTGCCTTTAATACCTATGGCATGCTCTAATCTCTGTAATAAAATTTTATGGTCAACAGTATCAAAAGCAGCACTGAGGTCTAACAGAACAAGCACAGAGATGAGTCCACTGTCCGAGGCCATAAGAAGATCATTTGTAACCTTCACTAATGCTGTTTCTGTACTATGATGAATTCTAAAACCTGACTGAAACTCTTCAAATAGACCATTCCTCTGCAGATGATCAGTTAGCTGTTTTACAACTACCCTTTCAAGAATTTTTGAGAGAAAAGGAAGGTTGGAGATTGGCCTATAATTAGCTAAGATAGCTGGGTCAAGTGATGGCTTTTTAAGTAATGGTTTAATTACTGCCACCTTAAAAGCCTGTGGTACATAGCCAACTAACAAAGATAGATTGATCATATTTAAGATCGAAGCATTAAATAATGGTAGGGCTTCCTTGAGCAGCCTGGTAGGAATGGGGTCTAATAAACATGTTGATGGTTTGGATGAAGTAACTAATGAAAATAACTCAGACAGAACAATCGGAGAGAAAGAGTCTAACCAAATACCGGCATCACTGAAAGCAGCCAAAGATAACGATGCGTCTTTGGGATGGTTATGAGTAATTTTTTCTCTAATAGTTAAAATTTTGTTAGCAAAGAAAGTCATGAAGTCATTACTAGTTAAAGTTAATGGAATACTCAGCTCAATAGAGCTCTGACTCTTTGTCAGCCTGGCTACAGTGCTGAAAAGAAACCTGAGGTTGTTCTTATTTTCTTCAATTGGTGATGAGTAGAAAGATGTCCTAGCTTTACGGAGGGCTTTTTTATTGAGCAACAGACTCTTTTTCCAGGCTAAGTGAAGATCTTCTAAATTAGTGAGACGCCATTTCCTCTCCAACTTACGGGTTATCTGCTTTAAGCTACGAGTTTGTGAGTTATACCACGGAGTCAGGCACTTCTGATTTAAAGCTCTCTTTTTTAGAGGAGCTACAGCATCCAAAGTTGTCTTCAATGAGGATGTAAAACTATTGACGAGATACTCTATCTCACTTACAGAGTTTAGGTAGCTACTCTGCACTGTGTTGGTATATGGCATTAGAGAACATAAAGAAGGAATCATATCCTTAAACCTAGTTACAGCGCTTTCTGAAAGACTTCTAGTGTAATGAAACTTATTCCCCACTGCTGGGTAGTCCATCAGAGTAAATGTAAATGTTATTAAGAAATGATCAGACAGAAGGGAGTTTTCAGGGAATACTGTTAAGTCTTCTATTTCCATACCATAAGTCAGAACAAGATCTAAGATATGATTAAAGTGGTGGGTGGACTCATTTACTTTTTGAGCAAAGCCAATAGAGTCTAATAATAGATTAAATGCAGTGTTGAGGCTGTCATTCTCAGCATCTGTGTGGATGTTAAAATCGCCCACTATAATTATCTTATCTGAGCTAAGCACTAAGTCAGACAAAAGGTCTGAAAATTCACAGAGAAACTCACAGTAACGACCAGGTGGACGATAGATAATAACAACTAAAACTGTTTTTTGGGACTTCCAATTTGGATGGACAAGACTAAGAGTCAAGCTTTCAAATGAATTAAAGCTCTGTCTGGGTTTTTGATTAATTAATAAGCTGGAATGGAAGATTGCTGCTAATCCTCCACCCCGGCCCGTGCTACGAGCATTCTGACAGTTAGTCAATCAGTTAGTTCAATCACATTTCTTGGTTTTGCTTCAGAAACAGCTTTTTTGATGTCACCTCACAAGTTCTCAATTGGATTTAGGTCCGGGGAATGGGCAGGCCACTCCAAAACATTAATTTTGTTGGTTTGGAACCAAGAATTTGCTCGTTTACTAGTGTGCTTGGGGTCATTGTCTTGTTGAAACACTGATTTCAAGGGCATGTCCTCTTCAGCATAAGGCAATATGACCTCTTCAAGTATTTTGACATATCCAAACTGATCCATTAACCTGGTATGCGATATATAGGCCCAACACCATAGTAGGAGAAACATGCCCATATCATGATGCTTACACCACCATACTTTACTGTCTTCATTGTGAACTGTGGCTTGAATTCAGAGTTTGAGGGTTGTCTCACAAACTGTCTGCGGCCCTTGGACCCAAAAAGAACAGTTTTACTCTCATCAGTCCACAAAATATTCCTCCATTTCTCTTTAGGCCAGTTGATGTGTTCTTTGACAAATTGTAACCTCTTCTGCACATGTCTTTTATTTAACAGAGGGACTTTGCGGGGGATTCTTACAAATAAATTAGCTTCACACAGGCATCTTCTAACTGTCACAGCACTTACAGGTAACTCCAGACTGTCTTTGATTATCCTGGAGCTGATCAATTGGTGAGCATTTGCCATTCTGGTTATTCTTCTCTCCATTTTGATGGTTGTTTTCCATTTTCTTCCACGTGTCTCTGTTTTTTTTTTTTTTGGGCCATTTTAAAGCATTGGAGATCATTGTAGATGAACAGCCTATAATTTTTTGCACCTGCGTATAAGTTTTGTATTAAGTATAAGTATGTCTTGAACGTCCCATGTTCCTCAGGCTTTCAAAGAGAAAAGCATGTTCAACAGGTGCTGTCTTCCTCCTTAAATAGGGGACACCTGATTCACACCTGTTTGTTCCACAAAATTGACAAACTCACTGACTGAATGCCACACTACTATTATTGTGAACACCCCCTTTTCTACTTTTTTTTACTAATAGCCCAATTTCATAGCCTTAAGAGTGTGCATATCATGAATGCTTGGTCTTGTTGGATTTGTGAGAATCTGCTGAATCTACTGGTACCTTGTTTCCCATGTAACAATAAGAAATATACTCAAAACCTGGATTAATCTTTTTAGTCACATAGCACTACTATTATTCTGAACACTACTGTATATGGCACGCTTCACCATGATAATAATTATGAATTATTATCGTGCACAGTGAATGTGAACATTATCAAACCAAAAGCACCGTGCACTACTTTGAACAAATTTGAACAGGCTGTTATATCTACAATAGACCTTGCAGTACAGACATTTGTCCATTTCTTCCCATGGGTGACAAATAATGTGAACATTGTCTCCATCATATCTGTATATAACGTGGACAGCTGCCTCTACGTGGTGCCCAGTAATGCGTCATTACACGCATCAGACTTGAAGCTGAACGGATCTCACAGTGTAATAAATGATCAACTTCTAACTCTGTAGGATATATGACATGGAACTGTTGTGCCAGGCAGTGACAGCATTAATAAACATCAATCTCACCTCCACAGTGGTCCAGGAGTGTTTCACAGCACGGATGTGGACGTGGCGCCGAAACTGGCACCCTGTGGTTAAAAACCTCTCACCCAAAATAAAAATTTATTTCCATGTGATAATCCAACCATTGCGGTGTCCAGAGTTGTGTTGTCCTCCTGAAGTGAGCAAAAAAGAAAAAAGAAATTAAAGTTCACTGGAAGCTGTCCAGTGGCACTAAGCATGGACTGTGCGTGCACTCTTAGTGGCTCATATATGCACACACACACACACACACACACACACACACACACACACACACACACACACACACACACACACACACACACACACACACACACACACGGCTGAGTGATAATTGCAGCCCCGTGTGTGCGCAGAGCATACGTGGGCAAGCACACACGCGTGCTGTGCACTCGCACGCACTTGAATGTGAGGATCACAGTGCTCCAGTCCCGTGTTTGCCAGCCAGATGTTTGGACATTGTGCAGTCTTCAGCACCTTTCATGGCTGTCTGACGGCAGTCTGTGTCATCTAAACTGTTGTCTACACGTGCTTTGGATCTCATCATGCAGGTGTGGACGAGGTACTCTGGATGCTTTCTGACACAGCTGACCATGCCTCTTTTCCTCTCGACCATGTCGGGCATGGTTCCTCCACATTCTTGCTATGTATGACGGGGGCTTAAGGCAGCCTGAACAGAGAATCACTTTGCCATCTTGATCAGATATAGTATGGAACCATGCTGACAGCAAAATTTATAGTGTCAGCTCCCCAAGATTGGGGACAGAGGGTGAAATGTGTGGGAATGTGGGTGCAGTCCCAGCACAACATTGCATCCTTGTGCGGGAACAGTGGGTGCTCTCTCCAAGGGCCCATTCACCTGCTACGCTCCGCTCCACTCCACGCACCCACCCACTCACAGACCCAGAGAGCAGAAAGGGAAAATGAGGGTGCACAGGACCTATGATTTCCACACTTTCAATAGCCCCCGGGTCCAGTGGACCCAAAGACCCTGTACGAGGGCTGTCCGTAAAGTATAGGTCCTTTTTATTTTAAAAAAAAAAATCTCCTTTAACAGTGGAATATCCGGATAAAATGCTGAAACCGACTTCTTCTGAAACTTCTCTGTTCTCTCACGACGTCCTGGATCAACAGAGCCTGAAATGTGGAGGTTTTAAGCTTGAAACAGGCTGATGACACTGCCTGAGAGCGCTGCACGACGTCTCGCACCGTAGGAAGTCCTTAAAGCGACAGAATCACCTCAAAATCTCTCATCAGCTGTTAAAATTTTCACTGAAAACCAGCTTAATTTTTCGAACCATGTCCACTTCGATGTGTCTCACAGGTTTAGAAAAAATTTCGATCAAACAAAGCGCCAGTCTCTCAGCAACTTCTCAGACAAAGGAATTCCGACGAGGGGCTGGACGACTCCTCCCACAAGGAGTGCTCACAGGCGAATGACGTCACCGACAGGCGTGGAAAAACTCACGCATGCGCACGAGGGTTCAAGCATGTCTGACGTAAAAACATATGAATGAAATCCATATAGTTTTTGAAAAAAATAAAAAGGACCTATACTTTACGGACAGACCTTGTATGTAATATAAATGTGAAGTGGGGTATACACAGGGGGGCATCATTACCTCCGCCAAGGAGGTTATGTTTTCGGTCGCGTTTGTTTGTCTGTTTGTCAGCAGGATAACTCAAAAAGCTTTGAACGGATTTTGATGAAATTTTGTGGAGTGGTTGGAAATGACAAGAGGAACAAGTGATTAAATTTTAGTGGTGATCCGGATCACAATCTGGATCTCGATGTTAACGCGTTAGCATGTCTATGACATTTTCAATGTTAAAAGTTAGCATTAAGCAGTTGCAGCTGTCATCACGTTCGGGTGCATTTGTTTTCAAATTGTAATATTTCTTAAATTTATTTTTGTTTATATATTAATAATCTAATGATTATTATATACAATTTTAGAGAAAGTGACAAAAAGAACTAGATCACTGTGCCAAGGAGGGAATCTCTTTAGGGTCAGTGACCCTATGGCCTTGTTTAGAGAAGTGTTTCATAAACGTTAAAAAAAATTCATGTATTTGCAGTTTAGTTGAATAATAAAATGAATTTTGTCTCTTATTTGTTTTTGTCTATAAGCACATGCAATATCAGTATCAGTGCTCAGATGAAATGTGCAAGTTGGAATAAACTGTGATGCCAAGCGCTAAGGATACATGCTATCCAGTCACAGCAGATGAAACATTTTTTTACTACTGAGCAAACATCATTGTTAGACTTTTTTAGGTTCAATGATTCCACGGCGTGTAGATGTTATGGCGTCAGTGACCCCATGGCCTTGGCAGAGGTTTGCACTCTCTGAGTGCTTCTCGTTGAAAATGTTTTCTGATTTATGTTCCTCACTCAAAATGAGCCAAGGCTAATGAAGCTTAGCTTGAAAAAAATAATTATTTGTATCATTTTCTTCAGCTAAAAACTGAAAGTAGTACTTAATAATCCTCGACCCAAACAGAGGATTATTTGCACTTTGTCGCCTCTTTGTTGTGGCATTAATTCCAGTTCACATTTGGGCTGGGTGATACAACAATCATAATAACATATCCCAATAAAATGTACATTGGTATTGATGATAAATTAGAAAGTGGAACCCCCGCCCCCTCATTTCCTGCATCTCTGGAATATTTATAGTAGTAATTATCAAAGGGCTGCAATGCTGCATGTATAAACCACCAGATTAACTGTTGCTACTATTAGGATGTCCTACACAAATTCTTTTGGTCCTTGAGCCCTTTAAGTCAAGAGTTTTTACTGTGATACTTTGAAAATCTCATAAGTATGTCTTTTTCGTATTTAATAATGTTATACACACACCACAGTCACGTGTTTCTATTCACTGAGGAGAGCTCTTCAATATTTTTGACAGCTGAATAATTGCACTGAGTAAATATAGCAGTATCAGCGCATTGTGATTTTTTTTCTCTTTAAAAGTAGTGGCAGGTTCAGTTCCATAATTCTTAAACAAATAAAGCATGCAAACTCACCTGTAACTTTATATTTGGCCACAAATTGCACCCTGTCCAACTTTTACTGCCTTTGTTGCAGCATATTCAACAACAGTAAGGATTGTTTTTGTGTCCCTCTCACAAACTCGCACTGCATTCTTATCTCAGTCTCACACTTTGGTTTGAGCTCTGAATAAAACATTTAAGGAGATGTGCAACTCTTAAATGGAGCATCAGTGTACAAATTTGGTGCACTTCAGAGATTAAAATGAAAAAGTTGCTGCAATGTGGAGCTAGAGAGTAGCTCAGGATGTTCTCTGCTCCCTCAATCTTTGTGTTGCGGTCAGCTGGACCTGTCATGGCCCACAAAGAAAACAAAGGGCTGAAAATGGGTCAAGCTTCATCAAGCCACTACTCAGTCCTGTGGAAAAAAGGCTCTCAAGAACAATCCTGCAGACTGGTTCAGTTGAGAACATCCCTGCTTGTCTGTGAAGCTTCTCAGCCTTCCACATAGGAGACATATAAAAGTTTATGCTACAGCAACTGGACTTCACACTTAGTTTTTAAATGGTTTAGCTACTCATCCAGGTGACTTCTTTTAATTTTATTTTAAGAATAAGATCAGCTTTATTTGTCCCAATGGAAATGATTTTGACAGAGTACAGAAACAGTGACTGTAAACAGTGAGCAGTGTTTTTTAAGACATTTGCACAAGATGTTCAACAATATTGCACATAACTATGAGTAACTGAATAACTTTTTTCATTACATATTCATCCTGCAGAAGGGGGAGGAGTTATACAGTCTGATTGCCAGAGGTAGGAAACACCTGCTGTGGTGTTCTGTGGTGCACCTTGGTGGTCTCAGTCTGTGGCTGAAGGAGCTCTGACTGGATGTCAATGTGGCATACAGGGGGTGGGAGGAGTTGTCCAGGATGCTGAGCAGTTTCCTCAACATCCTCTTCTCTGCCACCTCCACCACAAACTCTAGTTCAACCCCCAGGACAGAGCCAGCTCTCCTGATGAGTTTGTCGAGTCTGTTTGTGTCCACTGCCTTCAGCCTGCTGCCCCAGCACACTACAGCATAGGAGAAGACACTGACGCATGTAATGTTAAATCATGTATAAACAAAATGAAGCCAAGTTAAGTTCGTGTCAGGCTGAAAAGTAATTAGGGATTAGCAACACAACGTTTATCTATGTGGTCTGCAATATAATCAGGGTTGGGTAGTAACAGGTCACATGTAATTGGAATGACATAAAAAGATTACAAAAATAAGTAACTATAATCAGACCAGGTTACTTTGTAAAAAGGTGTAATCAGATTATAGTTACATTGTCAAAGATGACTTCATTATATTTTGATTATTAATGTGTGGTAAATTTAAAATTATGATGTCTTATTCAATGATTCAATGCTATTAGCCCATCGGCTAGAAGTGAACTGTTACTAGCAGGTACACTCGTGTAGCCACTAGAGGTCAATCATCAGCTAATAGTCTCTTGTGTTTTTATAAGATTGTAAATGCAATGTAGAAGAAGAAAATTACCACAAAATGGAAAACTCAATCAGCAGCAGTCTGGCCAGACCAACTAAAAAAAAACAAAAAACAGTCTTAGATTCCTGGCAATACTTTTTCAGTATAACAATGTACACCACAAGAATATAAAAGTTGAGCCAGTTATGTATATAATTTGCTTAGAGAAAAAAGACAACTGTCACATAACTGAAAGATACATTGTTTCAATACATAATTTCATGGCTCATTTGTGAAGTGAGAGAAAAAGAATATGGTTGTGTCTTAGTATGATGTGCATCATTTTCAGTAATTGAGTTTGAAGTAATCCAAAAGTATTCAGATTACCTTGCATTTTTTGCAGTCTAATGGATTACATTACTAATTTGAAAAATGGCCACGTACTGTAACTTGTATTCAACAACTGTTTACATTTCAGAGTACTCTTACTGAATTCTGAGCAGAATGGATGCTAAACCTGGGCCATGCAGGCTGTTGTTGCTGGTGTTGTTTTCTTTGCATGGCTAATCTGACAAATAACATACTGGAGCACCACGCACATAGAGCACAAACCTCCGCCAACACTAGTTCCCAATTCTACAAATTTTTACCTTTGAAATATTTTTCAAGGTCTAAGTCCTGTTAGAAGTGGCTTTTCATAAGACAATTTAGATGTGATCTGATGTCAGGACTATGCATTTAGTTAATGCACTTGAACTGAAGTTTTTTTGTGGTGTTGTCAGTTTTTTAAACTTTTTTGGTTTCTGAATGCTTTATCAGATACTTTTCACAGAAAATTGGTTATCTCTGCAATGCACAATTTATCATTGTCATGATTGGGTCTGTGGGGAGTGTGTTATTGTTTTATTTATTTATTTTTTTTCTCTGTTGGATTATCTTGTCACTGCTATGGTTGCTTTGGGTTTTGGTGGAGGGACTTTTCTTGTCTGGTGTCTGATGCTTGATCAATCAATCAATAAATTTTTTTATATAGCGCCAAATCACAACAAACAGTTGCCCCAAGGCGCTTTATATTGTAAGGCAAGGCCATACAATAATTATGTAAAACCCCAACGGTCAAAACGACCCCCTGTGAGCAAGCACTTGGCTACAGTGGGAAGGAAAAACTCCCTTTTAACAGGAAGAAACCTCCAGCAGAACCAGGATCAGGGAGGGGCAGTCTTCTGCTGGGACTGGTTGGGGCTGAGGGAGAGAACCAGGAAAAAGACATGCTGTGGAGGGGAGCAGAGATCGATCAATCAATCAATCAATCAACTTTTTTCTTATATAGCGCCAAATCACAACAAACAGTTGCCCCAAGGCGCTCCATATTGCAAGGCAAGGCCATACAATAACCATGAAAAACCCCAACGGTCAAAACGACCCCCTATGAGCAAGCACTTGGCCACAGTGGGAAGGAAAAACTCCCTTTTAACAGGAAGAAACCTCCAGCAGAACCAGGCTCAGGGAGGGGCAGTCTTCTGCTGAGACTGGTTGGGGCTGAGGGAAAGAACCAGGAAAAAGACATGCCGAGAAGGGGGGCAGAGATCGATCACTAATGATTAAATGCAGAGTGATGCATACGGAGCAAAAAAAGAAAGAAACAGTGCATCATGGGAACCCCCCACAGTCTACGTCTAAAGCAACATAATAAGGGATGGTCCAGGGTCACCCGATCCAGCCCTAACTATAAGCCTTAGCGAAAAGGAAAGTTTTAAGCCGAATCTTAAAAGTAGAGAGGGTATCTGTCTCCCTGATCTGAATTGGGAGCTGGTTCCACAGGAGAGGAGCCTGAAAGCTGAAGGCTCTGCCTCCCATTCTACTCTTACAAACCCTAGGAACCACAAGTAAGCCCGCAGTCTGAGAGCGAAGCGCTCTAATGGGGTAATATGGTACTACGAGGTCCCTAAGATAAGATGGGACCTGATTATTCAAAACCTTATAAGTAAGAAGAAGAATTTTAAATTCTATTCTAGAATTAACAGGAAGCCAATGAAGAGAGGCCATCACGGGCGAGATATGCTCTCTCCTGCTAGTCCCCGTCAGTACTCTAGCTGCAGCATTCTGAACCAACTGAAGGCTTTTTAGGGAACTTTTAGGACAACCTGATAATAATGAATTACAATAGTCCAGCCTAGAGGAAATAAATGCATGAATTAGTTTTTCAGCATCACTCTGAGACAAGACCTTTCTGATTTTAGAAATATTGCGTAAATGCAAAAAGGCAGTCCTACATATTTGTTTAATATGCGATCAAAAATAACTCCAAGATTTCTCACAGTATTACTAGAGATCAGGGAAATGCCATCCAGAGTAACGATCTGGTTAGACACCATGCTTCTAAGATTTGTGGGGCCAAGTACAATAACTTCAGTTTTATCTGAGTTTAAAAGCAGGAAATTAGAGGTCATCCATGTCTTTATGTCTGTAAGACAATCCTGCAGTTTAGCTAATTGGTGTGTATCCTCTGGCTTCATGGATAGATAAAGCTGGGTATCATCTGCGTAACAATGAAAATTTAAGCAATACCGTCTAATAATACTGCTCAAGGGAAGCATGTATAAAGTGAATAAAATTGGTCCTAGCACAGAACCTTGTGGAACTCCATAATTAACTTTAGTCTGTGAAGAAGATTCCCCATTTACATGAACAAACTGTAATCTATTAGACAAATATGATTCAAACCACCGCAGCGCAATGCCTTTAATACCTATGACATGCTCTAATCTCTGTAATAAAATTTTATGGTCAACAGTATCAAAAGCAGCACTGAGGTCCAACAGAACAAGCACAGAGATAAGTCCACTGTCCAAAGCCATAAGAAGATCATTTGTAACCTTCACTAATGCTGTTTCTGTACTATGATGAATTCTAAAACCTGACTGAAACTCTTCAAATAGACCATTCCTCTGCAGGTGATCAGTTAGCTGTTTTACAACTACCCTCTCAAGAATCTTTGAGAGAAAAGGAAGGTTGGAGATTGGCCTATAATTAGCTAAGATAGCTGGGTCAAGTGATGGCTTTTTAAGTAATGGTTTAATTACTGCCACCTTAAAAGCCTGTGGTACATAGCCAACTAACAAAGATAGATTGATCATATTTAAGATCGAAGCATTAAATAATGGTAGGGCTTCCTTGAGCAGCCTGGTAGGAATGGGGTCTAATAAACATGTTGATGGTTTGGATGAAGTAACTAATGAAAATAACTCAGACAGAACAATCGGAGAGAAAGAGTCTAACCAAATACCGGCATCACTGAAAGCAGCCAAAGATAACGATACGTCTTTGGGATGGTTATGAGTAATTTTTTCTCTAATAGTTAAAATGTTGTTAGCAAAGAAAGTCATGAAGTCATTACTAGTTAATGTTAATGGAATACTCAGCTCAATAGAGCTCTGACTCTTTGTCAGCCTGGCTACAGTGCTGAAAAGAAACCTGGGGTTGTTCTTATTTTCTTCCATTAGTGATGAGTAGAAAGATGTCCTAGCTTTACGGAGGGCTTTTTTATAGAGCAACAGACTCTTTTTCCAGGCTAAGTGAAGATCTTCTAAATTAGTGAGACGCCATTTCCTCTCCAACTTGGAGAGGAAATGGCGATGGGCCATGATGATGATGGGCGTTCCCTTCCTGTCCTCTTTCCTGCTTGCCACACCCCTTTCCAGATCTTTCCTGACACACCTGTCTTGCAGTTCCTTCTAATCACTCCCTCTATTTAAGCCACACCTTCAGTTCTACCTGTTTGTGAGATTGTTGAGCCTTGAGCCACTTTTGAGCACTTTTCTTCAGAGTATTTTTTACTTATTTAGTCTACCTGTGTTTATGACCTGCCGGCCTGTTTTTGACCCTGTCTCTGCCTCATGCTTTGGTTACTGTTGCTCATCTTGACCTGCCTTTCTGTGTATTAAATCCAGCCTGAACTTCCATTAAACCCTGTTACTCTGTCATCTGAATCCTGCATTTGTGTCCAGCCACTTTGTGTCAGTAAGCCTGACAGACATTGCTTTTTGGCACTTGGTTTCTGACTGATAACTGGAAGACAGACAAACAGGCATCAAATTAGAACATCCATCCAATTTTGGTGGTGTTGGTAAATCCATAATAGAAAAATGAGAGTGACTGAGGCACTTTTGATTGGGATATAAAGCAAAATGTACACCAAATGGGCTTTTCAATCTTAAATAAAAATGTCCACAAAATCCACAATCCGGATCAGATCCAGATCAAACTTTGTCAGGGGATAGTAAGTGCCATTCTGTACTTCACTTTTAAATATGAGAGTGATTGGGGGCATGTTTGATTAAGAAATGTAAAATATACATTAAATAGGATTTTCAATGTTCAATATGTAATCTGGTTCAGATCTGGATCAAACGTTGTCAATTGATAAAGGATACAGTCCTACATAACACTCTCAAATATGAAAGAAATTTCATCTTTTTTGACAGAGTTATGAATTTTTGAAAATGTGTTCACTGTTAAAGAAAAGAGACTTTTCCAAGATTTTTCCTGAATTTGACCTATAACCTTGAAAATATTATCACTTCTTGCCTATCAGGATATAAATCCTCTGTAAACATTTCATAACAATAAATGAAAAATTGTGGGTTACAAACTGTTCACAAACATACAAACAAACAAATGGGGGCAAAAACATAACCTCTGGCCCAGTTTTGTTGGCAGAGGTAAAAATCATTATTGTAAAATTACTATTAGTACCAGCCTGTCATTACCCAAAGAACACATTGTTTGCAAGCAATCAATCACAATAAGCTTGCTACAAGCTAGCTGAATATAGACCAGGCTCGGGAACCGAGCTTGTAGGAGTGGAAAGGACAGTTTCATCATAATTCTATCTATCTATAAATATAGATCTATATATAGTGGATCATTTCTGGAAACAAGTAACAAAAATAGCACAGATACTCCTTAGACATTACTCTTTTGGGGGAAAAAAAAAGGGATTGACCCCTTGAATTTTCAGTAGACAGCCAGGTAGGGGTCAGTTGAAGAATTATAGGGTCAAAATTAAAAGATACTCCAGTCATATTAAAACTATGCTACATTATTTGTCTGATCACAAAGATTCATAAAAAGGTATAGTGGACTATCTGTGACTGAATGTTACAGGCTTATGGGGTAAAAACATTAAGAACCAGAAGCACTCGGAGAGCGCAAACCTCCGCCAAGGCCATAGGGTCACTGACGTCACATGGAATACCCTTTGGCAAAGAGACTTATTCCACGTCATTTCACGCATCTACCGTCATGTTTCAGTTTCAGTGGTTAACCCTCTGGGGTCCGAGGGCATTTTTTGGACAGTTCACTCGCTTGGCATAAATGTTTTATTATTGCTGTTAACAGCTCTCCCTGCATCCCACAATCAAGTTTTATGTCTCTTTTTTTCAGGACAACCTGTACTTTCAAAATATATATGCTATAGTTGTGTTTTATAAGTGTAATAAAGGTTTACAATCAGAAATAAGAAGAAAGGAAAAAGTAAAGCGGTAAATTTTTTCCACACAAATTTATTCAAACACACAGCAAACGATAATAAACAACTGTTTTGACACTTTATAAAGATAATTTGGGCTCTTGTGTGAAAGACTGTTCAACAAAAAGGTTCAAACAATAAACACAAATGCACATTTTGAACAATATATACAAAATGGTCTATGCATTTTGTTTGTCTTCATCTCAAAGCAATTTCTGTCTGCTATTACACAAAGGTCTCATCACAAACTTCTACTATGAAGTTAACTGTGTGTTTGTTTTCTCCTGCTCTGAAAGCAACATTCACACTTCGAGACTCATTCAGTTTGAGGAGTGGACCCTCCCCCCTTGCTCCAATGATATGGTAAACAGTGCTTTATGCCGGAGCGAGAGAGCTTGCCACAGGGTTATCCAGTAACATTCATAGGAAAACTAGTCGAGCAGTCCTGATACTCACACACTGTTTGAGCACGTGAGATTGTATGAGAAGCTCTCCGTCTGCTCACTTTCACCTTTGCTGTGAGAAATTGGATGAACTACACAAGTTTTTTATTTTCTAATAACAAGTTTATTCAATGAGGAGAAACAAATGCTAAATTATTGTTGTGTCATAATAAAATTTTTGTTCAGCCTTTGTGACCCGTCTTCATGAAATTAGATGCAACAATGTTGAAATTGGCCCTATCCTGCAATGATAAAGAATCCTTAAAAAATTACTGGATCCGGATCGTGTTCCGGATCATTACCAGAATTTAATGACTTCTCAGTTAGGCCAAGGTACACCCCTGGTAAAAATTTCATTGAAATCCATTGAGGATTTTTTGAGTAATCCTGCTAAAAAACCAACCAACCAATCACCCAACAAACAAACAAATGGACGTGACCGAAAACATAACCTCCTTGGCAGAGGTAATGATGACAAAGATCAATTTCAGTACAAGGGTCAAAAGTAAACCTTTCTCTAATTTTGGTAAAACGTCGTACAAATGATTGAATTTTCAAAAATTCATAACTCTGTCAAAAAACATCAAATTTCTTTTAGGAGGATTTGTGCCAAATTGTATATTTGTGCTTGTTTCACATTTGAAAAAGTCCTCTGTAAATATTCTGCTATCTGCCAACTTAATGCTTCAAACAGATGCAACAGTGAACATGTCAACAGTTTCAGCCAAATTGGGTTGATGGACCATTGCAGTTAGGGGTTCTTTGCTCTCCATTTATTTACCTCAGAGAATGAGGAAAAAAATATGTTGAACTGCTATGACGACTGAGTGGCAGAGATGGTGATAAACTACCATGGGTTTCTACTTCTATTTATGGGTTAATTTAAGAACAGCTTTGTTCTCCAGTGCTGATGAATATTCTGTCACTGATGTGCAGTCTACATGTGTGTCCTCATGACAACACACACGAGCCATCAATGGTCCAGCACCCTTTTTGGACCCAAGTACTGTGGCACCTTCTGGAAACCCCCTAAAGTACCTCTCCTGCAGAGAATATTTAAGGTCAGTTTGAATTTTTCATGATGCCATCCTTTAATATTCTCACTGTTATAGGAGATGTCTCCCATGTGTTAGTGTTGCACAGCACCAATAATATACAGTGCATCCAAGAAAGTATTCACAGCACTTCAGTTTTTCCACATTTTATGTTACAGCCCAATGCTAAAATAGATTAAATTCTTTTTCCCCTCAAAATTCTACACACAATACCCCATAATAACAATGTGAAAAAAAGTTTCTTTTTTTTATTTTTGTAAATTTATTCAAAATAAAAAGAAACTAAGAAATCACACTTGCATAATTATTCACAGCCTTTGCCATGAAGCTCAAATTTGAGCTCAGGTGCATCCTGTTTCCACTGATCATCCTTGGGATGGGGAAAGGTACAGAAACATTTCTGCTGCTTTGAAGGTCTCAAAGAACACTGTGTCCTCCATCAAGGCCCCTTCACACATAGTGCGAAGTTTGGACAAATACGGCGAAACAGCGCAAAACACTTTGAATTTGCACACCACGAAACGATGGGCAGGCGACAGTTTGTGCACGCAACGGTGTCTGTCGAGCAGGAACAGCAGCTCACGCTGCTGCAGCTGCTCACATTGGGTTCCATGGGACGAGCTGCACCACATCACGTTGCTGATTTGGAGGAAAATGAAATTAAAAAACAGCTGTATAATTAGTGAATGTCACTGGGTTGATATAAATAATACATAAAGGGGGACGCAATACAGAACCCCGCGGTTAAATACCACTCACAAGCTTTGAACCCACACCACCTGATTACCAGACAGCAACTCTACCGCTGCACCACAATCACTGTCTCATAAGAGCAGCATAAACATAAACTGACAGTCCGTTTCACAGCGTGTACGACAGTACACAGTCTGCAGTCTCTTGTTCTACCAACAGTGTGACTGGTCACACATTTTCTAAGTGCCATGTGAGCTGTGTTAGATGTTCATGCATGTCACCTGTAATTTGTTTGACACCTGCTGCAAGAGGGTGCGATGGGTTCGCACAGTGCACACTCTGTCATTTAGCCACTGGTGTGCGCAAATTGTTGTAGCAACAGGTGTACGAGGAGTTTGAGGCAGGGGCGATTTCACATGGTTTGCACACGATTGCTAGATCATGCTCATAAAGTGCGCAGTTTGTCCAAACTTCGCACTATGTGTGAAGGGGCCCTCATCGGCGATTGGGGGAGAAGGGCCTTAGACTGGTAATTGACCAAGAACTCTGTCAGAGCTCGAACATTCTTCTGTGGAGAGCGGAGAACCTTCCAGAACAGGGGTAGGCAACCTGTTCCAGAAAGAGCCATGAGGGTGCAGGTTTTCTTTGCAGCCACTGACTCCACCAGGTGATTTCACTGATTAACTGATTCCATCTGCTCAAAGTGATATTAATCAGTAAAATCACCTGGTGGAGTCAGTGGCTGCAAAGAAAACCTGCACCCTCATGGCTCTTTCTGGAACAGGTTGCCCACCCCTGTTCCAGAAGGACAACCATTTCCACAGCAATCCACCAATCAGGGCTGTATGCTACAGTGGCCAGACAGAAGCCACTACTTAGAAAAAGACACATGGCAGCCTGCCTGGAGTTTGCCAAAAGGTACCTGAAGGACTCACAGACCATCAGAAACAAAACTCTCTGATCTGCTGAGACAAACATTGACCTCCATGGTGTGAATGCCAGGCATCATATTTGGAGGAAACCAGGTACCATCCCTACAGTGAAGCATGGTGGTGGCAGCATCATGCTCTGGGGATGTTTTTCAGTAAGAGGAACTGGGAGACTAGTCAGGATTGAGAGAAAGATGAATGCAGCAATCTACAGAGACATCCTGGATGAAAACTTGCTCAGAAGTGCTCTTGACCTCAGACTGGGGTGACAGCTCATCTTTCAGCAGGACAATGACCCTAAGCACACAGCCAAGATATCAAAGGAGTTGCTTCAGGACAACTCTGTGAACATCTGTGAGTGGCCCAGCCAGAGTCCAGACTTGAATCCAATTGAACATCTCCGGAAAGATCTGAAAATGGCTGTGCACCAGTGCTCCCCATCCAACTTAATGGAGCTTGAGAGGTGCTGCAAAGAGGAGTGAACACAACTGCCCAAAAATAAGTGTGCAAAGCTTGTTGCACCATATTTAAAAAGACTTGAGGCTGTAATTGCTACCAAAAGTGCATCAACAAAGTATTGAGCAAAGGGTGTTAATTCTTATGTACATGTGATTCCTTAGTTTTTTTATTTTTCATAAATTTGCAAAAATGTCAAAAAAAACTTTATTCATGTTGTCATTATGGGGTGAGTTTTAAGTGAAAAAATGAATTTACTACATTTTGGAATAAGCCTATAGCATAAGTAAATGTAGAAAAAGTGAAGCACTGTGAATACTTTCCGGATGCACAATATTACTGTGTCCAACCAGCATACTCTCAACTACACGAATACACAAATACACACACCTGGCTAATTTAGTCGTGCTTTGGCCCTCTGAGAAATCTTTATATAAATAAATTACTTTGGCTCTTAATAACAATAATTGATGTGTCAGTGCAATAAGATGTGAGGTTAACAGCCTGCAGATGCATGCGGCTGCAGCCTCCTGCTCCTCTGTTCCTTTTGGGCAGGAAAACCCAGCTGGTCACGGTTGGCTCGACACAGCAAACCCCTTTGAAGCACATGGTACAGACCAGATGGACAACTCTGCAGCACATAAAGCATATTACACAACGGACTCAGCGGTGTACAGGCGACACAGCAGTTGCACTGACTTCTCATTGAAATCCTGCCCGGTTTTCAATCTCAAAGTGAGACAAACCTCTTCAGCCACAGCTGATGGGTGATTAGATAGTGGTGCGAGCTGTGCAGACTGCAACAACCAGATCGGATTGGTGTTGAAGGGTTTTCCTGCTGGATCATGAGACGCTGTTGGGTCCTCAGTGCGTCTGTGCTTTAAGGTGGACAGCATGCATTATAAAGGACACCCTCTCTACTTTTAAGATTAGGCTTAAAACTTTCCTTTTTGCTAAAGCTTATAGTTAGGGCTGGATCAGGTGACCCTGAACCATCCCTTAGTTATGCTGCTATAGACGTAGACTGCTGGGGGGTTCCCATGATGCACTGTTTCTTTCTCTTTTTGCTCTGTATGCACCACTCTGCATTTAATCATTAGTGATCGATCTCTGCTCCCCTCCACAGCATGTCTTTTTCCTGGTTCTCTCCCTCAGCCCCAACCAGTCCCAGCAGAAGACTGCCCCTCCCTGAGCCTGGTTCTGCTGGAGGTTTCTTCCTGTTAAAAGGGAGTTTTTCCTTCCCACTGTAGCCAAGTGCTTGCTCACAGGGGGTCGTTTTGACCGTTGGGGTTTTACATAATTATTGTATGGCCTTGCCTTACAATATAAAGCGCCTTGGGGCAACTGTTTGTTGTGATTTGGCGCTATATAAAAAAATTGATTGATTGAATTGATTGATTGATAAAGGAAGTACATGACTGTTAAAAGGTCCTTGGTTTGATAATTCATGCAGCAGTGGAATAATCTGTCATACCTGTGCTCAGGCCAGTGCGGTACTCAGTCACTTAGGCTCCATTTAAACCTGACATTGAAATGTGTCTTATATACAGAGGTATGATTTTAATCTGATTAAATTAATATCAAGTATTAAATTGCATCAAAAGATGCAAATTGAGTCGACATTGGGTAGTGCTGGAATGAGGTAGTCTCTATAAGCAGTGGTGGGCACAGCAAACCAAAAACTTAGCTTCAATAAACACTAAACCACCAACTGAAAAGTGAAGTTTTATAATGCTAAACCGATAAACTGCTAAAAAAATTAAGCGGAATTACCGCTAACTTTTAGTATTGACTTGGTACACTGTTGGCTACCGGTAAGCCACTTTCGAGTTTAAAGTAGACCTGCATTGAAATAAATGTGGTCAGATTTCAGAAAGAAATAGCTGATATGTATTTATAAGACCCTTGTGAATGCAGTAAAGTAAATCTGTAAGCCCAAATTTGTAATTCAGCGGAGAAATCTTCATTTAAAAATGACAAATTTGCAGCTAAAATTTAGCTCTCTGTGAAAACAGTTTGTACAGCCGTATCATTTCCATGACGTCAGGGACAAGACGACGCGCTCCCGCCTTCAGTCCGATCCTGCATTGAAATTGATTTTATCTGTTAGTAATGTTACTTATACACGTCCTGGTTTCAACATCCAAAAGTAAGCTGCAATGAATGTGAGATACAGATCTGTGTGCTCAGATCAGCAACGACATTGACAGCGGGCGCCGTTCTTCCTCTCCCGCTCTCTGCCTCTGCTGCGCTTATTAAGTCTGCGGGCTCGTTAACGAGCTCGTTAACCGCCGAGCAACTCACACCGCCCGTGTCTGCTTTGCAGCCGGTGTTGTGCTAGATTCAGCGCACAACACCGGCATCACCTCTCTGTCTACTGAATGGAGCTGCAGCACACTTGGAACAAGTCCAGAGACTACGCTCGCCGTTTTGATGTGGAGCGGCCGGTACACCTGTTGCTGCAAGGACAGACTTCTTGCTGCAAAATCCAATTGGCAATCGAGCCCCAGAGCTCCATGGACGCTGAGAGAGGTTTATATATTTTTAATGACTGGGATTCCTTGCGGGTCTCACCTCCATATCCCGCGATGGTACCAGAGGCGAAAGACAGTAGATTTTCATTGCGACACCACTCAATCAAACGGGCATATGAAAAAGTCCCCCAAGATAATTTTCAAGCACAAATAAAAGAAATGTGTACTCACCAAACGTGCCGCAAGACAATATGAAGTTTTTAAAAAAGTAGATCCTTCCGTATAAGGCAAGAAAAAGGTGCAGATGCAAACTGACGTAAATCCACAAATTACAATTGGCGCAATGCATGCTGGGATAGGGTCTTGTCCGTGACGTCTCGGCAGCGTCCATGATGAGAGGGACAATTTGTAGAGGGCTAAATGTTAGCTTTAAATTTGTCATTTTCAAATGAAGATTTCTCCGTTGAATGACAGATCTGGGCTTGCAGATTTACTTTACTACATTCAGAAGGATCTCATGTGTAAATGTAAGTCATTTTTTGTTCAAAAAATCTGACTGCATTTTTTCAATGCAGGTCTCCTTTAAGTTCCACAGGGGCTGCTGGGTACAGTCAAAGGCAATCACAAACACAAAATGAACGCAAGAAAAATAAATAAACAAAAAATAAAACCCCAAACACTATCATCATCTTTATCAAAAGAAATAAATTGCAGTATTAAAAAGCACAGTTTATCTCTTTATTATATATTATAAACTGTTAACTGAGCTACGGCTCACCCCGTATTCACAAACACAAAATAAATAAATAAAAATCCTGACTTTTGAGCTGCTTACATAGCCGTTTGTGTCCTCAGTGTAACGTCTTGTCTTCTTACCAGCACTTGTGTGCTTTGACCTGTGAACCAAAAGTGTTAGCTAGCTCTCTGTGTTCATGAACAGGAACTAATGTATGATTTTAAGGTTTACAAACATTTTTGACCATTAAATTTACGCACTTTACCAGCAAAAAAAAAAAAAAAAAAAAAGTTAGCGGAACTAAATTTGGTGGAAGCTAATTGGTCCGTTGATGGTTTTCAAGGTTAGCTGAAAACCTAATCCACTATTGAAAATGTTAGCTTTGCTAATTAGCGGTTAGCAGATTAGCGGAACTGGGTCCACCGCTGTCTATAAGTAACTGCTTGTTTAATACTAAGATGAGGAGTATTCCTTGCGTTGTGAGGGAGCGTCAGCTTCGATATTATTGCCATGTGGCACATATTTCTGTATGCATGATCCAGTGCTTAGACGCCTAAGGACCCTGGTGGCTGAAGAAGGTCAAAGGGACGTCAAAACCTGCTTTTGAGATGTGAGGGATGGACCAGCTGTCTGCCTGAATGGCTGCCATCAAGGATTCGGGCAGATTCTGTGATATCATGGATGTGGCAAAGCATGGCACCAGTGCATGCTCCAAAATATTAAAATCTGTCTTGTATCCAGACTGTATTTAGATACACCTTTTAACCTGCTGACATGTACACATGGCTTTGAAATGTGTCTCAAATCCAGTTTGTATCCAAATAATGTTTTAACCTGATTTCCTTTAAACAGGGCATTAAAATGTGTTTCAGTTCAAAATTATAGCTTGACACAATTTTAAGCTTATTGCATTTACACTTGGAATTAAATTCTGTTTCAAATGACTGTAACCTCATTACATTTACACATGGCATGAAATGTGTCTGCTGTGAGCACACTGTAATGTGCTTGTGATGCGATTGCTCATTCCAGTTCGTGTCACACCTCCTTTGGTTTGTATGGGTCAAAAAAAAGAAAGAACAAAAAAGAAAAAAAAAGACCATCGCCATCTGTGAATGGCTGTGCACTCACTGCACTGCAGTGTTTTCTTCAAGCCATTTTCAACAGCTTGAAAGCTGAAAATGAAAGCAGAGAGAATACAGATTTATGCAAGTGTGACCAGTGTCACCGCTGTCCAGCGGATATCTCAATGCAGGAGTGCACATATGTACCATTAAACTTGAAATTATTTATGTAAGAATGTTGTGGTGTTGTGCAGAAGAGACATTCATTTGTGCTCAGAAATTACAGTGGTGAAGAGTGTTGCGGTGGCCATTGTGTACCACCCACGTAGTTATATGTGGGTTTGAAACACATTTCCATTTACACTATTGTTCAGTGTGGTCACATGGCTGATTAAACCACAGTCTATCCCCAGTGAGTATTGGGTGTTCCTACACCTGTAGTTTCATATGGCCAAGCTGGATCCGATTCCAATCCAATCAATGAAAATGAATTTTAATCCCAGATGTAATTGGAGTATAAAACTTTTGACAGACTGTGTGAGTACCCATATTACTTCAATTATAAGATGCTGTAATTATAAGACAACCCTTTTCCAATATGTATTTTTGGAAAAAGACTTTCTGAAAACCAAATCTTTTTTTTAATAAAGAGAATGCTTTTATTTAAAAAAAAAATGCTCATAAAATCACATTTTATGGTAGCTGTTCTTTTTTTGCCACCATGTACTGACAATTTCAATACGATGTTTTTTGTAGTTTTTACAGTTTGTAACATTACACAACATCAGTCAGACTGCATTTCATGGCTGCTTGAGAGTTGTTTGTTGACTTTGTGGTGGGGAGTTCCAATCTTGGAAAGCACATTTGTTTCATAGGTATTTGGCACTATTTATTGTTGCACACGTTTTTGACACTTAAAGGTCGAGACCACTGATGTCCAAAGACATTCCAGGAAGGGTCAACCACTCACTCCGCCAGATGATTTCATTGACAAACTCATGTAATCTGCTCAAAGCATTGTTAATCACTCCTTTCCTCCTTTCTTCCAGTTCCATAATTCTGTCAGCAGTTTATCTGCCAGTGGCCTGATAGTAACAGCACTTTAATTTGAATTGGGTGAATGTTCCCTCTTCTAGATCAGACAACATTGCAGAGAGTTATCAGGGTTATTCGTAAACAACAATTATTTGTGTATTATTACAGTGAGAAATTAATCTATAACCTTTCAAAAACGTAAACGTTTTAAGATGCTATCAGAGCTAGGGTTTACTACTTCTGTATAGCACTGTGCAAAATGCAAAAATTCAGTTCTATCTTTTAATGAAGTATGACGGCGCCTCACATCATCACCTACAGACTGCCTCTGCAGACGACAGGAGTTCTGCTATGATGACAGGGACTGTTTTTGTACTGCCAGCATGTTAGCATTAGAGTTCCAACCAGACTGATAAACAGGCTTTCCTGTTTTGCAAAACATTGTTAGATTGTTCAAAAGTGTCCTCCTGGCTTGGCAAGTGTCTGCACAAACCACTCCAGCTCCTGGCATGCTTCTCTCTATGCAATTTATTCTGCCTTTTTATTCAAAATATCTGACAACCAGGAGCTCCTACATATACTGGAAAATCTATGTATTTCTGGCACAAAAGCTGTCTGCAATTAATCAAAACGTGTTTTATCTATGAGAGCAGACACTGTGAGCCGTTTTCTCACAGATGAAACATTAAGGGTGTGAATACACTTCCACGCATATGCCTCCATGCTGAAATTAAACAATTTAGCCTCCATGCTGAGGATTTTCAGTTATGACAGAGAGTGTGATCAGGAGAATTAGGCTGTTACTGAGTCCCTGAAAAGTGAAAGTGAAGTTTGCGCATCTGTTATTGTCGAATCAGTCATAAGAGTACTTGTATGTCAGATTTCTGCTTCATAGACTTCCATTTATGTGTAACATGTATGCTGTAATGTGCACAGTCTTGTATAAAGTACCTCAAACTGATACTTGAGTGAAAGTACAAGTATCTTACCATAAAATTACTTTGGTAAAAGTTAAAGTCTTCTTTAAAAATATTATTTGAGTAAAAGTCTTAAAGTATCTGACATTTATGAGTGAATGAATACATTTATTCGACACACAGAATAACAACACAGACAATAACAAACTCATAAAAAGAACAACGTGCAATGAACCTGTGTGGCCGAAAGTAAAATGAACCGCTTGCATCGCTGCACTGGATGCCTCGTGGCGCCCCTCTTCGATACTCCAGAGTTGAGGATCTGAACCCGACTCCCTTTGGATCAACCGGGGTCAACGTAAGCCATCGCCCTGCCCTTCTGAACAGCGTTTGCCGATCTCTTAGGATTGACTGACCCATGTTCAACTGCTGTTCATATGGAACCCTTCTCCACTTTAGCCTTCAAAGTTTTTCTTTGAATATTTGCTACTACCACCCGCGCCCTGGGCTTCCATGCGCACAGTGGCGACCCTCCTACTCATCGCGGCGTAGCCCTTGCAGCCCCTGTCACCAGCGATGACCAGGTATGGGCCCAACGATCCAGCGGCATCCATTTTCAGGGCTAGTTGATTCGGCAGGTGAGTTGTGACAGACTCCTTTGTGACTGTGACTTTACTGTACTTAAGCATCAAAAGTAAATTTCTCATATAAAATTACTTTAAGTAACAGTACTGAGTAAAAGTAAAATCTAAAACAATTGGAGAGTGAAACAGTGACACGAAAAGAAAGCCAATGGGGTGTCTGGAAAAACCAGGAGACAGCCTTAAGCCCCATTTACACATAGACGGTTTTGTCGGCGGGTAGTACGTAGACTGAAGTTTGCGGTAGTTCTGGCTGTTTTCACGGTGGAAAGGGGTGGAGCATTTCGCCAGCGTTTTGACCGCCATACTATCCGCAAATAGGTGGATAAAACGCCGCTAAATCCGCCAAATAAAGCGGCGTTTTGACGCCGTAGCATCCGGCACACGTCAGGCAATGGGGGTTAATACCCAGTTCTATCCTTTACAATCGCAGGTTAAGACGCGCATGAGAACGGCGATGTTCTGCTGCCGCCGATAATGCCCTGTGTACCGCTGGTTAATACCCAGGTTTTTATCCAGGCAAATCCTGCATTACTCCAGGATCATTTGCATATAGGCACCGCCCCCAGAGTATAATAGGCTGAAGCAGCAGGAATACATGTCTCTGTCACTGCAGGGGGAGGGAGATCATCCTCAGCCTTTTCTTCTCCTTCCTTTCTCCCTCCTCAACGTGTTGCTCCGTCTCCACCACAGGCCTCCCCTCTGCTTCTGAACCAGACCTCTTGGTAAGTCCTTGCCGCTGCCAACTTCTTTTAGGAGGCATACTGGAGCTTCTCTGCAAAAATATCTGGAGCTGGCCGCGAGTGAGAGGCCTGCATGCAGCGCGCTAGTGTTTTTATACTGAGCGCCGCCTATCGGCTGTTTGGAACACCGTTTTAACCGGGGAGGTAGCGTTTAGAATGGCGTACTGTCCGCTAGCGCCGCCGTTTTGTCTGCCTCTGTCGCCGGTTAAAACGCTGTTGTGTACGCCGATGTGGGCTCTATCTCCATTTTATACACTGTTGATTAGGGATACAATGCCGGCCGCCGAATAACGGCGGTGTAAACTGCGGCACTACAGAAAGGGACAGGATGAAATGGCAATTAAAAAGTATCAAACGCCGTTGTTCGCGTTGTCTCTGTCGTCACGCGAATTCTCCGGGGGCGCTCCCGGAATTATTCGACATGTTGAATAATTTTTTTCGACGATTCCTGGTGAAGCCGGAACTAAGCCACGCCCCCTAGCGCCGGCGTTAACAACGGCATTTGATCCCTAAGACAGCCCGGAAGAGCCAAAAACTCTTCCGGGACGCTTCCAGGAGCTCTTACCGTCTATGTGTAAACGGGGCTTTAGCCCCTATAAAAGGCTGGATCCACCTCTGGTGTAGCAGCTGGTGTTGATGACAGGATGATTGAGCAACAGGTGGATAAAGAAAGTTAAAGAAACTGCAAACAGAAGCTGTGGAGATCAGTGTGCACGTCGGTGGTCCACTTGCTTTGGTTCAGAACAAAAGAGGGATCATCTTCTTCATCATCAGAATTCTCACTGTCTGTTGACACGCTGTGCACTCCGTCTTGCTCCAATAAAAAAAAAGCCTCTGGTGTGCCGTGGTCACTGCTGTATCACTGTATTATGTTCTTAGCCATATATATTGATTTATAACAGAAAACTGTCAAAACAGCGAATAAATATAAGTCTAAAGATGATTGAATATATCAGAGCAGTAAATTGATCAGTCCTTGTGAATACGCATTAACTCACATGTGTGGTTATTCCACCAGCTGCAGCTGATCCACACATGAATTCTTCCTTCCAGAACAGCTCTTTATATAATCTTTTGAATCATCTACCTGTTGCCACATGTACATAAGGGCTGGATTGTCATTCCTACACTCATATTGATATATTTAATGAAAAATAATAAGCGCATGCAGCAGCTGCTGCTGCCACTAATGCTGCATTCAAGTACCGTCGGAAATTACACATCTTTTTTGTTGTTTCAAATTCAGCAGTTTCTTGTGGCAAAATAAGTAATTGTATCCATACAAAAGATTAATTCTGGCCTATATAAGGTGCTTGAGCCCATTGAAGCTGACCCCCCACCCAGATAAAAAAAATCCAACCAAACAGGCTAAGTTTGCCGTGAAATTTCCGATGGTACGTGAACACAGCAGCACCCTCAGCGCTCACAAACCGGCTTCTGCACGGTGTGAAAACATTCAGCCGGTCGAACGAAGTCAAACTAAACAGTCACGTTATAAAAACTAAACAAACGATAAAAAAAGTCAAGAACTGTTGTGTGGGCCACTGAAGAGGAGGTACCCACCACCACCAGATGGCGCCCTGCTTGGAGTGCGGGCTTTAAGCACGAGAGGACGCCGGAGCCACTGGGAGTGACAGCTGTCACTCATCATCAGCACCAGCTGTCACTCATTCAACTCATCACCATCACCATAAAGGCTGGACTGCAACTCCACCTCCTCGCCGAGAAATCAGCTACCTTGGAGGTAATTTTCTCTGCTAAACCGAAAACACTGACTAATAGTCTGAACTTCTTTGCAGCCGTTTTCCTGTGGGTGTTGCCTTATCTGTGGGATTGGCGTTTGGTGTGATCAGCGACGGCTTCGCTTCACACCCCAACCAGATAAGTGGTTAGACAGGAGCTGCACGAGTGTGTGACTGGAGGTGGAGGTGCTCCCTCCCAAAAGAACACAGACTGTGGGATTACTGAGTGTGCGTACTCACACTCACCTGTACTGTTTCTGTTCTCTGCCAGCAGTACCAGGTCTGACAACTGGAGACGGTGACCACCTGGGGACCCAGGACTTGGCGGCTCCAGTGTTCTTCAGATCCGCTGGCGGTGAGGGCCGTGTGGGATCCAGCTCGGTTCTGGACGGGCGTCTCCTATCCTCAAGCCTGCCCACACATCACCCAACCTAATTGACTGTAGTTCCAAACTGGTCGTTGTCTGTATTCCGTTGTGCACAATTTACAACATTAAATTGTTACTGTTTGGCTTATCCATTGCCCGTTCTTTTACGCCCCCTGTTGTGGGTCCGTGTTCCTACACTTTCACAACAAGAACGACAGCAAAACGAAACACGGACAAACTGAGGTTTTCGTTGCCCTTCGTTCAAATTTTTCAACAGTTTAGACCAGGGGTGGGCGTCGAGGGCCGAGACACTGCAGGTTTTCCGTGTAACCAATCACCTCAGCAGGTGGGTTGCTGATGAGCTTCTGCTCTGAACATAAACACCTGGTTGTCAATGAAATCACCTGCTGAAACAACTGATCTTTAATGAAATCACCTGCTGAGGCGATTGGTTGCATGGAAAACCTGCAGTGTCTCGGCCCTTTATGGCACATGATTGCCCACCCTTGGTTTAGACGAAGCACCAGCTGCAGGAACGAAGCTGCACGAAGGCTAAACGATGCCAACGAAAGTCAACGAAAGTCCAGATTTCTTATTAAGTTAGGGCTTCGTTGCCCTTCGTTAAGTGCCGTGTGACTGGGCCATAAGGCGGGTGTCATCTACAGCCAAAATTTTGTGCAGCTCAAAAATCCTGGCAATGGAAAAACGTGCCTCTGCGGATAATTGCGGAGGTGTGCGGTTGTTGGCCGACTCATTACAAGCATGTTTTACTGATATTGTGGACGTTTAGCGAATATGAACCAATTCTGTGCGCAATTCATACACAAATCATCCTAAACGGCAGTGAGACCGGGCCTTAAGAGGACAGGGGAGGTGGAGTCACCTTGTTGCTTGCTGTCTTTCTTGTTTCTGCAGCATATGGGGGTCAAGTGGGGTCAATGCACATCACATATGTTAGCACGTGGTCATGCTGCTTCCTTGCTGCTCCCTCATGCACATGCACACATGTACATACACATACACTTGCTGGATCACTACTCTTGGCTTGGAGATGAAACTAAGCGTGCTGCCAGCATCACTCGATGCCTTGTGCTTCTATTCTGGAGGGACCTCTGCCTTTTTCTCTGTGTCCCTTTCAAATCCAAAGAATCTTTTTGCCGTTCTACATGTTTGGCAACAAAACACTTGGCAGATTTTATTTGTCTGGAAGTGTTGGGAGGTTAAAGGTTTGGACGAGAGTTTGAGGTTTAACCAGCTTTAAATAGAAATGTGGTCTAAATGCTTTTTTCTTCATTTTTAAATTCCCTGAGGTGATCTTTTATTTTTCTGTTGCTGCTAACTGGTGGTCTGTGATGCAGTGCAGTCAATTTCTTGCTGTAATTCTGCTTCTTGCAGTTTGAAGTACCTGAGTTAAGGGTGTCTTAACAGAGGTGACTGCTCACTATCTATAATGAGCATACATTTTACACAGCCATTTTCCAAGCCAGACAACCGATGTGGAATTAGTCTTGAATGGATTTAACATTAAGGGCCCTATCTTGATGATCTGTCGCACCAGTCTAAAGTGCATAGTATAATCAGGGCATGTTTTAAGCAGAACATGAAATGCCTGAGTGCCCTCTCAGTGTCTTATAGTTGTACTCACACTTGCCTGAGTGTTAGTCCTCCAAAGTTGTTTTTAAGGTTTATTTGATTAGTGTGAGCGCACTGTGCCATGCCAGTGCGCTGTCACTTGCAGAGGTCGTCTTTGGCAACGCTAACTGTCGCAGAGCACAGATCTTAGGGGAGGTGATGGTGTAGTGGTTAATCGTTGGGCTTTAGACCAGAGGATCCTCTGTTCAATTCCCAGCCTGATCGGAAAATCACTAAGGGCCCTTGGGCAAGGTCTTTAATCCTCTAGTTGCTCCTGATGTGTAGTGGGCACCTTGCATGGCAGCAGCCTGACATCGGGGTGAATGTGATTCATTGATGTGTAAAGCACTTTGAGCATCCGATGCAGATGGAAAAGTGCTATATAAATGCAGTCCATTTACCATTTATCTTGGATGCCACGTCACTGATGTGGCAGTTCCATTTAACAACTATGATAAATATTGTTACGACTACCACTATAGTATAGTACAATCTTCAATTCAGTGAAGAGCATTTGATGGGGTAAAAATGGGTCTGGTTTCATACCTTACTGATGAAGATGAATTGCCTGTGAGTAAAGCCTCAAAATAGTTGTTCCTCATCTGCTGTAACAGTCTTGTCATCCAAGCAACACAATTGTTTTGCAAGTCCCATATTACATAATTTATCATGTGAGAGGCTGAAAATCAACTCCAAATAAGCCACAAGGTCAGTGGTAACATTTCATTGTGTTGTGGGAGTGATGTTGCCATCTCTATGGTTTTCTGGAAATTGTGTGACTTTTGAAGTATTGCAAATTATTCTGTTGTCCACGAATACATGCAGCTTCTTCCTTTCTTTAAGTGTTGGTGCTGGGCTGGTTTTTATAGTGGTGTATTTATTATGTTTGCCAAGGACATAATAAAATCATCAGTGTTTATTTATTTGTCTGTCTGTCTGACTTTTAGCAAGATTACATCAAAACTACTACATGGATTGTGAAGAGATTTTCACCACAGATAGATATTAGGCCATTGAAGACTCCATTAAATTTTGGAGGTGATCTGGATCCGAATCCAGATTCTGGATCAAGCTTCACTTTATATAGGCCTTGAAGGATTGCTGTTAGCAGGATTATGTCAAAACTATAGCACAGATTTTGACGAAATTTAAAACACAGATACATATTAGGTTATGTAAGAATTCATTCAATTTTGGAGGTGATCCGGATTCTGGATCAAGATTTTTCTTTATATATGCTTTGAAGGATTACGTCAAAACTACTTCACGCATTCTCACCAAATTTGCACCACAGTACATATTACAGCATGGAAGGCTCCACTAAATTTTTGAGGGGATCTGGATCTGCATTCTGGATCAAGATTTACCTTTTATATAGGCTTTGAATGATTACTTCAAAACTACTTCATAGATTCTTACCAAATTTGCACCACAGATAGATATTAGGGCATGGAAGACTTCACTGAATTTTGGAGGCAATCCAGATCTGGATTAGCAGACCTTAGAAATATCTGATTGCTTGTCTTTATTTTGTTGTCTGTTGGGCAGATTTTGAGTAGCTATGTGATTGTTTTTTTTTTATACAGACCTTACAACTCAGTCCTGGTCAACACAAAACTCATGTTGTGTTGACATAAAGGACATGAATGTGTAATGCGATGTGATCAAATGCCAGCCGGGGACTGTGCTCACACATCCAAACACAGTACAAGGCAACTGGGACCTCGTGTGAATATTAAGAGACAGCTACATCAACAAGTGAGGCACTGCTATTTTGATGGGGAACTCAGAAGTGAGAGGTGTTCTGGTGAGGAAAGGGTTCTGCACCCAATGCATCAAAGCAAGCAAGAGGCTGCAGCAGTAATGTACCAGAGGTCCCAGAGATGAAGCATTTGAACACATCCTCCTTCAAACATTGAACCTACCACATTCAGCTGTTCCTCATTCCTTCTGTACCTGGACACTGGCTCTGCTTTAGTGCTTCCTGCTAGGGATGGAAGAAAACCAGCATAAAAATGTGGTACAAAGCACAGTTAATAAAGTTTTGTAATTATCTATTAGTGTTAAATTTAGACTTTGTTTTTTGTTTTCAATTCAGTTTCATTGTATTGTAACTATCTGGGGTCAATGGATGTGCGGGAACATCTAACTATTAAGAGCTCAGCAATGGAATGTCACAGAAATGACTTTTGACTACTTTCTGAAACTACAGTGTCTCCTCTTGTTTCAGTCCCTTTTGCTGATAATACTTTATTAACAGCAAGTCCTATAGCTCAGAGAATGTCACATGGGTCTGTGTTGCGCTCTGTCTGCTGGTGCCACAGGATCGTTCAGAACAAACCGTCATTTTGGTCAAGACTCAGATTAAATAACATTGCCACTAAACCCCCATAAATAGTAAAAAATGGTCCGGTCAACCTCAGATGCTTTATTTTTTATTTAGTGTTACAGACAAAGCATATTGTTATAAACACACAAAAGCAGCAAATGGACATTTTTTTGTGAGTGACTTTCCACTTTTCTTCCAATGAAAAATATGTATGAACATTTCTGATAGAGTGAAGACAGAAAACATCGAGATGGAAATGGTGAGTGATTTTATTTTACGTTAATCTCCAATTTGGCAAAATGGTGGCTTAGTGGTTTAGCACTGTTGCCTCACAGCAAAAAGGTTGTGAGATCCCTTCCCACATGGTCCTTTCTGTGTGGAGTTTGCATGTTCTCCCCTTGTTCGCTTGAGTTCCCTCTGGGTGCTTCGCCTTCATCCCACTTCCAAAGACATGCAGGTTTGGTGAACTGGTGACTTTAAATTGACTGCAGCTGTGAATGGAGTGTAAATGTGTTTGTCTGGTGTCCTGTCCAGGGTGGACCCTTAATTGGAGTAAGCGGGTATAGCAAATGGATGGATGATCTCCAGTTTTCTTATATCTTACTTTACTTTTATGAGCCTAAAATACTGGTGATCCAATTTCTTACACCACAACAGTTATTACACATAAATAAAGGTGTATCTTCATTGATTTGAAGGATTTTCAAAAAACGCATTTCATGTTCTTTTTTTTCCAATTTTAGAGCCACATTATTTCTACAAACAGGGCTCTAGACAAATATGTGACACAGATTCTGAAATAAGAAATTATTATGAACATTTTGATATGTAGCACACAGACATGATACTAAAAAAGTACAATAAACAGTTTATACCAGGGGTGGCCAAGTTCGGTCCTCGAGAGCCACATTCCTGATGCTCTTAGTTGTCTCCCTGCTCCAACACACCTGAATCCAATGAAAGACGAGTCTTTCATTGGCCACCCCTGGTTTATACTGTATATATAAAAAGAAAAAAAAAACAACAGAAAAACTGCCCCCCCCCCCAAAAAAAAAGTTATTTAAAGTTGCGCTTTTGTGGTCTCTGAAAAAAAGGTGTAGCTTTATTTGGTAAAAATAAAAAAGACTGAACCATTTATAAATTAAAACGTTCACTCAGATCAACTGTGTTAAAAAGCTAAGGTAACGTTAGCCGATCATTAGACTTTCACAGCAGTGCAGTAAATGCCACGTTTTATTTTATATTATTCTCACCTCGATAAAGGTGCAGAACTAAGCTCCGTTGGTCAAACTGGGTGTTTGCATATATCCAAAAAATGGGAAATTTCAGACTGAGTGGGTGTGTTCCATTACCCCGGCTGCCTGCCTCACTCTGCCAGGGATAATGCCTGTATAAATGATGCGTATAAAGTGTGCAATGTGAAAAGGCTCAAAAGATTGACAAGTAACAGACTTCAAAATTAGATGTTGTATTGAAAAGATGCCTTCACCAAATGAACAGAAAGTTATTAGACAGTGCTGGACTCTGTCAGCAACCACCCCCCAGAGTTGCATACAAGAGTCCCAACATAGCGCCCACCTACGTTTTTAAGCCTGCTTTCGGCCCACACCCAGGTGGGCGGGCCTTGCCTTGTGCGTGGATCAGTAGAGCTATGTGATTGGTTGGAAAGTGTTTGGCATTTGTATGCGGGTGACATGCTTGTGTTGTTTATCTGAATGGTATGTGTCATATCAAAACTGTGTTCTGTCTGTGGCTTGTGTGGCGTGATAAACAAAGAACAGTATGTGTCATGATGTCTGTTGCCCCAGACAGAGATATAAAGTTATCAAATGGTCTGAGGACAATGTCATGGGACATACTGTCCAACGCTTGTCTATGGTGCAACTCCAATGCACCAACACTGTGTCAGGCCACACCCTTATTTTTTGGATCAACACAGGAAACAATGACACTTCTTTGTACTAATATATGGAAACTTACTTAGGAAAGCTAGTGTATTACAGTGAACATTATGAATATAGAATAATTGGAGCAGATATGTAGCCTGATCACCACTAACAGGTCCGCCCACATCGGTAACACTGACATTGAACAACGGTGACAGTGCCTTCTGAGAAAGATTCCAGGGTTAGATATTTAATGATTATGTTTCCTTGAGTGCTAATGTCTGTTCGCTACTATTCGATTGTTTTGGAAGGTGGATTGTGAGTGAGCTGCAGACGGCCTATTCTTTTCTTGAAGATGGTGTTCTGTTGCCCATTGCTGTCTGTTTTGACAGCGTAGATCTTGCTGTCAGGCAGCCAAATGGGTTTCTTTATGTCTGTATGCCACAAGTGGCTTGTCTGCCACATCCTGCATTCTTAGGTGCCTCATGCCAGAACAGCAGTGAGTGATCAATCAAAGACACTGCTTTAAAGACTTAAGTTGATCATTTGTACATTTCTCTCTGTATATCCATTTTTTCTCATTGCCACTCATTGGTTGCATTGGTTTCCCAACTTCTACAGCTTCAGACAGAATAGCTTCTTTGTTGGTTAATTTGTGAATGTGGCAATGAATTACTGTAATGGACGTATACCTGTTTGTCTTTTGTAGGATTACTCAAAAACCACTGAACCAACATTCAGTGGAAGGCATCAGAAGGGTGACATAATAAATTTGTTTTTTGGACTACTTATATTGCAAAATGACAAATGATTTACTGATTGATTTAAGCTTCACATATCTTTCTAGTCTTTCTCCTGGTAAGTGTATTCCAGAGATTATAGTGTTGATCCCTTACCATGACCTTTGACTGAATGCTCCAAATGTTAACATAGACAGAGGCATGATTCAAAGGAATATTTCTACGAAGTTTGGTGAAAATCCATTAACGTTTTTCTGAGTTACTTTGCACAAAGACACACACATGAACGAATACAATATTTTGTACTACCACAAAATATTGTAAACTCGTCGGAACATGTTGCATGGCAGATCATATTAACTTTCAAAACAGATACGAACAATAAATCAGATTCATGAATATTTTGAGGATTTGTGTATCGTCAAAAAGACACCTACACAATTCAATGGAATTTGGTCGAAACGTAGGTCTTCAGGGCCTGAGGGGCACTTTGGCTTAGTGGTTAGCACTGTTGCCTTACAGCAAGAAGGATCTCAGGTTCCCGTCTAACCTGATCCTTTCTGTGTGGATTTCACATGTTCTCCCAGTGTTTTCATGGGTTTCCTCTGATTCCTCCGGTTTCCTCTCATTATCAAAGACCTGCGGGTTTGGTGAATTGGTGACTCTAAATTGGTCGTAGTGTTGAGTGAGAGTGTGTCTGTCTATATGTGGTCCTCTGATAGTAGCCTGTCCAGAGTGTACCCTGCCTCTTGCCCAAAGACCACCTGGAGAGGCTCCAGCCTCAACACTTCCCCACCCCAACATGCGAGCCTTAACTGGAATAAATAAAATAAAATTGATGGTAGGTGTAATGTCTTTTATCTAAAAGCTTTTTTTTAGGTAGAGTATACAACAGCAGTGAGTATGCATCTGTGCAATATAATGTGAATGTCAAATTATTCGAAATGGTATCACTTCTTAATTATTGCATTATGTCTAAGTTTGAGAAGTAGACTGTTAGGTCCAAAAAAGAACACGTTCCATGCTTTTAATTCAATATTCATAAATTTTTTGATGTCACCAAAAATCAATTATTTACCATCATAAAATTTATGGTCTCAAAGAACATTCATTTGAGCCAATTCAGCAGATAGATAAGTGCTTTCAAGAGGTGGGGATGGACTGGGTGGTTGCTACACAGCATCCATTGTGGTGTGGTGGAAAAGGCAACGTGTGGCACCAGCGCATGTTCCCACTTTTGACCTAAACACGGCATTCTTCTGTTTCCTCAGTGGGTGATATTTTCATCCTGCTGTACAGATTGACACCTTCCCCCCCCATCCAAATATACTAACTTTGTTAAGGGTACAATATCAACCACCAGTGCAGCAGATGGACCATGTGTTTGTTTGATCACAGGGCTCA
Source organism: Thalassophryne amazonica (assembly GCF_902500255.1). NCBI lineage: Eukaryota > Metazoa > Chordata > Actinopteri > Batrachoidiformes > Batrachoididae > Thalassophryne > Thalassophryne amazonica. Next base: position 50,768,069 of record NC_047109.1, on the reverse strand, counting down.
CACCTGTGAATCAGAAAATTAACTACATCTCAGTAAAATCAATAAAATCAATACAAAAAGACCTGTATCGCTTTCCAGTAAAAAGAACTACTGATGTCATGATAACATCAGTAGTCATATTTTTGTTGTTCAGCTGTAGGTCTTTTCTATTTCAAAACAGATGATATTAATTAATGGAACAATATACATGGACACACTCTGAAGAAATCTGTATTTATATTTGATGCACATTTCATATAATATAACTATTATTAGTGGTAGTAATATTTTTGGCACTGTCTGTATGTCTCTGTGTGAACAGAATAAATCAAAGAATTTTGACATGATTTGGACCAAACTTGGTAAAAAGACCGAGAGTAGCCAAGGACAAAGTGATTTAATTTTGAGAAAATTCAATTCAGTTTCAAATTATTTCATTTATACAGCGCCAAATCACAACAAAGCTGTCTCAAGGTACTTCACATGAGTAAGGTCTAAATTTACCAAGCCCTAGAGCAAGCACACAGGCGACAGTGGTGAGGAAAAGAATCAGAATGTCTTTATTGTCATTGTAACAATGTGACATTGTGAAACAAAATTAGGATGCTGCCTTTATAGTGCAAGTATGTTAAAATATTAAAATATAAGTTGGTAGATGAAGGGTCTATATTTAAAAAAGAAATGAAAATCTAGACCATCATCAATCATATGGTCATACAGTCATCCAGTTGAACATTTGTCAGAAAAAAATTGCACATTCAGAACTCCCTCTGATGATGTTGAGGAAGAAACCTCAAGCAGACCAGACTTAGAGGGGTGACCCAGTGCTTAGACCATTCTAACAGTTGGTCTGTACTATGTTTGTACAAAGGTTTTACCAAGCTGAAGAAACAGTAAACAGAAAAACCAGAGCAGCATCAAAAACAAAGTGCATGATTGAGATAAGCACATAGTTATTCGTGCCGCAGGTGGGGGATCATCCTGCACCCTGGAGTGTATTGTCCATCCATTGCGTCATCAGTGGGCTGCAGCACAAGCTGTCCTTATAGCAAAGTATATTCCACAAGCTGACTGCAGTGTGCTGTGTCAGCTTCAGCCATGGCATCTTGTGGTCAGTCCAGTGCCCTGTGTTGTGTAGCTGTCAGCTTTGCGTGATGTCATCAGTGCCTTGGACAGAGAGAAAAAGAGCACAATCAGTCAGCCTGAAAAACTGCACCTAAGATATGAGTTAATCAGCAGTCAATTGACAGGGAAGCAGAGAGAATAATTCGCCGGCAGCAAGCCCTAAAATTCACTAACAGACCCAAAATTTAGATGAAGTGAGGCCGAGACCTGTTCTGCTGCTAATAAAATTAATTTAAAAGGATAGGAAACATAGTTCCATACTATGCCAGCATGCTAACCATACGAGAGGGAGAATAGGTGCATCTTAAGTCTGGACTTGAATGCCTCTACAAAATCTGACTGTTTTATCTCTGCAGGGAGATCATTCCACAAAACAGGTGCATGATAAATCAAATCAAATCAAATCAATTTTATTTATATAGTGCCAAATCACAGCAAACAGTTGCCCCAAGGTGCTTTATATTGTAAGGCAAAAGCCATACAATAATTACAGAAAAACCCCAACGGTCAAAAAGACCCCCTATGAGCAAGCAGTTGGCGACACTGGGAAGGATAACAGAAGGTTCTATGGTCTGTAAACTTTTTATTCACCCTAGGGACACAAGTAGTCCTGCACGCTGAGAACGTAGAGCCCGGGCTGGTATATAGGGTGTAATTAGATCATCTAAGTAGGGAGGTGCTAGTCTGTGTATAATTTCATAGGTTAGTAACCTTAAAATCCCACCTCAGAGAAACAGGAAGCCAGTGAAGAGATGCCAAAATCGATGTAATGTTGTTGAACTTTTTGCTTCATGTCAAAACCGTGGCAGCAGCATTTTGAACCAGTTGGAGATATCCAGCTTTTGGCTAACGCAAGGCAATCCTCTGAAGCCTTTATATGTATGTGATTTCTAGCAGTTATCGGCATATACAACTGTCATCAGCGTAGCAATGAAAAGTAATCCCATAATGTCACAGTATATGCCCAATGGGTGGCATATAAAGGGAGAAAAGCAGGGAGCCAAAGACGGACCCCTGTGGAACACCGTATTTCATGTCACCAAGGTTAGATGTAGTGTTGTTGTATAGAACACAATGAGAGTGACTGGTTAGGTAAGATGTCAGCCATGCAAGGACATTCCCAGTAATCCCAAAACAATTCGAAACTATCAAGAAGAATGTGGTGATCCACCGTATCAAACGCAGTGCAAAGATCTAACAATAACAGAACTGTAGTGGTGTCTGAATTTATTGCAAGCACACAGTAAAATCACCAGTGTTAAATTAACACTGCCAGTGTACATATGGTCCCCACTGGGACCATATGTACACTGGCAGTGTTAATTTAACACTTTATTCCCAGTAAGATGGTCTATGAGCTACTGTGAAACAACCTTTTCAGGAATTTTAGAAAAAAAATGATACATTTGATTCTTCTTCTTTGTCTTTCGGCTGTTCCCATTAAGGGTCGCCACAGCAGATCATTACATTTGATATTAGCCTATAATTTTTAAGTAGACTAGGGTCAAGATTAGGTTTCTTGGGTAATGAATTAATCACTGCAGATTTGAAACATTTAGGAACAGATCCCGAGGTTAGCGACAGATAAATAATTTCCAGCGCAGTAGGCCCAAGACTGGGCCACAGGTCCTTAAACAGTTTTGTTGGTATAGGGTCCAACAGATAGGTTGTGCTTTTAGCAGAAGTTACAAGATTTGTCATCACACCCAATGAAACAGTATCACATTTGGCAAATCTTGGTGATGCATCAGTGATGGCACCCACCTCAATAACAGGGTGTAGTGGCTGGACTAAGGCATGCTGGGATATAAAACCCCAATTCGAATGAAGTTGGGACGTTGTGTAAAATGTAAATAAAACAGAATACAATGATTTGCAAATCCTCTTCAACCTATATTCAATTGAATACACCACAAAGACAAGATATTGAATGTTCAAACTTTATTGTTTTTGTGTAAATATTTGCTCATTTTGAAATGGATGCCTGCAACATGTTTCAAAAAAGCTGGGACAGTGGTATGTTTACTACTGTGTTACATCACCTTTCCTTCTAACAACACTCAATAAGTGTTTGGGAACTAAGGACACTAATTGTGAGTGTCATGATTAGGGATGGGTATCGGGAACTGGTTCCTTTCAGGTATCGTTAAGAAATGATTCGATCCACCGACATCAATAAACTTTTTGCTTAATGATTCCCTTATCGGTCCTTCAGAGTGGCCATTGTTTTTGGGGTCTTTGTCAGGAAAATAATAATTTCTTGACATTGATTGCAGACCCTGCAGCGAGTCTGTAATCAACTTTTCTGCAGCACGACTTTACTTTGAACCTTGAACCAATCGAAGCAGTGATTCACAGATCGAAGCACTGCTTCAATCTGTGAATCATTGGTTCATTGTTTTTATTTCGCTTTATCTTAATTTTTCCCCACTAAAACACAAAAGAGCATATATCTGTAAGTAATATTTACCTTTTTTATGTTAAACCGACCTGTTATGGTCTTTTGAAACAGTTGATAGATGTATTTTATAACTTAAAAATGGGACCGATGCTAACGTGTTAGCATGTCTATGGCATTTTCAATGTTAAAGTTAGCATTAACCTGTTTGCATCTCAGCTTGTTTGTGTGCATTTGTTTTCTGTATAATAATTAATGGCTCAGTGTTCGTTGTCGTAAAAGAGTCAAATTGAAATTTTTTTAAAATTTATTTTCATTCATATATTAATAATAATAATAGCAACAACCACAATAATAGTAATAATAACTAATAATGTTACAATACAATACAATTTTAGAGAAAGAGACAAAAAGAACCCCATGAAACAAAACAGAAACAAAACACAACAGAAAAGATAAAACCAACTAACAATGAAAATAAATGAATACATATAGAAATAAATAAGTGTTTCCTGTGAACACCTAGTGACTCGTATACCTCCACTTCATCCCTGTTTTATTTAAGTTTAATGACAATTTGTTTTGGTCAAACCATATTTTCAGTGTGTTCATTTCTTCAGTGATTTCCTCCAGAACGATCTGCCAAGCTCAAAAACTGCTGCATCTTATTAAGAGCAGAATAATACTGGAATGAATTTGAATAAGGAAGTTGGGTTTTTCTCACTAAATGGATGCTGCACTCACTGCAGTTTATCGTCTGGAATAGTCCCAGCTTGCATTTCAGAGCTTCTAGAATTCAAACATTTTCGTGCAGGTGGTGGTGGTGGGGGAATTTTGGGTTTCAGCTTTTTTGTTTTTCAGCACTTTCATGTTGTGAAAGTGTAGTGACACGGACCCATAACAGGGGGCGCAAATGAATGGACAATGAAAGAGTCAAATATGAACACTTTACTGTTGTGAATGAGCACAACACAGAGGAATGTGAAATTTAACAGACAGTCAATCACAAGGGTGACGTGTGGGCAGGCTCGAGGATAGAAGACGTCTGTCCTGAGATGAACTGGAACCACACAATTTCCTCCGCCACCGAACCCGGAGAATACTGGAGCCGCCAATTCCCGAGTCCCCAGGTGGCCACCGTCTTCGAAGGTCGGATCTGGTACTGCTGAACGGTTTGACGATATCTCGGCGATGAGGTGGAGATGACGTCCGGGTTTTATGGAGTGAGATGATGAAGCTTGAATGACTGACAGCTGTCAGGAGATAATGAGTGACAGCTGTCACCCCCGGCTGTGTCCGTGGCGGCAGCACCCTCTTGTGCCTGAAGCCCGCACTTCAGGCAGGGCACCCTCTGGTGGTGGGCCAGCAGTACCTCCTCTTCTGGTGGCCCACACAACAGGACCCCCCCCTCAACGGGCGCCTCCTGGCGCCCGAACAGGCTTATCGGGGTGTCGACGGTAGAAATCGGCCAGGAGGGCCGGATCCAGGATGAAGCTCCTCTTCACCCAGGAACATTCTTCGGGTCCATACCCCTCCCAGTCCACCAGATATTGGAACCCCCGGCCCATTCGACGGACGTCCAGGAGCCGGCGCACTGTCCAAGTCAGCTCCCTGTCAATGATCCGGGCAGGAGGCGGCGCCGGACTGGGAGCACAGAGGGGTGAGGTGCGGTGCGGTTTGATCCTGGAGATGTGGAACACCGGGTGGATCCGCAGTGAAGCTCCAGCTCCCAGCTTCACTGCGGCAGGGCTAAGGACCTTGAGGATGCGGAAGGGTCCGATGAACCTGTCCATTAGTTTCAGTGACTGTACCTGAAGCGGGATGTCCTTCGTCGACAACCACACCTCCTGCCCGGGCGGATATGCAGGGGCCGGGGACCGCCGGCGGTCTGCATGGGTCTTGGCCCTCGTCCGGGCCTTCAACAAGGCAGAACGGGCGGTGCGCCACACCCGATGGCACCTCCGAAGGTGGGCCCGGACTGGGGGCACACCAACCTCTCCCTCAACCACAGGAAATAATGGGTGCTGGTACCACAAACACACCTCAAACGGGAGAGGCCGGTGGCAGAAGACACCTGGCTGTTATGCGCATACTTGATCCAGGCCAGGTGGTTGCTCCAGGCCATCGGGTGCGCGGATGTCACACAGCGGAGGGTCTGTTCCAACTCCTGGTTGGCCCCTTTTGCCTGTCTGTTCGCCTGTGGATGGTACCTGGACGAGAGGCTCACCGTGGCCCCCAGTTCCCTGCAGAAACTCCTCCAGACGTGAGAGGAAAACTGGGGACCACGATCTGAGACTACGTCAGTAGGGATCCCATGCAGGCGGACGACATGGTGGACCAGGAGTTCCGCTGTCTCCTGGGCCGTAGGGAGCTTCGGGAGGGCCACGAAGTGGGCCGCCTTGGAGAATCGGTCCACTATTGTGAGGATGGTGGTGTTGCCCTGGGACGGTGGGAGGCCCGTGACAAAATCCAGGCCGATGTGGGACCAGGGGCGATGAGGCACAGGAAGCGGTTGGAGCAGTCCTTGGGACTTCCTGTGGTCAGCCTTGCCCCTGGCGCAGGTGGTGCAGGCCTGGATGTACTCCCGGATGTTGGCCTCCATAGACGCCCACCAGAAGCGCTGCCAGACAACTGCCACGGTCCTTTGCACCCCCGGATGACAGGAGAGCTTGGAACCGTGACAGAAGTCTAGGACCGCAGCCCTGGCCTCTGGTGGGGTGTATAGTTTGTCTTTTGGTCCAGTTCCCGGGTCCGGGCTTTGTGCCAGGGCCTCCCGGACGATCTTCTCCACGTCCCAGGTGATAGTGGACTCAGGCAGGATGGGCTCCCATGGATCCGACAGCGCAGTTTTGACCTCCTCTTCGTGTACCTGGGACAAGGCATCTGATCTCTGGTTCTTGGTCCCAGGGCGATAGGTGATCCGGAAGTCAAAACGTCCAAAGAACAGTGACCAGCGGGCTTGCCTGGGGTTCAGCCGCTTGGCGGTCCTGATATACTCCAGGTTCCGATGGTCAGTGAAAACCGTGAATGGCACAGACGCTCCCTCCAACAGGTGTCTCCACTCCTCAAGAGCCTCTTTCACCACAAGGAGTTCTCGATTGCCGACGTCATAGTTCCGTTCAGCCGGGGTCAACCTGCGAGAAAAGTAGGCACACGGGTGAAGAACCTTATCGGTCTCTCTGCTCTGGGATAGCACGGCTCCTATCCCTGAGTCAGAGGCGTCCACTTTAAACACAAACTGGTGGCTAGGGTCGGGCTGCACCAAAACTGGCGCAGTAGAGAACCGTCGTTTCAACTCCTTGAACGCGGCTTCGCACCGATCCGACCAGGTGAAGGGGACTTTTGGAGAGGTCAGGGCTGTCAGGGGGCTAACTACCTGACTGTAGCCCTTAATGAACCTCCTATAGAAATTAGCGAAGCTGAGGAACTGTTGCAGCTTCCTACGGCTTGTTGGTTGTGGCCAATCTCTCACCGCCGCAACCTTGGCCGGATCAGGGGCGACGGAGTTAGAGGAGATGATAAACCCCAGGAAGGACAAAGAAGTGCGGTGAAACTCGCACTTCTCGCCCTTCACAAACAGTTGGTTCTCTAACAACCGCTGCAGGACCTGACGTACATGCTGGACATGGGTCTCAGGATCCGGAGAAAAGATGAGAATATCATCCAGATATACGAAGACGAATCGGTGCAGGAAGTCCCGCAAGATGTCGTTAACCAAGGCTTGGAACGTCGCGGGGGCGTTGGTGAGGCCGAACGGCATGACCAGGTACTCAAAGTGATCTAACGGGGTGTTAAATGCCGTCTTCCATTTGTCTCCCTTCCGGATCCGAACCAGATGATATGCATTCCTAAGATCCAGCTTAGTAAAGATTTTGGCTCCATGCAGGGGGGTGAATACGGAATCCAACAACAGCAACGGGTATCAGTTGCGAACCGTAATCTCATTCAGCCCCCTGTAATCAATGCATGGACGGAGTCCGCCATCCTTCTTGCCCACAAAAAAGAAACCTGCACCCACCGGGGCGGTGGAGTTCCGGATCAGCCCGGCAGCTAATGAGTCCCGGATGTAGGTCTCCATTGATTCGCGCTCAGGTCGTGAGAGGTTGTACAGCCTGCTGGACGGGAACTCAACGCCTGGAATCAGATCAGTGGCACAATCGTACTGACGGTGCGGGGGAAGGGCGAGTGCCAGATCCTTGCTGAAGACATCAGCAAGATCGTGGTACTCAACCGGCAGATTGGGATGGACTTTGACCTCCTCTTTAGCATGTAAACCGGGAGGAACTGAGGATCCTAAACACGCCCGATGGCAGGTTTCGCTCCACTGAACCACCACCCCAGACGGCCAATCAATCCGGTGATTGTGTTTCAACATCCACGGGAAACCCAAAATCACGCGGGAGGTAGAAGGAGTCACAAAAACCCCGATCTCCTCCCAATGATTCCCAGACACCACCAGAGTTACAGGTTGTGTCTTGTGCGTGATTAAAGGGAGAAAGGTGCCATCTAGTGCCCGCACCTGCAATGGCGAAGGAAGCACCACCAGAGGGAGCCCTACCTCCCTTGCCCATCTGCTATCCAGCAGATTCCCTTCTGACCCCGTGTCCACCAGTGCTGGGGCTTGAAGGGTTAAATCCCCACTCAGGATTGTAACTGGGAGTCGTGTGGCAATATGTGTGTGTCCCACGTGAATGTTACGACCCCCCCTTAGCCCAGTCTCTAAGGGCGGGTGTTGTCGTTTTGGCCGTTTGGGGCAGTTTCTCTGTATGTGCTCTTTTGAGCTGCAGAGAAAACACTCCCCGCGGACCAGCCTCCTCATTCTGTCAGCTGTTCTGATTTTGGCCCTGTGCGTTTCCCTAGCAACGTCAGCAGGGGGAGCTGTTGCCCCACGGAGCGCTGCGGCTGTGGAGCGTGGGGAGGGCGGAACCTTTTCGAACCCGGAAGGGAGAGGGACGGCGCGTGCCCGGCCACGTCCTTCGTCTCGCTCCCGATGGCGTTCCTCCAACCGATTGTCTAACCGTATAATGAGATCGATAAGCCCATCTAAATCCCGCGGTTCTTCCTTAGCTACCAGGTGCTCCTTCAGGACCGACGACAGTCCGTTTATGAAGGCAGCGCGGAGCGCAACGTTATTCCAGCCGGACCTCGCAGCCGCGATGCGGAAGTCGACTGAATATTCGGCTGCACGCCGGCGCCCCTGTCGCATTGACAGCAGCACTGTTGAAGCGGTCTCTCCTCTGTTAGGGTGATCAAACACTGTTCTGAACTCCCTCACAAACCCAGTATAAGAGGTAAGGAGCCATGAGTTGTGCTCCCAAAGCGCTGTAGCCCAAGCGCGTGCCTCACCACGAAGCAAGTTAATAACATAAGCCACCTTGCTGGCGTCAGACGCGTACATCACGGGTTGTTGTGCAAAGACGAGCAAACACTGCATCAGAAAGTCCGCGCACGTCTCCACACAACCCCCGTACGGCTCTGGGGGACTTATGTATGCTTCAGGGGATGGTGGGGGGGTTCGTTGAACGACCAGTGGAACGTTAATATCGGGCACAGGGTTGGCAGGAGGAGGAGCCGCAGCAGCGCTCTGATCGCGCGCGTCCACCTGTGCGGTGAGAGCCTCCATCCTGCGATTAAGGATGACGTTTTGCTCGGTCATCAAATCCAGCCGAGCGGTAAAGGCAGTGAGGATTTGCTGCAACTCACCAAGCACACCTCCTGCAGACGCCTGTGCACCCTGCTCTTCCATTGGCTGTCCAACAGATGGGTGACGCCCCTCGGGATCCATGACGCTGGCCGAGATATCCTGTTGTGAAAGTGTAGTGACACGGTCACTACACTTGTGACACTACACTACTAGTGACACTACACTACACTACACTACGGAGGTACTGCTGGCCCACCCTCTGGTGGTGGGCCAGCAGTACCTCCTCTTCTGGCGGCCCACACAACACTTTCATCCCTGAATATGTCAATCGTGAGTCACTTTTGTGCAGATTAAAGTCACTAACTGGGACTCCTGTCTTGTTGCGAGAAAGAAATGAGAATTGTCCTCCGTTCTGTTCACACAGCTCCAAACGCTGCGCGGCTCTCTGCCAAGTCAAGTTAGAATGATAGAGTCCAGGTGGAATTAATAACGTCAAAGCAAAATCAAATGACACTTCTTTCCAAACGTAATACAAACAAGCTGCAATCGATCACAACGTTTTTTTCCTCCCAAAACAAGACATCCTGTGCTGACCTGCAGCAGTCGGCTGAGCTCAGCTCGGAGTGACATTCATGCCAAAATGTCTGAAAGGAAATTCTTTTGACAAAATCTACACATTTTATTTATTTATTTTTTATGTCCAGAGATCAAGGATCCAGTGACCAACTGAAAATGTTGTTGACATAGAAAACCTGTAAAGCCTACTTTTAGTACACAGAATATTCACAAGAGATATCGATAAGGGAATCAGATTGATAAGCAGAATTGATAATGGCATTGATATCGATAAAATCTTATCAATATCCATCCCTAGTCATGACTGGGTATAAAAGGAGCATCGGCAAAAGTCTCAGCCGTGCACAAGCAAAGATGGGACGAGGATCACCGCTTTGTGAACAACTGCGTGAAAAAAATAGTCCAACAGTTTAAGAACAATTTTTCTCAACATTCAATTGCAAGGAATTTAGGGTTTCCATTAACTACAGTCCATAATATAATCAGAAGATTCAGAGAATCAGAAGAACTTTCTACACGGAAGCGGCAAGGCCGAAAACCAACATTGAATGCCTGTGACCTTCGATCCCTCAGGTGGCACTGCATTAAAAACCAACATCATTGTGTAAAGGATCTTACCGCGTGGACTCAGGAACACTTCAGAAAACCATTATCAGTTAACACAGTTTGTCGCTACATCTACAAGTTAAAACTCTACCATGCAAAGCCAAAGCCATACATCAACAACATCCAGAAACGCCGTGGCCTTCTCTGGGCCCGAGCTCATTTGAAATGGACAGACGAAAAGTGGAAAAGTGTGCTGTGGTCTGATGAGTCCACATTTCAAATTGTTTTTGGAAATCATGGACAAAAGAAGAAAGAGACCATCCAGATTGTTACCAGTGCAAAGTTCAAAATGGTATGGGGTGTGTTAGTGGCCATGGCATGGGCAACTTACACATCTGTGATGGCAGCATCAATGCTGAAAGGTACATCCAGGTTTTGGAGCAACACGTGCTGCCATCCAAGCAACATCTTTTTCAGGGACGTCCCTGCTTATTTCAGCAAGACAAAAACAAGCCACATTCTGCACATGTTACAACAGTGTGGCTTTGTAGTAATAGATTGCGGGTACGAGACTGACCTGCCTGCAGTCCAGAACTGTCCCCGTTGAAAATGTTTGGCGCATTATGAAGCGCAAAATACAACAACGGAGACCCCGGACTGTTGAACAACTTAAGTCATACATCAAGTAAGGATGGGAAAGAATTCCACCTAGTGTCTTCAGTTCCCAAATGCTTATTGAGTGTTGTTAGAAGGAAAGGTAATGTAACACAGTGGTAAACATACCACTGTCCCAGCTTTTTTGAAACGTGTTGCAGGCATCCATTTCAAAATGATCAAATATTTGCACAAAAACAATAAAGTTTATCAGTTTGAACATTAAATAAAATTAAATAGCTCTTTGTGGTGTATTCAATTGAATATAGGTTGAAGAGAATTTGCAAATGATTGTAATCTGTTTTTATTTCCATTTTATACAACATCCCAACTTCATTGGAATTGGGGTTGTGTGTGTGTATATATATATATACACTCAACAAACATATAAATGCAACACTTTTGGTTTTGCTCCCATTTTGTATGAGATGAACTCAAAGATCTAAAACTTTTTCCACATACACAATATCACCATTTCCCTCAAATATTGTTCACAAACCAGTCGAAATCTGTGATAGTGAGCACTTCTCCTTTGCTGAGATAATCCATCCCACCTCACAGGTGTGCCATATCAAGATGCTGATTAGACACCATGATTAGTGCACAGGTGTGCCTTAGACTGCCCACAATAAAAGGCCACTCTGAAAGGTGCAGTTTTATCACACAGCACAATGCCACAGATGTTGCAAGATTTGAGGGAGCGTGCAATTGGCATGCTGACACTAGGAATGTCAACCAGAGCTGTTGCTCGTGTACTGAATGTTCATTTCTCTACCATAAGCCATCTCCAAAGGCGTTTCAGAGAATTTGGCAGTACATCCAACCAGCCTCACAACCGATGACCACGTGTAACCACACCAGCCCAGGACCTCAACATCCAGCATGTTCACCTCCAAGATCGTCTGACACCAGCCACTCGGACAGCTGCTGAAACAATCGGTTTGCATAACCAAAGAATTTCTGCACAAACTGTCAGAAACCATCTCAGAGAAGCTCATCTGCATGATCATCGTCCTCATCGGGGTCTCGACCTGAGTCCAGTTCGTCGTCGTAACCGACTTGACTGGGCAAATGCTCACATTTGCTGGTGTTTGGCACGTTGGAGAGGTGTTCTCTTCACTGATGAATCCCGGTTCACACTGTTCAGAGCAGATGGCAGATAGCGTGTGTGGCGTCGTGTGGGTGAGCGGTTTTCTGATGTCAATGTTGTGGATCGCGTGGCCCATGGTGGTGGTGGGGTTATGGTATGGGCAGGCGTCTGTTATGGACGAAGAACACAGGTGCATTTTATTGATGGCATTTTGAATGCACAGAGATACCGTGACGAGATCCTGAGGTCCATTGTTGTGCCATACATCCAAGAACATCACCTCATGTTGCAGCAGGATAATGAACGGCCCCATGTTGCAAGAATCTGTACACAATTCTTGGAAGCTGAAAATGTCCCAGTTCTTGCATGGCCGGCATACTCACCGGACATGTCACCCATTGAGCATGTTTGGGATGCTCTGGACCGGCGTATACGACAGCGTGTACCAGTTCCTGCCAATATTTAGCAACTTTGCACAGCCATTGAAGAGGAGTGGACCAAGATTCCACAGGCCACAATTGACAACCTGATCAACTCTATGCGAAGGAGATGTGTTGCACTGCATGAGGCAAATGGTGGTCACACCAGATACTGACTGGTATCCCCCCTAATACAACAAAACTGCACCTTTCAGAGTGGCCTTTTATTGTGGACAGTCTAAGGCACACAGATGCACTAATCATGATGTCTAATCAGCATCTTGATATGGCACACCTGTGAGGTGGGATGGATTATCTTGGCAAAGGAGAAGTGCTCACTATCACAGATTTAGACTGGTTTGTGAACAATATTTGAGGGAAATTGTGATATTGTGCATGTGGAAAAAGTTTTAGATCTTTGAGTTCATCTCATACAAAATGGGAGCAAAACCAAAAGTGTTGCGTTTATATTTTTGTTGAGTGTATGTATATATATATATATATATGTGTGTGTGTGTGTGTGTGTGTGTTTGTGTGTAGTCGGGAGGATATCTCGGTGATATGCCATAATTAGATCACTTATCAACAAGCGCAATCTGAGATTTCTGATGTCTGCCAAAGGTTGATAAGGACTCAAAATCAAGAAAGATAGAAAAGATATGTGATTCAAAATCGTGACCCGGACTTTAACTGGATCTGGATTCCACAACACAATGCAATAATTGCAATCTGATCCAGAATGGTCTGACTGATCAAGATGTTGCAAACTAATATTTCATTCACAATCTGAAACAAAATTGTGTCTTCCTGATCTTGGTTTTACATCGTGGTGTGATATCCGTGAAGTAGTTTTGACATAATCCTTAAAAGTATACAAAGTGAAATCCTGATCCAGACCACCGCCAAAATTTTATGGGGTCTTCCATTCCATGGACTAATATCTATCTGTGGTGAAGATTTAATCCAAATCTGTGCAGTAGTTTTGATGTAATCTTGCTAAAAGATAGACAGACAGACAAATAAATAAACACCGATGATTTTATTACATCCTTGACGGATGTAAGGTGATGGTTTACTCGTTAAGCGTTGGGCTTCAGACCAGAGTATCCTCGGTTCAAAATCCAGACAGACCGGAAAATCACTAAGGGCCCTTTGGCAAGGTCCTTAATCTGTTGTGTGTTGGGGGGTGTGGCTGGATGTTTTGGTGTTCTTTTCTTTTCTTTGCTCTTCAGGTGGCATGGAAACTGATTTGTCTGTGGAGAAGGTGCTGGCTGAAGAATCCTCACCCTCATCAACATCATGTGAAGCACCTGTGACTGGTGCTCACATGCAACCTTAAAGACTTTCAGCTGAAGCAGATAATTGGATGGCGTTCTGCTTTTAAGGCATGTGTGATTCAAGCAGAACTGCCGGGAACCCGACCTTGTGATGTTCGTTTGTGAGACGCTGAGGACCGCGCCTGGGTTTGACACATCGAGCCCGTGAAGCAAGGAAGGGTGAGGACACATGCTGTCAGCACACATTAAAGGTAATTAAGTATTTGACTAATTGTTGATAGTAACTTGGTGTTTTGTTACACAGTATACTTGAATTGTGATGAGAATTGTGCAGCTTGCTTCTCACTGCTGTGGCGTGCAGGATAAGTGATCCTCCACTTGTTATGAGAAGCTGCTCATTTGCATAAAGATAAAAAGTACAGACCTGAATGTGTTGCTGATAGCGTGTGTCTTTTGAAAGACATTGTTGTAACTGCTGACTTACCTCACATCTTCTTTGCTTCACAGAGAGTCAGTTTGTCGTGTCCACCTGGGGGGTGTTTTTCTGGTGGTAGTGGATCCAGGAGCGCCGGACTTCTCTCCTTGTGGGCGCTGGAGAGCGTGCCAACAGTCACTCCTCCAGAAGGACGTTGGTTTTGGTTTTGTACATTTTATTTAGGCACAGGTGAAAAATAAATTGTTTTTGTTGTTGGAACCGCTTTCTGGTTATTTTTAGCGCTGGGTTCTGTCTGACGCAGGTTCGCTCCTCAATCCGCGTCAACACATAACATAATCCCTTAGTTGCACCCTGACATCGCTGTGTGAGAGTGCCTGTGTGAATGGGTGAAAGCACTTGTTGTAAAGCACTTTAGCTTCTGATGCAGATAGAAAAGCGCTATACAAATGCAGTTAATTTGCCATCCACAGGGATTTTGAGAACAGTGACCTTATTTTACTGAGACCCAAACTAATGTTAAACTTCAGTGGGTTTAACATTTTGACTGTTGAGATTTGGGGGTGGTTCCAGAGTAGTGTGTGTGTGTATATATATATATATATATCTGGCTTGGGAACGCCTTGGGGTTCCCCTGGGTGAGCTGGAGGAGGTGTGTGTGGATCGGGAGGTCTGGGTGGCTTTGCTTGAGCTGCTGCCCCCGCGACCCGACTCCGGATAAAGCGGAAGAAAATGGATGGATATATACAGTGGTCCCTCGTTTATCGCAGGAGTTACGTTCTAAAAATAACCCGCGATAAGCGAAATCCGTGAAGTAGTCAGCATTATTTTTTGCAATTATTATAAATGTTTTAAGGCTGTAAAACCCCTCACTACACACTTTATACACTTTTCTCAAACAGGCATTAACATTTTCTCACTTTTCTCTCGTGTGTAAACACTCTCAAAGTTCAAACCTTAGTAGAAAAAAAATAGAACATTTTCCTATAAATAATTATGATGACTTTTAGAACTAACGAATTTAATTTTAATGACCAACCTACGAGGTTGGACACATAAGAAATTATTAATAGTGACTAGTATTTCACAGTTCCTCTGACCGCACCTCTTCGTCCTGGCGCCACTCCACTGTCGCGCCTTTTTCCACTGAGTCACAACTCGGTGCACGTGTCTTTTTCCGAGTGAAGACAGTTATGGGTAGTTGTTGGTGCTTTTTTCTTCTGGGCGAGAAGATTCTTATAAACAGAGATGCAGAACACAATGCGTGTGCTCTACCTTCATGGTGCCGCGACTGGCCTGCTTGATGAGGATGCAGAACACAATGCACTGTAAAAAAAAAAAAAAGCATGCAAAATTGGACTAAAAAATCCGCAAAACTGCGAGGCCGCAAAAGGTGAACCGCGTTATAGCGAGGGGCCACTGTACATATTAAAAAATATGCCTAAAATTTGTTTTTATGAAGTTCCACACGGGTTGAAGGTAGCAGATACGGAATATTGGATGTTGTAGAAACAGCTAGTGGGGCACCCTAAATTTTACTGATATCCAATGTAGTAATGGGAACAAAATTTGCAAAACATGTCCCTCTACACTCGTTATTGGTACATATGTGGAAACAGGCCAAATTTCCCTTACTGGCACATAAACTGCTTAAGTTAAGACACTAATCACTAATATGATGTCATGTATCACATTTCTGTAGGCCACATAATCTTTAACTGTAGATGACCTTGAAAGGTCAATCTCAAGGTCATAACTGTTTAAATGAAACAGTTTGGAGCTCAAATGGATCAAACATGGTGGTAGACTTGTGTGTTAGTCAAACATAAAATGGTTCACTTTTGCACAGAACTGATCGAATGTCCACACCACACAGAACCTCATATTATGGTGTCAATGACTCACAAAGAATGAATTTTTGTGACTCTGTGTCATACATGTGTCGCACAGATGTTGCACTCTCTAAGTACAACTTTTTTTGTGGTTATTGAAGCATGTTAAAATAGTTATTTATTTCCATGCTTCACAAAACTGGTTTATGGTTATTTAAATTTTAGGTTAACTGAATAGATTATTTTTATTCACTGAACTTTTTTTTTTTTTTTAACCAAGACCAACTTGAAATAATTACTTTACTTCACCTTTGCTCTACGCTTCATGTGCAAGAGGACTTAGAAGGCCTTTAGAAAATAGTTAAAATAGTTAAAAAGATAAATATGTGAACAATTCTTCCACATTGTGTCCAAATCAAATATTTTGCAGGAGCAATCCTTTCAGTATTTTTCATTAATTTCTAGAATTACTGTTTCTGTCAGTTTGCTTTTTCAGGAACTTAAAGCCTGCAGTTCATTGTAGTTATACATACTGTAAAACCAGTTTTCCTGCTAATGGGTGAAAGATGAGGATCACATAATTGCCACTCAAGCTGACTTTATAACCATTAAAAGTTGCAATAACCTTGTAAATGTGACAAGTATGATGTGATTTGAGCACCGTTTTGTTGACTTACAGCGCAAATGTTCTGACCTTTTAATAGGATTTCTGGCCTGTTTGAATAAAATGGCATGAAACATGTAGAAATAACTGTCAATGTTGTCACCCTTTACACCTGGATATACATTTCCAGGTGATGCCTTCAGGAGCTGCAGTGAAGAACTGACAAAAGAGATTCAGTCAATCAATCAATCAATTTTATTTATATTGCGCCAAATCACAACAAACAGTTGCCCCAAGGCGCTTTATATTGTAAGGCAAGGCCATACAATAATTACGTAAAAACCCCAACGGTCAAAACGACCCCCTGTGAGCAAGCACTTGGCGACAGTGGGAAGGAAAAACTCCCTTTTAACAGGAAGAAACCTCCAGCAGAACCAGGCTCAGGGAGGGGCAGTCTTCTGATGGGACTGGTTGGGGCTGAGGGAGAGAACCAGGAAAAAGACATGCTGTGGAGGGGAGCAGAGATCAATCACTAATGATTAAATACAGAGTGGTGCATACAGAGCAAAAAGAGAAAGAAACACTCAGTGCATCATGGGAACCCCCCAGCAGTCTAAGTCTATAGCAACATAACTAAGGGATGGTTCAGGGTCACCTGATCCAGCCCTAACTATAAGCTTTAGCAAAAAGGAAAGTTTTAAGCCTAATCTTAAAAGTAGAGAGGGTGTGTGTCTCCCTGATCCGAATTGGGAGCTGGTTCCACAGGAGAGGAGCCTGAAAGCTGAAGGCTCTGCCTCCCATTCTACTCTTACAACCCCTAGGAACTACAAGTAAGCCTGCAGTCTGAGAGCGAAGCGCTCTATTGGGGTGATATGGCACTATGAGGTCCCTAAGATAAGATGGGACCTGATTATTCAAAACCTTATAAGTAAGAAGAAGAATTTTAAATTCTATTCTAGAATTAACAGGAAGCCAATGAAGAGAGGCCAATATGGGTGAGATATGCTCTCTCCTTCTAGTCCCCGTTAGTACTCTAACTGCAGCATTTTGAATTAACTGAAGGCTTTTCAGGGAACTTTTAGGACAACCTGATAATAATGAATTACAATAGTCCAGCCTAGAGGAAATAAATGCATGAATTAGTTTTTCAGCATCACTCTGAGACAAGACCTTTCTAATTTTAGAGATATTGCGTAAATGCAAAAAAGCAGTCTTACATATTTGTTTAATATGCGCTTTGAATGACATATCCTGATCAAAAATGACTCCAAGATTTCTCACAGTATTACTAGAGGTCAGGGTAATGCCATCCAGAGTAAGGATCTGGTTAGACACCATGTTTCTAAGATTTGTGGGGCCAAGTACAATAACTTCAGTTTTATCTGAGTTTAAAAGCAGGAAATTAGAGGTCATCCATGTCTTTATGTCTGTAAGACAATCCTGCAGTTTAGCTAATTGGTGTGTGTCCTCTGGCTTCATGGATAGATAAAGCTGGGTATCATCTGCGTAACAATGAAAATTTAAGCAATGCCGTCTAATAATACTGCCTAAGGGAAGCATGTATAAAGTGAATAAAATTGGTCCTAGCACAGAACCTTGTGGAACTCCATAATTAACCTTAGTCTGTGAAGAAGATTCCTCATTTACATGAACAAATTGTAATCTATTAGATAAATATGATTCAAACCACCGCAGCGCAGTGCCTTTAATACCTATGGCATGCTCTAATCTCTGTAATAAAATTTTATGGTCAACAGTATCAAAAGCAGCACTGAGGTCTAACAGAACAAGCACAGAGATGAGTCCACTGTCCAAGGCCATAAGAAGATCATTTGTGACCTTCACTAATGCTGTTTCTGTACTATGATGAATTCTAAAACCTGACTGAAACTCTTCAAATAGACCATTCCTCTGCAGATGATCAGTTAGCTGTTTTACAACTACCCTTTCAAGAATTTTTGAGAGAAAAGGAAGGTTGGAGATTGTAACTAATGAAAATAACTCAGACAGAACAATCTGAGAGAAAGAGTCTAACCAAATACCGGCATCACTGAAAGCAGCCAAAGATAACGATACGTCTTTGGGATGGTTATGAGTAATTTTTTCTCTAATAGTTAAAATTTTATTAGCAAAGAAAGTCATGAAGTCATTACTAGTTAAAGTTAAAGGAATACTCGGCTCAATAGAGCTCTGACTCTTTGTCAGCCTGGCTACAGTGCTGAAAAGAAACCTTATGTTCTTATTTTCTTCAATTAGTGATGAGTAGTAAGATGTCCTAGCTTTACGGAGGGCTTTTTTATAGAGCAACAGACTCTTTTTCCAGGCTAAGTGAAGATCTTCTAAATTAGTGAGACGCCATTTCCTCTCCAACTTACGGGTTATCTGCTTTAAGCTGCGAGTTTGTGAGTTATACCACAGAGTCAGGCACTTCTGATTTAAAGCTCTCTTTTTCAGAGGAGCTACAGCATCCAAAGTTGTCTTCAATGAGGATGTAAAACTATTGACGAGATACTCTATCTCACTTACAGAGTTTAGGTAGCTACTCTGCACTTTGTTGGTATATGGCATTAGAGAACATAAAGAAGGAATCATATCCTTAAACCTAGTTACAGCGCTTTCTGAAAGACTTCTAGTGTAATGAAACTTATTCCCCACTGCTGGGTAGTCCATCAGAGTAAATGTAAATGTTATTAAGAAATGATCAGACAGAAGGGAGTTTTCAGGGAATACTGTTAAGTCTTCTATTTCCATACCATAAGTCAGAACAAGATCTAAGATATGATTAAAGTGGTGGGTGGACTCATTTACATTTTGAGCAAAGCCAATTGAGTCTAATAATAAATTTAATGCAGTGTTGAGGCTGTCATTCTCAGCATCTGTGTGGATGTTAAAATCGCCCACTATAATTATCTTATCTGAGCTAAGCACTAAGTCAGACAAAAGGTCTGAAAATTCACAGAGAAACTCACAGTAATGACCAGGAGGACGATAGATAACAACAAATAAAACTGGTTTTTGGGACTTCCAATTTGGATGGACAAGACTAAGAGTCAACCTTTCAAATGAATTAAAGCTCTGTCTGGGTTTTTGATTAATTAATAAGCTGGAATGGAAGATTGCTGCTAATCCTCCGCCTCGGCCCGTGCTACGAGTGTTCTGGCAGTTAGTGTGACTCGGGGGTGTTGACTCATTTAAACTAACATATTCATCCTGCTGTAACCAGGTTTCTGTAAGGCAGAATAAATCAATATGTTGATCAATTATTATATCATTTACTAACAGGGACTTAGAAGAGAGAGACCTAATGTTTAATAGACCACATTTAACTGTTTTAGTCTGTGGTGCAGTTGAAGGTGCTATATTATTTTTTCTTTTGAATTTTTATGCTTAAATAGATTTTTGCTGGTTATTGGTGGTCTGGGAGCAGGCACCGCCTCTACGGGGATGGGGTAATGAGGGGATGGCAGGGGGAGAGAAGCTGCAGAGAGGTGTGTAAAACTACAACTCTGCTTCCTGGTCCCAACCCTGGTTAGTCACGGTTTGGAGGATTTAAGAAAATTGGCCAGATTTCTAGAAATGAGAGCTGCTCCATCCAAAGTGGGATGGATGCCATCTCTCCTAACAAGACCAGCTTTTCCCCAGAAGCTTTGCCAATTATCTATGAAGCCCACCTCATTTTTTGGACACCACTCAGACAGCCAGCAATTCAAGGAGAACACGCGGCTAAACATGTCACTCCCGGTCCGATTGGGGAGGGGCCCAGAGAAAACTACAGAGTCCGACATTGTTTTTGCAAAGTTACACACCGATTCAATGTTAATTTTAGTGACCTCCGATTGGCGTAACCGGGTGTCATTACTGCCGACGTGAATTACAATCTTACCAAATTTACGCTTAGCCTTAGCCAGCAGTTTCAAATTTCCTTCAATGTCGCCTGCTCTTGCCCCCGGAAGACAATTGACTATGGTTGCTGGTGTCGCTAACTTCACATTTCTCAAAACAGAGTCGCCAATAACCAGAGTTTGATCCTCGGCGGGTGTGTCGCCGTGTGGGGAAAAATGGTTAGAAATGTGAACGGGTTGGCGGTGTACACGGGCCTTCTGTTTAGGGCTACGCTTCCTCCTCACAGTCACCCAGTCGGCCTGCTTTCCCGGCTGCTCGGGATCTGCCAGAGGGAAACTAACGGCGGCTAAGCTACCTTGGTCCGCACCGACTACAGGGGCCTGGCTAGCTGTAGAATTTTCCACAGTGCGGAGCCGAGTCTCCAGTTTGCCCAGCCTGGCCTCCAAAGCTACGAATAAGCTACACTTATTACAGCAAAACACCGCTGTGCTCCGGAACAGGAAGTGATACAGTACCGCAGTGAGAGCCAACCACCAGTAGAGGCCAAATTCACTCTCAGCAGCACTGCAATCAAAGAAAAAAAAAGAAAGAAAGAAAGAAAAATCATCAGCAGTGAGACATTTTAAACATTGTGAACAGTCAAACACTGCTCAGTGATGCCTTGCTGAGTCTTCAGCTTTTTGAAGAAACACTTCATTTATGTGGCTTACACTGCAAATCGGACTCATTAAGAAAGAAAACAGCTTTGGTATCTTGGGGTTTGTTCCCTCACTCATATGCATCCTGAATATTGTGCAAAGAGCAACCAAATTAGTATCTAGTTTTCTGACTTTATGATTCTCCAAAGGTAAAGACTGTAAAATATTTAAAATAAATCAGTGACATTAGAGTTATGCTCTTTATCGTGCACTCAGTTACATGAGGATTTGCACCATTTCCAATTACTGGCCTGACGGAGATGAATACCCTCTGAGCTGGTGACTCCGTGACCAGTCAGCACAAAGCTGGTCTCTGCATAGTGTTAACAGCTATCTGTCCAGAGCGGCAACTGAGAGGTCACAGGTTCAAATCCTTTGAGGATTATGGCAGAAGATGATAGAAGGAGGGGGGTTGCTGCTTTAGTGCCCTTGAGATTTTCTCCTGTTGGTTTTGATAAACACTTTACTGGGCCTCACTTATTGGTCCGGGGGTTGGCAATTACTTGTATTGTCAACGTCATAAATAATGATTACAGCAAAGCTTGTTTACAATTACACTTGTAATATCTGGATTTGAGTGTGTTGGAGAGGAACCGGCATCACTTTCAGTTCAGGACGGGTAGTTATACTGTTTAATTTGTGTCACGATGCAGCCTCCCCTCATCCTCCCCGTGTCCGATCCCTGTTTAATGACCAGTGTTAGTCTGACTTTAAATATGTACATGAGCAGCGTGTTTTCACTATAACAAATGAAAAAGGGCCGTGGGTTTTTTTTTCATCTAGGGAGGAGTAGAGAGGTTAGATTTGAGAATAAGTAGTGGTTTGTGTACTCACATCAGAAAAAAAACTCACCATCAACGCAAGCTCACATACACCCACACACTTCAGAGGGATAAAAGTACCTTTACCTGTACTACTGAAGAGGAATATCAACAATTCATTGTAAAGCGAATGGAGTCTAGCCTTGAGGGAGACAAAGGGACATTTTCACTCACAGTCCACTGCATTAGGCACACGCTGTGAGTATTGCTTTGAACTGCCTTTTGCCTTCAGATCTGTCTCCGTTCTTCATAGCACAAGTTTCACAAGATGCTGGAAACATTCCTCAGAGATTTTGGTCTACATTGATATGACATCATCACAAAATTGTAAAATTCAGTTTATTTATCCAGTGCCAAATCACAGCTTAAGTCACTCCAAGGTGCTAAACATGAGTAAAGTTTAAGCCTTATCCATCCCCTGAGCAAGCACACTGGAAACAGTAGTAGAAATCTCAAGCAGACGAGACTTAGGGCCCCATCACACATAGTATGAATGTGGCTGAATTGCGCACGAAGCAGGAATCGTATGCAATACATGTAAAATGGGAGCTGCCTCCAACGTACACCTGTTGCTACAACTATTTGGGCACACCAGCGGCTGAAAGACAGAGTGTGCCCTGTGAGAGCCAAATCAATCCCTCTTGCGGCAGGTGTCGGCCAAATTCCAGGTGACACACATGACCATCTAACACCACTCGCTTGGCACTTAGAAAATGTGGGGCCATTCGCGCTGTTATCGCGAGAATAGTGAGCAGATGATCACTTTCGAGCTGGCGGTGAAATTTGTCTAAGTGCCCCCACGAGTGTGGCATTGCAAAACAGCAACACACATGTGACGTGCCAGTGTTGTCTACCCCTGCAACACGTACTGTGCATGTGAATCGCATATGTTGCACCCCAACCCCTCCCCAACCATCCGCAAGACATGTGGTGGATGTGTTGCAGATGGGGGGGGTAACTAAATAGCAGTAAAAATAACTGAAAAGAAATGATCACATAACACACACACAGAGTGACACATTGGTGTGTGCGCTGATCTGACAGGGGACGTGTCTGCCGACAGCCGCAGCTGTTGAGATGTCTGATTCTGGCCGTCACAGCTGGGGAACACGTACCGAGTTTAGACGGACATGAACTTACAACTGTCCACTGTAATGCACGTGTGTCTGCTTGCTGTCTTCACGTGGACATACATAAAAACATATCGCTGTTGCGACAGGCGCACGATGCGCACATTGATAGGCTGCTCCGGGTGAAACAGACCATCAGATCATAACATGCATGATCTGAATGTCACATCACCCACGTGAGTTCTGTTCCACATAAAGTGGTGTCTGTCCTGCGGCACGCCATCCACAAGACATGTGTGTTGGGCCGGACATGCACGCAGTGCCGGCTGGACATGCCAGGCCAGTAGACATAAGACTGCATCATTTGTGTCATTACATGACTGTACGTCTGTGACCATGGGTCATCTACAGAGGAACGGACGATTCATACTTGTATTGTTCGCTCGATAAAAGGGATTCAATAAAATGCGGTGTTGTTTTTATGGTGTGTGGTTTTATTTATTTATTTTTTAAAATACCTCTATCTCCTTGTTGATTTCAGGCATTTTTCCGCACTTTTTATAAGACAGTGATGGTAGCACACTGGTAAAGTTTCTGGCTGGCAATCAGAGCTTTAGTCAATTGCAGGTTCGAATCCCGTGGGTGGCATGTATTTTTTTTTTTTCACACCAGCTGCTCGATGTGGTTACACATGCTCCAGCTGCTCACAACGTTACAGCGGGATTATTCACACCTGCCCGACCAAGTGTCCCTCCCGACGTTGGCTCATTGTTTTCGTTGTTCACTCGTACGAGCTGTTTCACCATGATTCACCCTGATTTGTACTTAGTCATATTATGTGTGAAGGGCCCTAGGTAAGATGGCTATCTGCTTTGGGCATAACAAAATTTTTAAAAAGCACAAGGAATTTTTGTGAAATGTTGTAGCTTAACAATTTTATATATATAGACCACTAGGAAGTGAGGGGCAGAGTACCAGAAAAATGGACTACATTTGATGAGTCATACCAAGTTGTGGACTTCAAATAGCTACCACAGAGATCTCATATGTCCCACTCCTTAAATGATCTCTCAGATGTCTCATTCCATCAATGGTGACATGATCCATTGATCCCCAGAGTTCTTCATTACCCCACGGCCACATTAGCTACAAATGATGACAACAAGCAGTTGGCTTTGTTGTTTGATGGGCATTCCAGGAGTATGTACACTAACATCTCCGTAAGATGTTTTGTAGGTCATTTCAGAGGTGCTATCATGTTACAAAAAGAGCATTTTTGGTTTCATAATTATTAATTTCTCAATAACTTTTACAAAATATATGAAAAACATATTATATTTATACAGAAATACAACTGTTTTGGAGCATGGCCCCCCATCTTGGATTATTTTGTTTGAGCGGACAACCAGCTGACGTTACGCTGCTTATTTTCATGGTTTAGCAGTCGCTGTATCACACTGCTCCCAATTTGCATAAAATAGACTTCGGGTCTATTTTGTCCCCCACCTAGCTGGCAGCAGAGCAACTGTTGTCTCTTGCTATTGCAAAACGCCCACTTGATTGAAAATTAATGGCAAGTTTTCACTTTGTCTCCGTCACTTGCTGTCACTTCTTGTTAATGTGAGTGGTGTAAAGACCTGAGTCACCATGAAGTCACTCTCAAGTCATGAATCAGCAAGTCCCAAGTCAATTCTCAAGTCATAATGACCACCAAGTATTTGACAGCTGACTTGAGACTTGCTGATTCATGACTTGAGAGTGACTTTGATGGTGACTTACTCCCACCTCTGGTAAAGATTCACTGAAATATGGAAATTTGATGCTAAATCAGATACACAGCCATTGTAGTAAGAAACAATGTAAAGTGCTTGTAGAAAGCAGTCTTTGGGGTAGGTCCACTAATGGGAGATTCAGATCTCAGATTATGCCACCGGAAGAAGGTAGGTGCGAGGAGTCAACTCCCCCAACATCAGGACAGGGACCAACAGGTGGCGGTCGATGGGGGAGGTGACATCTAAGTCTGTAGAGTCCTGTGAGTTGGAGAGGAATGAGTTACAATGACAGTTTTTAGTACTCCTATTTGATTCCAGTAACTTAATGCTGAACGGATGGCGAAGCTACCAAGCTGCGATTAATGAGCCACTCATAAATTAAAGTAAAGTTCAAATGTTCCAGGTAGAAATTTTGCTGATGCTATTATTTCTCCTGCTTGTCCCTGGAGTGCAGCAGAAGAACTCTTTCATCCGGAGAGCTGTCTGCCGTCTGTCGTTCTTATCCCATCCAGGCAAGATCTCTGGCAGAAACCACACAACAGAAATCAATCAACCAGAACAACCGGTCTGCTATAACCATCTTAAATGATGAACTGAGAGACAACATGCTAACATGTTGGTGTACACCAGCAGCAGCAGCAGCAGCAGCAGCCTGTATTCTTCATACAAAGCTGTCTTGTTTTCACAAAATTCTGACCCGACCACGTGGAGGTTGCAGCAAAATCAAAAACTGACAGATCAGGCAGTGTTTTTCCAGCCTTCCAATGTCCATTCCAATTTTGTTCAGTCCCTGTCAACTGTAACTTTCCTGACAGGAGTGGCACTTGATGAGGTCTTCTTCCGCTGTAGCCCATCTGCTTCACTGTGTTGTGTATTCATAGATGTTCTTCTGCACATCTTGGGTGTAAAGAGTAGATATTTAACTTACTGGTGCTGGTCTATCAGCTCAAACTGATCTGGACATTGTTCTCTGACCACAGCGATCAACAGACCGTTTGTGCACAGAAAACCACCGCCCGCTTGATGCTGGATGGATGACGGATTACTTGCAGCTGGGCTCATACGTCAGAGTCAAACTGTTTCTGCAAAGAAATGTCCTAAATCACAGAAGTAAACCATACTTTTCCAATTGTTTCACAGTGGCTACATTCTAAAACTCAAATAACACAGTCAAACCCTTGACAAGCCAGCAGAAAGGATTTTGGATCAATTCAGCTGTGAAAGAAAAATAAAGCAAGGGAGATGGTCGACCGAAGCACCACAGTGGCCACGTCTACTTATAATACAGGATTTTGGTTTTATTTATTTATTTAAAACCATTTGAAAAAAAAATCATGGGTCTCAGGTTGCAGGTTTTTGTTTGCAGGTTTGTTTATATATATATATATATATATATATATATACAGTATATAGTTGCTTGATAGGAAAATGTGATAAAGTGAATCTTTTTCTTACATGCAGTTTTTCCCCAGTGTATGTACATGAGCAAGGTCAATACCTTACTCATTCCATGAACCAAGAAATTGGCAAATAATATCTCTGGTGTTGTGTAATTCACCCTCCCACAAATCTCCACCCCCACAAACACAGAGTGGTTTCAGCTTATAATGTTCTTAGCATGTTAACATGAGGCTCTAAAAAGCTTTAATAACACAGGGCTTGTTTTAGGCTTATTACGTCTGCCAAGGACATAATAAAATCATTTGCGTTTATTTATGTATTTATCTGTCTGTTAGCAGGATTTCATCAAAACTACTACACAGATTTACACAAATGTTTCACCACAGAGAGATATTAGGCCATGGAAGATGCCATAAAATTTTGGAGGTGATCTGAATCCGGATTTTGAGTCAAGATTTCACTTTATACGAGGTCTATTAGAAAAGTATCCGACCTTATTATTTTTTTGAAAAACCATATGGATTTGAATCACGTGTGATTGCGTCAGACAAGCTTGAACCCTTGTGCGCATGCGTGAGTTTTTCCACGCCTGTCGGTTGCGTCATTCACCTGTGAGCAGGCTTTGAGTGAGGAGTGGTCCACCCCCTCGGCGGATTTTCATTGTCAGGAAATGGCTGAATGATTTGGGCTTTTTTTCCATCAGAATTTTTTCAGAAACTGTTAGAGACTGGCAGCTGGAAACCATTAGAAAAATTTATCTGGCTTTCGGTGAAAATGTTACGGGCTTGGTAGAGAATAAGGAGTGTTACTGTCACTTTAAGGACGGCCCCCAGCGGCTGTGGGGTGCGCCGCGCTCCGAAGCCACCATCGACAGGCTGAACGACCATTTAATTTCTAAACGGATGGCTGTCTGGATCCGTGACCATCGTGTGCCATTTCTCTGGTTATCACAAGAGCTGGACATCAACCATTTTCCGGCAGATTTCACTTTTAACAAGAGATTTTGTCATGGAAATCCGAGTGGAGGCTTCGCGCGTCACGATGGATTCGCTACTGGAGCGAGACAAAACCACCTCCATTTTGGTCTCACAGGACGGCTTTGAGATGGCGTTCAGACAGCTGTCGGTGGTTTTTCCATCGAGTGATTATCCGAGAAATTGTGGATGTGCCTGGACATGCCAGAACATGTCCCGTGAGGCTTCATCACGGCATTGCTTTGCGCCATGTGGCACCGCCGCGACGCGTGGAATTCCTCCGCACGTCTGTCTCAATGTGCCGAAAAAGTGCTGATGTCCACATCTTTTCACAATTCCTGTGCTAGTCAGACGACGTCCCGGATAAAACACAGCGTCCAGTTTGGAAATGAATGGCACATTCCACTGTTACAGGAGTTTTTGTCATGGAAAGAGGAGCGGAGGCTTCACGCGTCGCGGCGGTGCCACATGGCACACAGCAACACCGTGATGAAGCCTCACGGGACATGTTCTGGCATGTCCAGGCACATCCACAATTTCTCGGATAATCACTCGATGGAAAAACCACCGACAGCTGTCTGAACGCCATCTCAAAGCCGTCCTGTGAGACCAAAACTGAGGTGGTTTTGTCTCGCTCCAGTAGCGAATCCATCGTGACGCGCAAAGCCTCCACTCGGATTTCCATGACAAAATCTCTTGTTAAAAGTGAAATCTGACGGAAAATGGTTGATGTCCAGCTCTTGTGATAACCAGAGAAATGGCACACGATGGTCACGGATCCAGATAGCCATCCGTTTAGAAATGAAATGGTCGTTCAGCCTGTCGATGGTGACTTCGGAGCGCGGCGCGCCCCACAGCCGCTGGGGGCCACCCTTAAAGCGACAGTAACACTCCTTATTCTCTACCAAGCCCGTAACATTTTCACTGAAAGCCAGATACATTTTTCTAATGGTTTCCAGCTGCCAGTCTCTAACAGTTTCTGAAAAAATTCTGATGGAAAAAAAGCCCAAATCATTCCGCCATTTCCTGACAATGAAAATCTGCCGAGGGGGTGGACCACTCGTCACTCAAAACCTGCTCACAGGCGAATGACGCAACCGACAGGCGTGAAAAAACTCACACATACGCACGAGGGTTCAAGCTTGTCTGATGCAATCACACGTGATTCAAATTCATATGGTTTTTGAAAAAAATAATAAGGTCGGATACTTATCTAATAGACCTCGTATAGGCTTTGAAGGATTACGTCAAAACTACTTCCTGGATTCTCACCAAATTTGGAACACAGATAGATATTAAGCCATGAAAGACTCCATTGAATTTGGAGGTGGTTCCAGAACCAGATCCGGATTCTGGCTCAGGATTTGTTGGGACTGATCCAGATCAATATGCAGGGTCTGCAGCAGAAAGATACGACATCACAATGTAAAACCAAGATCAGGAAGACACTGGCTGAATCTCAGTTCTACCCCTCAGCCCTTACCCTTACCCCTTCCCCTCTGTTTTGCACGGGCACGAGAGACAGAGGGGTGTCTCAATCCTCTTTTTGGAGTGAGGTGGAGGGGTAGGCGGAGGGCTTCAAACCCCTCCAAACGGAGTGAATCTGGATGCACACGCCGTTTGGAGGGGTAGGAGGAACTTACCACTGTCTCCAAAAAAGCAAACATGGCGCCGAAAGAGCCGCACAAATGAAACAGCTTTCATTACAAATTACACTGTTTAGAAAGTTAGAACTTGCCAAAAAACTTTACAGGCAATTGCCTATGACAGCAACGTGTATGCTGCTGGATGCATGTTGCGTATATTGTCGCTCTGAAGAATATCGTAACTTCGCTCTTGCGCTGAGGTGTTATAATGCATATACACACGAACGATACAATAAGACACTTTTATATCTCACAATGGAGAAAATTGTGACAAAGGATAAGCACATTCATTTGTATGTTCATAAATTTTTGGATAATATCGACCCCTGCTGTTGGATTTCAAGGTGTGTAACGTGTGTATTTTGTAAACAAACAGGGAGCTCTGAGCACACTCGTTTCCCAATAAGCTTTCAGGCAGAAAATGAGGAGAGGTTTTACCAGTGGGAGTAAAATAATATACATACACATGTATATGTGTAACACATAACCTGACGTCCTATTAGACTGATATTATTTGTCAAAGAAATTTCTAAAGGAAATAGGGCTGGATGCAAAAAATGGGAGAATTTGAAAAAGAAATATAAGGTTAACAGAACTAGATGCAGCCCATAACATACATACAGGCGCTGATCATATAATTAGAATATCATGAAAAGGTTGATTTCAGTAATTCCATTCAAAAAGTGAAACTTGTATAATGTATACATTCATTGCACACAGACTGATATAGTTCGTGTTTATTTATTTTAATTAATCAATCAATCAATCAATCAATTTTTTTTATATAGCGCCAAATCACAACAAACAGTTGCCCCAAGGCGCTTTATATTGTAAGGCAAGGCCATACAATAATTATGGAAAACCCCAACGGTCAAAACGACCCCCTGTGAGCAAGCACTTGGCTACAGTGGGAAGGAAAAACTCCCTTTTAACAGGAAGAAACCTCCAGCAGAACCAGGCTCAGGGAGGGGCAGTCTTCTGCTGGGACTGGTTGGGGCTGAGGGAGAGAACCAGGAAAAAGACATGCTGTGGAGGGGAGCAGAGATCGATCACTAATGATTAAATGCAGAGTGGTGCATACAGAGCAAAAAGAGAAAGAAACAGTGCATCATGGGAAACCCCCAGCAGTCTACGTCTATAGCAGCATAACTAAGGGATGGTTCAGGGTCACCCGATCCAGCCCTAACTATAAGCTTTAGCAAAAAGGAAAGTTTTAAGCCTAATCTTAAAAGTAGAGAGGGTGTCTGTCTCCCTGATCTGAATTGGGAGCTGGGTCCACAGGAGAGGAGCCTGAAAGCTGAAGGCTCTGCCTCCCATTCTACTCTTACAAACCCTAGGAACTACAAGTAAGCCTGCAGTCTGAGAGCGAAGCGCTCTATTGGGGTGATATGGTACTACGAGGTCCCTAAGATAAGATGGGACCTGATTATTCAAAACCTTATAAGTAAGAAGAAGAATTTTAAATTCTATTCTAGAATTAACAGGAAGCCAATGAAGAGAGGCCAATATGGGTGAGATATGCTCTCTCCTTCTAGTCCCCGTTAGTACTCTAGCTGCAGCATTTTGAATTAACTGAAGGCTTTTTAGGGAACTTTTAGGACAACCTGATAATAATGAATTACAATAGTCCAGCCTAGAGGAAATAAATGCATGAATTAGTTTTTCAGCATCACTCTGAGACAAGACCTTTCTAATTTTAGAGATATTGCGTAAATGCAAAAAAGCAGTTCTACATATTTGTTTAATATGCGCTTTGAATGACATATCCTGATAAAAAATGACTCCAAGATTTCTCACAGTATTACTAGAGGTCAGGGTAATGCCATCCAGAGTAAGGATCTGGTTAGACACCATGTTTCTAAGATTTGTGGGGCCAAGTACAATAACTTCAGTTTTATCTGAGTTTAAAAGCAGGAAATTAGAGGTCATCCATGTCTTTATGTCTGTAAGACAATCCTGCAGTTTAGCTAATTGGTGTGTGTCCTCTGGCTTCATGGATAGATAAAGCTGGGTATCATCTGCGTAACAATGAAAATTTAAGCAATACCGTCTAATAATACTGCCTAAGGGAAGCATGTATAAAGTGAATAAAATTGGTCCTAGCACAGAACCTTGTGGAACTCCATAATTAACTTTAGTCTGTGAAGAAGATTCCCCATTTACATGAACAAATTGTAATCTATTAGACAAATATGATTCAAACCACCGCAGCGCAGTGCCTTTAATACCTATGGCATGCTCTAATCTCTGTAATAAAATTTTATGGTCAACAGTATCAAAAGCAGCACTGAGGTCTAACAGAACAAGCACAGAGATGAGTCCACTGTCCGAGGCCATAAGAAGATCATTTGTAACCTTCACTAATGCTGTTTCTGTACTATGATGAATTCTAAAACCTGACTGAAACTCTTCAAATACACCATTCCTCTGCAGATGATCAGTTAGCTGTTTTACAACTACCCTTTCAAGAATTTTTGAGAGAAAAGGAAGGTTGGAGATTGGCCTATAATTAGCTAAGATAGCTGGGTCAAGTGATGGCTTTTTAAGTAATGGTTTAATTACTGCCACCTTAAAAGCCTGTGGTACATAGCCAACTAACAAAGATAGATTGATCATATTTAAGATCGAAGCATTAAATAATGGTAGGGCTTCCTTGAGCAGCCTGGTAGGAATGGGGTGTAATAGACATGTTGATGGTTTGGATGAAGTAACTAATGAAAATAACTCAGACAGAACAATCGGAGAGAAAGAGTCTAACCAAATACCGGCATCACTTAAAGCAGCCAAAGATAACGATACGTCTTTGGGATGGTTATGAGTAATTTTTTCTCTAATAGTTAAAATTTTGTTAGCAAAGAAAGTCATGAAGTCATTACTAGTTAAAGTTAATGGAATACTCAGCTCAATAGAGCTCTGACTCTTTGTCAGCCTGGCTACAGTGCTGAAAAGAAACGTGGGGTTGTTCTTATTTTCTTCAATTAGTGATGAGTAGAAAGATGTCCTAGCTTTACGGAGGGCTTTTTTATAGAGAAACAGACTCTTTTTCCAGGCTAAGTGAAGATCTTCTAAATTAGTGAGACGCCATTTCCTCTCCAACTTACGGGTTATCTGCTTTAAGCTACGGGTTTGTGAGTTATACCACGGAGTCAGGCACTTCTGATTTAAAGCTCTCTTTTTCAGAGGAGCTACAGCATCCAAAGTTGCCTTCAATGAGGATGTAAAACTATTGACGAGATACTCTATCTCACTTACAGAGTTTAGGTAGCTACTCTGCACTGTGTTGTTATATGGCATTAGAGAACATAAAGAAGGAATCATATCCTTAAACCTAGTTACAGCGCTTTCTGAAAGACTTCTAGTGTAATGAAACTTATTCCCCACTGCTGGGTAGTCCATCAGAGTAAATGTAAATGTTATTAAGAAATGATCAGACAGAAGGGAGTTTTCAGGGAATACTGTTAAGTCTTCTATTTCCATACCATAAGTCAGAACAAGATCTAACATATGATTAAAGTGGTGGGTGGACTCATTTACATTTTGAGCAAAGCCAATAGAGTCTAATAATAGATTAAATGCAGTGTTGAGGCTGTCATTCTCAGCATCTGTGTAGATGTTAAAATCGCCCACTATAATTATCTTATCTGAGCTAAGCACTAAGTCAGACAAAAGGTCTGAAAATTCACAGAGAAACTCACAGTAACGACCAGGTGGACGATAGATAATAACAAATAAAACTGGTTTTTGGGACTTCCAATTTGGATGGACAAGACTAAGAGTCAAGCTTTCAAATGAATTAAAGCTCTGTCTGGGTTTTTGATTAATTAATAAGCTGGAATGGAAGATTGCTGCTAATCCTCCGCCTCGGCCCGTGCTATGAGCATTCTGACAGTTAGTGTGACTCGGGGGTGTTGACTCATTTAAACTAACATATTCATCCTGCTGTAACCAGGTTTCTGTAAGGCAGAATAAATCAATATGTTGATCAATTATTATATCATTTACCAACAGGGACTTAGAAGAGAGAGACCTAATGTTTAATAGACCACATTTAACTGTTTTAGTCTGTGGTGCAGTTGAAGGTGCTATATTATTTTTTCTTTTGAATTTTTATGCTTAAATAGATTTTTACTGGTTATTGGTGGTCTGGGAGCAGGCACCGTCTCTACGGGGATGGGGTAATGAGGGGATGGCAGGGGGAGATAAGCTGCAGAGAGGTGTGTAAGACTACAACTCTGCTTCCTGGTCCCAACCCTGGATAGTCACGGTTTGGAGGATTTAAGAAAATTGGCCAGATTTCTAGAAATGAGAGCTGCTCCATCCAAAGTGGGATGGATGCCATCTCTCCTAACAAGACCAGGTTTTCCCCAGAAGCTTTGCCAATTATCTATGAAGCCCACCTCATTTTTTGGACACCACTCAGACAGCCAGCAATTCAAGGAGAACATGCGGCTAAACATGTCACTCCCGGTCCGATTGGGGAGGGGCCCACAGAAAACTACAGAGTCCGACATTGTTTTTGCAAAGTTACACACCGATTCAATGTTAATTTTAGTGACCTCCGATTGGCGTAACCGGGTGTCATTACTGCCGACGTGAATTACAATCTTACCAAATTTATGCTTAGCCTTAGCCAGCAGTTTCAAATTTCCTTCAATGTCGCCTGCTCTGGCCCCCGGAAGACAATTGACTATGGTTGCTGGTGTCGCTAACTTCACATTTCTCAAAACAGAGTCGCCAATAACCAGAGTTTGATCCTCGGCGGGTGTGTCGCAGAGTGGGGAAAAACGGTTAGAAATGTGAACGGGTTGGCGGTGTACACGGGGCTTCTGTTTAGAACTACGCTTCCTCCTCACAGTCACCCAGTCGGCCTGCTTTCCCGGCTGCTCGGGATCTGCCAGAGGGGAACTAACGGCGGCTAAGCTACCTTGGTCCGCACCGACTACAGGGGCTGGCTAGCTGTAGAATTTTCCACAGTGCGGAGCCGAGTCTCCAATTCGCCCAGCCTGGCCTCCAAAGCTATGAATAAGCTACACTTATTACAAGTACCATTACTGCTAAAGGAGGCCAAGGAATAACTAAACATTTCACACCCAGAGCAGAAAAGTGCGGGAGAGACAGGAGAAGCCGCCATGCAAATTGGCTAAGACCTAGTAGCTGCGCTAAGCTAGCGGATTCCTAAAAACACACAAAGTGAATAATGTGTAAATAATTTAGAGGTGATTCAGCAGAGGGAGTGCTTTAGATAAGGCACGTGAAGATTACACTGGGAAACAAATTATCTAGATAACTAGATCAATCTAACTGCGCAGATTAAACAGCTAACAGATACAGCAAAACACCGCTGTGCTCCGGAACAGGAAGTGATACAATACCACAGTGAGAGCCAACCACCAGTAGAGGCAAGCAATGCTAATTACTTATTAATTAATTACTAATTAATTAATTACTAATCAATCAATGATTAATCAAACAATATTAATTATTACTATTATCGATTACTTATTATTAGCATTATTACCATTAATTAATTACTAATTAATTTATTAATACTATTAATTATTATTATTATTATAAATTACAAATTAATTAAATTAATTAACATGACATGATTGTGACGTGTCTGCGACTTCTTCTATTTCTTTGCATTCACGCAGAAAGGTGAGAAAATAAAGAGCAAACAGGCTACTGCAACAAGATGCATTTCGGTTGCCATGTTAACAAACAGTGATGATGGAATTTTGACACGGGCAGTTTTTTTTTTTCTCCTAAGGTGGAGGTGTGTCTCAATTCATAGGGCTAGAGGCATACCCCTTGTTTTATAGGGGTAGGGGAAGGGCCAAGGGGAAGGGTAAAGGGTACAAAAGAGAACTGAGATTGGGGAACTGTTTTGTTTTAGCTTGTGAATTAAATATCAGATTGCAACATCTTGATCAGTCAGATCATTCTCGATCAGTATCCAATTATTACATTGTGTTGTGGAATCCGAATCCAGGTAAAGTCCAGGTCACGATGTGAATCACATATCTTTTATTTTGAGTCCTCGTCAACCCTTGATGGATGTCAGCAATCTCAGATTGCTGTTGTTTATGAAACTGCAGTTGTCTGTTCGGACTTGGCAAAACTGAGAGGAATGGATTCTGTAAGTGTGAGACAGAGAAAAAGGGAAAGAGTTTCAAGTTAAAAATTCACAACATCTGAGGAAGTCATTTTCTGAGTGTTTAACAGCATGTATTTTCTATAACTCAAATAACATGGTCATAAATCTACAAAACCAAGTAGAAAGGATTTTGTGTTAATTTAGTGATAGTGACAGAAAAACAGAGGGAGGGAGATTATTGAGCAAGATAGACAAGGCTCCTCACGGTCGGACAATCCGACGTGCTGTTTACATGGAAGCTGATCGGGTTAGAAACAGGCTTACACCACCTCCTCTGACCCGATCGTAATTTCGATTGGATTGGGCTATTCTAATCAGATGGAGCTGTGAGTTTGATCTGATTGTTCAGTCTGATTCAATCAGATTACTTGTGGTCCATGTAACCGCAGCTAGTGTATCAGTGTATCCACTGATTATACAGAAATTCAGATAACATGATCACAAATCCACACAATGTTACAAGAAAAAATTGCAGTGGAAGAATCTTTCTTCCTTAATTTGATTCAATTTTTTTTATTTGTTGTGCCAAACCACAAGGCAAGTCACCCCAAGGTGCTTCACAAGTGCAAGGTCCAAGTCAGTAGACAAGACCCAGTGAGGTGACCATCCATCAGGCCACTACAACTAACAATACAACAATTTAAATTAAAACACAAATATGAAACTGAAGTGCTACAACTGTTAACAAAACTAAGTGCAAGTCAATTATAAGGTAAGAAAACAGATTAGTCTTTATCACGGATTTAAATGAGTTCACAGAATCAGACTGTGTTAAACTGTTTAGCAAAAAAAAAAAAAGTGTGATAAGAAAAGGTTCTGTAAGTAGCTTCCTCCTCTCTGTATCTGTCAATCACGGTTGCCAAATGTGAGACCTGTCGCACATGTTTAGTGCACATTCCCTTTGTTTTGGTCCACTATGGCAATAAAAAAATTCTCTATAGCTTGATAAATTACTGTTCACCACATAATGAACACATGAAATGATGGTGCATTTGTTTATTTTCAAGGTATAATGTTAATTTTCTATCAAATATAATGCATTTAATTGTAACATCAATGCATGCATGTAATTCATACAATATCGGCATTGAATTTTGGCCTGTGGCCCTCAATCCAGATTAAATTAAGGCCCATCCAAGGAAAGAATTTTGCACCTCAATCTTTTTAATTTACATGTATCTTGAAACGATCTTGTTTTTTGGTTTCTTTCATTTCCAAAGCCGATGTCTTGTGGCCACCAAGGCCTCTGCTACTTGTAATTCATATGGAGCAAACCAAATGAGCCTCAAACACGGAGAAAATTTCATCCTTTTGGTTTTAACTCATGTTTGCAGCCAAAATTAATCTATCAGGGGAAATAGAGAGGAAGATGGAGAGAAAAACATGCTTTCTAGTTTAGTGATTATAGCCTGCAGATGTTGCACATTTAAAGGGAAAAGTGGGAGTGAAAGAGTGAGAGAAAGGAAGGACACTGTGATTTCCCTCCATTTATTCTTCTTTCTCATCTTTCTTTTTTGGTGCCAGAGTGTTCACATCATCGGAAACACAATTCAGACTAGTGCAGGCAACTCATCCTCGGGGAGCTGGGAGGGACGGGGGTCCCGCTTCTCTCCCTGTCCTCATTACCAAAGACAAGGAACGCAACAGCAAATCGATGCAAAAGACTTAAGCCGTAATTTGGGCCATGACTGGTGCATGATGGGACTCAGCTTTCTCAGGATTTTATTTTTTTTTACATTTCTTTCTGTTTGTGTTTATGTGTGATTCCACTCTTGCGCGTGCGCATGTGGAAGTTTAATCATGAACGAAGGCACTAAATTGCTGCTGTAGGAAGCGTAGAAGTGTCTACTCGCTGCGCGGCTGTTTACAGCGGAGACACGTGATAGCACCCGGGCACTTTAATTATGTTGAGATAACGTCAGATTGATCACTGAATGCAGTTAGTCCGGCACCAACACTGTTACCGGTCTAATTATAATTGCTGTGGGCATTGTTGCCATGACAACGGTGACTTCAATAGCCTGCAGCATTGTACAACTTCTTCTGCGCTCACCTTGGAGCTTCCCGACAACAACCTCGTGCACGAAAATAAGACACACGGCCACCTTTCTCACAGCTGGAGCAAATGTTGCTGCTCTCTTTATTTGCCTTCCACGTGCCCTCGTGTCTGTTGTTTTGTTTTCACAGGTAAAAACTACTGGGTGCAACACATTGTTAAATAATGGCTTCATGTTCTAGATTTTCAGGCCCATCACTGCGTCTGACATGTCGTGATACTGGAGGTGTTTGTGGGTCTGCGAGGAGGAGAATGCCGGGCAGCAGGGTGGAGAGGAAAATAAATAAAACTGTAGAAAACAGATCAATAAATATTTCAGCAGCTGCTCCCTTCACAGACTGCTCCTGAAGCCATAAGAGGTGGAGAGAGGGAGGGATGGATGAAGAGGGAAGGAGAGAGAACAGGAGTAATTGTGTTCCAGACTCTCACTCACAGTGAGCGAGAGAGATGGAGGGTGAAAGAGAACCGGGATAATTGTGTCTGAGACTTGAATAGACAGAAGGAGAGGGCATGAGTGAAGGGTGGGAATGCAACACGGTGCGCTAACGAGCACCATATAATAATTTTGTCTCTTATGGGAACAAAAAATAAAGAGAACAGGTTGGGATGTGGACATTGGCACCACATGCTGTAGTAGCGATTCCGAGAAAATCCTTCTTTCTTGTGTGCTTTTGGATCACATCCCCCATGTGGTTTCAAATTGTGAAAACATGTTTACAGTGATTGGGAGTACCAAGTCTGCCACAATCCCTTTTGGAAGCTTGAACATTTACAGTTTGATGGTTGGTGGGAACCAAAGTGCTCAGAAGACATGAAGAGAACATGAAACGCTCAACAAACTCCAAGGTAACTAGGCTTTGGCTGAACCAAACTAACAGCCTGCACAGCGTGCACAGACAACCACTGCTTCATTGAATTACCCATGAAATTAGAAGGAAAGGAAGCTCACTATCTGAATCTAAAAGTAACAGAAAATTAATCAAAACCAATAAAGTAATTGAAGATGGAAACTTAAAGAACAGAAATTCAACAAATCCAACACTAACTAAAATGGCACTAAAATGGCAAATGAGTCCTACATTCAAAATGTGGCACCGAATGGGCACATAACAAACCCTGCATCAAAATACGTACACTAACATACGATAAGATAAGATCAACTTTATTGATCCCACAGCGGTTAAATAACTTGTTGCAGCAGCAAGAGCAGCAAGATATACACAGTAACATTTGGTCCAAATCGAGTTAAATATACTCAATCACAGTGCTAAATCAGTTCTATCACAGGGTAAAATTAACACTATCATGCTGTGAATGACTCTTATTGGAATTGAAAAATGTGTTTTGACAAGGCAGTAGAGTTGATTTCACTCTATAATAGGGTATATTTAACTCTGTTTGGACTGGGACCAAATGTTATCCTGGCAGAGCACATTTTACTCTGCAAAATTTGCTGTGTAGTACGCAGGATGCACTATGTGCTATCTGTAGGGTGTCCGAATATCTTGTGTACATTTACTAATAGCCAAACAATGCATGGATAGTTCTATGCAGTGTGTAAACAGACTACACTAAACTATCCCATCTTCACTAAACTACCCCGTGGTCAAATAAGGTTACAGCTAACTCAACAACTTTTCATTGAATCAATATAAACAAACAAAGTAGACTATTCATAATGAAGGATTTAAGGGCTTTACATCTTCAACACATAATCAAAACCAATCTGACACCGCTTTCAGAATCAGAATCAGAATCAGAAGATTCTGATTTCGGTTGAAAGTGAAGCGAAATGAAGCAATGCTTCATAAGAGTCAGCCTCGGCTCTGCAAAGGAATTGAAATGAAGAAATGCTTTGTAAGAGAATTCTATTATCATATAAGATAATCCTTTAATAGTCCCACAACGGGGAAATTTATGATGTTACAGCAGCACAGGAACAGTCACAGAACAACAGTGCAAGTAGGCAAAAATAAGGTAGAAGAAAAATAATTACCAAAAAAACAGAAGTCAAGTTCTGTGCTGAATAACAATATATGCAGTAGAGTAGATTACACTATATACAAGCAGAAAGTATGTTTTGTAATATTGCACAAGTTGTTGGGAAGGTGTCGTGACACGGACCCTCAACAGGGGGCGTTAATGAACGGACAATGGATAAGCCAAAAAGTAACAATTTAATGTTGTGAAGCGCACAATGAAGTACAGACAATAACAATAGTGCGGAATGTCAATCATACACAAGGTGACGTGTGGCAGGCTCGAAGATAGAAGACGTCTGGTGATAGAAGAGCCGGAACCCACACAGCTTCCACCACCAACGGATCTGAAGAACACCGGAGCCGCCAAGCCCTGCACCCCAGGTGGCCACTGTCTTCAGCAGTCAGACCCGGTACTGCTGGCAGAGAACAGAAACAGTTTGATGAGTGTGAGTACGCACACTCAGTAATCCCACAGTCTGTGTTCAGTTAGGAGGGAGCACCTCCACCTCCAATCACACACTCGTGCAGCTCCTGTTTAACCACTTATCTGGTTTGGGGTGTGAGGCGAAGCCGTCGCAGTCCACACCAAACGCCAATACCGCAGAATAAGGACACCGTCACAGGAAAACGGCTGCAAATGAGATCAGACTATTACACAAGGTTCTTAGATTCAGCAGAGAAGTTACCTGTATGGTAGTTGATTTCTCGGGGAGGAGGTGGAGTTGCAGTCCGGCCTTTATGGTGATGGTGATGGGTTGAATGAGTGACAGCTGGTGCTGATGAAGAGCGACAGCTGTCACTCCCAGTGGCTCCGGCGCCCTCTCGTGCTTGAAGCCCGCACTCCAAGCAGGGCGCCATCTGGTGGTGGTGGGCCAGCAGTACCTCCTCTTCAGCGGCCCACACAACACAAGTAGTCAAGTGATGTTGTACATGAGTGTACAATTATTATTGCACAGAATGTTTAGTATTATTTCACATGGCTGAAAAATTGTTACTATTGTTATTATAATTATAAAAATATAATATAAGACTTCCGGGGGCGCGGCCTGCTGCTGACCCTGTGCTCACTGTTTGTTTCACTGTTTGTCTGTTAGCGTTATTAAATTTGTTTTAACGTATTTTTTTAAGCAGTTCATTGGTTTAATGTGGATGTGACCTGTCAGAACTTCACTGCACTTTGCACTTTGGACCTTATCGTCGCAATGAAAATCGCACTGCTGTGGATCATTTTCTGCCTATCAGCGTTTGCGCACGGGAGCTGCCTCACAAGCCGGCAAAGCTTCCTTACTTACACCAGAGAGCATCTTTTGTCACTTCGCTCACCTGGTGGGGTTCCTTCAGTTTGTCTACCTTTGGACTGTCAGGAAATCCGACAGCCTCTTAAATGTCTGGGGAAGAGGAAAAAGCGTGGCTCCAGGGCAGGCGTGAGGCACCGACTCTGGAGACGTCGCAGCAGATTCCCGCTGCCTGTCATCACTCTGTCTAACGTCCGCTCGGTAAGCAATAAACTCGATGAACTTGTGCTGAGAGCCGAGCATGACAGTGAATTTAGACAGAGTAATCTTGTGTGTTTGACGGAAACATGGCTTAAAGATCATCACGATACACTGAGCCTGTCAGGCTACACCGCTGTCAGAGCGGACAGGGACGCGCGCACTGCGCACAAATCCATCGGAGGGGTTCTGTGTTTGTTTGTGGATAACAGCTGGGCCACTCAATACAGCATACGAGAGCAAGTATGCACACCTGACTATGAGATACTGACTGTATCTTTTAGACCCTTTTATCTTCCGCGGGAGTTCGGACAGATCACTGTCATTCTCGTATACGGTCCAGATGACGACGCAGCAGGAGAGAGAATAGCAGAGAGCTATAATAATGCACTCACCCGCTCTGCTGACCAGCCCGTTTTCATTCTGGGTGACTTTAACTCCTGCAGTCTGTCTGACTACCTGCCCACTCTACAGCAATATGTAGACTGTCCTACACATCTGCATCGCACGCTTGACCGTTGCTATGGCAACATCCCAGAGGCTTATAAAGCGGTATGCAGACCGCCTCTTGGAAAATCTGACTACAATGTGATTCATCTTTTGCCTAAATACAAAGCTGTGGTCAAAAGAATTAAAACAGTTAATAAGCAGGTACAGGTGTGGTCCGAGGAATGCAAAGAGCAACTCAGAGACTGTTTTGATGAAACAAACTGGGACATTTTCTTTTAATCCTGTCTGGATGGAGATGAACTCACTGACACCATCACATCTTATATTAAGTTCTGTGAGGATAACGTGTCAGAGACTAAAACTGTGAAAATATTCCCAAATAACAAACCCTGGGTGGCCAAACAATTGAAAATCTGTCTTAATGAAAAGAAGGCAGCCTTCTGCTCTAGTAATGTGCAATTAATGCAGGAAAAAAGGAGACAGCTGAGAGGGAATATATTTAAGGCAAAAATTGTGTACAAGAATAAAGTAGAAAGTAAATTTTTCAGTGGCAATATAAAACAAGCCTGGGAAGGTCTAAATACACTGATGGGCAAATCCAGTAAGAAATGTGATGCTCTTACAACCATTAATCAATGTTTTGTTGATGAGTTAAACCGTTTCTTCTGTAGATTTGATAAAGTGGATGATAAACAGGAATGTGATGAGATCTGTAAACATCTTCCAGCAGGAGCTCCCACAGCTATCACTGAGGATGACGTAGCTAAAAGTCTTTCTAAACTGAAGCCAAACAAGGCCACTGGCCCAGATGGCCTGAAAGCCCGTCTACTCAAAGACTGTGCTCCACAATTAAAAGAAGTCTTTTCCAGATTGTTTAATTCCCTTCTTGTCACAGGAGTGCCCAAATCTTGGAAATTCTCCATAATAAGGCCTATACCAAAAAAGCCAGGGGCAAGCAAACCTGAAGATTTTCGGCCCATTGCCATAACCTCCATATTATGTAAAACTATGGAGAGAGTTTTAGTTGGCGTCCTGACCACCACAGTGGTCAGTGAACTAGACCCTCTGCAGTTTGCCTATAAGAGGGACAGAGGTACTGATGATGCCGGATTGATCTTGCTGGACATGATCTCAAAGCAGCTTTCACTTGCTAAAGCATATGCTCGGGTTTTGTTTGTAGACTTCAGTGCAGCTTTTAATTCTATGAAATTACATATTCTTCTGAAAAGGCTGGCTGATTTAAATGTTGAAAAGGGCCTGATGCTCTGGATCAGAGACTTTCTGTCTTGTCGCCCTCAAAGAGTTTGTGCTAACAACATTCTGTCAGGAGAGCTCATCATAAGCACTGGCTGCCCACAGGGTAGCGTTCTTTCACCTCTGCTCTTCTCTCTTTTTACAAACGAATTTGCAGTTAATGACACAAACTTTAAACTGATTAAATACGCGGATGACATGGCCCTAGTCGGCCTGCTACAGAAGTGTGACTCCTCTGGCGAAGCCTCCTATCTTGCTCACACTAAGGCTCTTGAAGCTTGGTGTCTCGACAGCCAGCTGGAAATCAATGTGTCTAAGACAAAGGAGCTTGTTTTTCACACAAAGCAAGAACTGACCGTGCAGCCAGTTTCACTCGATGGCCAGCTTGTTGAAACGATTGAAACTTTTAAATATCTTGGTACAGTTCTTGATAGTCACTTGAGCTTCTTTAAGAAATGTTCACAGCGACTCAGTCTTCTCAGAAGATTGAGTTGTCTTGGTGTTAATCCGCAGATTTTAGAGCTTGTGTATTCTGCACATATTGAGAGTATTTTAACATTTCATCTTTGTGTTTGGTTTGGTCACTTTAGTTGTAAATGTAAGGACAAATTAAATAGAATTGTAAAAATGGCGGGGAAAATTGTGGGAAAACCCCAGAAGACTCTGGCCCACATTTACACTGACAGGATGAGGAGGAAAGCTGAGAGAGTCCTGGCAGACAGCTCTCATCCTCTGTCCTGTCAGTTTGAGCTCTTGAAGTCTGGGAGGCGCTACAGAGCTCCTCTGGCCAAAGGTTCTTTCAAAAAATCTTTTATACCAAATGCCGTCACCATAATGAACTCAAAAAAGTGACCACTCCACAAATTAAACCTGAACTGCTTTACTTCTGTTTTATTTGATTTTATTAGATCTTACTGTACGTTTTATTTATCTTACTAGGTCTTATTCTATTTCTTCTTTTACTTCCATGTATTTTATGTATCTTATTTTGTTTTATTCGTGTGTTTGTATGAATGTTTTATGACTGGTTTTTTGTCTTTTTTGTGCTGGTGAGCCGAAGACAATTTTCCACATTGGTGGACAATAAAGAATTATTCTATTCTATTCTAAAAGAGTTATACCTATAATACAACCAAAGCGACACTCAGCGGCATGAAGCTCGCTCTTGGTACAGGGAGTCCCAAACAGGAAGTGACAAATTTTGAGTCCACAGTGAAACAGGAAATGTCAAACACTTCCTAAATTGACAGACGTGATCTCATGGAATCTTGCGGGAACTCAGTGGCAAGTTCCCACTGAAACAGGAAGTGCCATATTTTGAGTCCACAGTGAAACAGGAAACGTCAAATGTTGAACACTTCCAGGCATGGGTGGAGCTAGAGTGGAGGCCAGAGTTGCACTGGATTCCCCTGAAATTTGACTGGACATAGATGATTGACATGTCAGAGCACCACGTGTCTGGTTGAAAAGAGCTGCATTTTGAAATCGGTGACCCATATGGACTGCTAGGTTCCTCCTGTACAGTAGTTGGTGCTGTGTACCAATAGACGTTCTAATCCACCTTAGCAGAAGAAGAAAATGTTTGACTCAGTGAACCACAGATTCGAACTGACACCAAATTTATATTGTGAAAACAATCGTATTTAATGCCAGAAATGAGGTCCAGGTTGTTAAAAGTAGCATTTCTCCTTAAATTTGGGTTGCCTTATATATATGTGTTTCTCCCATGAATTTAAATGAGCAGGCAGCTGTTGATTCATGAGATACAGTAATCTTTTTAGTCACATAGCACTACTATTATTCTGAACACTACTGTATAACGTGAAGACGCTCAGGCTGAAAGAAATACAGGTAATTTACTCCTTCTGTATAAAACCCA
The DNA here is from genome assembly GCF_902500255.1 of Thalassophryne amazonica. Lineage (NCBI taxonomy): Eukaryota > Metazoa > Chordata > Actinopteri > Batrachoidiformes > Batrachoididae > Thalassophryne > Thalassophryne amazonica. Next base: position 50,723,996 of record NC_047109.1, on the reverse strand, counting down.
TGTAACCTCTTAATTTTGCTCTCTGAAGGACTTATTTTTAAATAACCTTAATTTTGCTGACTGAGTTACACACCAGTGACACAACTTTAGATAAATAAATCTAAAATTATCTTCTTAACTCAAACTGAAAGCAAATCTCTACAACTTGATATAAATTAATTAAAAATATAAAATTCAGCTTCCTGATGAAGTGGTGTAGAGGAGGATTTTCTTAAAAAGAAGACCCGATAGTTCAGCCATAATTTGCCAGAAGGTACATCTGAAATGCAAGCCTAGATTTGATATTTTGGTGAAAGAAACTTTGTATTTCTTCATAATTGATGTAAATAAAAGTCCAAGATATATTCAGTGACTTGGAAATGTTCATGTTTCCATCCCCTGACTTGTCTGAAGAAAACTGGTGATAAAACTGGTTATTATTTACAGGTATTAGAGTTTGAGGAAGATCATTTTAGAAATTTTTATTCTTTATATATATATATATATATATATGAATTTGTTTTATTTGAAATGGCATAAACAAATTAAAATGTGTTAAATACTAAGTGTTCCAATACTTTTGGAGGGCACTGAATCCTACAGTTATGATGAGTGTGGTATTATTACTGTTTTGCTTAACAATGTTTAATTTTCATTGTTGCTGCACTTTGTGTGAAATCATAGTCATATTGTATATCATACTGATGTGACAATATTGAGATACGATAATTTGGCCATATTGTGTAGCCCTACTGTCAACTAGCTGAAAAGTTGGAATATTAATTTACATCTACATTGAAAAAAATGCTTAAAGCACCATGGGGTTAAGAGGGCTCTGGGGGGGGGGGTCGCCCCCCAGAAGCTGGAGGTTTTTAGTCATACTAATGCTCCTCAGAAGCATTTACTGAAAATAAAGAGTGAAGGACCTAAATGACATGGTTAGATGGTCAGGATCTTCCAGGGATGTGAGAAGCAAAAAAAGAAAAATGCTTAAAAAGGCTGAGGGTCTGGGGGGGCAGAGCTGAAAGGTTTTAGCTATGCACATGCTCCCCAAAACCATTTTACTGCACTGAAAAAAGAATGTTTGTACCAACTTAATAAAGTGTTACCATTTGTAAAAACCTGAATGAATTAAGTTGTTTGAACTTAAGTTTGTAAGTTAGAGTTGATTTAACTTTCAAACTTATGTTCAAACAACTTAATTCATTCAGGTTTTTATAAATTGTAACACTTTTTTTTAAGTTGGTTCAAACATTCTCTTTTTTCAGTGTAACCTAAAAGTGTGAATGACCTAAATGACATGGTTAGATGGTGAGGAGCTTCCAGGCATGTGAAAGGCAAATAAAGAAAAATGCCTAAAAAGGTTGTGGGTTTGGGGGGCGGGGCAGAAGTTGAAAGGATTTAGCCATGCCAATGCTCCTGTTATGTGTCGACGCGGGTTGAGGAGCGGACCTGCGTCTGACGGAACCCAGCGCTAAAACAACCAGAAAGCGGTTCCAATAACAAAACAATTTATTTTCCCCCTTTGGTGCATAACAAAGTGTACAAACAAAAACTGCGTCGGTCTGGCGGAGTGAAGGATGGCACGCTCTCCAGCGCCCAAAAGGATCGAAGCCCGGCGCTTCTGGACCCACGTTCACCGCCAAACACCCACCAGGTGGACACGACAAACCGACTCTGCGAAGGATAGAAAAGGTGAGGTAAGTCAGCAGCTACAACTAATATCCTTCAAAAGGCACACACTATCAGCAACACATTCAGGTCCGAATTCAAGCTTTATGTAAATGAGCAGCTTCTCACAACAGGTGGAGGATCATCAGTCCGCATGCCACAGCAGTGAGAAGCGAGCTGCACAACTCTCATCAAAGTTCAAATATACTGCGTAACAAAATACCAAGTTACTGTTAACAATTATTCAGATAATCAATCACCTCTGATGTGTGCTGACAGCATGTGTCCCTCACCCTTCCTCCTTCACAGGCACGATGTGTCAAACCCAGGCGCGGTCCTCAGTGTCTCACAAACGAACATCACAAGGTCGAGTTCCCGGCAATTCTGCTTGAATCACACGACTTAAATGCAGAACGCCATCTCATTATCTGCTTCTGCTGAAAGTCTTTAAGGTTGCACGTGAGCACCATCCACAGGTGCTGCACATCATGTTGATGAGGGTGAAGGACTCTTCTGCCAGCACCTTCTCCACAGACAATAAATCAGTTTGCATACCACCTGGAGAGCAAAGAAAAGAAAAGAACACCAAAATGTCCAGCCACACCCCCCCAACACACAACAGCTCCCTTGAAGCATTTACTCAAAAAAAGTCTGAAGGACCTAAATGACATGGTGAGGTGCTGACGAGCTTTGCTCATTCATGTCCACGACATATATATATAATAATTCTATGGCTAGACCATAGAGCAGGGGTGGCCAAGTTCGGTCCTCGAGAGCCACCTTTCTGACACTCTTAGTTGTCTCCCTGCTCCAACACACCTGAATCCAATGAAAGACTCGTTAGCAGACTTTTAATGAGCCTTTCATTGGATTCAGGTGTGTTGGAGCAGGGAGACAACTAAGAGTGTCAGGAAGGTGGCTCTCGAGGGCCGAACTTGGCTACCCCTGATATAGAGTTATGGGCTCAGCTCTATAAGTGACACAAATGAAGTAATGCTTCATATAGTTGGCCTCTGTTAACATATGGTTCAGATTCCGAGCCGCAAATCACTTTTGCTCTAACAGACAAACATGACAAACAGCAATTATAAACTGACAAAAATCTCCCACGTGTTAGTGTGTAGGCCTGTTAGGTTACATGTTCAAGATCCATCGTTGTCAATATATATGTAGGTGTGCATCTATTAATTATTCTCAAGCTTTCAACACACGCTTCTTTGTTTATTCAATTTCCACGATAAGGATTTATATATTTACAGATGTCATTTAACAAAACAAGGGCGTCTTACATGGACAACAACTTCCCGTCAGGATGTGATGATGAATCCATCTAAAAGGATGCAACAGCTCAGAATAAAACTTTTTATTTACTCCATATGCTGCTTCACATGATGCAAACGTAATGCCAAATGACACACTTCAGCATTCTGCCCACGATAAGAATGATCCACCAAGACAAAAAAGATTAAATTACACTGTTAACAACAATAACGTCATTACATATGAGCAGCTGAGGTTATAGAGGCAGGGCTATGACATCATTTCACAAAGGTTCTGTATGTTCAGTGTCTTTGTGCTGGCATGACTGAACCCCACCCAACCTGAGTGTCATTTCGAAGTATTTGTACAAACTCGACCCAACCCGTCGGGTGCAGATCAGGTATCCACACTCTAATTTGCAAGGACATGCAGTTATTTTGACAAGTTCTCTGTCCTCCTCCTCTGTCAAAACACACTGCAGATTGTGAACTGATGCTGTGTATGTAAGAGAAATCAATTCTTCTTTACTGCCAGATACAGTCCTGGATTTCCCCATCAGACAGGAATATGACAAATGTACTTTGGACAGTCCCCAAGTTGTTGCCAGTGTGGAGTTGAGTATCTTGCATTCCATCAGGGAGACATGTGTCTAGGTGAATGTGAGGTATCATTATAAAGTGCTTTTACCATGTGCTTCAGATGGAAAAGCGCTATGGAAATACAATTTAAATTTCAATTAATTTAATTTTATATAGCGCCAAATCACAACAAAGGTGGAACTGTACTGACCCCTAGAGCAAGTACACAGGTGACAGTGGTAAGGAAAAACTCCCTCTGATGATACTGAGGAAGAAACCTCAAGCAGACCAGACTCAGAGGGGTGACCCACTGCTTAGACCATTGAAAATGAAAATGAAAATGAAAATGAAAACTGTTTATTTCGAACATTTGATACAACAACAATTACAAGATAGATCAGTAAAGACAACAACAAAAAAGTTCCTACTGTGTACCCAACATGTCCGAAAAGGGGTAGGGTGAAGCATCAGCTTATTTATCCCTACCCCTTCTTCCCCACAACCAGTAATACCCTTTGCCACATATACACATAAATTCCTACACACCTAAACCGATATCAATATATATATATATACATATATATACACATACACATACATATACACATCAACATACATACACATATACATATATACACATATATATACACAAACATAAATATACACCTACACATACCTACTTACATACAAAATACTATATATTTACAAGCCGAAGCAAAAAACAAAAACACCCTAACCCTCATTACCCTTCCTCCTCCCTATACCCAGAAAAAAACATATTTTTGTACCGCTGTTTGAACTGGTTCATGCTTGGACATTGCTTGAGCCCCACTCCCAATCTGTTCCACATCCTCACCCCACAGACAGAAATACAGAAACCTTTTAATGTTGTTCGTGCCCACTGATGCTTTAAATTAAATTTCCCCCTCAGACTGTAATCCCCTGATCTGTTAAAAAACATATTTTTAATATTTGCTGGAAGTAAATTGTTTATTGCTTTATACACAATTTGTACTGTTTGAAAATGAACCAAGTCTGTGAATTTTAAGAATTTGGATTGTAAAAATAGTGGATTTGTATGATCTCTATAGCCAGTATTATGAATAATTCTTATAGCTCTTTTCTGCATTACTGATAGTGATTGTGTTGTACCTTTATAAGTATTACCCCATACCTCTGCACAGTACTGTAAATATGGTAAAACCAGTGAGCAGTAAAGAATGCGGAGTGAGTTGTGGTCCAGAATATGTTTCGCTTTGTTTAGAACTGAAATGCTTCTTGACAGTTTACTTTGTATATGTTTTATATGAGTCTTCCAGTTTATCTTATCATCTATTATCACCCCCAGAAACTTATTTTCATGTACCCTTTCAATATCTACCCCCTCGACTTGTAACTGAACCTGTATGTCTGTATTACAATAGCCAAATAACATGTATTTTGTTTTACTTAAGTTTAATGATAATTTGTTTCTGTCAAACCATATTTTCAATTTTCCCATTTCTATACTGATCCTCCTCAGTAACTCCTGCAAATCCCCCCCTGAACAAAAAATGCTTGTGTCATCTGCAAATAATACTAATTTTAATATTTTGGAAACATTGACAATATCATTTATATAAATTAGAAACAGTTTTGGACCCAATACTGACCCCTGTGGGACGCCACAAGCATTGTCCAAGCATGATGATGTATATTCCCCCAACTTCACAAACTGTTTTCTGTTACTTAAGTAGCTTCTCACCCAGTGCAACACCAACCCCCTAATCCCATACTGTTCAAGTTTATTGATTAATATGTCATGATTAATTGTATCAAAAGCCTTTTTAAGGTCTATAAATATTCCAACTGAATGTAATTTGTGGTCTATGGCGTTTGTAATCTCCTCAACTGATTCTATTAATGCAAGTGATGTTGAACTATGTGCTCTGAATCCATATTGACTATCAGTAAGTAATTTATGTTTATTTATGAATTTGTCTAATCTATTATTGAATAACTTTTCTAATAATTTGGAAAATTGTGGAAGCAAAGAAACAGGTCTATAATTTGTGAAGTGGTGTCTATCCCCAGTCTTATACAGCGGCACAACCTTAGCTATTTTCATTTGATTGGGAAATTTACCGGTTTGAAATGATAAGTTACAGATGTATGTTAATGGTTCTACAATCCATTCAATGACCTGTTTTACCACCACCATATCAATTTCATTTAAATCGGTAGATGTTTTATATTTACAATTATTCACAATGTCTATAATTTCATTTCCATCCACTGCTGTGAGGAACATTGAACAGGGATTTCTTTCTATGAGATTATTATCCCAATCCTCAGGTTGGGAATCGGGAATTTTTTCTGCCAAGCTTGGTCCAATATTTACAAAAAAATTATTAAAACCGTTGACTACCTCATCCTTATTTTCCTTCTTGACATTATTATCAATGAAATACTGAGGGTAACTCTGTTTTTTATTACCATTTTTGATAATGCTATTTAATATATCCCATATTCCTTTAATATTGTTTTTGTTATTATATAATATGTTACTATAATATTTCTTCCTACATACCCGTATAATATTAGTTAATCTATTTTTGTATTTCTTATATCTATTTTCTGCCTCTTTAGTCTTTAGTTTTATGAATTCTCTATACAGTGTATTTTTCTTATTACATGCATTTCGTAACCCTTTCATCATCCATGGTCGAGCTTGGATTTTTTGTTTTCTGTAGTCTTGTTTAATTGGACAATTTTTATCATATAATGATGTAAATATTTGTAAAAAAGTTTCATATGCACTATCAACATCACTTTCACTGTATACCTTTTCCCAGTTTTGCTCCTGTAAATCCTTCTTTAGTGTGTTCATGTTTTCCTCTGTCCGTACTCGCCTGTATTTTATTTTCTCCTCTGGCTGATTCCGCCGATGGTTTCTATTATAAACGATGAAAACTGGTAGATGATCACTAATGTCATTGATTAATAATCCACTCACAGTGTTATTCTCAATATCATTGCTGAATATATTATCAATTAAGGTTGCACTATGGGATGTAATTCTGCTTGGCCTGGTGATTTTTGGATATAAACTCATACTGTACATTATACTGATAAATTCATCTGTTATTTTATGCTTATTTGGATTGAGCAGATCAATATTTAAGTCACCACAAATGAACACAGTTTTTTGATTAGTTTTTGAGAACATTTTTCCCATACAGTCAGTGAATGTTTCAATACTAGATCCTGGTGCTCTATATATACAGCTGACTAATACATTTTTGCTTTTTTCTTCACATATTTCAATAGTTATACATTCTAATAAGTTATCAATCACAGTTGTCATATTGTCTACTATTTTATAATCCATGTTCTTATCCACATACACAGCCACTCCTCCTCCACTCTTATTTTTTCTGTTTACACAATTAAATTCATATCCATCCAGTTCAAAATCCATTCCTTTATCTTCATTGATCCATGTTTCTGATATAGCAATTATGTTAAATATTTTTTTAAACTGACTTAAATATTCTTTAATGTTGTTAAAGTTTGCATATAGACTTCTGCTGTTGAAATGGATTATTGATAATTTGTTATCCGTTTTAATGATCCGATTAAACTGTTCATCTGTATAATAGCAACAACTGTCATTGATATTTGAGAAGAAATTATTGTCCGGGTCTATATCGTGCTCCAAGTCCAGTACATTGTGGTCTGTGTATTTAAATGTTCTCAGTTCTACTTTTCCATGATCAGCAATCCTTTGAGTTATATCCTTCTTGTCTCCAGATGTAGATGAATAGGTAGTAGATGAATAGGTTCCTCTGGTCTGTGTCATGGTGTTGTGATGTGTTTGTGTCCTCATACCTTATTGGTCATATTTGTCCAGATCCTCGCTTTAAGAAACACTATTGTTCATATTTGTCCAGCTCCTCGATGTTCCTTATTGCCATGACTTTTGCTTGTTCTGGTGATCCGTTCAGTTTGATGAATATTTTACAGTTTGAAGTCCATGTGTGCTGGATTTTTCCCTGTTTCTTCAAGAAGCGTGCTTTCCTGGCGATGTCGGCATTCCGTTTGGTGAGATGTTCATTGATGAATACGTTTGTCCCTTTCAGTTTTCTTCCTTGTTTTAACAGTGCTGTTTTGTGTTTTCTGTTGATGAATCTCATGATGACGGTTCGTTTATCACCGTCATTTCTCCGGGGCAGAGGGTGGCACGCTTCAATGTTATTTAAATCCGTTTCTATACCTTTAGATAGGAGGAAATCAGCAACCTGTTTTTCCACAGAGCTGACCTCCTGTTCACTGGGCTCCCCTCCGCTCTCATCTGTTACCGCCCGTGCGTAGGACCGTGGTTTGATATGAAGACCTGTGATGATGACGTCGTTAATTCTGGTGTACTGCTCCAATTCAGCCACTCTATTTTCCAGCTGCACCAGATGCCGGTCTTTCTCGGCATTCTGGAGCCGTAATGCCTTCACCTCCTCCACCAGATCCATGATTGATTTCTGTTGCTGCTTCACAACAGAAATCTCCTCTGATAAAAAGTCCAGAGATTTTTTAATATCGTCACCTTCCTCCGCTGTCAGAACCTTCTTAGGCCCCATGGTCGGCTTATGAGCAGCTTGTCGATCGCCGATGTTAACAGCCTGCGTTGTTTGTCACCGGGATGGATCTGCACTGCGCTGGTGCCGCGCGGCCTCGGTGTTTCCGCGCTGATGGATCCGCGGTGGCTGCACGAGGCCTCGGGGAAGCGGCACTCGTGACGCGCGGCTCTAATGACGCAGCGCGCGGCCTCAGTGAATTCACCACGTTGGGCCTCGGACGTTGTTGCTGTCCAGTCGCTGGGCTAAGTTGCCGGTTGAGGTGGTATTCCCACTGTCCGGGTTGGCAAACACCGGCGTGGCAGATGGCAACTACAAACACCACCTCTGAAAACTCAGGTACAAACTTTTTGCAGCTCGCTCTGATGACACGCAGCTCTGACTGACTGTGACCATTGTAATAGTTACAAGGTTTTTACAAAGCTTTACAAAGGTGAGGAAACATAAAACAAGAAATCAAAACAACATGACTTAATAACAAAAGAATGTGTATTTGATGAAAAGTCCATGCAGGTGGTTACGCCACAGGCAGGGGTCATCCAGCATTCCTCATGCTGGGCCTGTTCCCCCGGCAATGTCCATTCCAAATACACACTGCAGTGTGCGGCACCAGGTTCAGGCCTGGCATCTCATGGTCAGTCCGGCACAGCCTGTAATACAGACCACTTTTTTCTGTTGTTGTGAAACAATATTGCGGATATTTTCAGTGCTGATGTGTTTCTACATGCATTGTGTGAATTTGCAGCAGACATGCTGTCAAATCTAATTGTTGCATGTGCTGCATTTAGTGTTTTGACTTGCAGAGCTCTGTAACGTCGACCAGAGAGGAGGAGTTTGAATTGTGTGTGTCCAGGGTGTGAGGGGTCTGCAGAGATGTTACCAGCTCGCTTCCTGGTCCTTGACCCATATAAGTCCTGGATGGAGGCCAGGCTGGCTCGATGATTATTATTATTTTATTTTAGTTTTTTTCTAGAACTGACAGTTCGTTGAAGTCTGTGCCTGTCATGTTTGGAGGCAGAAGGAAACCAAACAGAGATGGAAATGCACAGAACAGACTGGATGATGGATGTGTAAAAGATGATGAGCAGGTCCTGGGGCAGATTGAACTTCCTGAACTGTCTGAGGAAGTGCATCCTCTGCTGTGCCTTTTTCCTGAGGGAGTCTATGTGGGAGGTCCACTTCATATTCTGGGAGATGGTGAATCCCATCAGAAAGTTGACAGTTGACACAGTGTTGCTGAGGATGGACAGGAGGTGGCAGGGGGTGGGGGGTGATGGTGGGTTCCTCCTGAAGTCCACTATCATCTCCACAGTCTTGAGTGGGTTTTGCTTCAGTTTGTTCTGACCACACCAGAGGACCAACTGTTCCACCTCCTGTCTGTATGCAACGTCATCATCATCCTGGATGAGACCAATGATGGTGGTGTCATCCCCAAACTTCGGAGTTTAACAGAGGGGTTCCCAGAAGTGCAGTCATTTGTATAGAGGGAGAAGAGCAGTGGGGAAAGCACACACACTTGAGGGCCACCAGTGCTGTCTGTCCATGTGCTGGATAGGTTTGGGTATCAAAAACCGGTTCCTGTTTAAGTATCATTAAGAAATGGTTCGATCCACCGACATCAATAGCATTTTTGCTTAACAATTCCCTTATCGGTCCTTTAGTTGACATTATGCCAGAGTGGCTGTTAGTTTTGAGGGTGTTTTTAGTGGGAAAATGATCATTAATCTACGTTGATTGCAGAGCGAGCTTAAACCAACGAAGCAATGCTTCAAGGTGCTGCTTCGTTGGTTCTCTGCTTTGCTTTTTTTTTTCAGAAGAGGGAGGTCTACAATTTCTTCAATAACCCCTCTCAAAGCCATTTAAAGATGTCAATCGTGAATCACTTTTGTGCAGATTAAATTCACTAAGTGGGACTCTTGTCTTGTTGCGGGCAAGAGGTGATGGGAGGTGATGGTCTACTGCTTAAGCGTTGGGCTTGAGACCAGCGGATCCTTGGTTCAAATGCCAGTCTGACCGGAAAATCACTAAGGCCCTTGGGCAAGGTCCTTAATGCCCTAGTTGCTCCTGGTGTGTAGCGAGCACCTTGCATGACAGCACCCTGACATCGGTGTGTGAGTGTGTCTGTGTGAATGGGTGAATGTGAGGCATCATTATAAAGTGTTTTGAGCGTCTGATGCAGATGGAAAAGCACAATATAAATGCAGTCCTTTTACCATTTACAAGAAACGAGAATCGTCCTTCCATTCCTGTTTTGTGGGACTAAGTGTACAGCTCCAAGCACTAAAGTTGGATAGAGTTCGGTCGGAACTATTAACTTCAAAGCGAATCGCCATTTTAAATCAAATGACACCTCTTTCCAAACATTGTACAGACAACAAACTACAATCGACCAAAACATTTTTTTTCCTCACAAAATGAGATGTCCTCTGTTCTTTATGAATTACATCCTGATGTGCAGCGCAGCCGACTGCAAGAGCTCAGCTCAGAGTCTGTGGAGTTGCATTTGTGCCATTAATATGTGAAAGGAAATGCTTTGGACAAAAACTACAGATTTTATTTCTATTTCTGTCCAAAGATCAAGGATCCAGTGACCAATTTCATATATATTTATTTATTTACTCAACAAAATGTACTGGCATAGAAAACCTGTAAAGTCTACTTTTAGTACACAGAAAATTCACATGAGGTATTGATAAGTGAACTGATAAAGAATCGGATTGATAAGTGGAATCGATAACGGCATCACTATCGATAAAATCTTATCAATCAGTCAATCCCTCGTGCTGGATGTGATGCTCCCCAGCATTACCTGATGCGTCCTGTCAGTTAGGAAGTTGGAAATCCACTGGCATGTGGGAACTGGCAGAGAGAGGTTGGAGAGGTTTTTGTGAAGAATGTTGGGGATGATGGTGTTGAACGCCGAGCTGAAGTCCACGAACAGGATCCTCACACACGTCTCTGCAGCATCCGGGTGCTGCAGGATGTGCTGCAGTTCCATGTTGACCGCATCCTCAATTGACCTGTTTGATGGTAGGGGGTCCAGTAGGGTCCTGTGATGTCCTTCAAGTGGCTCAAACACATTGATTCATTGTTGCGGGTAATTATACACTAATGGACAGATGGTTATGAATGCTATATTTTATTTATACTAATAAACACCACTAAATCATACACACTAAACTATTAACCACTTTTGAAGCTAACTTGAATATGAGACTTCCCAAATATAAAGATAACAGAACATAAAACTGAGCACTAAAAATGACTGAAGATAAAACTAAGAAAATAAAATGCTGAAGCTAATTGAAAGGAATGATTTAATTCAGTTTTTGAGATGATTTGTATTCCTGTCAGCAGTTAGTCTGTCACTGACAGACTGTGTGGGTGTGCAGTTTATGCAAAAAACACTTAGAAATGACAATGGTCAACAGCTCAGTTGGCGTAGGCGTGGCCGGCACTAACGCCGCAGTGCTTTTATCATCAGCTAAAACTCATCCGTCGCAACCAAATCTGCACCCGCATGCAGGAGCTATTACATACGGTATATGCTGCGCTGCATGTGCTGGATGTTTAATGCAGAGCAAGAGACGGGAAGAGAGCAAGAGAGGCTGGACAGGCCGGAGCCGTTATGAAAAAAATATCGAAGGAGGGCTGCTGGGAGGGAGAGAGGGAAAGGAGACAGATGGTGTGAGGGAGGAACGGGAGGAGGGATTCAGAGGGCCGCAACAGGCGGTGATTGAGACGGATTGATTTTGCAGGCAGATGATTAGGTCGAGAGAAAAAAATAAAAAATAAAAACAAGCTTTTTACTGCCAATGAAGCTGTGTTTGGGTGATAGTGCTGTGAGTGGGAGGAGTAAAATTGTTTCAGGGTCACTTGTTGTGTGATACTGCGGCACTTCAGGTGCTGGTGCTAATGTGATATGTCACTGGTTAGGGAGTTATTCCAGAGAGGCAGCACACCGCACTCACACAGTACGCCCACGTTATCATAAAAGCATTGGAGCCTGTCAAGAATCCATAGAAACTGTTTGGTTTAAATGCACAGCCATCAAATTCTAGCATTATTTTTGTGTTGGTGTTTGTAAGGAAGCATAATTAAGAAAAACAAATCACCCTCATGGCCAAGTGTAGGCAGTACTGGCACCGCGTCGTGTCCCGACAGTCTGCTGTGCTGCCATTTAAAGCTCTGCCACAATTCTCTTGTCATTTAAAGGGGCCAGATTATACACCCTTTAAGCAAGATAGGTGACTTAAAAACATATTTTAAAGTTTGTAGGTAAAAAAAAAATACCCCACAGACATTAAAGTGATTCATCCTAATTTAAGGAAGGGTACTGGAGTGCAACACCTACGGCTTAAATGTTTGACACCGAAATGTGCAATGTTTGGCACCGAATTACTGAATCTTTGGGATTCAGTACATAACAGTAGAAGGACGGCAATCAACATATTTTCTGGAGTAGAAATCTCACCAGATTTTTTGATTTTTCTTTAATTTTAGATTTTTGTGTATTGTTGTATATTCTACTTTTATTATTGGCATTTATGCTTTCATTGTAGGAGTTTATATTATTTAGTGTTTTGATTCCAAATACTTATTAGTAGTAGTAGTAGTAGTAGTAGTAGTAGTAGTAGTAGTAGTATTAGTGGTGGTAGTAGTAGTAGTAGCAGCAGCATTGTTGTTGTTAACAAAGACATGATTTTTTTGGTATGTAATTTGAACCAGAGTATAAATTGCAGGACCGTACAAACTTGTAAAAAAAAACAGTTTTATACTCTTGAAAATATGGTATATAGTACTTTTCCATCTGATGCAGGTGTTGAAAGCTGTTTACAGTGATGCCTCACATTCACACACTTACACATCAGTGTCAGGGTGTTGCCATGCAAGGCGCTCGCCTTCACAACGGGAACAACAAGAGGATTAATGCCTTTAATTTGGAGATCAGCAATCATTTTGGGGCAGCTCTGATCAGCATGGCAGTGCTGAGTCAACAATTCCGCTGCATACGCTACTGCTCCGCGTGGGTGTAAAAGCACTCATGTCCAGTTTTCAAACAACCTGTTCCTGAGCTTTTAAATGGTTGTTCACCACACTCTCATCTCTATGGAAAGTAAAACCCCTGTCACACAGCAAGAATGTTTATTATACATGACATGTGCAGGTCATACCGGCAGGCATACCGTGCCAGATCTATCTCGAGGTTCCCTCGTATGCGCTCAAATCATTTTCAGATCCTGCCAGCGGAATATGTAAATTGCGGTCAGATGGTCCTCAGATTACACATGGACCGCCATTGGATAGGTGTCCCATCTCGACTGTGCCTGGAGAGTTTTTCTTGATCGCTCCCGGAGAGTTTTGAACATGTGCATCATGCTTGGGGTTGCCGGCCGATTTTGAGCAACTGTGCCGACTTCTGCAGATGGCTGTCAGAAAGTTTTGAAACTGAAATCCGACACCTTTCGGATCTGTGTCAATTCATAAATCCGAGGCCATTCTGTGTGATTCTGGCTATGTGTGATGGGGGTATAAGCTTCTGTCACTGATCTTAATGCATTGATTAGATTGTGTTGCACTACTACTGGGTTGCAGCCATTGAAGTCACAAGCCACCATATTGTCTCACCCAAAACATGGACTGTGCTCATAATGGCAGAGCTGAAGTTTAGTTTTTGTGTTGTCTTATGGGGCCATTATTGTTGCTAAAGTATTTGCAAATGCATATTTTGATCTGTGTATGTGTGTGTATGTGTGTGTAAACAGATCCACAAATGTGTATAGCAATCTGTGCATGCATATTTTGATCTGTGTGTAAACAGATCCACAAAAGCATAAAACAATCTGTGTGTGTGTAAACAGATCCACAAATGTGTAAAAAAAAAATCTGTGTTTGTGTGAACACATCCACAAATGTGTAAAAAAAAAATCTGTGCGTGTGTATCCGTGTGTCTCTGAAAATTGGGCAACTCGATTGGATGTGTTCTTACACATGACTTTTGTTGGAGTTCTGCCGCATTAGATCTGTAAATTCATGCAGCGATTAGTGTGTGTGTGGAGACTTGTCTGTGTGTGTGTGTCTCCACCAGAGGGCGCAAGCACCAATGACATCGCTCACCACCGTCGTTTTAAGCCTGGCTGATCCCTCGAAGAGATCAAAATGCAGATTTGCAAATACTTTTCCCACAATAATGGCCCCATAAATGTCCAACAAACAAATGTCGGGCTGGAAAAGACAAGACAATTTTCCAAGTCAGCGATGCAACAGTGTGTCGTTTATGCAGAAAGGTCTAATAACAACAAACAGCTTTGTTTCCTTTTTTTTCCATCCTTGAGACCATCCACCAATCACAGATGGGGACTCACACAGTTTAATTTGCATGCAGTATCTATAAATGAGTGGTTACACTGGTCTACAAATATTTAGAAGTTGTCTGCTTCAGAAATAAAATTCCATAAAATAAAAGCCTTCCATTGATTATGGATTTTGGTGTGTTGAATTCAGAGAGAAGAAGAGAACATCTCTGTGTTGTCAAAATGTGAGGAAAGTGTTTCCAAAAATGCCAACAATTTGAAGTTGAAGCTGCAGAGGAGACCTTCATCTGGTTAAATGTGCAGAAAGTTCAGCTCACCTGTCGTCTCTGCAAACTCAAACCTGCTGCTACGCTTCTAAGTAAAACAAAGGCTCTTTAAACAGCAACTATTTTATTATTTAAAAAAAACCCTTTTCCTTATTTTAACAGGAATCAATCAGCATGGTTTTAATTTACAGACAAACATCAAAGATTTCTAAAGAATCCTTTTTTTTTTACTTAAAGCTATTTTAATTGCAAGCTATTTAATGTAAGAAAAAAAGAGGATTTTCTTGAGTAAACTGCTTTGTATAAATTAACAGTTCTGATGTTCCTGACACACATCTACACTGTTCTGTGTGTTGGCCTGATGCCTTGTTTCTTATGGCTTCAAAGTAAGGCTGTAACAAAGATAAAAAAAAAAAACTATGACTTTATTTCACAATATTTGGTGCTCAAAATACAGGCAATAGTGTTTCAGGGTGTTATAAATTTAAAAATCTAGCGGGGGAAGCTGGCCCCACTCTCCCCTATCCTACAGCACTCGGCATGCAGCTCACTGCAAGGAGAACTTTAGCGGCTGCAAGAGAACTTCCCCCCAGCGTTTGGTGCAATGCACATTGCAGGAGAACTTTAGCGGCCGTGAGAGAACTTCCCCCAGTGCTCGGTGCGGGGCACATTGCAGGAGAACTTTAGTGACTGCAGAACTTTTCCCCCAACACTCAGTGCGGGGCACATTGCAGGAGAACTTTAGGGCCCAGTCCCACTGGCATTTAGGAAGATTTGCGTATAAATTGCACACAATATTAATACAATAACATGCTTTTGGAAATAAATGACAGATATTCACCCTCGTCTAACTCGGGTGAATATCTGTCATTTTGGGTGACTAGGCATGAACGTCGGGCCTCTGAAAATGCATACCGCATGACAACAGCATGTTATTTGCATTATTATCACTTTTTACTGAGATACACAACACGTAACGCGTACATAAAAAGTTGGCTCACTTAACTTTTGTCGTGTCAGCTGGTGCGTGCTGCTCTCCAAATTCGGCAGTGCGTCCTCATCAAGCTGGCTGCTTTGGCTGCTGTTCATTGTCGTACTATCCATGAGAAAATCATCCGGAATATCCATATTGGGACCAAAACACACTTCTCGCCTTTTTATCTTTTCCTCTGCGGACAGTTTTTTTTCCCCCTCTGCATACAGTTCTTGGGCTGCGCGCTATGATGTCATTTGTTTATGCACAGCAGGCGGGTATAGCCAGGTAGCATCGATGTAAATCTACGCTACCGGCCTAGCAACGCCACGGTAAAGTGATAATAATGGTGTATATTTGCTAAACATCTGCAATATTCATGAAATATGCTTGTATGAGTCGGCCGACATCCGCACACGTCCGCAATTTTTTTCCGTTGCCAGGATTTTTGAGCTGCAAAAAATTTTGGTTGCGGATGACAGCTGCCTTACATACTCAATAAATATTCAATACATATTCAATACATACTCAATCTATGCGCTGTATATCCTGTTGTATGGCTGGGGGGCCTGGCTGCCTTTTTGTTTCTGTCTTTTGTTTTTCCTTCCAGGTGGCTTGCATTTGGGACTGAGTGGCTGTGTTGCTGAGGTTATCAGGACCTCACCCTGATCACCTGCGGCTCGTCAGGACTCACAGCTGAGGTGCATCTATATGGATTGGAACATGGTGGCATTTAAGACTGGAGTATACAGTGTGTATTTGCCAGAGACTCAGCCTTGTGACCAGACGGGTGAGATTGTCGTCTCGGGAGCCATCTCATCATCAGTGGATGCAGAGAACGTCCAGGGTTTGATGCACGGTCTGTGAAAGAGGAGGGGGTGAGGTCTCACGCTCGTCAGCACACTTCCTGAGGTACGTTAGATTTTGTGACTAACATTTATACAGTCAGTAAATGTGGTGTCCCTCACACCTTTTTATATTGAGCTGTATGTTAGTCATGTATCGGCTTCCACTGCAGTGGAGTTTTGTGAACTGGATGTTCCATGCCTGCAGGTTGGGAAGCTGATTAGTAATCAAGCCAGGAAGTGTTTGCTGTTTGTACACCTTTAAGTGTTCTCTCTGTGTGTAGAGTGTGGACTCACATAATGGTTCCTTCTTTCACAGACTCGGTTTGTTGCGGCCACCTGGGGGGTGTCGGCGGGGTCCTTGGGTCCGAACAGCTTCTGGCTCCGGACCGTTAGCGCTGCTGGGAGCGCACCACGCCAGACCGCACTTTCTGTTATTTTTGTATCACTGTTATGTATTAAATTCAGTTAGCCTTTGTACCGTGCTCTGCTTATTTCATACTGGGTCCTTCAAACGCTGGTCGGTTCTCCGAGCTGCGTCCGACACATAACATATCCGCTGTTATCCGCTGATATCCGCAACTAACGGTATTGCGGCTTGGCAGTGGCCTGAGACAGTGTGTAAAACGGATATATAGTGTGCATATTACGTCCACGTCACGAACTAAAATAAGTTGTCGCGACTGCATACAGATTGGCCACGAATAAAGCGTTTGTATTACGTCTGCTTTGCATATGATTTGGGAACAGTTTTGCAAATGCATAACAAACACTTCACGTAAACCCAAAGTACTATATAAATGTGGCAGAAATCGACATACTTGCCAGTCATTGCCAGTCCAGCTGTGGAGACGTACAGATGTAGTTATGGATTCCCAAACACATAGTGTGATAGTTGCTGCCATCCAACAACATACCAATCAGTGGGTGGGGTGGGAGACCGGGCTCATCTGTTGCTGGAGAAGGTGGGGTGGGAGACGGAGCCCTCTCTTCTGCATCAGCAGCAGCCTTCTGCCTCTTCCTCCCCCGCTTCATTCATGTGGACATGTTGTCGCTGTGGTGTCGGTGTGAATAGTGATCCTGAAAGGCCCGAGTGCGTTTCTTTTATGACCGCAATGCAGATGCTGCGGATACGCAATACAACCACTGTTTCCGCAGCACGTTCGCAATGCATTCTCAATACATCTGTAATTCTTCTGTGATAGTCGCAATGCATCCAATCCGTGTCCTCAGTACATCTTTTATACATCTGTGATTGTTTGTTATATATTCGCTATGCATTATTAATATATCTGTAATTCATACTGAGGAATTTGTCATTTTTGGCCAATTTTGTTGCAGACGACAACAAACGCCCAAATTTTGTATACTCAATTCATGTGCAATTAATCCTCTCCCCAGTGTGATCGGGCCTTTAGGGGCTGTGAGAGAACTTTCCCTCCAGAATTTGGTGCGCGACACACTGCAGGAGAACTTTAGCAGCTGTACAAGAACTTCCCCCCAAGAACTTTTCCCATATGCTCAATGATCCACAGCAAAGAACCTTTGTGCGCTGTCCCATGGAAAATGCATGTCATATGGAATGTGTGAAACGATGGATGATTTTCTTTTCTTGTTTGCAATAACAGACAATAGCCCGGTAACGACTTTAATCAGCAGAAAAGTGAGACATCTTTAAATGGATTTGACTGAGGTTGATGAAAAAAAGATCATTTCTGTAGGTTTATTTTGGACCTGCTGTGGGTCCACAATCAGAAATGATCATTTTCCCGTTACATGCCCTTGGAAAGAGCGTAACGGCCCAACTGTAGCATATTTTTTTTCATGCAGCAGTGTAATGGGCCATTACACTGTTATAATGCTGGTGAGAACCATGCAGAAATAGGTGAATAAGACAATAAGCTTGTAACAGTGAAGCCTACAGCGTATTAGTTCAGGGTGATGTTAATGTTCGGCAGCTGCTTAGGATTAGGGTGCATGGCTGGATTCATTTCGCTGATTCAGTCTAATTCTGATTTGTGAGTCTGCACAAAAAACTAATGCTATGCTTCAATTCTGGAATCTACCTCCACATTTGCCAACTTTTACAAGCGTGAAAGACTCGGTTTAAGGGCCATGTACCGTCTGCCTGATGGCAGTAGGCCAAACAGAGAGTGGCCAGGGTGGGATGAGTCCTTTAGGATAGTCTTGGCTCTCCTGAGACACTAAGAGCCATGAACGTCCCCCAGTGTGGGTAGAGGGCACCCACTGATCTTCTCTGCCATTATGGTAACCCTCTGGAGCTCTATCCTGTTTGCCCTCGTGCATCTGGCAACCATGTACAGAGGCAGTATGTGAGGATGCTCTCCATGGTACAGCGGTTGGTGATTGGTGGATTCCCAGGAAACAGAAGTCCCTGACCCTTTCCACACAGGTCCCCCCAATGATACTGGACTGAATGTTTATTTCTGCAGCAATCCACCAATCAGGCATGTATGGTAGAGTGGCCAGACAGAAGCCACTCCTTAGTAAAAGGCACATGGCAGCCCACCTGGAATTTGGCAAAAGTCACCTGAAAGACTCTCAGACCATAAGAAATAAAATTATCTTGTCTGATGAGACAAAGACTGAAGTATTTGGCGTGAATGCCAGGCATCATGTTTGGAGGAAACCCGGCACTGCTCATCACCTAGCCAATACCGTCCCTACACTGAAGCATGGTGGTGGCAGCATCATGCTGTGGGGATGTGCTTCAATGGCAGGAACTGGAAGACTAGACAGGATTGAGGGACAGATGAATGCACCAATGTACAGGGACATTCTGGATGAAAACTTGCTCCAGGGCGCTCTTGACCTCAGACTGGGGCGATGGTTCATCTTTCAGGAGGACAATGACCATAAGCAGACAGCCAAGATATCAAAGGAGTGGCTTCAGGACAACTCTGTGAATGTCCTTGAGTGGCCCAGCCAGAGTCCAGACCTGAAAATGGCTGTGCACCGCCGCTCCCCATCCAACCCGATGGAGCTTGAGAGGTGCTGTAAAGAGGAATGGGCAAAACTGCCCAAAGATAGGTGCGCCAAGCTTGTGGCATCACATTCAAGAAGACTTGAGGCTGTAATTGCTGCCAAAGGTGCATCAACAAACTATTGAAGAAAGGGTGTGAATACTACTACATGAGTTTTTTTTTTTTTTTTATAAATTTGTAAAAAACAAACAAACAAACAAAAAAATTCATGTTCTCATTATGAGGTGTTGTGAATAAGACTGTAACATAACAAATTATGGAACATGTGAAGCTCTGTGAATAATTCTGGATGCACTATATGACTTTGCTGGGCAATTTCAAAACCCGCCTTCACGTATGCCATGTTTGATGCAGTTTGACCCAGTGAGTGACTTTTGTTGTAGTTTTTGTTAGTTCCAGAACCTATTTATGTGTCAGATTTGGTTGACAACAGAGTGAAAAAAAAACAATATTTTCACCTTTGACCTAATGACATTGACTGTTGGTAAAACAAACCCGTTAAGGGCAGTTTCTGTGGATGCAGTTTCCACAAGTATGGTGGAAATTGACTAAAGCATCTGGGAGGAGTAGAGGAATAGAAAAATAGACAAACACACACTCAAATTCTAGTATAATTGCACGTGGGCCCCACAGCTCTAACTTCATATTGAAAATAAGTATGACATTTGAATTTGTAATGACTTTTAAGCCCATCACACATAGCAGGAGTTTGCTGGAGCCATGCCCGACACGGCAAATATTGCCATAACCTGACGCAGTCGGGAGAAAAAGGGGCGTGGTCAGCCGTGTCAGAAGGCAGACAGACTCCCTTGTCCACACCTGTCAGATCACCTCCAAAACTGTCAGATGGCCATAAAAGGTTCTGCAGACTGCCCAGATTTCTGGATGGCAAACAGAATGGAGCGCTGCGTTCCTCCCTTTGCACAGGACCTGTGCTGGACATCAAAGAACAACCAACGTATGGACCAGATTCACGCCATATATGCCCATCGGTGCGGTCACTCACTCCCATTCAATCACTCTTTCACTCGTCCTCTTTTCCCGCAGGCTCACTGGCCTCATGTGCGTGTGTGTGCGTAAAAGTGTTGTTATGAGGAAATGACCGCTCAGTGTGTCTCTGTGTTTTCATAATAAGCCGCTACATGCGTGCAGATGCACGTGCACACACATGCTCAGCTATCAGTGGACAGTTTTACTGTCAGCTAAACTTTGCTGTGTGCACACACACGCACACACAGTTTGCAGTTAGCTTTCCCACTACATTCGTGGCAGCAAACTTTATTTTCTTTCCCCCCACAATGCAACTCTACATGGTGATTTGTTATCCCATAGTATTTATGTTTGGCGTCGTCGTTTCCAGCATTCCACCACAGTGTTCCTAGCTCCTGATGCGCTATGCAGCGAAATGCTCCTGCAGGTGAGATTCATGTTCGATATTTTGTCATGGCAAAACAGTTCCACATCATATGTCCGACACAATTACATGTGATCAATCCAATCCACCTTTATTTGTATAGCACATTTTAAAAACAACAAGGTTACCAAAGTGCTGCACAACAGATAAAATATAAAAAATAAAATAAGGTTAAAATACAATAGATTAAAAACATGTAAAAACAAAAGGAAGATATCAGTAACTGATATCTTCCTTTTGTTAAGATAAAACACTAAAAGATAAAAACACAATAAAAACAGGGACAGAAGACCACACAACTCTCATGCAGTATTAAAAGCCATGGAATAAAAATAAGTTTTTAAATGATATTTAAAAGTATCCAGGGTGGGGGCCATTTTGATATGAGTGGGCAACTCATTCCATAACTTAGGAGCCACTGCTGTAAAAGCACGGTACCCCTGGTCTTTTCTCTGCTTTTTGGCACAACAAGATGGAGCTGATCAATGCACTCATGGGGGCGTAGATATGTATAAGATGAGCAGTATATTGAGGTGCCAGACCATTTAGTGACTTAAAAACAATTAAATCTTAAAATTTATTCTAAAACGGACAGGGAGCCAGTGGAGAGAGGCGAGAATGGGGGTGATGTGATCATGCTTACGAGTGCCTGTTAAAAGACGAGCAGCCGCGTTTTGGACTAACATCAAGCAATAGTAAGACCCTTCGGCTGATTTGTGATTTGTTTATTACAGTGTTTATTTACAGCATTTACAGTTTATTACAGTGAGATCTGTTCAGCTATAAGCCTCTGACGTGAGGTGTGACAGCGTGCGCAACTTTGCCTTGGTGTCGCAGATCTGATGGGCACAATATTTCACATTATTTATGTCACCCATGGGGAGGAATATTATCTGTACTGTAAGGTCTGTTATGGATATAACAGCTTGTCCAGATCTATAGCGCCATGTGGCATGCACTATGCCACACATTGACCCGCAGTGGACACGGTGCTTTTGGTTTGTTCGAGCTGTGTTCACATCGCCTGCACCTGGATGGTTGCGAGCCACATAACCACGATCAACAGTTCCTTTGCGCTCCAGCAGGGGGTGGACATTATTATACGTGGTACTGCAGGTCCTACCGGTAGGCACACCGTGCCAGATCCATCTCGAGATTCCCTCATATGCACTCAAATCATTTCGGATCCCGTTTTGCCGCCATCGGAATATGTAAATTGTGGTTCGAAGGTCCTCAGATAACACATGGACCGACGTCAGATAGGTGTCCCATCTCGACTGTGCCCAGAGAATTATGAACATGTGCAGTACACTTGGGGCCGCCGGCCGATTTTGACCAAGTGTGTGGACTTCTGCAGATGGCTGTCAGAATGTTTTGGAAATGAAATCCGACACATTTCGGATGTGCGCCAATTCATAAGTCCAATGCCACGCTAGGTGATTCCGGCTATGTCTGATGGGGGTATTACAGACATTACTTTGTATATGCTTGAATATAGAATACTGGAGGTGATGATGATGATGATGATAGACTGGCAGGCCTGGCTAGGGTGGACCCTGCCTCTTGCCCAGTGACTGCTAGAATAGGCTCCAGCCCCCTGACCCTTAACTGGAATAAGTGGGTTCAGAAAATGGATGGATGGATGGATGAATGATGGCTATTTTGTGTGTTTGGAAAATGTGTGCAAAATCAGGAGAGGATTCCACCCACAGCGTTTCATTTTCACATGATGATTGTGTGTTCTGGTGTGGTAGTCAAAAACATGACACAAAAAGGGAAACATCACTTGCAATTGAAAGATTAGAGGAAGAATTTTTGAGCAAAATATCACTTTTGCAGGGTTTTTCCCCAGTGATTCAGATGTTAGGTGAGATTGCATCAAACAATTCTGGTGCAATAGGACCATTAATTGGGTTTGGGAAAAGGCACTGCTGTGTTATTGTGTTATGATATTTCACTAATTAGATGTGGGGCTGCATAATGTTTAAAGCCTGTTCCGCTGTTACCACTTTTGTAATGCACAGAAAAATTCCATTAGTGCTCGGACCGCCGCTGAGTGGTTCAGCGTAGGAGATTCCTTTCAGACATTATTTCAGATGTTTCAAGGATATTGTATGCTTTTAAATAGCACTTCAATTACATTTTGCTCCTTTATCCAGCAGGAATGTAGCTGAATAGTGCCATCTAATTTCTTGTGTAAGATCATTCCTGACCTGCCACAGTGATTTCCAAATTCTGCTCCAAATGCATTTTCTTTACACACTTCAAGGCTGTGGTTCACATGAGAATTACTTGCACTACAGCCGTGCTAAATATGAAGGCTTTCAGCCAAATGGTATTAATTAAAATGCATAATATTATTTGAAGCATGCAAGTTAACATTCCAATTAAAATTTCTCATCATGTCCTTTTTTCAGAAGCCATGTGTGTTTTTGCTTCCAGCAGTGACTGCAGGACTGATGTATGTACTTCCAAAGCCTTAATGTTATACAGTCATTTGACATCTGTAAATACACTCAGTGCATTTCAGGCTAATGCTGTGTTTTATATGTCTATTAAATGCAATAGAAGATAAATGGTTTGGACCACGAATATTCAAATACTAAAAAGCATTTTTGTTGGGGTGGGGGGGAGCTTTAGCTTTGTATTGCAGCATTTTAAACAAGAACTCATTTTTGGGTATTCAAGTTACAACAGTTGTTTTAAAAGACCAAAAGTACTTGGACAAACTAAAATATCATCATTATATAGTAATTTGAAAGTGCTTGTTTGTTTCCATTATTCTCCTTGATACTTTGGTCAGGTTCAATCAAACCTGATGTGTGGATGACAGCCAATCCCAGAGTTGCCCATAGAAAGTTTGATTTTACAAACATCAATGTAAATGGGATCACAGGTTCAATTTTTTTTATTACATCTTCCAAGGACAGATTAGGAATATGACAGATTTTGACAAAATTTTCAAGACAGATACATATTAGGCCATGGAAGACTTCACTGATTTTTGGAGGTGATCCAGATTCTGGATCAAGTTTCTCTTTGAAGGATTATGTCTAATCGCCTTCACGGATTCTCACCAGATTTTCACCACAGATAGATATTAGGGCATGGAAGACTCCACTGAATTTTGGAGGTGATCCGGATCCCGATTGGTGAACGTCAGAAATCTTGGATTGCTCTTGTTTTTCACTCCGATGCCCAACTAACATGACCCCCATATGAATGTAGGTTCTGTATTTGCACAGCCAAGATCATATTTTCCAAAGGTCAATCTCTGGGGTCAACACCATTGGGGTCAAAACTTAAAATTTAGGATTTTCCACTCCAATTTGCACCAAACATGGCACACATATGAATGTGGGTTCCAGAATTGGCCAGCCAGATGTCATTATGGCCAAGGTCATATTGGCCTGTCTGTTTTTTGGCTTATTCCTCGCAGGGTCTTCTGCTGATTTATACCAAACTCAGTATGCCGACCATGAAGCAGGCAACTCAGTGGTTAATCACCATTACCAACTCTCCACAGAGACTATATCTGACCTACTTCTGGTATGTTGATGAAGGCTGACCCATTAATTTCTCTTAAAGGGTTCCTTTTGGTCAAGGTACTGCATTTCATTTTCAACATGTCTTGGTCCAAATATGACACATGCTTTGGTGGATTCTAGAATTTCTTTCACAAGTTCAGGCAGGTTCAGTCATTTGAGTGAATGTCAAGGTAATTAGGGTCAAATATCTTATTGCCGTAGCCTTTAATGTCTTCATGCTCTTGGCTATTGTTACCTAGCAATCATAAAATGAATTGTGTTTTGAAATATTGCCTTACAAATCTTGATCAATAACTGTCTGAAGTGTGGAAATCATCATCACCTGATACCACGTCTTTCCTGACAGTGCTCTGCCAGGCTTCCATTGCAGCTTGTTCTTAGAGCATTTTGCCTTACTTACACAATGCATACTCAGTTGCAGTCTGGTCTGTTAACTAGGTTAAAATAGCAGAATATTACATTTCTTTTGATTAAAAAAAGTGTTACCTTACTTTCATAATATGCTCTGGGTCTTGTCTTGGTGATGCAAGTAATGTATGTGCTAATGCGCTTACAGCCCCTTCACTAACTGTAGCCTTTCACATGAAATTAATTATTTGTTATGGATGCACATTACAGAACCATTCAGTAGGTGCCAGTTAGATTAGATTAGATAGAACTTTATTGATCCCTTGGGAAGACTCCCTCATGGAAATTGAGGTTCCAGCAGCATTGAATAGCAGCACACAGGGTAAGAAGCACACAGTGTATCAAAAGTGAAAATAAAAAGGAAAAACAGTTTGCAATATAAATACCAGACATACTGATCAATACTGGTTTACTGATGACTACTGTTCCTTTCATTCCCGTCCTCTGTCTTCCTGTTACTCCCCCTCTCCATGAATGTTCACGATATGGCAGCTCAGCACATGATGTCTTCCTTTTCATTCAGACATGGTAACAATGCTTGAAATGTTGATGTTTCAAAGCTTGCAAAATATTTCAATCTAGCCATCACTAATTTGCAGTGCTGTGGAAACTGTTTTTAATGCTGCATTTACACATAACGACGGCAAGTCATGAATGCCATGAAGTATACATTCTTGGCCACTGATCATGAATGGGATGATTCATGGCAGAGGTGTCAGGTGTCCTCAGGAACTGCTGCAACCTGTTACCACGTGTTACGATTAAAATGGCAAGTGTTGCTGGAGAATGGTCAGGAACCATTACGCATGGTCAAGAATAATGATCCTCGTTGTTGCACGCTATCGCGTTGTGAATGAGGCATATTGTCTCCACACACACACACCCATATTCATCCTACCGTCAGTTGCTGAACAATTCAGATCAGCCCAGTTTGCTCCTCAAAATCCACAGCAGAAGAACTTTGTGATTGCATGCTTAGTTGGGCTCTGTGCCATGGAGTGGCGCAGAGAGGAGGAGGAGATGGAGAGAGCCAGATGTGTGGCTCCACATGGCTCTCGTCTCGCTTGTTTTCTCAAACATCAGGCACATGCAGCAGGTGGAACACCTGCAGGAGCATGCTGATGAACATTGGAACGAGCCTTTTAGCCGACTTGGCATCACTGTCCTTCTTCAGCATACTGCAGCAATGAAACTGAATGTGGTGCAGCAGGGTTTAATTGTGTGCACGTCAGAGAAGAACACTGTCACGCTCTATCAAGGATCACCACTAATCAAGACAGATCAACACGCTCAGTTGTGACCTCCATCACATGAGGCGAAATGAGGGTGGTGTGTGACATTCATGGAAGATTTTTTGACAGCCAAAAACATGCTTCATGAAAATCACAAATATCACGCACCAACGCGCATTATTAAGAAACCTATTCAGATGTGTTAAGTCACCTTAAGAATGTCAGGAATGTGCCAAGAATGCCGCAAATATGACATTCGTAACACGTCTTGCCTACGTGTAAACGCAGCATTAGTTGGGGAGTGAGCAAGAATGTTCAGTGTTGAATGATTTAAGGTAAATGAAAATCTTTGTGTAGGGATAAACATTGATTGAATGAATCTATGTACAGATTTACAGAACATGTTGTTCAGCAATTGAAAGCTGTGTAAAGTGTTGTCGTCATTTTTGGCCCCTTTGAAGGGGACACTGAGAGGCCCTTAGAATTATTCAAGGACAATGTAATTTTTTTTTTTTTTTTTTGCCTGTAGGCACATTTTTAAAGAAAAGTTTTAGGCAAGAAAAGGTTTTGAACAGTTTTTCTGCAATAAATCGAAAGCGTGAAAATTGCCACTTTTTCTTTTTTTCATTTACCCTTTTGGGAACCCATGGGGAGCCCACAGGGATTCATTCAAAATGTCCAGCTTACCATGACTAGACAGTTCCCCAAGGACTATCTGAATCAAATTTCAGAAAAATCCATGGAAAATCACACTGATCACCGATGGACCTTGGTCCAATGGGCTAGACCCCCCCCCCCCCCCCCCCCCACACACACACACACACACACACACACACACACCTCTCTTTCTACGTTTCTATGGCAGACATTAAAGGAAAATGTTTGTGGCGGATACAAGTCAACACATTTTGTTCATTCTTTCCTTGATCCAGAGATCATCTTTTCACAACTCTTCAACAGAATCCATTAACTGCTTTGGAATTTTAGCATCCAAAAACAGACACAGGCACATACACATATACATATAACTTCCACCTTCCTCTGTCAGTAATAACTTTGACAATGCTCAAACATTTGTGGATGTGCATAAAAGCATCTCTCTTTAGAAATGAATGCAATTATCAAGGAAACTCATTTTGTCACAGTGGCAGCACATCACATTCTCCCCATCAAGGGGTTACCAGCTGTATCGATGTGACCTTTTTTGTGGCGGCAGACCTCCAGTCCCATTAAGAAATAATGACGGTGCCTGAAAAGGGCAATTAGCTGCTTAATGTTGGGCAACAGTACTCTAATACGGCATATTTTTGCTGACAAGTCAATATCTGTACCTGACAGCAACTGCTGTACTTACACACATTAAGAGGTATTTTGAATTGACATTAGGAAAATGAGGTTGTTGATTTTGCTTCCACTATTTTCAACTACACCAAACCAAAAAATAAAACTGTTTCTGCAGTGATTAAAAAAGTTGCTGTGTCCAATGTCCTTTGAAGATGCTAAATCTAGCTTTTTCCAGCCGCTAGAGTTCTCAATATTGAGGCTGTGCACGAAGAAAGGCACCACCTATCCAAAATGTTGTAGATGATGTTCCCTCATAATGCAAGTCATAATTAATTTTCTGAGTCTCCCTAAGTAACCACACCTTTGATACAAAGTCATTCCATTGGTATCCAAAGATCCACCAGAAAAACCTAGTGGAAGAACTGCCATGTGGCATGTTTATCCACTTGAAATACATTGAAGGATGTCCCTGTCCCGGGCACACAGCAATGGCGATAGCTGGACGCAGGATAAAAAGTCAAAAATTGTTGAGAAAGTGTGCATGAAAGATCCTGAGCTTTTCCCATCACTGAAAAGCCTGAGAATCAAGCAAACCTAAACAGAACTTAAAACAAAATTGACAGCATGAATGAATACAGTGAAGATTTCAATGGAGGACTGAATGTAAGGAACAAAACAAAACCAAAACTAAGGGCACCTTCACACATAACACGAAAGACAGAAACTGGAAGAAAATCCGCGAACCAAACATGAAATGAGGAATGCACGCTGGTGACGATTTTGTGCACACTCATGCACGTGCATGAACACAGTGCAAGCAGCTGGAACGTGTTGCACCACATGGTACCGTTGTTGTGGAAAAACAAACAAACAAACAAAACAGCTGGAATGTGTTGCACCACATCACGCCTCTGCTGTGGAAAAAAAAATCACACACCATAAAAAACCACTGCATTTTATTGAATTCCTCTTCTCGAGCGGACAGTACAAGTATGAACCGTCTGTAGATGACCCATGGTCATAGACGAACAATCATGAAATGACATGAATGAAGCAGTGTGCTCTCATTATGTCTTATTATCTCCAGGTATATAAGTAATTAATACAGTTAACGGACACTGATAGATTAGATTCTTCTTTGTCTTTCGGCCGTTCCCGTTAGGGGTCGCCACAGCAGATCAATTGTTTCCATCTCACCCTGTCCTCTGTATCTTCCTCTGTCACACCAACCACCTGCATGTCCTCTCTCAGCACATCCATGAACCTCCTCTTTGTCCTCCCTCTTCTCCTCCTGCCTGGTGGATCCATCCTCAGCATCCTTCTCCCTATATACCCTGGGTCCCTCCTCTGCACATGTCCAAACCATCTCAATCTCGCCTCTCTGAATTTGTCTCCAAACCGTCCCACCTGAGCTGTCCCTCTAATATGTTCATTCCTAATCTTGTCCATTCTTGTCACTCCCAAAGAGAATCTCAACATCTTCAGCTCTGCCACCTCCAGCTTTGCCTCCTGTCTTTTTGTTAGTACCACTGTCTCTAAACCATACAACATAGCTGGTCTCACTACTGTTTTGTAAACTTTCCCCTTCACTCTTGCTGATATTCTTCGGTCACAAATCACTCCTGCCACCTTTCTCCACCCACTCCACCCTGCCTGCACTCTCTTCTTCACCTCTCTACCACACTCTCCATTACTTTGAACAGTTGACCCCAAATATTTAAACTCATCTACTTTCACCACTTCTACTCCTTGTAACTGCACTATTCCACTGGGCTCCCTCTCATTCACACACATGTACTCAGTCTTGCTTCTACTGACTTTCATTCCCCTTCTCTCCAAAGCATATCTCCACTTCTCCAGACTAGACTCAACTTGCTCTCTACTCTCACTACAGATCACAGTGTCATCTGCAAACATCATGGGGACTCCTGTCTGATCTCATCTGTCAACCTGTCCATCACCACTGCAAACAAGAAAGGACTCAGAGCTGATCCTTGGTGTAATCCCACCTCCACCTTGAATGAGTCTGTCATTCCGACTGCGCATCTCACCGCTGTCACACTATTCTTGTACATGTCCTGCACTACCCTAACATACTTCTCTGCCACTCCAGACTTCCTCATACAATGCCACAACTCTTCTCTTGGCACCCTATCATAAGCTTTTTCTAAGTCCACAAACACATAATGTAACTCTTTCTGTCCTTCTCTGTACTTTTCCAACAGTATTCTCAGAGCAAACATTGCATCTGTAGTGCTCTTTCTCGGCATTAAACCATATTGCTGCTCACAGATCTTCACCTGTTTTCTAAGCCTAGCTTCTACTACTCTTTCCCATAACTTCATGCTGTGACTGGTCAGCTTTATGCCTCTGTAGTTACTGCAGCTCTGCACATCACCCTTGTTCTTGTAAATAGGAACCAGCACACTTCGTCTCCACTCGTCAGGCATCCTCTCACTTTCCAAGATTTTATTAAACAATCTGGTTAGAAACTCTACTGCCATCTCTCCTAGACATTTCCATGCCTCCATTGGAATGTCATCTGGACCAACTGCCTTTCCACTCTTCATCCTCTTCATAGCAGCTCTCACTTCTTCCTTGCTAATCTCTTTTACTTCCTGATTTACTCTCACCACATCATCCAGCCTTTTCTCTCGCTCATTTTCTTTATTCATCAACTCTTCAAAATATTCCCTCCACCTTCTCAGCACACACTCCTCACTTGTCAGCATATTACCATGTGCATCTTTTACCACCCTAACCTGCTGCATATCCTTTCCAGCTCTGTCGCTTTGTCTGGCCAATCGGTACAAGTCCTTTTCTCCTTCCTTACTATTCAACTTCTTGTACAGCTCACAATATGCCTTTTCCTTTGCTTTTGCCACTTCTCTTCTCGCCTTACGCCGCATCTCCTTGTACTCCTGTCTACTTTCTTCATCCCTCCGACTATCCCAAAACTTTTTCGCCAACCTCTTTCTCCTTATGCTTTCCTGGACCTCTTCATTCCACCACCAAGTCTCCTTGTCTTCCTTCTACTGTCCAGATGTCATACCCAGTACTGCCCTAGCTGTCTCCCTCACCACATCTGCAGTACTTTTCCAGTTGTCCAAAATTGCTTCCCCTCCAACTAGTGCTTCTCTCACCTGCTCGCTAAATTTCACACAACAGTCTTCCTCCTTCAGCTTCCACCATCTGATCCTTTGTTGAGCTCTCACTCTCTTCTTCTTCTTTACCTCTAAAGTCATCCTACAAACAACCATCCTATGCTGTCTAGTGACACTCTCTCCTGCTACCACCTTACAGTCTGTGATTTCTTTTAGCTTGCATCTCCTATAAAGAATGTAGTCCACCTGTGTGCACCTTTCTCCACTCTTATATGTTACCCTGTGCTCCTCCCTTTTCTTAAAGTAGGTATTCACCACAGCCATTTCCATCCTTTTTGCAAAATCAACTACCATCTGTCCTTCCACATTCCTATCCTTGGTACCATATCTACCCATTACTTCCTCATCACCTCTGTTCCCTTCACCAACATGCCCATTGAAGTCTGCTCCTATCACCACTCTTTCATGCTTGGGCACACTCTCCACCACCTCATCTAACACACTCCAGAAATCTTCTTTCTCCTTCATCTCACAACCTACCTGTGGGGCATATGCACTGATGATACTCATCATCACCCCTTCAATTTCCAACTTCACACTCATCACCTTGTCAGACGCTCGCTTAACCTCCAACACACTTTTAACATACTCTTCCTTTAAAATGACCCCAACACCATTTCTCTTCCTGTCCTCACCATGGTACAACAACTTGTACCCACCGCCGATGCTCCTGCTCTTACTTCCCTTCCACTTGGTCTCTTGCACACACAATATGTCTACCTTTCTCCTCTCCATCATATCAGCCAGCTCTCTGTCCCTTTACCAGTCATACTACCTACATTCAAAGTCCCCACTCTCATTTCCACCCTTCTAGTTTTCTTCTTCTCCCGCTGTTCGTGGCAACGTTTTCCTCCTCTTCTTCGTCGTCTTCGCCCAGCAGTAGCCCAATTTCCACCGGCACCCTGTTGGGCAATAGCACCAGTGGCGGACGTTGCTAACCCGGGCCGCGACCAATCCGGTATGGGAATTTGATTCTGAGTCTGCATAGTTGGGTTGGCTTGTTTTACGCTGGATGCCCTTCCTGACGCAACCCTCCTCATTTATCCGGGCTTGCGACCGGCACTCAGAATGTACAGGCTGCACACCCCATGTGGCTGAGTTACACTGATAGATTAGATATTGTGTATAATTAGTGAAAAACACTGGGTTGATATAAAAAAATAAATTAAAGGGGACCCAATACAGAACTCAGTGAAATAACCCTGGTTAAATAAATAAAAAAAATGCCACTCATGGGATTTGAACTTGTAATTTACAAAAGCTCTGATTACCAGACAGAAACTCTTCCACTGTGTGACAATCACTGTTTTATAACAGGAGCATAAAATACTTAAAATCAACAAGGAGATAAACATATGTTTTCAAAAAAGAGAAATTAGATGATGTATGGACACACATGCAACCATACCCCAATCCATAAAGATGCACCACAGCTGTGAGTCCTGACAAGCTGCACATAACCAGCCTCAGGTGATCAGGGTGAGGTCCTAATAACTCAGCCACACAGCCACTCAGTCCTGAACGCATGCCACCTGGAAGGAAAAACAGAAGACAGAAAACGGAAGACAAACAAAAGCCAGCCAGGCACGCCAGGCACCCCAGCCACAACATGCGCTCAGGTATGGCTTTCTGGCCCCTGTTTGATCATGTCTGTACACACATATCAGCATTTTTACATCCACCAAGAACGTATTAGAATCACCAGTGTTTATATGCAAGTGTTCTCCACCCCCACGTCCCATGAGCGATACACAGGCACAGCACGAGTGTTGCTTTTTTTTGCAACGCCACACTCGTGGAGGCACTTAGACAAATTCCACATCCAGCTTGAAAGTGATCATCTGCTCACTGTTTTTGTGATAACAGTGCAAATGGTCACACATTTTCTAAGTGTCCAGCGAGCGATGTTAGATGTTCGTGTGTGTCACCTGGAATTTGGTTGACACCTGCCGCGAGAGGGATTGAATGGGCTCTCACAGGGCACACTCTCTGTCTTTCGGCCGCTGGTGTGTGCGAATAGATATAGCGACAGGTGTACGAGGCATGGGAGGTAACTCGGATTTTTGATGAATGGCATGCAATTCCTCCTTCATTC
Source organism: Thalassophryne amazonica (assembly GCF_902500255.1). Classification (NCBI taxonomy): domain Eukaryota; kingdom Metazoa; phylum Chordata; class Actinopteri; order Batrachoidiformes; family Batrachoididae; genus Thalassophryne; species Thalassophryne amazonica. The sequence continues at coordinate 50,691,350 of NC_047109.1, read as the reverse complement.
GGTAATCGGCTTAAATCGTGTTATGTGCGAAGGGGCCCTAAAGAAAGACAAACGAAGTGAACGCCGACTTCGATGCTTTCAACGAAATCAAAACATTCATGATAATGTGACCAAAAGCGGTTATAAAACCAAGCGCAGCCAGCCTTGTCCTCATTTTCGCAGTACTTGCAGGTGCAAGATTTTATTTGTCTTGACAACAGGTGAGAGATTTTGTTTGTCTTCACAACAACAAATTTTGTTTGTCTTCACAATGAGTTCTCCCAGCGTGTCTGTACCTTGTTGTACATTTTATCTGTGATAGTATTTGTCCTGATGAGTACCTTTGACAAGTCCATGACATCAGCCATGTGGGACTGTCCGTGTCAGACGAAGGCTACTCTCAAAGACACGCACACGTAGGCCAGCCACAAACGGTTCAAACTTGCGTAAATAGTGAAATAATAATAAAATAAAATATTCTTAATGCTATTTTGTCTATATGAAAACGTTGATTTTTTTCACCCCAAAAAATTAATGATTCATTAGCGATACAAGGGTGTTTCATTCAGCTCGTTGAAGCTTTAGTTATTGATTTGTTCAGATATCATTGTGTTCATCAACCTTGGTTCAATATGTTGAACTTGGGATGTTGAACGAACTTGGATGAAATTCAAACAAAATGCTAACACGACGAAAACTAAGAAAACGACAAGAAAGCACCAAGAACGAAATACAAATGAATCGAGGTTGTCGCCGGTATTCGTTCAAATTTTTTAACAGTTCAAAAATCCTGCCTAGGTCCAGCTGCAGGAAGAAAGCTGGACAAAGGTGAGATAGATAGATAGATAGATAGATAGATAGATAGATAGATAGATAGATAGATAGATAGATAGATAGATAGATAGATAGATAGATAGATAGATAGATAGATAGATAGATAGATAGATAGATAGATAGATAGATAGATAGATAGATAGATAGATAGATAGATAGATAGATAGATAGATAGATAGATAGATAGATAGATAGATAGATAGATAGATAGATAGATAGATAGATAGATAGATAGATAGATAGATAGATAGAAACAGAGTGTGTTTGTAGCCACTGCAACTGTCACGTCTCGCCGCCAGGCCAACTTGAGAGGACGAGGCCTGCCGCAGGGAGGGAGGGGCAGGAAGAGTGATAAGAGGAGAGGCTGGGGCTGGAGCATGCTTCGGTCCATGTGTAAATGTATAAACGATGCCTCTGAAAATCAACGAAAGTCCAGATTTAATGTTTGGTTTGGGCATTGTTGTCCTTCGTTAGTGCCATGTGACCATGCATTAGAAAACACTAGATAATCCATTTGCACTAAAAAGACTGAAAATTTAAATGTAAATATAAGATGATTGCACCTGCTTATATTTGCACTTTTTGCAGTGAGACATTCAGTCGTTGCCTTAGGTCACGAGTTAGCGTCCACGTCTCACAACCATACAGTAAGACAGGAACCACCAGGATTCCAAAGACATGGACCTTCATTCTTTTGCAGAGATATTGGCATCGCCAAAGACATCTATCTGGCAATATCATAACTCCCTGAAACTTTAATAAAATATAATAAAGTTGAAATAAATACATTCTTCAAGAGATAGAAAAACTCAGATGAGGCTAATGTCCGAGTAAAACCACCACAAGGGAAGATTCTAACAATATTTGTCAGGAGATAAAGAGATTCAACCACCGCTTGTTATGAAGCTCCACATTGGCCTGTTTATCACAAATATCAGCTTCATCACAGCCGCCTTTACCTTTGCTTGTTATTGGTGCTTTGACAGCTGTAATCAGAATTGATCTGTGTGCTACAGAGAGGCAGCTAAAACAGACATGACAAATGTGGGCCAGACAGTCAAGCTGTTTTCTCAGTCAGGCCAGTGTGATTGATCCTCGCTCCAATCCATCATGATCGAGTCTTATTGAAACTGCAGTTCTGTTACAATTGTTTTTTTTTCTTTTTTGATGAGCAAAACGAGAGATAGCAGCTCATCGACCACGCTGAAAAATAATAAAAGAAATAAAAATTCAGTCCAACACCACAGAACATTTATGTATCCAAAAGTGTTAGAAAGAATTCTGCTGTTGCTATTGATTTTCCTCTAATTTAGTTTTTTTTTTAACTCGACTGGTTCGTGTGGTGAATTAATATGTAGGGTTATGACCGTGTGAGAAATCTTGCCTTAAGGTTCAATTATTTCAGAAAATATTGTGTACATGGATTGCACTTGATTAAAAATATTTCATCTTGAACATTTGAATTAATGTCTTAAATAACTTGAGCCAATATGTATGATATCATGTGCTGAATAAGAAGTACTTTAGCCAATACATCTCGTTTAATGGCTCATTTCTGCTCACTGGATCACAGCGGGGGCTTTTCTTCTCCGGGATACAGATGTCTGTTGTCAGCATTTTGACAGTGCACTTTGATAGAGTATTTTTCTTTTCTTTCCTTAAAGCAGGGGCATCTAAATGAGCAAGCTGAATGTAAAAATATCACAAAGCTGTTGTCAAATCATACATATTCATAAACTGAATGTCTTTGAATTTTTTTTGTGCGCATATCTTTCCAACAATTGCATATCAATTTAGATGAAATAAATTACTCAGACAAACATGGCAATTGAAAAACTATTTACATATATAATGAAAAAATAAATATAACGCAATGCTAAAATACCCCCAGCCTATGAGCATAGTCTTCTTTATAATTTCCAGTTGTTTAATTGGTATCTCAGTGCAATATATATATATATATATATATATATATATATATATATATATATGTGTGTGTGTGTGTGTGTGTGTGTGTGTGTACTGACAGGACATGCATGTCGTGCCGTGAGGGCTGTAAGCAGCACACCACAGGACCAGGACAACCCAACAGTGTGACAATTACGCCACTTTCAGTCACATATCGGTAGAAATATGCCGTACCAAACGGCGTTTTGGTCTGTTATCACAGCGCTTTTTTTTCTTTTTTTTAGAAAATGTGTTTATCTGCTTGTTGATTTTAGCGATTTCACACTCCTGTTACAACACAGTGATTGTAGTGCAGTGGTAAAGTTTCTGTCTGGTAATCAGTGTGTTGGTTCAAATCCTGTGAGTGGCATTTTTTTTTTTATTTAACCAGGGTTATTTGTCCACAGGGTCCTGTATTGCATCCCCTTTTATGTATTATTTATACAGTGAGGAAAATAAGTATTTGAATACCCTACAATTTTGCAAGTTCTCCCACTTAGAAATCATAGAGGGGTCTGAAATTTTCATCTTAGGTGCATGTCCACTGTGAATGACATAATCCAAAAAAAAAAAAAAATCTGGAAATCACAATGTATGATTTTTTAATAATTTATTTGCATGTTACTACAGCAAATAAGTATTTCAGCACCTGCCAATCAGCAGAAATGCTGGCCCTCAAAGACCTGTTAGTCCGCCTCTAAAAAGTCCACCTCCACTCCAATTATTATTCCAAATTAGAAGCACCTATTTGAGGTCGTTAGCTGCATAAAGACACCTGTCCACCCCACACAATCAGTAAGACTCCAACTACTAACATGGCTAAGACAAAAGAGCTGTCCAAAGACACCAGAGACAAAATTGTAGACCTCCACAAGGCTGGAAAGGGCTACGGGGCAATTGCCAAGCAGCTTGGTGAAAAAAGATCAACTGTTGGAGCAATTATTAGAAAATGGAAGAAGCTAAACATGACTGTCAATCTCCCTCGGACTGGGGCTCCATGCAAGATCCCATCTCGTGGTGTGTCAATGATCCTAAGAAAAGTGAGGAATCAGCCCAGAACTGCACGAGAGGAGCTGGTCCATGACCTGAAGAGAGCTGGCACCACTGTTTCCAAGGTTACTGTGGGTAATACACTAAGATGTCATGGGTTAAAATCATGCATGGCACGGAAGGTTCCCCTGCTTATATCAGCACACGCCCAGGCCCATCTTAAGTTTGCCCATGACCATTTGGATGATCCAGAGGAGTCATGGGAGAAAGTTATGCGGTCAGATGAGACCAAAATAGAACTTTTTCGTCTTAATTCCACTCACCGTGTTTGGAGGAAGAAGAATGCTGAGTACCATCCCAAAAACACCATCCCTACTGTGAAGCATGGGGGTGGAAGCATCATGCTTTGGGGGTGTTTTCTGCACATGAGACAGGACGACTGCACTGTATTAAGAAGAGGATGACCGAGGCCATGTATTGCGAGATTTTGGGGAACAACCTCCTTCCCTCAGTTAGAGCACTGAAGATGGGTCGTGGATGGATCTTCCAACATGACAATGACCCGAAGCACACAGCCAGGATAACCAAGGAGTGGCTCCATTAGAAGCATATCAAGGTTCTGGAGTGGCCTAGCCAGTCTCCAGACCTAAACCCAATAGAAAATCTTTGGGGGGAGCTCAAACTCCATGTTTCTCAGCGACAGCCCAGTAACCTTGCTGATCTAGAGAAGATCTGTGTGGAGGAATGGGCCAAAATCCCTGCTGCAGTGTGTGAAAACCTGGTGAAAAACTACAGGAAACGTTTGACCTCTGTAATTGCAAACAAAGGCTACTGTACCAAATATTAACATTGATTTTCACAGGTGTTGAAATACTTATTTGCAGCAGTAACATACAAATAAATTATTTAAAAAATCATACATTGTGATTTCCAGGTTTTATTTTTAGCTTATGTCTCTCACAGTGGACATGCACCTAAGATGAAAATTTCAGAGCCCTCCATGATTTCTAAGTGGGAGAACTTGCAAAATCACAGGGTGTTCAAATACTTATTTTCCTCACTGTATCAATCCAGTGATATTCACTAATTGTACAGCTGGTTTTTATTTTATTTTCCTCCACATCAGCAGCGTGATGTGGTGCACCTCGTACCATGGAACACAGTGTGACTGTTGCGTGCATGAACCGTCGCACTGTGATCGTGCACACCTGCCCGTCAGCACAATGTTTCGTGGTTTGCTCATACGAGCTGTTTTGCTGTGAGTCGCCCTTAGTTGTACTTATTCGCACTAAGTTTGAAGGGGCCCTTACACACGAATGAAACTAAGTTTTGCAGCTAGCTACCAGCGTGTTACGTCACCATGCTAACATCTGCAAAAGGTTCCAAAAACGGCGTTTTCAGTTTTAGAAGTGTTTATTTCTTGCGAGCGCTTACATAGTATATTTGACAAAGAGGTTATATTTAAATACAAACAAGAGTTTGCAGCTAGCTAGACCAGCCACTGACGTCACGGTGCCACTCTGCTCTCTGATTGGCTGTCACCCCCATCCCTCCAACAAACAAAAAAAGAAAACAAAAGGCAGAACAGAATAAAACAGAATTTGACATTTTAACCTCTTAAAATGCCTCTTAAAATAGGTCAAGGAACACAGACCTTGGAAAAGTTCAACAATGGCTAACATTGTTGAACTTTTCCAAGGTCTGTGTCCCAAGAATGTTCCCTGTGAATTTGAAGACTGGCAGTAATCGTACTGGACTTATGCTGAGCACAGACGGACAGACACAAAGTCTTCACAATACGTGATGGCCATATTTGATGGCTTTGGGTAAAGAGCAGTCAGTTTGTGTTCCATAACTTATGCTTTGGCGCTCGGCCATATGGAGCCCAGCGGCTCTTCTCACTTGTGCCCACTACCTATTGCTTTCCATTCACAGTTAAAGACATGACTGCACAACCAGGGGACATCTCTTTGTCCTTTGTTTTGCACCACGGATAAGGATATATTTTAAATAACAGGTATTGGAGGGGGCAATGCATACATCACATATGCAAACATACAGTTTTTCTTGATCAGTTTCAGTGAGTCAGGGGCAGAGAAAGGAGCAGAACCTAAATAAACATGTTTTTTTTTTTAAATGATCAACAAAATAAACTACAGCTGTCATTGTGAACTTGTGCAGCCTTGCTTGTATTTTGTGCCATTTTTTGATTGCTTTAATATATATTATGTGGAAAATGTAACCTCTTGTAAACCCCTCACAGTATGTGGGTACCCACGATGGTCCCTGGATAAAGTGCAGAAGTTCCAAAGAACAAAGAGACCAGACAGACAGGAGACAGAGCCAAGAAGAAAAGGAATGTCTCTCCCATATTTAGTAGGAGTAGGGGAAAAACTATAGAGGATCTTCAGACAGCACAAAATCCCAGTTTACTTTAAACCTGTCAACACCTTGAGACAGAAATTAGTTCACCGTAAGGACAGGATCCCTAGTTACAAACAGAGCAATGTAGTGTATTCTATCAGATGTCAGGAAAACTGTAATGAACACTACATAGGTGAGACTAAGCAGCCGTTACACAAAAGGCTATACCAGCACCACAGAGAGGGCGCCGGTGGACCTCAGTCTGCAGTTCATCTCCACCTTAAAGACACTAAACACACATTTGAGGACAAGGAAGTTAAAATCTTAGCCAGAGAAAAGAAATGGTTTGAGAGAGGGGTGAAGGAGGCATTGTATGTGAAACAGTTGAAACCCAGCCTTAAACGGGGAGGGGGTCTGATACACGCTTTGTCCCCTGTTTACAATGGGGTACTCATGTCAAAGCAGTTTCACTCTTATGTACATGGTAATGAGTTATTCACGTCGTCAGGAGAGGCTTAAGGAGAGGCGTCAGTCCCATCGTTAGGAGGGACAGCTCCCCTGTCATTAGGAGGATGCTAACTAGAGTACAATAGGTGCTAATTAGAGCAATTGTTAGTCACTAGCCAATAGCAGTCTGCCTCTCAGTAGGAGGGGTCTTGTTAGGTTTAAAACTCCAGCTTTTGCGGGCTTCTGTTTGTTCTTCTCTACAAGAGTCAAGACAGAAGTCAGACTACCAAAGCAAGAAATTTAGCTGAGGAAGCTTCTGCGATTAGAAGCAAAATGTCCTCGTGTCAAGCAACCCAGTCCAGTCGAAGATTCAAGCTTCTCTACTATGGAAACCACCTGGACAACCGAGAGCCTTCACAGAAACTTCACAGAAACTCTTGTAAACAATTAAGTCCCATATCACAAATTTTATTGATCCCATTCTTTTACCAAACTTTGGCTGCAAACTGAAATTTCTGCAAATATTACAAACATACATCAAATGAAACCTACTGGGAATACTGTATATAAGTAATGAGTTCAAATAGCTACTACGATTGATCTACATGTTCTCTTCCACACCATACTGTCTTGTCTTGCAATGCAAGTAGGGAAAAACCTCCCTGTAGCCATACTCAGCCGTAACATTCCTCAGGACCCACTAACTCTCACCTGCATTAGGCCTCTTTGATCCATGATTTGCTAAGAGCAGCATGGAACTGGTACTTTTTATAGGTGGCTTCAGACTGACTGCTGATTAAAAGTTTGTGTGAAGGAGTTTCACACAAGTGCATTCGTGATTTCATACTGATGCAGGTAATTTCTGACAACTGTAAACAAGTGCTTCTATGTTAACTGTTTTGCAAAAAGGTGTAAAAAAGTGTGAACTCAATTAAAAAGTATGAACACATTTGCAGGTGATGATGAACACAAAGTGGATCTTAGCTTGTTCAAGTAGGTCAAAGCAATCAAGAAATATAACGCAATGCTAAAATACTCTCGGCCCTATGAGCATAACAATAGGAAACAGAATGTGGCCTTTTGACTTCTTAAAATAGGTCAAGGTTAGCTGTCTTTTAACTTGTCCAAGGTCTGTGTTCCAAAAATATTCCCTGTGAATTTGAAAACCCTAGCAGTAATAGGACTGGACTTATGCTGAGCACAAACGGACGAACAGACAGACAGACACATGCAAGGCCTTCGCAATACCTGATTGTCATATTTTGGCCTTGGGTAAAACTTGTAACACTACACTGTAAGAGAATGGTATTCACTTCAACATCTACTGTGATATTCACTCAAAAAAAAAAAAAAAAAAAAAAAAAAAACTCAAAAATTGCACATCATGAACACAGTGATCATGATTCACTGCTATACTATAAAGTGTATTTGTACATATTTTGTATCACCTTGACTAAGGCTATATTGCAGGGTGATGAAAGAATTTTCACTCTGCACATCTATTTTTTATGCAGGATTTCACAATACTGTATAATAGTAGTGCCTGGGCATTGAGATTGTGTGTGTGTGTGTGTGTGTGTGTGTGTGTGTGTGTGTGTGTGTGTGTGTGTGTGTGTGTGTGTGTGTGTGTGTGTGTGTGTGTGTGTGTGTGTGTGTGTGTGTGTGTGTGTGTGTGTGTGTGTGTGTTGGTGGGGGAGGGGGAGGTTAGTCTGTCTTTTAATAATCTGAGAAATAAAAGCATTCAGGTTGTAGTTCTCTTAAATATGTTATGAGGCCTCAACCAAGCTGTGTCAGGTCAAAATGATGTTTTCAGAAGGAGAATGTCTGAAAATAATTGTAGAAATGTGGGACTTTAGAGATAATGAACACCACAAACACCTGAAAATGTAAAAGGTAGATAAAAGCTGGTTTTCCATAATATCACCCCTTTATCTCATTTGACAGTTTTCATTTTCAGATTTGCTCCCAGAAAGATAATTCTTTTTTCTTTCCTAAGGTTTTACAAGTTTAACTTATGTGGCTGTATTGAATTTGCATTTGTGAAGGGACAACAACCATTTAGCACCAAAAGTCAACTGCTGACACTGCTCAACAGAATAACATGTTACACCACATTTCCATGACCGTTAAAATATGTTTTAATATAGACAGGACTCGAAAGTGAGTTTTATTTGTAAGAAAGGTGATTAGCAGGTGTTTAGAATCACATTTGCAGAGAAGCAAAACAAGAAAAAAATGACGACAACGGCTAAGCCCAAGCTTTACTAAATTATAAATAACTTTGAATGAGATAGAAACGTACTTTTTTTTGCTAAAAAGTTAACTCCGCGGACTTTCGAGCCAGCCATCGGCCATCTTTGTACTCCTCCTAGAAGCTGTGTGATGATGTGCACAATGTGAGTGTCCAGTCGGAATTGGTTCACTGTCACATGGTTTTCCAAAAATCCAATCGTAGGGCAGATTCACCTCATGTGAAAAGCCAAAGATCGTTTTCAGGAGTGATATGTTACTAGTTGGCCCATTTGAATAGCCCCCCGGGTGCTCCAATGAGTACATACTATTAGTACATACTCAGTGCGCCCTGCGCTATTATGCACAGCAATCAGTGAAAGCAGGAACAGACGGACAGCCTCTGATAACAATCTCACGTGCTCAAACAAAGAGTGTGTAACTATCAGGATTGCTAGACTAGTTTGCATGTGAATGTTACTGGATAACTCTGTTGCTTTCTCTGCGTAAAGCACTGTTTACCATATCAATGGACAACAAAATGCATAGACCATTTTGTATATAAAATTGTTCAAAATGTGAATTTGTGTTTATTGTTTGAACCTTTTTGTTGTACAGTCTTTCAGACAAGACCTCAAATTACCTTTATAAAGTGTCAAAACAGTTGTTTATTATAGTTTGCTGTGTGTTTTGAATAAATGTGTGTGGAAAATTATTTTTTGCTTTATTTTTTCCTTGCCTATTTTTGATTGTAAACCTAAGCACAGGTTGTCCTGAAAAAAGAGACATAAAACCTGATTGTGGGATGCAGGCAGAGATGTTAACAGCAATAATAAAACATTTATGCCAGGCAAGTGAACTGTCCAAAAGAATTCCCTCGGACCCCAGAGGGTTAAAGGATATTTGGTGGTTTGCTTTTTTCTTTTTGGTCTTTATAAGCATTATTTTTTGTTGGCTTGATTAAAAAAATTCTGACCTGGAGGGGTCTCTCTTTAGCCTGGCGACATGTGTAGTATGACCATAGGGGAAACCATGAATAAAGAAGAGTCCTTCTTTAGTAGCAATACAAATTAACCAGACATTCTAATCTCCCTCCACTGGCTGCAGATATAAAGAAAATGTATCTTTCACAATATGCTGATATAATTTCATGATGTTTGGCATCACAACATCACTTATACCACAGAATGATGAATGGTTATCTGATCAATGTAATCTGTGGATCACCTCTCCAGCTTTATTGTAGTGGAAATATCCTGGAAAACATGTTTTTCACACAATATACATTACATATCCTTCACCTTGAGCTTTGACCGATCTGCTGCTTTGACTGAAAAGCTCCTGATGTTAATTATCTTAAGACATTCACCTAAAATCTATTTACCTGTTTCTATGTTATTTTGAACACAGACAGACAAGCATGAGCAATTTCAATACCTTGGTGCACGGTTGGTGTGCAGGGTAAAAATATATCACCAGATGCGGTGTCCTGCTGTTTCTGCTCTGATTTCCCAGGGAACACCGTATCTTCACAACTCATCCTGCAAGAAGATGGGACTCTCTCGCTGTGGCGCCCCCTGTACATGTCTTGCTGTGCAGCAATGTTGGCAGAAATCATGCAGTTATTACTGCTTTGTTTTTGGTCAGGAAAGCATGAAGCCTGTAAAGCATACTCTGAGATTTTATTGTTTCAAATAATAAAAAAAAATCATTAATTGATATGTGTAAGCATTTTTTAACTCAGTGGTTTTTGTTATGCTTTATTTCACATTTTTTCAACATGTTATCAGGTGAACATGTTCATATACATGAAGGAAAGTGTAACAAAAATATTGTGTGTAAATAGGATGGGACATTAAAGCTGTACGGCCTTTCAAATTTCACAAAACTGCTGAAATGTAGTTTCTACCCAAATCCAGACATTATAATGTAGGTTTATTTGTGTAACGTTGGAAAATTGCAGCTCATTTTAATGAAGAGAATTCCATAGTGAGTTGTGTCTTCTCCTTCTCCACCGTGCAGACGAATTAAATGCATTTCCGGGGCGTGCACACTAAAATCCATAAGAAGCCTTGTAAATCATTTCAGAGCATTTATTTGATTTCAAAAACAGCATTTTTAGATTTATAAATGCTTGTTACTCACTAACTGTTACGTAATATATGAGAAACATATTAGATTTTTATTGACATAAGCTGTTTTAGAGTGTTTTCAGCCATCTTGGTTTACTTTGTTCGAGCAAGCAGCCAATTGATGACATGCTGTGTTTCTTTACTCCAATTGGCAGTCACTGTGTTTTTCTCAGCATCCTCATACAGATTTGGGGAAACCCCCACATGATCTATGACATCGCTACCAAATGTAGATTATGGCGTGTGATCACTTGAATTTCTACGCATCAGGGGTCGCAATTCTGAATTGTTTCCAGACAGTGTGAATTTTGATCATATTGGCAATATCATATGAATCAATTATTTGAATGGTAGTGAGTAAAATTATAGTGTGCCAAACAAAACTCTTTTTATGACTTAAAACTTAAAAATAACGCAATGCTAAAATACCTCCAGCTGTATGAGCATTGTCTTCTTTATAATCTGCAGTTGTTTAATTGGTATCCCAGCGCATATTTATATTATTTACACACAAACAAAACACAGTTTGCGACTATCTACCAGCCTGTGACATCACCACACTAACATTTGCTGAATGTCTTGTAAATCACTTCAGAGGTGTTATTACGTTCTACACACAACAGTTTTAGAAGTGTAAATTTAATTTACAGAATATATGAGAAAAATGTTATATAAACACATATGAAGTATCTAAAGTAGGGATTGTAAAGTATCACAGGTATTCTTTATGTCGACCAAGTTTTGTGGCTCAAATGCAGCTCAGTGTGGAGAAAATAAAATGATCTGTCTGTCCAGTCAAAACGTGACCTGTCTCAGATTAAATCAGTGTAATTGAGTAACTAATACAAATTGTGTCTAGGTGTGTAGATGCTGAGTAATTACTGCATTGCAGAAAAAAATCTGACCGATTTATTTAAACATATAAGACCATTTTAAATCAAGTGAAATATCATGAGTCTGTTTGTGTTTGCTTTTCAGACTTTTATAAACTCCTCTCCACACCTCCTTACTTTCTTCTACACAAATGAAATCATCAGTGTCCACCTGCTGCCACCAGGCTGCCACACAATTCATCAAGGATTCAATTAAATCTCTAAATTCCCTCAGCCTCCTGCCTCAGTGCTGAAGATTTATTTGAGGAATTTGCTCCAGTCTTATGTTTATATCAAATCCAGCACAATCTTGTTGTGTTCTCCAGTTTTGTTATTCTGATCGTCTACTTTTAAATACAATTCTTTCTCCTGTTTTCAACATTAATTTTGCATCCTTTTCATCATTTCATTTGGCTTCAGCCTTGTTAATCATGTCACTGGAGTTCAGCATAATCAGTCAAAAAGAATTAAAAGTATAACAATGTATCGTAAATCTGTATGAAGCAGATTATCCTCAAAAACGGATTGACTGTGCATGAGGGAGACTAATGAGGGAGGTTTTCCTTGCTGGACAAAATCACAAATTCATGCCATGTTGGATACATTTCTAAGGGCCCCTTCACACATAGTGCGAAGTTTGGACGAAGTGCACACTTAGTGCACATGACGCAGGAATCGTGTGCAAACCGTGTGATGTCGTCCCTACCTCCAGCGCCTTGTACACCTGTTGCTACAACTATTTGCGCACACAAGCGACAGAGTGTGCGCTGTGCAAACCCATTGCACCCTCTCACGACAGGTGCCAGCCAAATTCCAGGTGACACACACGAACATCTAACACCACTAGCATGGCACTTAGAAAATGTGTGGCCAGTCACACTCTTGGCACGATAACAGACTGCAGACAATTACCTTCAATTTGTCTAAGTCCCACATGAGTGTGGCTTTGGTGTGTGCGCTGAGATGACAGGAGGTGTGTCCTCCCACTGAAGCGGCTGTGGAAATCTGTGGATCTGGACATCCCAGCTGGACACTACATACTGTGTTTGGACAGACATGGACAAACAACTGCCCACTGTGACACGCATGTATGTGTTTGCTGTTATCAAGTGGACATAAATAAAAACATATATCACTGTGGCGACGTGCTGCAGCAAGCGAGCGAGCGCGCGCATGGCATGCAATTGGACAGGCTGCTTCCAGGTTGAAACGGACCATCAGATCATAACACAGAGCAGGCAATCTCACTGTCACAGCACCCACATGAACTCTGTTCCACATGATACGGTGTCCTGTGGTGCGTCTTCCACAAGACACGCACGTGGCCGGTTGGAGACACGCCAGCAGATGTGGAAATGAATGAGACGAGCGAAATGCTTCTCATTTGTCATTTCATGACTGTATGTCTGTGACCATGGGTCATTTACAGAGGAACAGATGGATCATATTTGTATTGCTTGCTTGAAAAATGCAGTGTTTTTATATGGTGTGTGATTTTAATTTTTTTTGTAATACTTCCATGTCCTTCCTGATATGAGGCAGATTCCCGCAGCTTTCAAAGAACAGCTCCTTAGCTCAGTGGTAAAGTTGCTGATTGGTAATCAGAGCTTTTGAAAGGCGTGAGTTCACGTCCAGTGGGTGGTGTGCTTTTCTCTCTTTTTAAAAAAAATTCTTCCACATAAGTGGTGTGATTTGGTTCCACACGTTCCGGCTGTTTTTTTTTTTTATACCAAATATGCGGCGCAATGTGGTTCCACACGTACCAGCTTGTTTTATTTCTTTATTTATACCACATAAGCGATGCGATGTGGTTCCACACGTACTGCCTGGTTTTTATGTTTTATTTATACCACATAAGCGGTGCCATGTGCTGCACCTGGCACTGTTCCTGCTCAAACGACACCGGCACATGCACTCTCGCACCGGGTTTGTGCATGCCTGCCCGTCGGCGCGATGTTTCGTGCTCTAATTTTGAGCTGTTTCACCGTTTTCATCCAAACGGCATTCAAACTTCGCACTATGTGTGAAGGGGCCCAAAGATTCGCATTTATTTGTCATTAATAAAGCAAAGGTCGCACATTTTACACAGCTGTATGATACCAAATACTTACATACGATACAATAGTTACCATATGATATATTACAGCTGCAATAATCTATCGATTATTAATTGTCAACTATTCTGATAAGTGATTACCATGTATTTTGGATATAAATCGCACACAGTAAAATCACCAGTGTTAAATTAACACTAACAGTGAACATATGTTCGCTTTATGACCAGAGTAGGACCATATCTGGCAATGTTAATATAACACTGTCAGTGTTAGTTTTACACTGGTGATTTTACTGTGCAACTGTCACAAAATGTCGCTTAAAGATGGAAAAAACAAAACAAAACATATAACTCACTGTAGAGTATAAGTCACACCTTTTTCTGTATTCTTAGCTTTTTAAATTGTGATTTTTGTGCGTTGTTGCTTTTTTTTATTTTTGGGATTTATTTTGTTATTATTTGAGTTTAATTTTGTTAGCCATATAGAAATACTTATTATTAGTGTTATTATTATTATTATTACTATTATTCATGACAAATGTCCAATTTTTCTGTATATAAAGTACGCCAGAGTATATGTCGCAGGGCTTCCCAAACTTAAAAAAACTTAAAATTACAGTAGACTTTTGTGGCCAACTGTCCAAATTCTGATCTTCTTAAAAGTGAAGATTTTTCGGATTTGTTTGCACCTCTGTGACAGTATCTTTAGATGGTGAACACAAGGCAGAGATTGACTTTCTTTCTTTTTTTTTTCTTTTTTTTTTTTTTTTACATTTTCTGACATTTTATGCACCAAAAAAAAAAAAAAAAAAGAGAAAAACAAAAAACAAAATATGACAAATAGATTAGTCATAGAAATAAGCACCAAGTCCATCAATAATGAAAATATTTGTGGCCCTAGATGTAATAGTAATTTCTTTTGGCTTCTTCCTTTTTGCTAAGGGTAGCTGCAACAGATGCAAGTTGATTTGGCACAAGTTGGAACTGGGTGCCTTGCATGACACAACTTCACATTACTTAGAGAGTGCTTTGGAAGCAAGCACAAGTCACTTGTTTTTCTGATTTTTAACTCTTTGCAACAATCAGTTCAAGTCTGGGAACATGCGCTGGTGCTGCGCCTCACCATATCCACGACACCATGGAATGGCATTGGGTCCTGGATGCAGGCACATGCACATGTTTGAGGGCAGTTGCTCAAGCCCAAAAAGGGCATCCATTGCCGAACTTTTTCATAAAATAAATAACTCCAAAAACACAGTAAGATATTTAACTTATATAATTGTTTTTGTTAACACAATTTATACACATCTAATCAAATAATGATCGAATTATCTCAATATATGAAAAACAGGCAAAAACAAGGCCATATTGTGCTCACTTTTTAATAATCGAACCATACGTATTAAGGTATCATCAAACAACATATCATCAAAAAATAGTCTAACTTAAAACTATAAAAAAATGTGGTCTGAATAAATGAAATTAAATATATTAAAATACTAAGGAGGCGAGGCTCTCTTCTGAGGTGAAGGGAGCAGGATTGTTCAAGTAGGATGTAGATTAAGTAGATGTTTCACAGGAGCATCCTCCTTGGTGCCGTCTCTTGGAAGAATTTTATGACCGCACTGTGTTTTATTTGTATGTCTTGCTCAATGGCAAGCAGGATTAGGTCAGAGAGTCCGTCTTCCCTACAGAGACACCTGAGCCTGTTCTTTATGATCTTTAGTTTTGAAAATGATCTTCCCACTGAAGGTGTCATCACTGGCTGTGTTGTGTAGATTTTTAACATCTTCACAATTGTTTGAAAGATGAGCTGGCCATTGTTTTCTTCCACAATGGCAAGGATTTCTTACAGGTTCTTTGATGGAAAGATTTCCAGTTTTGAGGGGCTGTGAATACCAGAAGTGGAGTGTTGTCAACTGTAGCTTCTATCTATGATCCTCTCGGGTTTGTGGCGCCTTTCTTTCTACTTGGCAAGTAAATATTACAGCAAATGTTTTGTGACAAAGCAGCCTGGAATGCACAACTCTCAAGTGAACTCAAGACACAGTGGGAGTCCTGGCTATTGGATCTAGGACCTCGCAGATCTCAAGATCGACCTTTGCTACCTTATCAAGGATTTCCAAGTAGTTCAGAAATATGAACTCCACCATTTCTCAGATGCAAGTGTTGCAAGATATGGAATGGAACACCTTTATGCTCTGTCTTGAGGCATTATTTGGTTTTAGAGGGGAAAGATAGCGCCCGTGTTGGCAAGCCGTCTGCCTCACTCTCTTACTATTTTGTCTGCTTTTACTCTGATTTTGCTCTATTAGGCCTATCGAGATATGTCTGCTATGCTGGTTTATGATTGCCAAGCTCTTTTCAAAATTAAAGCTTCATCTGAGGCGTTCATTGCTTGTTCAGCAAACACTTCCTCTTGATTGTTCGTTCTTTAGCTCGCCCCACTCCGTGGGCAGTGGCGGCGGCGTAGCCATTTATCCCAGCCTACGATGAGTCACAGCAGCTTTAAGCTGCAGCTTTTTGAACTGAAACTGTCATTTCCCGGCCTTTGCACCATTGTTTATCATCCACCGAAATATAATAAGGACTTTATAAAATGAGTTTGTGGACTTTATGTTCGGGATCATGGTGAAATGTGATCATATTTTAATCTCTGGTGACTTTAATATACATGTCTGCTGTGAATCCTGTCCTCTGGTCAAGGACTTTTTAAACCTGATTGAGTCCTTTAATTTTACCCACTGCGGCTCATGAAAAGGGGCATGTTTTAGATCTTGTGTTGTCTTATGGTTTATCTGTCTCTATTAAGGAAATCTGTGCAGCTCTGTGTATTTCCGATCATCTTCCTGTGCTGTTCACTTTGATGCTTCCGTACTTGACATATAAACTACCTGCCCCCGAGTGCCTCCAGTGCGCTATTAACCCTTCGACTGCCACACAGTTTTCCGCTGTTTGTAATGATTCTTTTTTTGTGCGCACTTGATAGAAAATGTGGAGTCAGTGCCGATGAGATTTTGTCTGTCTTTAACTCCACATGCACAGAGATCTTGGACCGTGTCACTCCTCTTAGGCCAAGGCACACTAAACCACACTGACAGCCGTGGTTAAACAAGTCACACATGTAGATGCGCTGAGAGAAAATGGAAAAAAGATCATCTCATTGCATCTCCACAAATTCTTTATGGCTGTATGTTTGCCTATCAGAAAGTTGTCAAAGCTGCCAAAGCAACCTATTTCTCTACTTTAGTCAGAAATAACAGCCAGAAGCCTCGGGTCCTATTCAATGTTCAGAGCTCTCCTATTAATCCTAGTGATGTCTCCCCTCTTGTACCAATGGCTACACTCTGCAACATTTTTTTTACAGTTTTTTTTTTATCACAAATGTGTCTGCCCTTAGACCAACTCATTCAGGTGTTAGGCCCATCGCAGACTCTGATTTTTCTCTGTGCTCTGCTGCCCTTGATCAGTTCGAGCCTTTGCCCTTCTCCCAACTTTCTGACGTAATCAATCATCTGCATCCTACAGATTGTTCTTTAGACATCATTCCTCCTCATCTCCTCAGAGAAGTTTTTGATTCAGTAGGAGCCACTATTTTGTTGCTTAACACCAGTCTTACCTCTGGCTGTTTGCCTTTATCTTTTAAACATGCTGTGGTGAAACCTTTAATTTAAAAGAAAAATGGTATTCCTTCTATCCTTTCTAATTTTAGGCCTATATCTGAACTCCCCTTTTTATCTAAGGTGTTGGAGAGAGCAGTCTACATCCAGTTGCAGTCGTTTTTAGCCCAGCATGACAGCAAAAGTTTCAGTCTGGTTTCAGACCCAGACATAGCACCGAAACTGCTCTACTGAGAGTTTTTAATGATTTGATTTTAGCTGCTGACTCAGGTAGACCTGCCATCCTGATGCTTTTAGACATGTCAGCTGCCTTTGACGCAGTGGGCCATGCGATTCTGCTGTGTCATCTCGAGCATGACTTCTCTCACCTCAAGGCTTCATTCTAGGTCCTGTTCTTTTCCTTTTGTACATGTTGCCTCTCGGCAGTATCTTTCAAAAATACCAAGTATTTTTCCACTGCTTTGCCGATGATGTCCAAATTTACCTGCCACTAAAGTCATTAGGCAATGACCCAGTGCAGCCATTATTGGATTGTTTGAATGAGGTCAAATCTTGGATGAGTGCTAACCTATTAAGTCTTAATGAATCCAAGACAGAGGTTATCCTATATGGGGGGAGCACTTCCACAGCCTGCTCTGCTGATGTCCTGGGTCCCCTGGATTCCAACCTCCACTCCTGTGTGAAGAACCTTGGGGTGATTTTTGACAGCCACTTTAAATTTGATAAGCAGATCAGTGCTGTTGTTAGAACACATTTCCTAGCCAAGTCCAAGCCATATTTGTCTAGGATTGACCTTCATAAGGTTATCCACGCCTTCATCACAAGTAGACTAGATTATTGTAACTATCTGTACGTGGCTTGGATCAGAAATCTCTTAACTGCCTCCAGCTTATTCAGAACACTGCTGCTTGTCTTCTTTCAGGATATAAAAAGTCCGATTGATTGGCTACTCTTCACTAGCTTCCGGTCCATGAATGGGTTGAGCTTCTTTTTCCTTACACCCCAACCAGAGCCTTAAGGTCTTCTGACCAACTGTTAGTGGAGGTGCCTAAAACCAGATTAAAGATGAGATCTGACAGAGCCTTTGCAGCGGCTGCCCCCAGGCTCTGGAATAGTCTCCCCTTTAATATTCAATCCCTGTCCCTAGAGACTTTTAAAACCTCTTTACAAACCTATTTCTTTTCTCTGACATTTCCTAAATGAACAATTACATCTCTGTTTCACCTTGGTATTTCTTCTGGTTTTCCTGTTGCTTAATGCTGACAAATTGACCTTATTTGTAGTCTTTCCGTAGCATGGCCCAAGCAGAGGGTCACCCCTTTGAGTCTGGTCTGCTTGAGGTTTCTTCCTCAATATCATCAGAGGGAGTTTTTCCTTACCACTGTTGCCTGTGTGCTTGTTCTAGGGGTTGGTAAGGTTAGACCTTACTTATGCATTGCACCTGAGGTGGCGCTGTTGTGATTTGGCACTATATAAATTAAATTAAATTAAATTAAATTAAATGATTTCCTACTACTTTTTACTCTTTATTTTACTTTGTCTTTTATCTGTTTTATTGCTTGTTGTAATTTTATTGTTATTTTTTAATTTATTTATGATTGGGGTAACTTGGTCTGCTTTTTAATTATGTACAGCACTTTGGTCAACTGCTGTCATTTTAAATGTGCTTTAGAAATAAAGGTTGAGTTGAGAGTTGAGTTGAGTCTTCAGCTGGTCCTCATTTTCCCCATAGAAATCACAAAGAACATGGGTGACTTCCTCTCCCTCTGTATTTGGGGTGCTTGTCCAGTTGGTACACAATGTTAGATACCATATGATTGTGCCAGTTTGACTTCCAGTGATGTTCCCTTGGAATCTCCTGTTGAGTTCTGCAGTCAGTGTATCAACAAATGTATAGTCCACATTTGTCGTGTAGTGTGACTCCACTCAGCCAACCTCATCACTCACTTGTAATGCAGTTGTGCTGTGTTGGAAACATACTGGCATGTTCTGTTTCATTTTCTGACCAGGCACTCTAGTATGCAAAGGAATGTTGATAGTCTGCCTTCTCTGACGGACCTTGAAATATCTCAACAAACTTCTCCTCAGACCTCAATGCTTGTACTGTGTGAAGAACACCATCAATCAGCTTGTAGGCTGTGGAGAGGTCCAGACTTTCTTTTTGCAGAGAGTTTTGATGCAAGAACAGTGATGTCAAATGCAGGGGTGGTGATTTCCATGCAGACGATGAATCAGAATTTATTGCATTTTTGTACATTTTTGCATCCCCTAGGGCCAGGTCAGGTGGTCAGGTGGCTCTCTTTCACAGATCTCATCATCATCTCTAAAGGAGCATCATTATAGCTTTCACATTTCTATGAAGGGCCTTCAGTACTTGTTCTCTGCAAGTCCAATGGGTATCTGACAGTCTCTTAACTTCCACAATGTGTCCTTCTGCACCCAGTGACTGCTACAATCTAACTAAAGCACCATGGCTCTTTGGGGAACCACTGCAAAAGGCATACACCTTCTCCACGAGGTTGAAGAAGGTTACAAAGTGCTTATTTGACTTTGAGGCTTCCAGTAGGACCAAATTCAGGCAGTGTGACTTGCAGTGCACATAGAAGGCCTTCTCACTGTGTGTTCGTATTCTTGTATGAAGACCTTTGTGCATGCCACTCATGCTGGCTGCCCCATCGTAGCCCTGAACACACACAGTCTCCACCTTCTGTAGAAGGGAGAGTACAGTATTCTCCAGGTCCTGGCCTGTTGTTGCATCAGTATTACAAATTTCAATTAATCTCTCCTTTATATGCTTTTTAATGTAGATATCACACTACAAATGACACCTGTTCTTTTTGGGAAACATCGGTGGACTCGTCCATGAGAATACATTGCAGCTTGGCTTTCTTTTTGGATTTCCCTCCTGATGTACGTATCCAGTGCTGAGATCATGTAATTTTGGCTTCTGTTTCACAACAGTGACACCTGTGGCCTTTTCTTAGTGACTTTCACTTTTCCATCATTTTCTGTATGCATCTTCAGCACACTACCATAGCGGAAAAATAGATTGCACAAGTTCCAGAAAGTTACCATGGTTGTTACTTGAGTTACTCTTGTCATCACCTCAGAATGCTAGTCCCTGCTTTTGCAAGGTACACTATGAGATCTATTAACCTGGTCAGTATCTCTCTTTTTCTCTGCCTCTCTCACTCTCTGACTTCCACTCCCTTTGCATCTGACACATCAAATGAAGTATGGCATGTAGATGTGGGCGGATCGATCCTAATATCGATAATATCGATACCAACGCTGGTATTGGTATTGAACGATCCTCATGTAAAATGATCGATACTCAAGCTTTTTTCTCTCCCGCACACACTGACTGCTGTGCACGCAGATTCACCAAAGTCTACTCTCTGTTTGTAAGAGCAGCGCTGTGCTGTGTCACAACACGGAGCAGCACACCCTCCCCCCTGTCTTTTGTTGTTGTGCCGTCACGTGGCTCAGCGGTGCCAGCCAACAGCCATGCAGGTAGGCTCAGCCTGGCCCACCCACTCAGCGCTCTCCTCGAGTCAGCCCTCTATTTCAGGAAATTTTGTTTTAAGTTGTGTTGAGTGATATTTTTTAAACAAAAATGTTGATTGTGATAATAAAGTATTTTGTTGTCACGTACAATGTTTGGCAAAATTCTATCCTAGGTCTTTTGGATCATTTGGATCTATGAAGCTTAAATATGAAAAAGTATTGGTATCGATATCGATGATACTGGGCCTGTATTTACACTCAACAAAAATATAAACGCAACACTTTTGGTTTTGCTCCCATTTTGTATGAGATGAACTCAAAGATCTAAAACTTTTTCCACATACACAATATCACCATTTCCCTCAAATATTGTTCACAAACCAGTCTAAATCTGTGATAGTGAGCACTTCTCCTTTGCTGAGATAATCCATCCCACCTCACAGGTGTGCCATATCAAGATGCTGATTAGACATCATGATTAGTGCACAGGTGTGCCTTAGACTGCCCACAATAAAAGGTCACTCTGAAAGGTGCAGTTTTATCACACAGCACAATGCCACAGATGTCGCAAGATTTGAGGGAACATGCAATTGGCATGCTGACAGCAGGAATGTCAACCAGAGCTGTTGCTCGTGTATTGAATGTTCATTTCTCTACCATAAGCCATCTCCAAAGGCGTTTCAGAGAATTTGGCAGTACATCCAACCAGCCTCACAACCGCAGACCACGTGTAACCACACCAGCCCAGGACCTCCACATCCAGCATGTTCACCTCCAAGATCGTCTGAGACCAGCCACTCGGACAGCTGCTGAAACAATCGGTTTGCATAACCAAAGAATTTCTGCACAAACTGTCAGAAACCGTCTCAGAGAAGCTCATCTGCATGCTCGTCGTCCTCATCTGGGTCTCGACCTGACTCCAGTTTGTCGTCGTAACCGCCTTGAGTGGGCAAATGCTCACATTCGCTGGCGTTTAGCACGTTGGAGAGGTGTTCTCTTCACGGATGAATCCCGGTTCACACTGTTCAGGGCAGATGGCAGACAGCGTGTGTGGCGTCGTGTGGGTGAGCGGTTTTCTGATGTCGATGTTGTGGATCGAGTGGCCCATGGTGGTGGTGGGGTTATGGTATGGGCAGGCGTCTGTTATGGATGAAGAACACAGGTGCATTTTATTGATGGCATTTTGAATGCACAGAGATACCGTGACGAGATCCTGAGGCCCCTTGTTGTGCCATACATCCAAGAACATCACCTCATGTTGCAGCAGGATAATGCACGGCCCCATGTTGCAAGGATCTGTACACAATTCTTGGAAGCTGAAAATGTCCCAGTTCTTGCATGGCCGGCATACTCACCGGACATGTCACCCATTGAGCATGTTTGGGATGCTCTGGACCGGCGTATACGACAGCGTGTACCAGTTACTGCCAATATCCAGCAACTTCGCACAGCCATTGAAGAGGAGTGGACCAACATTCCACAGGCCACAATTGACAACCTGATCAACTCTATGCGAAGGAGATGTGTTGCACTGCATGAGGCAAATGGTGGTCACACCAGATACTGACTGGTATCCCCCCCCAATAAAACAAAACTGCACCTTTCAGAGTGGCCTTTTATTGTCGGCAGTCTAAGGCACACCTGTGCACTAATCATGGTGTCTAATCAGCATCTTGATATGGCACACCTGTGAGGTGGGATGGATTATCTCGGCAAAGGAGAAGTGCTCACTATCACAGATTTAGACTGGTTTGTGAACAATATTTGAGGGAAATGGTGATATTGTGTATGTGGAAAAAGTTTTAGATCTTTGAGTTCATCTCATACAAAATGGGAGCAAAACCAAAAGTGTTGCGTTTATATTTAGTTGAGTGTACTTGGTATCAGATCAATACCAAAATTCCCGGTATCGCCCACCTCTAATGGCATGCCTTCTTTTGGCAATCGGTCCACCTCACCATGCTTGTCATATGGACATCTGTGACAGGATGCTGCTTGATTTTTTTCAAGAGCAATATTCCACTTTCTGATCCCATTTCTCCACTCCTTTCTGCTTTTATATCTATCTTAAGCCAACAACTGAAACAATACATTGAATCAGCAGTGGAGGAAGGACTTCAGCCACACATTTCCAGCAAACCAATGCTTTTGGAATGCATTTTTGGGAAAACCATATCTGGTTGACAGGGCCCTACACTACAGCCCTTAGTGACGTAGCACTCATCACACCTGATGTGAAGTGCTTCAACATGGGACGGGTTTGCAGGATATGGCATGGTGGCTATTTTTGCAGTTGCATCCTCACTTTCATCAACAGCTCTTTCCTCCACATACCCTGCGTGTCATGTTAAGAGAGGTGCTGTCAGCTCACACTCTTCTTGACTCATCTCCTCAGGCAGCACTGTTTCTGTTGCTGCCCCTGAACATGACTCAGTCATGCACTCTGCCTGTCTGTCCTCATCTGTGATGGGCTCCTCTGGATCATGAAGTGATACTGATATATCTCCTCATTTGCATTGCTGGTAGATGACCTAATCCATGATAAATAAAAGAGAGCTACTACCCTGGGCTGCTTTCTGTAGTTCCTTTTCTTTCTGCTTTTGTAACCTTTCTCTTTTTGGCATTATGCTGCAAAATTTCTAAATGGCATAAATCAATGTTGTGCATAATAATCAAGAGTGACTTACTGAATCTCCATGCATGAAGGGGAGAACACAGTATACACTGTTTTACTGTTTTTTTGTGACAGAGTTGAAGCATTACACTAATAATATTCCATTACTAGTATCAGTTTACCTCACCAGATTGTCATGTAGCTCACCCTAAGACCCACGATTGATTTTAAATCAGAAACCCACTTTGGGTAGTTAATGTTAACAATAAGCCTATTATTATGCCAAGAAATCTAAAGAACATTTTCCTATTTATTCATTCATTTATTCATTGTTTGTATGCTGTTCTATATCATGGAGCATTATATTTAGCCTTCTACATTAGTTTAGCAGTAATTACCCTGCAAAATGATTCCTCATTTGTAAACCACAAAGTTTGAAGTATAAATGCTTGCACTGAAATAACTCCTTGACTAAAGGTGACTTGCTCAACAGAGTTTTGGCCAGGATGCTGTAATTATAAAATATTGTAAGTTTGTGTCTTTTTTCAACACTTTACTGTGAGAGCTACTTGACATTCTCCTGCAAAATGTTTGTGGTAATGTCTATTTCTTCAGGGTTTCACATCAAAATGAGCAAGATTTTAAATGAAACAAAACTAGTGAACTTGTGTAATTTGTAAAATAGCAAAACTGTCTTTAAATTCTCAGTCTGTCTGTCTGCTGTAGTTTGCTGTAGTTCATTTTTATTTTTAAATATTGATGAATGAAAAGTTAAAGGGCTCCAGCAGAAGGGCCACTTTTCTCATCCAGGGCAAAAAGGGCACGTGCTTGAGCACCACTAGGGGTCTATCTGTGGATGTGCCTGCCTGGATGGCAACCACCCAGGGATACAACCGACCCATTCTCACATTTCTAAAATGTCCATCTGTTTGCTGCAGTCAGGTGAAATGTTGGCTGCCTTCTTCAGCTACTGGAGTCCTCAACAATGAGGCATCTTTGCATTGGATCATGCACAGAGAAACATGCCACATGCCCAAAATGTCAAAGCTGACACTCACAATGCAAGTGATACTCCTCATCTTAATCTTCTCAGTAACCGCTTGTGAAATGGCGTAATAATAACATTAATCTGCAGAATCCAATCCAATCCAATCCACTTTATTTATATAGCACATTTAACAACAAAAACATTCCAAAGTGCTGCACATACAGTAGAATCACGATAGATAAAACCCCAATAGTCAAGAAATAAATTAAAAATAAGAAAATTAACAATAAAAATAACTAAAATGTGCAAGATAACTAAATAAATACATACAGCATACAAAAGATAAAACCAATAAAATCTACCAAAATAAAAACAAAACCAATAAAACAGAGGATCACACAACTCACGCAGTGTTAAAAACCAGAGAATAAAAGTGGGTTTTCAGACGAGACTTAAAACACTCCACTGTGGGGGCTGTTCAGACATGGAGGGGCAGAGCGTTCCAAAGTCTGGGGCCAGCCACAGAGAAAGCCCTGTCCCCCCTGGTTTTAAGTCTCGTCTTGGGTACCACGAGCTGGAAATGGCCCTCAGACCTCAGCGCACGTGCCGGAGAGTAAACTTGTAGGAAGTCAGTGATATATTGAGGGGCCATTCCATTCAAAGCTTTAAAGACAAACAATAAAATCTTAAAATCAATTCTAAAATTAATAGGAAGCCAGTGCAAAGATGCAAGAATTGGGGTTATGTGCTCACGCTTCCAGGCTCTTGTTAAAAGTCGTGCTGCAGCATTCTGGACTAACTGCAAACGGGAAAGAGAAACATCAGGATGTAGCTGCAAAGGCAGAGGGTTACAACTGATATCTGAATGTATTCATAAATTTTAATATGAAAACCAACTTATTATTCTTATTATTATTGTTGTTTCTGTTATTGTTATTTTGATTTTGTCATGGCCCACATGTTCCCTACTAAGTTAGACTCGTACATGTTGTTTCAATATGATTCAGCTGTACATTTACAAAGCAAAATGAAGCACTGTGATAATAATGTTAATAATAATGCTACACTATATCACAGAGACGGAATGCATGTAAATAATTATTCTAAAAATGTTGAAATGGTTCATAAATAGAAGAGGAAACATATGTTTGTGTTGATTTAGATTATTATATCAGAACAGAATGCACCGGGCATTATTTCCTTTCAGCACCATGGACAGTGCTGGCAAGAAATAACCAGCAGTTTGTGTCATATATATATGACAGCATCACTTTTGTATTTTACAGCATAATATACATGTCGTAGAAAGGACCTTCACATATTATGACAGCATCGTTAAAAAATAAAATTAAAAAATATCACAGCCCCGTAGGTCCTGTTCAGGGGCGTCGGACTGGGGGGGGGGAGTAAAGGGTACTATGTACCCAGGGCCCAGAGCATGGGGAGGCCCACAAAAAACTGGCATTAAATAAATTTTTGTGTTGTATGTTATTAATGTCCATACACTTCATGTTGTAAAAGAATATAATTAGAATGAATGTATAAATGTTGCAAAACATAATTCTGCTCTAACAATAATACTGAAAGATCTCTGAGGGCCCTTCCACCCCTGCACAGTTGTACAATGGTTTAGTCCAGGCGCACAGGCGACACTCCCCCCCCCCCCCCCCCCCCCACACACACACATTCCAAACGGGATCTGACAGAAAGAGGTGTTTAGTAGTGCTGAAACGTAGTGCTGAAACAACTAATCGATTTAATCAATTATTAAAATAATTGTCAACTAATTTAGTCATCAATTAGTTGTTAAATAACTTTGTTTTACCGCAAATGTTTCGTTTCTTCCATATAAATCAACCGTTTCTGCAGCACGGCTTTGCTTTGAACCTTGAACCAATCGAAGCAGTGATTCACAGATTGAATCACTGCTTCGATCTGGTGCTTTGTTGATTCAGTGTTTTATTTCGCTTAAACTTTATTTTTCCCCACTAAAACCCCAAAGAGCATATGTCTGTGAGTAACATTTATCTTTTTATGTTAATCTGACCTGTTATGGTCTTCTGAAACAGTTGATAGATGTATTTTATAACCAGTGTTGGGCACACTTCCGATAAGCCGATAACAGATAATTATCAAAGATAATGTTTTCATTATTGGATTATCTTTTTAGATAACTTAAAAAACCATTATCGGACCAATTATCTTCCGATTAATTTTTGTCCAATAACTTTTAGACCGATAAACAAAGCTGAACAGCGACAAGAATTTTTAAAATTTAAAATCAGTTCAGCACCTATCTGTTAAAAGTTTTGTAACAGATGGACAGTTATACCCTCTGCTAACAGAAGAGAGCTGCTTCTATGAAAAGCATTTCTATCCTCTGTAGACAAAGGAGAAATGGCCAAAAAAAAAAAAAAAATCATTTCCTTTAACACCATACCGATCTGCTGGCAATACCACCTAAGTCATCCAGAGGCATACATTTTTAACTTATGGTTCAAATTTTAACCAAACTAATTTTGGACAAGTTATTTCAAATTACTGTCATGTCTGAAGTTTTATAAAGTGAAAAATCAGATATATGTTTTAATTTTAAAGTAATGTGCTAATTTTTAAGTGAGCACATGCTGTGCTCACTTAAAACATTATGGGTAGGATGATGTAATTTCAGTACGTTCACGACAGGACAAATGCATTTCAGACACTCTGTTCAGACTCCACGGACAACAGCATTAAACACTAGTGCCTAAAACTCTCATGAATATATTCTCTGGGTTTATAGACGTTGTTATTGTATTTGCGTTTGTTAAATTCCACGCATTTTAAATGTAGCAGACAGGGATTATCTGGAATTTTGTTTTCAAGGCCTCTACTGCCATCTACTGGCCAGTAATGTTCATGGCAGTATTCGCCCTAAGTACTGAGCATCTGGGCAACAGATGGCAGTGTTCTATTTATTTTGACCCTGGTTATATCAGATGATTGTCAAATGGCTTTTTTTTTTTTTTTTTTTCACAAATGAAGTTTAAAAACAAAACAAAACAACAGCAAAAAAATAAAATAAAATAACATTACAAGACAGCTCTGCAGTGTTTGCACAGGCACAGTGTAAGCGGTTAGATGCTTGTAGCTTTTCAGCAGCAGGATACCCTCACGACGGCCGACCAGAATAATATCAAACAGGTTTGATTTTCATTAGACCATACGATCTGCGATCAGGAGGTGGTCCTGAGATGTTAAACGCAGCTTGTTACTCCATGTACACTACACGATGCAGGATGCGTGATTAACCTGAAACTCGGTCCAAAAAATTCCTGCTTGAAAAATCATCTCGCACAGTGTAAAGCACGTTTTACAACATCATAAAACGTGTGCACATTCTCTCCACATGCAAAACATTTTGCGATGACACTTCCAGGGCTCCGTAAAAATGCCTGTTTTTACAAATAAAAAAATGGAATATTTTACAAAAGCACATTTATCTGTAAACACCAACGCACGACAGACATCACATTAACATGTTGGTTTACATAATGAATGACTGAACCAATCAGTGTTTAGCAGAGGCACTTTTACCCAGAATCCTTTGCGGTCTGTCTGTGTTTGTTACAAAACCTCAGAATTAGTGCATTGTTCAACATTAAAAGATATATGCTATATTTTAACTTTGTATAAATGACAGAATTGACATTAATGGAGTTATTCTATCTGTATTAATGTTATTTATAAATCAAAACCATAAGTCAGCATGACTTGATTTTTCAAGACCTCCGCCTGACCGGAGTGTTGTGATTGATAGAGAGTTGGCTTTATGGCTGCTCTCAGAGTGCCTCTGTGCTGGGAGCTCTGTAGTAAACAAGTGCTTCCAGCAGGGGCAGAATGTTCAAAGATGAAAATGTTGTCTCATTGTTTGGGTCTGTTGTTACTTTTAATATTACTAGAAGCTATTGTGGCATTAAAACTTAAATTTGTTTTATTAGTAGTTGTAAATGTACCAGAGACAATGTTGGAATTTATCTGTTATCTGTAACTTCCGATACATTTTTGGGTGGTTTATTGTTTTATCTTTATCGAAGATGACTTTTCAGTTATCTGATTATCTGTTATCAAAGTTAATGTTTTGGTTATCTGTGCCCACCACTGTTTATAACTTAAAAACGGGACCGATGCTAACGCTTTAGCATGTCTATGGCGTTTTCAATGTTTCAATGTCAGCAAATTTATTTTCTTTATAATAATTCATGGCTCAGCGTTTGTTGTCGTAAAAGAGTCAAATGTATTACAAATTGTAATATTTTATTCATTTATTTGTATTTATATATCAATAATAATAATAATAATAATAATAGAAACAACAACAATAATAATAACTAATAATGCCACAATACAGTTTTAGAGAAACAGACAAAAAGAATCTGATAAAACAAAAGAGAAAATTTAAACCAACTAACAATGAACATAAATAAATATAGAAATAACTGTTTCCTGTGAACACCTAGTGACTCTTAAACCTCCACTTCATTCCTGTTTTATTTAAGTTTAATGACAATTTGTTTTGGTCAAACCACATCTAAGCTGTTCTTTTACACAAGAAAAAAATAAAATGCAGTAAACTGCACAATTGTGTCTTTTTTCATGAACATATCTTATTAAATATAACATATTACACTTTCGTCAAGCCTTTAAAATACTTCTGTGGACTCTTGCTGTAATATGTTGTCAGTGGTTGAGATAGTTGCTGTAGGCATCTAAACCTGATAGAAATCTCTTTGTGGTGTGTCGGTGATGTATGTATGTGCAAAATAAAACAAAACACTACTCCAGGTATGTTTTTGACGAGAATGTAACATAACTTTGTTACAAGCTCAAATGCTGATGTTGTGTGATAAAGGCCTTTTAATAATAACTCACTTAAAGAAATAATGGCAAAACTCACATGTAAGTAAAAAAACAAAACAAAACAAAATGATTAATCGAAAAAATAATCGACCGATGAACTGATTAGTAAAATAATCGTTAGTTGCAGCCCTAGTGTTTAGGCTGAAATAAAATATGTCTTTCCTAAAAAAAATCAAAGTCCGGACTTCAAAAAAGAAGAGAAAAAAGGACAGGGAAAGAAAACTAAATGAGAAAGCAGCTGCTAACCAAATTCTTTGAAAAGAAAGGTGAGTTTGAAAGCTAGCTAAATTGAGTTGGGGGTCTGGGGGACCAAATGGTGCAATTTGGTCCCCCAGACCCCCCCAACTCAATATTGCTCCCCCAACTTTAAAAAGGGTTCTGACTCCCAGGTGTGATCTAAGGTATACATGATTTAGACCTGGTTTGACTACGCATTAGAAATTTGGTGTTTGTGTTAATAAAAAAGAACATAACGTGGTGGTGGTGGGGGGGGTGTCTTCAATGTGGCTAGTACCTAGGGCCCAGAATTTGGTGCTACGCCCCTGGTCCTGTTACAGGTTTTAGATGATGTTCTGTTTCCTTACTGGTCACAGGTTTATGGCATTGGCAGAGAATAGTCTTTGCTGAAAATAAACCACTACATATAGGCCAAAATGCACATATTCAGAACACTGTTATAATTTGTAAGATCATGAACATAATATTTTTTTTCCATTCATCCGTTGCATGCTTATTATCTTGTTTCAGGGTTTGGGGCGATTGGATGCTGTTTAGTCAAGTCTGGGAGCATAAGCTAGTGCTGTGTGTCCCTGTATCCACCACACTGCAGTGCCAACTGGGTCCCGGATGACAACCACTTAAGCAGACAACCATCAACCACCAACATTCTCTACTGCTCAAACATAACCATCTATCTGCTAGAGCCAGGCGAAATTTGTACGTCCCCATGACCTTCTCCAGCCGCTGGGCTCCTTATCACTGAGGCACCTATGTGCTGAATTGTGCTGAAAAATGTGCCACATGTCTAAAATTTTGGAGCTGATTTTCTCTCACAATGGAAGTGATACTTCTCATCTCAGTTTCACATTCACACCACAATTTACAGGCACCGTTTACTTTAAGCTGCATGTGTGTGAACTCTGGGAGGTAGTCGGGAACATGATGAGAAGGATACTCGGGGTACTGAGGACATCTGGAGAACTTGTAAAATGCCACCAAGTTTGATTTAAACTCCAACCCTTCCCCTAAACCTTTGGTAGCTGTGACATTTGCTCACAATCTGCACTAAATGTTGGATTTTTAAATGCAACCAAAAGAGGTGGTCTCAGTCTGAACTGCTATAATGTTTGTTTGCAGTGTGAAATCAGTTTTAGACTTTAAGTCTAATTACTGAAAGTTGTAGCAAAGTATACTCTTCACACACATCATGTTGGAATCTTTGTTCACCGTGTGTCATTTCTTACAAGAAATAACACAATCTTTACTCTATGAGGATGTTTATTTGGCCAGTTGAAGCTGCAGCTGGTAGTAATACTGTTATTCTATGAACATTCATTCATGGACTATGGACATTCATTCAATTTCTATACCCACTTTTTCCAGTGTGTCTGTGTGTGTGTGTGTGTGTGTGTGTGTGTGGGGGGGGGGGGGGGGGGGGGGGGGATCAGACTTAGACTCCTTGATTGACGAGAGTAACATCAACTCAAAACATGGCGCCATTTTGGTTCCAACTGCACTGAACTACAGAATGAACCTTTTATGCAATGAACCTTTTATGGTAGCAATGTAGAAGCAACAAATAATAACAACTCAATATTTTGATCATCCTGTGTGTTTTCAACATTTTTTAAAATCAGTTAAGCACATACAGCAACACATCCAGGTACAGGTACTATCAAAATAAATATAAAAATAGTTAAGCTATCAAATTTACATAAATTTACAATTTATGATGATTTATTTAATTAATGTAAAGCCTGATTTATGCTTCTGCAGCTGTGTGTCATGCAATGACGTGTGTGACAGTTTTAAATTTCTCCATCTCTGGATTATGCTTTATTTTGGATTAATTTGACCCTCAACAAGCTTTTCTTTCTACAATAATCACCTTCAGATTAAAGGTAAACTGTATAATTTCTTCTTTTTCAGACTCCATGCTGTAAAGTTGCAGACTTTTCTGATCCATTGGTAATCAGCGTGCATGCTGCAAAAATTATTATATGATGGCAGATAAAGTAGTTAAAGCAGAAAAGTGTCAAATCACAGCCTTTTGTGTCTGATTTAACAGGTGCACGTCCAGGCTGCAGGTCTGAGTCTGAGCACGGTGTGAAAAAAAGAAACGGTTGGTCTTTTAATCACAGAAATGACTCCAGTCCCACTTTCCTCAAATCGGCGAGTGTCAGAGGTGAACTTTAAGTTGTACCTCTATTACTGTGCACATCCAGACTGCTCGAGGTTTTTAATGGAAATACATTTTGATCGGATGGGTATTTTATCTGATGTGAGTGAAAATCCGTTATACAAAGTCTGTTATATACAGTGTTTATTACATGGAAAACAATACAAAAACTTTTATTTCAATTTATTTCATTTATATAGCGCCAAATCATAACAAAGTTGCCTCAAGGCGCTTCACACAGGTAAGGTCTACCCTTACCAACCCTCACATCTTAGGGACTTTTTTTGTCCAGTGACTGTGAATATCTAGTTTATACGATGACGGTTTAGGTGAGTTTTACTGTACACGGGACTGAACAATAAATTTACCTCACAACGCTGTGATGATGAAGTCAGCTTCCATCCCACACGGCTGACTTTATTTTCCCAAATTTTTCTTCTGTTCAGATCTGAAGGGAATCTGTACATCTTGAAGCCCTTGCTGTGTCTATTTGTGCATCCAAATGCACAACAACCCAGCATTTTGAGGAATTAAATAAATAAAATATCTGGATTTACATGCAGACAGATTAACAGTGAACGCTATTTTGTAACCAAGATGGCACTACAAGTCACGTGACAGTTTTTTTTTTCTTTTTGACTCGTCATGTCATTACTCTCTCATTGAAGGGACTCTAGTCAGACTGCACCATTCTGATTGAGGATGATGTTTAACTGTCAGTCATTATTCCAAACTCTTCTCGTTTGATTACCCCCCCCCCCATCTGACAAGTGATTAACAAATCATTTGTAGTTGATTGGTATGAATAACTTCATATTAAAGTCACAGAGAAGTTGTATGATGAAGTCATATACAGTCAAAAGCACCATTACAGACAAGCGTACATATACTTGCACATTTATATTGTGATGTGTAGCGTGCACACGGCATGCTTCAGACTTTTGATGCCTTTTATTATTCTACATCAGGTGGGCCTGCTCTTATATTCTGCAACATATTTACCTTCACAGAAAATGTGCTGCCAGTTGCTGATATTTTTATATTCCAATTTTTTTTACTGCTATGTATGGATGTATCATATTAAAAAGAGTGACATTTGTTAGTTAATCTGAGGAGCCAATGAGGATCCATTTTTTATTTTCTTTTATTATGTTGTAGGTTGTTATAGTGAAAATGTTGGTTATTTTAAGAATGCCTTCTTTTGATTTGGAAATGGGTATTCAGCTGTCAGACAGCACTGCCTCAACAAACCTTATTCAGCTGTGTGTCAGTCTTATTTGTTGACAATCTTCAGCATCCTCTGGAAGGTTTCTGAAAGTGTAAAAAAATGTGACTGAATTTTGTTTTATATTTTTGTTGTTTTTAACTGCAAGCCACAGCTGTAAATTGTTTCATACGCATGAGTACACTACAGGGGCCTAGAACCTGTGTTGGCACCCTTTGGGTTTTGGTTGGGATTTAGTGGTTCCTCCATAAATCTTGAGCAGTTGCTGCCTGTGAAGAGATCAGGCAGAAGATGTCACTTCTAATACTCCCTGCATGTGGAAAGTGGAGCGTGAGAGAAACACTATGTTAGAGGAAGTAACTGGCTAAGACGGGAAGGGTAACGCCACTCGGAGGACGGACTGTCTGCTGCACAAAGGATGGATGAGCCACTTAGAGTTGGTTGAGAATGAAATAATCCATATGGAGGCTTATGTCTTGCTGGGGCTGGTTGTTTTATTTATTCGCTCTGCCATGTTGGATGCCACATTCATTTCATGCCTGGATTGTTCCACCTTCATGTACAGTTGAAGCTCTCTGATTTAAGAATGGGGGACACAATGGGCTGCTCACAGATTGAGGGGAAAAAGCAATACCAATGTGGGCGTTATTGTGATTACCAGTTCCCAGAGGGAAGGTGCAGCCAACTAAAAGGGTGACTGAATTTGCCCTCACCCCCACCTCCACAAGCCTGCATCAGCGATACATTCCTTGGCTCATTGGTGGATGTAGCTTTTTTCAGTGAGTTACATTCCTTTCCATTATGCTCCATTCATAAAGGTGCTGCATACTGTCATACAACCCTATTTCTTAAGTGTCCCATCACACTGAGCTGCAGCTGTCAGAGAGGAGTTGGAGATGTGAATTTGTGACCAAATATGCGAATGCTGAACAAATCGCAGTTGGTATCTCACTGAATTGGTACGAATAACACATTGGCGCATGTGGGCAGAATGTCAGCCGAATTTTCTACAGACTCGCTGGAAAGATGTTTGCATAGATACTGCGTGAGTACTGCTCAAATGCTGCGTGGAGCTCTCGTGACTGTTGCGCACAGCCTTCGCTCTGAAATGGTGACATGTTTACACACAAAGTGCTCAGCTGATATTATCCTGCTATTATTTGAACAGCGGCTGTGTAAATTCCACCAGCTGCACCCAGGAAGTAAATAACAACAAAATAAAATACAGTTTAAAAAAATATTAAAAAATAGATAAGAAATAATCATATTAAAGCCTAGCATGGCACCATGGAGGAGAAAAAAATACAACAAGTACAAAACTGTGAACAGGGCACTCACCCACTTGTAGAGTGGTTTCCCACAGGATGAAATATGTAATGTCCAGCAGTCCACGCCATCGAAGAGATTGTTACTGGTGCTGTCATGCATTGATCACACTCACTCACCAGCCACAGAATGAAATATGCAATGTCCAATGGGAAGAGGTCGTGGCTACCACTGTCATGCATGGATCACGTGCAATCGCCAGCCGCTGGATGAAATATGTAATGTCCAGATGTCCATTCCATCAAAGAGCTCCTGGCTGCATGCCACCATGACACACAGGTTGCACGTGCAGGATGACATATGTAATGTCCAGTGGGAAGAGTTCCTGGCTGCATGCCACCATCATGCACAAATCACACTTGACATTCTCCTGTGGACAGATGTCCTCCTCGGTTCTCTGGAATGACCAGTATTCAAGCCCATCTCTGTGCACTCCTGCTGTGGTCCTCTATATAAAAATTAAAGATAATCCCAATTGGCATAGAGGTCTGTCCTCATGCATGCACACAGGTTGGCAGTCTCCGTCAGTTCCAGAAGTGCTGTCTCTCTCCGATCATCTCTGCTATTGTGTCATGCTCCCAGGGCAGTTTGTGCATGTTTCCCATGGGAAGTCAGTAGCTCATTTTTGTCTCAAATTACTCACAATGTAGTTTCATCTGTTGTCAACCCCTCACCAAGTGCTCTCACAATTCTCGCATGTTATGAGTTACTACATTCAGAGGGCTTCCTGACACTCACAATAGCTTTGGGAGCATTCAAAATCCATGTGCAACGAATGCAGTGCCCTGTGATGCCCTGCGAATCAAGAGAGGGAATTGTGACTCCCAGTGAACTTCGCACGAAATCAAGCAAATTCCCTTGCAATTGCCATTCGCAAGGTGTCACAGCCCAGTCAGGACTCATTTTCCATCTCTGCCTGTTCTGTCCACAGCAAGTTAGCTCAAACAAACAAGGGGTGGTAGACACAGATTTACCAAAAGGTATCAGAGGGCTGATGTATGTTGTGCACAGTGATGAAACTTTATATTATGAAAGCATTATGTCAGAAATGTGTTTTCTGGGCTGTGAAGTCATTTTATGACATCCTAATGACTTCATTATGATTTAATTTGTATATACTGAAAGCAAACTATTTGTTCATCCGTTTGAGCCTTTGATCAGCTTTAGTTCCTTTCACTGCAGAGATGCAAGAAAGGTGTTTTGTTTTACTGCATGACTTCATATTCTGACATCTTTTGACATCTTATAACACATACACACACACGCGCGCACACACATCTTCAACTGCTTACTCCATTTCAGTGCTAACCACTAAGGGCTCTGTCCAACTGGGGAAAGGATTAATTGTGCATGAATTGAGTACACAAAGTACTGGCGTTCGTTGTCGTCCGCAACAAAAATGGCCAAAAATGACAAATGTCCCAGTATGAATTACGGATATATGAATAATGTATAGCGAATATATGATGAAGAATCACAGTTGTATAATGCATGTAGTGTTGTGTGTTGGGGGGGGGCGTGGCTGGCTGTTTTGGTGTTCTTTTCTTTTCTTTGCTCTCCAGGTGGCATGAGGGCTGATTTGTCTGTGGAGAAAGTGCTGGCTGAAGAGTCCTCACCCTTATTAGCGTCATGTGGAACACCTGTGGCAGGGGCTCACGTGCGGCCTTGAAGACTTGCAGCTGAAGCAAATAATTGGATGGCGTTCTGCATATAAGTCATGTGTGATTTGAGCAGAACTGCCGGGAACTCGACCTTGTGACGTTCATTTGTGAGACGCTGAGGACCGCGCCTGGGTTTGACATATCGAGCCCATGAAGCAGGGAAGGGTGAGGACACATGCTGTCAGCACACGCTAAAGGTAATTAAGTGATTAAGTAATTGTTGATAGTATCTTGGTGTTTTGTTACACAGTAAACTGAGATTGTGAAGAGAATTGTGCAGCTTGTTTCTCACTGCGGAGGCTTGTTGGATAAGTGATCCTCCACTTGTTGTGAGAGGCTGCTCATTTGTATAAAGTTAAAGAGAAACATTGACCTGAGTGTGTTGCTGATAGCGTGTGTTATGCGAGAGATAGAGTTATATCTGCTGACTCACCTCACCTTCTCTTTGCTCCACAGAGAATCGGTTCGTCGTGTCCACCTGGGGGGTGTTTGGCGGTGGTAGTGAGTCCAGGAGCGCCGGGCTTTAATCCTTGCGGGCGCTGGAGAACGTGCCACTTATCACTCCACCAGAGGGACGCTTTTTATGTTTTACATTTGTAAGCACAGGTGAAAAATAAATTGTTTCTGTTGGGAACCGCCTTCTGGTTATTTTTACCGCTGGGTTCTGTCAGACGCAGGTCCGCTCCTCAACCCGCGTCGACATATAACAGTAGTTCCCGGCCATTCCATAATGGACCCAGCGGCAGAGGTGGTTCCTTTTGCCGAAAAGGTGCAAGAACACTTGGAGAAAATATGGGAGCAATTACAGCATCTCGCAAATCGAATTGAACAAACAGATGCCCGTGTTACGGAGCTTGCAGCGCAAGCCGTTCCGCTTCCTGCAGCTCCAGCTGTGGCATCATCGATACCGGGGCAGATAACTCCGTCACCCAGGGATTCGGTGTTCGAACCGGTTATTTGTCATCCGGAGCCTTATGCGGGAGACGCCGAAGCTTGTGCTTTGTTTCTGATGCAATGTTCTCTGGTCTTTACTCAGCGACCGGCTTCCTTCTCTTCCGATGGAAGTCGTGTTTCCTATGTAACAAATCTGCTCCGAGGCGACGCCTTAGCTTGGGTCACTGCGTTGTGGAGTAACAACTCGCCATTGTTAGGGTCCTTTAAGGATTTCTCCTGGGAGTTCCGATTGGTTTTTGACCATCCGGTGAAAACGAATACCGGTGCTCAACGGTTGCTATATCTCAGGCAGGGGAGGCGGAGTGCGGCGGAGTATTCCGTGGACTTTCGGATTTTTTCTGCTCAATCCGGTTGGAATGCCGTAGCTTTACGGGGCGTGTTTGTAGACGGGTTAAATGAGGCACTAAAAGACGAGCTGGCGGTCCGTGATGAGCCAAACGATTTAGATGAGCTAATATCGTTGGTGATTCGTCTGGATGATCAGATGAGGGAGTGTGGACGCGAGAGAGGACGCCCATCAGAGCGGGTTTCTTTGTCTCGGGGCTTTCCCCGACACAGGTCTGGGCCGCCTCTTCTTCGCCCCACTGAGGCTCCTCCGACAGGACCTCCAGCTCCTCCTGTTGACGAGCCCATGCAGCTCGGACGAGTAGAGATGTCTGTATTGCCCCGACATGTAAGCGTCAAGAGAAATAACGGCGACGTAACTCCAAGTGTTCTGGGACAGGCAAAATAACACATAAAAAAAAATAAATAAATTCCAGCACAAATAAATGTTTTGTTTTCTTTGATTAGGGGTTTATAAGTGTTCGGGGAGTTAGGGGCGTATCTGGTGGAGTGATTGAAGGGCTCACCTAATTGTCAATTTTGTATGTGGTTTTAGGTATTTTCTGTTTGGGTTGTTGGGTCGTTTTATTTTGTTGTTTTTATTTCTCTACATCCCTAACCCCAACCTCACTTGCCCCAAGACCGTTTGTCTTGTGGGTTGTGGGGTGGTGCAGGTTGGTCACGCTGAGCATTCTCAGAAGACCTCTGCATCTAGGGGGGGGGGGGGGTGTTAGAGGCGTTTCTTTGGTTTGGTTAGGGCCCGGTTCCACTCCAGCCTCGGTGAGCCTTTGTACCATTCGTCATTGGCGTTGCCGGGGTGTGGTGCAGCGGAGACTTACCTCAGTCGGAGGGGTGGGCCGATCTGTTGTCGTTCGCCATTTCG
Source organism: Thalassophryne amazonica (assembly GCF_902500255.1). Classification (NCBI taxonomy): domain Eukaryota; kingdom Metazoa; phylum Chordata; class Actinopteri; order Batrachoidiformes; family Batrachoididae; genus Thalassophryne; species Thalassophryne amazonica. The sequence continues at coordinate 50,653,101 of NC_047109.1, read as the reverse complement.
GTAGTTCCACCCCTCCCGAGAGGCTGGGGTATGGTCGAGTTGTGGCACTGGACGCATTTCCAGTTCTCTGCTGCGCCTTGGGGTTGGAGCTGGGTTAGTTTTTTCCTGTTCCCTTCTCCGGCTTACTATTTTGAGCCGTTTGCCAAGATTGAGCCGCCGGGGGGCTCTGGGAGGGACCTGGGGTCTTTCGGGGTGCTGGGGAGGGTAACGGGAATTATGGTTGTTTATATCCCCCCGGGGTTGTTTTTGGTTGTCCTCCGGGGGTTGATTTTTGATTTCGTTTTGTTTTCCTTCCGGGTTCCACCTCCGGGGTTGATGGGACGGTCCTCTGGGGGGGAGTTGGCTTGGGACCAACCAGCCATGTGTGACCGAGTCTGGGGTTCCGGGGTTGTGGGGTGGGTACCTCCTGGGGTTGATGGTACGGTCCCCGGGGGGGGCGCCGTGTTACTCCATGTACACCTGGGGACCTTTGTTGGGCTTATGGTTTTGGCTGTTCCTCCTGGAACTGGCCATGTGGGCCTTCTGGGGGGGGGGTTGGGCTGCCGGTCATTCTGGGGGGGTTGTTTGTTATTTTTCTTTTATGCATTTACGTTTGTATTGTGTTTGTGGGACTGTGTTGGGGTTTTGCGTTTGGGAGTTTTCTTTTCTTCCCGGGGTTTGATGGGACGGTCCCCTGGGGAGGTTGTTGGGTGGGTTTTTGTGTTTTTGTTTGTTTTTTTTTCCTGTGTGAGTGACCTTGTTTCTGGGGGATGTTTTGGGGGCTTTTGTTGATGCCAGCCGGCCTTCCTGCTGCGGTGCCTGTCCTGCTTTCTGACGTGGACCCTGGAGGGAGGTGCTGTTTTCGGGCCTGGTTGGTTCGGTCGCCGGGGGGCTTCCCGTTGATGGGGGGGTACTGTTGTGTGTTGGGGGGGCGTGGCTGGCTGTTTTGGTGTTCTTTTCTTTTCTTTGCTCTCCAGGTGGCATGAGGGCTGATTTGTCTGTGGAGAAAGTGCTGGCTGAAGAGTCCTCACCCTTATTAGCGTCATGTGGAACACCTGTGGCAGGGGCTCACGTGCGGCCTTGAATACTTGCAGCTGAAGCAGATAATTGGATGGCGTTCTGCATATAAGTCATGTGTGATTTGAGCAGAACTGCCGGGAACTCGACCTTGTGACGTTCGTTTGTGAGACGCTGAGGACCGCGCCTGGGTTTGACATATCGAGCCCGTGAAGCAGGGAAGGGTGAGGACACATGCTGTCAGCACACGCTAAAGGTAATTAAGTGATTAAGTAATTGTTGATAGTATCTTGGTGTTTTGTTACACAGTAAACTGAGATTGTGAAGAGAATTGTGCAGCTTGCTTCTCACTGCGGAGGCTTGTTGGATAAGTGATCCTCCACTTGTTGTGAGAGGCTGCTCATTTGTATAAAGTTAAAGAGAAACATTGACCTGAGTGTGTTGCTGATAGCGTGTGTTATGCGAAAGATAGAGTTATATCTGCTGACTCACCTCACCTTCTCTTTGCTCCACAGAGAATCAGTTCGTCGTGTCCACCTGGGGGGTGTTTGGCGGTGGTAGTGAGTCCAGGAGCGCCGGGCTTTAATCCTTGCGGGCGCTGGAGAACATGCCACTTATCACTCCACCAGAGGGACGCTTTTTATGTTTTACATTTGTAAGCACAGGTGAAAAATAAATTGTTTCTGTTGGGAACCACCTTCTGGTTATTTTTACCGCTGGGTTCTGTCAGACGCAGGTCCGCTCCTCAACCCGCGTCGACACATAACATGTAGTGAGGAAACAGATCCAACGCATTGTGATTATCAAGGCAGTATTACGGTTGTATTATGAATGCATCACGCACGTGTTGCACGTGCATGACATCTGCATTGCAGTCATAAAAGAAGCGCACTTGGGCTGTCGGCATCACTATTCACACCAACAATACAGGCTCTGGAGCATTTGCTGGACTTGGACAAGTTGATTGGCGTAAACAAGCAGTGAACAGGGTGAGTGGTGACGTCAGCGAATTGCATTAGAGCGCAGCTCGTCTGAACAATTATAACAAGAAGGTAAATCTGTGATAAACATAGGAATAAATACTGTAACAGCTGCAGACAAGAAGGAAAAAGCACGCAACTGTTTTATCAAGCCTTGACAATGTAAACAAGTCAAATAATTACCTTTTTAGACACCTCAGAATGCTTTCTGCAGCTTGTTATCCGCTTGTTAGCTGCTTTAAGCTTGTTAGCTGCTTTCTGCAGCTTGTTCGCGCGCACGTGCACGTGTGTGCGAATGGCCCAGCTGCAGCTTCCTCTGTGATTCAGGAGGTGATTAGAGCCGTTTTCAACAGCCAATTTGCAGAATAAAATGATTAATCCGCCATGAAATAATTATTTTATACATGCAGCATCCAGCGCAGAGTGCGTGGCAGCCGATAGAACAAAGAACGGCGTCCAACTGTGAACACAGTGCATCTGATTTGCATCCGCCGCAAATCAGATGCAAAGCAGACGTAATAAAAACACTTCATTCGTGGCCAATCTGAATGCAGTCACTACAACTTATTTTTGTCCGTGATGTGGACATGATGGGCACGCAAAATATCCATTTCACACACTGTCCCAGTTCGCTGCCAAGCCGCAAATCACTGTCAGTTGTGGATATCAGCAGATGACGTTGAATATACAGCGCATAGATTATGTATTGTGTATGTATTGAGTATGTATTGAGTATGTATGGAGTATGTAAGACAGATGTCATCTGCAGCCAAAGTTTTGTGCAGCTCAAAAATCCTGGTAACGGAAAAACGTGCCTCTGCGGATAATTGCGGACGTGTGCAGGTGTCGGCCGACTCATACAAGCATGTTTCATGGATATTGCGGATGTTAAGCAAATATGAGCCAATTTTGTGCGCAATCCAAACGCAAATCCTCCTAAATGCCAGTGGGACAGGGCCCTAACCCTGCTGCCCTCATTTATAACAGTCCACCACCAATATTTGAGTGATCAGTGTGAATTTTGAATCAAAACTCAATCAAAATTAGTTGCAGAGATATTATGGTAAACATGTTTTTGACTACCCAATGACTTCATATCAGCTGGGTTTCATTACAGATTTGAGCAAAATTTAAGCAATATTTTCAGAATGTTGAAAAAGCCCAAGAACTGTCATTCCAATAATTCTGGTGATAGAAGGGTAAACCCTGTTACATATTCACATTTATTTTATTTTAAATCAAGTATTGCCTTTTATCACTTGTAAGATTTAACAAGCTCTTACTCTGTCCACACGTAACGCACCATATTTGTTGGAATGTCATGTGACAGTTTCTGTGTATCATGTGACCTATATATAATAGGGAAAAACTGTTCCCATTCCATTTTTGTTTTAAATTGCATGAAAAACCACCACATGTGAGCTTTTTTTTTTTCTTTGTGTTATATGATTTGTTGAAATAATGATACCCTGGGGGTCATGGAATCCCGACTTATGACTTACATTATACCAGCCTGCTCTAAAGGTTTACAAACTGGAGCTAGGCAGAAATATAAAGAACAGAATCATATTCCCACCAAATTTGACAAAATACAACCATCCAGCATTTTTGTTGTTGTTGTTGACATTTTGTTCACACAGACACACACACACACACACACAGGCGACAGATTATGTGGCAACCAGTCAGCTGTGGGTGAAGCAGTGAGAGATAGAAATTGTGCAGAGCAGCTGTTTCTAGACACCACAATTGAGAAATCCTACTTCTGTGCCACTCTTTCTGATCCGAATATCAGCCAGAACTCTACAAATGACAATCACTTTAATTAGCCTCATTATTTTATTTTTATTTAATGAATATAGATTAGTTAAATGGTACTTTGGGTCGAGTATTTCCTGTAATAAGTAGTGTTGTGTGTTTATTTTTCTGTATTTGCTTTAATCTTTTCATGTCTTTTGTTCTCGGGTAGCCTGGGATGGATAGCCCTGATACACGATCTGATATTCGTATGTTTGTTTGTTAAACCACAAAATCAAACACAACACAACTTGACAGATGAATACAGAGCATTTGTACCCTGGTATTGCTTCTCATCATCAGCCCATGTTCTACTTGTAATCCGCAGGAGGTTAACTGCGGCCGTTCAGAAGTCAGCTCCTCCTCGAGGATTCCGAGGCATTCCCAGGACAGATGGGATGTACGCTATAATCCCTTTGGTGTGTTGTGTGTCAGAGTCCCCTCCCAGTCTTACATGCTTGAAAACCCTCCAAAGAGGGGTACCCAGGAGAGATGTTAATCAAACCGCTACAGGGGCCCCTTTAGGTGAAGGAACAGCGGCTCTGCTGTGAACTGACTGTGCAATCAGTAAGACGTACTGTAGATCCGAGATCACCCTTTGATCACAATCTATGATCTTTATCGTGATCAAAGTCAATCACAAAGCATGACATGCACGGCGTTATGCAAGTATGCAAAATCAGTGTTGCGCTTATGCGTGTGCGTCAAGCGAAAGCACGCATATCACGCTTGAATTAACGCTGTTTATGTGTATCCCTCGACGCAGTGCTAATGGAATGACTGATCAGTCAGTCATCAGTCTGCTTTTCTGCTTGTGTGTCTGTAAGTTGCACTTCATCCCCAACACACACACAGATGTCTCCTCTGTGGCTGTGATCACACTTTTTCAACGTATCCACGAGCAGAACACCGTGTGAACATTTGCCACTCTGTGCTTTAATATCAGCGTTTGAACATTAATACGGTATTATGTGTGAAATTGTAGACGTGTTGTGTTGAGCACACAATTGTGTGAACAGGCTCAGCTGTGATTGAGCTCTGCATGCCAGACTGCATCCTTCATTTACACGAGAAACATTAAAGTGATCACACACTGAGAAGGAAGTTGATAAAACTTTTAAAAAATGATGAAAGCTGTTATGTGTTAATATTTCTGTGAAGATTGGTTAATGTTATGAAACATTATGCACTTAACATAGGCAAATTGTATTTAGTCACTTATTTAATCAAGGGTGTATTTTGGACATAACGTGAATTACAGCAATTGGTTTACCATCTGTCATTGCCTTTAACCCTCAGGGGTCCCATGGATTTGCCTGAGTGTCCACATCAATGTTTGTTTATGTATCTGGACTCATAAGGGTTAAAAGCCAAAATGCACTGGAACCTGGCGCTTTGGAATTCAACTAAGACATTTTCTGGCTAGCTAATGGATCTGAATGCAATGCATCAAAGCAAGTGAGCAGAGAGTAGCCACTAAAGCTCCCTGAGGTGAAGCATTGATGCAGTAAGGAAAAGTTTTGTATTTGTCCATTAGTATTAGTTTTTATTCGCTTAATTGTTGTTTTCAATGCAGTTTCACTGAGTGTAAAAGCAGAGTCTGAATATTACGCTCTTAACATTCAACTAGGTTTTTGGTGGTCTATGGCACAAACACATTAGCATTGCACCAGGACTATATCTGCCCCATACTTCATTTTAGGGACCCGTGAGTGCATAGATAAGAAAGAACAACCACAATCATGATTTAAAGAATATGGGTGCCGGGTGTAAAAATGAAAACTGCATCTATTGGAAGGCAGCATTGACTCTTGAGCTGCATTGTAAGATGCTATATACATTAATAGAAGATAGGGCCCTAACAGTTTTTCCACATTTTGTGATTTTATTTCTTAAGAGCTTCTTGTAGATATTGGCGTAGAGGGCATCACAGCACTAAAAGGTTGGCACAAAGCCAAAATTGACATGTAGATCTCCTGTCCACACTGGATGTACATACAGTATATTATTTTTCTAATAATAGTTTCTATCTAAAAATAATCCAAGGTTGATGGGTTCTGGTCTGAAATGGCGCACAGTTAAATGCACCTGACTTAAAATCCAGTGGATTAGAATAAAACTAGTGTTGTAAACACACACACACACACACAATATACTTATTGTGGCACTTGTTAATGAGGCAGTTTTAACAGATATTGTCTAGAAAGAGCAAATTATCACATATGCAGAAGATGTTAAGATATCAAAGGTCCAGTGATGAGAAGAGCGCACACATTTATTTGTTCTCTTTGTCTTCAGCATGATCATACCATCTAATTCACACAGGTACCAAAAACTTACAGAACTTGTTCTTATAGCTACAGACAGAGTTGAAAGAGAGACAGAGAGTGTGAGAGAGAAAGACAGCTGTAAAGCTCTGTGTATAACTGATACTGCTCATTACATGTGATGTCTAAGACTTGTGCTGTCATTGAAATTCTTGATTTCTGAGATGCTTCTCATCCTCACTGCAGTACATAGCTTGTGTTTTAGCTCACAATCCATAAACCTGCACAAGCTGCTGCTCATGTTGTATTGTTTTTGTGGTGCACACATTATTATCATTAACAGCATTAACAGAGTGCGTGCTCTGATCCCTCAGGTCACTTCAACACCAACTAATCTGGGAACCATGGCAACAGAATCAGAATCTGTTTGAACTGATCTGGACAAATCTAATCAATGGGAAGACGGTAGAATGTGTTGGTGATAGATGGAAGAGGAGTAAAATGTGAGGTCAGATTTCTTGGCCGTTCGGTCAGGATCAAATCAAATCAAATGTATTGATTCATATAGCACCAAATCATGACTAGTCGCCTCAAGGCGCTTCACAAACGTCATTTAAAAGGCAGAATAAAATGAATTAAGATTAAAAACACAATAAAAATTTTAAACATAAATAAGTAAAAGGAATAAAAGAAGACACACATCCATATAAAATGCTAATGAGAAAACAAGTGTGTCTTCAATCTGGCCTTAAAAGTCTCCACAGAGTCCGACTGTCAGATCTGCACAGGCAGATCATTCCACAGAGCTGGGGCGCGGTGAGAAAAGGCTCTGTAACTCGCTGACTTTTTATTCACCCTAGGGACGTACAATAGGCCTGCACCCTGTGAATGCAGGGCCCGAGCTGGTACGTAGGGCTCAACCAGGCCGGCCAGGTAAGGGGTGCCAGTCCGTGAACAATTTTATAGGCCAGTAATAACACTTTAAAATCTGATCTCAAAGAGACCGAAAATCAGTGAAGGCACGCCAGAACCGGCGTAATGTGGTCCAACCTTCTGCTTCGTGTCAGAAGTCTGGCAGCAGCATTTTGAACCGCTTGAAGACCCCTGACGCTGGACTGTGGTAAACCAGAAAACAGAGCATTACAATACTTCAATCTGGAAGAAATAAAAGCATAAATCTGAGTCTCAGCATCAGCCATAGACAAGATGGGATGAATCTTTGCTGTATTTGTTAGATGGAAGAAATCAGTCCTCGTAATGTCCCTAATGTGGAGGTCAAAGGACAACGTAGGATCAGAAATTACCCCAAGGTTCCTCACTTTGTCAGTATGATGTATAACACATGAACCCAGGCTAAGCGGTAGCTGATCAAATTGATGCCGATGTCTTGCTGGGCCAAGAACCATCATTTCAGGCTTATCAGAGTTCAAAAGTAGGAAGTTACTGGACATCCAACTTTTCACTGCTGCAAGGCAATCTTCTAGAGATTTTATGTGGACAAGATTAGGACAGGATCCGTTTCCTTTCATATTGATAAGAACCTCAAACCCAAGAAAGCCAGAAAGAAAGATCACCCCCGTGAGATTTGACACATCCCTCAAATTTCAGATGAAATTCTGTTGTTTGTCTTTTTCAGGTTTCTGTAACCAAGAAATTGTAACAGCTGTCTGAGAACTGAATCCCCACTTGGCCTTTTTTTTTTCTCCATTTGTCTGCAGTGGGATGACCTAAAGATTGCACAAATCCATTATACAGGTTCTCAACCCTCATGGTTCATCAAAACCTGCTGGGAAAGCGGCTTTCCTCACTTCTCTTCCCGTTTTGTTCTTCTTCCTTCAGCCATATCAAACAGACAGCCGTTGCTAAAAGATTCATGCGTGTGGACTTTGGGTCATTAAAGAATGATCTGCGGCAAAGCTGGTTTTTTTTCCTCCCTCATAATGAAATCCAATATTCATGAAATGGATTTTCCTTTCTGCTCGCCTGTTCTCTCCAGTCACAGATGTGTGTTTGCTGGTGTATTTAGTTGTTTGAACAGGCTTGTTAGGTGAGTATAGGTTAATGGTGTCCTAAAGGTGCATTTTCAGGCCAGCCAGTTAATTACAGAGGGTTGACGGATGACCTTACCTTATATTACCGGTGTAAAGCAACAGAGTTAGTGCATATCTGAGTGAGGTCATAGAAGATTTAATCAAGTCTTTGTTTACGCAACTGCACCTCATACGGAGATTCTAATTACCAAGAATATGTAATTGCATTGATTTGTTTTCTAAACTCAAGTACTGCAGCCTTTTGTCATTAAAATAAAGCTGGATACATGCGATACGTAACTGCCTGGCCTGCTGGAACCTCTAAAAATACTGCATTTTCACTGTAATACAAATAAATATTTGTCTGGTTCAGTCCTAAATCATGTGAAAGTGGTGGTTAATAACTGAGAATGAAGTGAGCATGACACACGTGTATTTACGCTTTGTGTAATATTGTTTTAATATGTGGTGCAACCACAATGTACATAATGTGGCCCAGCCAGAACCCAGACCTGAATCCAATGACGTCGTAGAAATGTCTCAAGGATGATCAGTGGAAACAAGATGCACCTGAGCTCAGTTTTGATCTTCATGGCAAAGGCTGTGAATACATGAGTACATGAGATTTCTTTGTTTTACTTATTTTTAATAAATTTGCAAAAATCTAAAAAAAAAAAAAAATAATAATAACATTGTCATTATGGAGTATTGTGTGTAGAATTTTGAGGAAAAAAAAATATTTCTTCCATTTTGGAATAAGGCTGTAACATAAAATATAATGCAATGCTAAAATACCCTCGGCCATATGAGCAGAAAAATAGGAAACAGAATATGACCTTTTGACCTCTTAAAATAGGTCAAGGTTAGCCATCTTTGAACTTGTCCAAGGTCTGTGTCTCAAGAATGCTCCCTGTGGATTTGAAGACCCGGGCAGTAACAGGAATGGATCACTGCAACAGTAGTTTTTAACAGAAAAAAACAACAAAAAAAAACAACAACACAGAATAGGCAACAATGTCATTAGAAGTGTGTGGTAGAGCAGAGCATCCGTACATAGGTAAATGTGTATGTTTGCCATAGTAAATGTGAAGGAACTTTTTTAAAATGGCAGATTATCTAGTTGAGTACTTACCTTTGCTGCGTGCCCATTCTGTGCCTCTGGTCTCCACTGAGTCATTTCAAGTCTATTACTGATGAGACCCTCATTCCTGCTTAATCAGAAGAACAAACCCTTTATTGACAATGAAGTTACTTTGGGGAACTTAGATAAAGAGTACAGGTAGCATTGTGAGGGAACATCAGCTATGACATTTTGACCATGTGACATGTTTCTCTGGGTGTGATCCAACATGCAGGTGCCTGTGCTGAGGAACACAGTAACTGCAAGAAATGCCAAGCACACGCTTGTGTTTCACCTGTCTGTGGAAGGTAGATGCCTACCTGGGAAGGTAGTTGCCTGTCTGGGTGGTTGTCATCCAGGACCCAAAGCAGTTTCATAGTGTGGTGGATTTTGCACCAGCACATTCCTCTGCTGAGTTCTACTATATGCTCAGTTGTTCTCACATTGTCCCTCATCTCTCTCTCTCTCTCTCTCTCTCTCTCTCTTTCTCTCTCTCTCTCTCTCTCTCTTTCAAGTTATTTAGAACAGTCGTTTCTCATCAGCTTGTTGTGTCAAACAAATCCTCCTCAGCCACACTCATTTGTCAGCTTTTGTGTGATGCAATGTGTCAAACAGACAACGTAGAAATGCAGAAAGTGTATCCAAAAGAATTTAGAGTGCTTGAAACACTACTAATATAAACACTGTTTCAAATCAACAAATATGTTTTCAATGTCATTTTTTAGTTTTTGGATTTTAGTTATTCAAAATTTTAAGGGCCCCTTCACGTATAACACGAAAGACGCAGAAACCGGAAGACAATCTGCAAACCAAGAACAAAATGGGGAACCATGAAACATTCCACCTGCTGTGGGGAAGAATGCACGATTGCACAGATGTGCATGACAGACCGGTGACCATTCGTGCACATTCGTGCATGCGCACGAACACAGTGCGAGCAGTTAGAGCATGTTGAACCACATTGCACCGTTGCTGTGGAGGAAAAAAATAAAAACCACACCATAAAAAACAAACACCACAATTTAGGGCCCCTTCACAAATAACATGAAAGACGCAGAAACCGTAAGAAAATCTGCAAACTAAACACGAAATGGGGAAGCACGAACCATCATGCACGTGCACGAACACAGTGCAAGCAGCTGCACCACATTGTGCCACTGATGTGGAGAAAAATAAAATAAAAACCAGCTGTATAATTAGTGAATATCACTGGGTTAATATAAATAATAAATAATAAGGGGATGCAATACAGAACCCTGTGGTGAAATACCCCTGGTTAAATAAAAAAAATAATGCCAGTCACAGGAACCTGTAATTTACAAAAGCTCAGATTACTAAACGTAAACTTTACCACTGCGCTACCATCACGGTCTTACAACAGGAGCGTAAAATGGCTAAAATCAAGAAGAAGCAGTATTAGATGTTCATGTGTGTCACCTGGAATTTGGCCGTGAGCTGCCACGAAAGGGATCAGATAGGCTCTCACAGGGCACACTCTGTCTTTTTGCCGCTTGTGTGAATGAATAGTTGTAGTGACAGGTGTACAAGGCGTTGGAGGCAGCCCCGATTTTTCACGACTGGCATGCAATTCCTCCTTTGTGCACTACTTGGCTTCAATCATGTTATGTGTGAAGGAGCCCTCAGAGTGGTCTGTTTTCAGAAACCCTGTGACCCTTGATTAGAGTAACCAGGTATAGAACATGAATGGATGGATGTTTTCAGAAAGTAAATCAAGCTGAATGTAAAAAGATATGTTGTTGTTCGGGGTCGCTATAGCGGATACAGCCAGATCTGCATTGGTATTTGGCACAAGTTTTGCGCCGGATGCCCTTCCTGACGCAACTCCAGTGTAACCTGGAGAAACACACAGCCGCTGGTATTCCAAAGAGGTCTCCCATCCAAGTACTTACCAGGCCCGCACTACTTAGCTTCTGAGATCTGATGGGATCAGGCTGACACTGTGCAGATCGGCTGCCTGAATGTAAAAAGATAATTCAAATAAATATTTAATTCATATTTTCAATCATTTCTACGGCATTTGAGGCATCACCCATATTGTATGTATCAAGTTTTAATCAATATTATATCATACATATTGCTTTTTATTTAACTGAGCATCACAATGCTCTTGCATTTTACAGTGGATTTAATTATCTTTTGGTCCATCTTGGATCACACAGTTTAATGCAAAATGTCCAAAAACTGTGGAAAAACTACTTTGGGAACTCTACTACAAGAAGAAACCTTATGTTGAAATGTCATCATTGCCATTTGATTTTTGCACTGGTAACCACTTCCACATAGGAAGGAAAGTAGTCTTAATGCAAACGGAGGTTTGGTTTTTAAACTGGCATGGTCACTGGAAAGTAGATGTGCATTTTACCAATAAAATGTGTTGCTAGTGATCTCATAGTGAGATCTGTCTTCCCAGTCCCTGATCAACAGTGGTTTTTACTTTCTGATACTACTTGTGGTTTCAGATAATATTACAACATAAATGTGTTTTACCTTACAGAAATTAACAGTGGGTATCATTGCTTATAGGTAAGTGTTGTCTAATGAAAACATGACTTACCCGTTTAAGTCTGGTGGTGGGACAACTTGCATCTCTGTCAGATTGATTTGTGATTTCTAATCCTATTTGGTCATGCCCTAGTACTGGTATCCAAATCCAGCTTCAGACCTGTAAGCGATCATTGCATTTCAGAGAATATAGTTAATAATAATAATGCATCTTGGGAAATAATCTTTCAACCTTAGAGCCCTAACAGTATTTTCTTGATTTTACATTACTTCAAAAAATTCCACTTTTCAGTACTTTACTTTTGTATAATACAAATAATAACCATGTGTTGCATATCAAAATGTTCAAAACAATCAGTATTCTGAATGTCAGTTATATATTTATTTGGTACATTGTGTATAGATATGACTATCAATAGATATAAGATGACCAAGATGCAGGAGAGTGTCATTAATATCTTGAAACATAATTAGGTAACAAATGTATTTTGGATCTTCTTTCATCCATGCAGGGTCAAAAGTATACATACAGGCTGACGGTTGCTGAAAAATGTTTTGCTGGATGAAAAGTGTGTAGTTTTATGTGTAAAATAACTGTAGACTGACTGGCTCTACCATATTTCTGTTATGTACTAGTTTTTTATATCTGTCCCTACTGAGTAAATGTGTCCCAAGCTTATCATCAGTATACTGTAGACATAATTTTTATAGTGATCCCTTATTGTGTTCTTTTACTTTTTTCTTGTTCTTTTGTTTACTGGTGTCAGTACCACCAGGCCTCCTATCCTCCTATATCTTGAAATGGATATACTCTTAGTATGTGCGCACTGAGGCTATGTTTCATCCCCCGATGTCTTTCATTTAAAATAATGGAGCTGATATAAGTTTATGTAAGATAATTTAGTGAATACTTAGCAGAATAAATTAATGGATTGATGGAAGAGTTGCGTAGAGACAGCCATGAAATCACTGTAACTTAAATAAATGTGTGAACAAGTTAACATTTACATAGAGTGTTTAATAGACTGTATTTCTATTGTGCATTTACATCTAAGGAAAATGCTTAAAGTGCTTTACAAGTTGTTTACAAACTGCCATGCAACTGCATTCAACTGCACACTGGGAGCAACCTTGCTCAAGGTCATCTTAGTATTGACAATGAAGCTGAGGCTTTTCGTCACAATATCATGAACCAATAGATTAATGTATATTTCATGATGTTGAATCACAGCTTGCCGTGAGACTGGGTTGGTATTTCCACGTGAGGACAGCAAGCACACACACGCACATCACTGTGGACAGTTGTAAGGTCCTGCCCGTCAAAACACGGTACATGTTGTTCTGCAGCTGTGATGTCCAGGACCAGAGATCTCAGTTTATGTAAGATGATTTAGTGAATACTTAGCAGAATAAATGAATGGATTGATGGAAGAGTTGCGTAGAGACAGCCATGAAATCACTGTAACTTAAAGAGCACTGAGGCAAGTGCTCTTCTTTCCCTTTTCCTAACCACATTTTCTGCCTGTCCAGTTGGGTGACTGAACCTATGACTCTCCATTCACAAGGCCATGTCTCTGAAAACACATATTCTTCTCTTTTCATTTTCAATGTTCTTTCAGTATTAAATTAATTTGAATCAGTGCTGTAGTGAAATTTATAACTGACAGCACTGATTTTATTTGCTTGTTCTGTCAAAATGCGATGGATAGATAGATAGATAGACAGACAGACAGAAAGAAAGAAAGAAAGAAAGAAAGAAAGAAAGAACTTTATTGATCCCTTAGGAAGACTCCCTCAGGGAAACTGAGATTCCAGCAGCATTGTATAGCAGCACACAAAAACAAAACCATAAAACAACAGTTTGCAAATATAAATAAACAAATATAAATACCAGACATAAGCCTCGGTCCCACCAAGTGAAGAAGGAGTGAAGAAGGAGTCGCGCACCCTGTTTTTTTTGTTTCGTGAGCTATCGTGGCATTATAGTGGCTCAGAGTGGCTCTTAGAGGCATTATCTTCAGTTAACGAGGCTCCTCTCTGAGCTTGGCGCTAATTTCAAGATGTTCAAAATTTAGCAACAACAGCGTGGCGCAGTTTGTGTTCGAGTTACTACGATGGCTTAGAGGCATTTGCGTGGTGCTTACGAGTCTGCAAAAAGCCCATTATCCGTGTGCCTGGCACCTTCGCAGGACCTGAGAGGCTATTTTTGGAGCGGCTCCTCCTCTTGCACACACAATTGCACCTGCTCTGTGCGCTGGACTCTATATATTTTGTAGTGGATTAATAATTTTCTGCCAAACCTTGGATGTTGAAAACACTTCTAATCACTTCTGGCATCACAGAGGACTGTTTCATCTGGACACTTTTTTTCCTCTCTTTCCTGCTCCATGTGGAATGTATTTTGAGCAGCTTAAGGTAATTATTTTTAATGTTTTTTTATAGCTTGATAAAACAGTTCCTTGCTATAAAAGTATGTCTGTATGTTGATGTCTGTTGTATGTAAAAGTATGTTGATTTAATATCTTGTTAATGGATCACTGTGTGTGCGCACTGAGGCAGGACCCGAGAGGCTATTTTTGGAGCGGGTCTCCTCTTTGCACATCAAATTCCACCTGCTCTGTGCGCTGGACTCTATATAAAATAATTATTTTGTAGCGGATTAATCATTTTCTGTCAAACCTTGGATGCCGAAAATAACTGTAATCACTTCTGGAATTAATGGATCATATGAGCTCCGCTGTGTGTGCGCACTGACGCACTGAGGCAGTAGTGACTCCTCATCACACTTCAAACGAGCATTTAGGAAGAACGCCAGCTCACAAAAGAGTGATATTTCAGTCAATATTGGACGAACACAAAGTTAAAATTTGCGTGACTCCGTGAAAGTGGATGTGTGTTTAAAGCCATGGAAGATAATAACTCCAGTGGAGCAGCTAAGAGCTGTGTGGCAGCACAGGTGGAGAGCGCGCAAAAGAGCGATTTTGAAGACATAACACAAAGTTAAAAGTTGTATCATGGTGACTTGTAAGCTGCGGAAGAAATAAAGAAATATATATATTGAAAATGATCCACAGGTGTATATAATAAAACGGCCACCTCATTCTGTATGCAGAACGGCAGCGCGCGCAAAAGAGCGCTTTTTCAGAAATAAACAGATGAACACAAAGTCAAAAGTGGAATCACGTTGTAAAAATGATTGTGCTTAAAGCCAGGGAAAGGAAGCCAGAAAGAGCAGAGAGGCGGCTGTCCATGAAAGGACAACAGCAGCGTGCGCGCAAAAGAGCGATTTTGCAGAAATAAATGGACAAACATAAAGTTTTGTGTGTTTAAAGCCGCAAAAAAAAAAAAAAAAAAAAAAGCCAGAGAGCCGCGAAGCCAGCGAGGAGCACAGAGGCGGCTCTCCAGGAACCCGTGGTTCGGGTCTAGCTGGTCTGGTGCATTACAGGTGGACTGCAGCCTGGCGCACAGCGCACAACTGCGGAACTGTGATGGAGTGTCTATTTTTGGACTGTGTTAAAAAAAAAAAAAAAAAAGAAGGGACATCTTTAAATGCTGCTGTGAATTTGTGAATTGAAAACCCAGACTCTGAAGGGACCAGGTGTGGGAGGGCTGGAGGTTTGCCTAAACGTGCGCCAACATGGCGTTATCATGGCGCTATCATGGCGCTATCATGGCACTACGTGGCTTAGTGTGGCTGATGCGAGCCATTTGAGGCTGTAATGACAGGTCGGTCGTGGCTCACTAGAGGCTGCTACGCGGCACATGCGGGGTACAGAGAGGCACATAGTGGCACCTTCATAGTGGATACGTGTTAAGATGAAAACGTGGGTCATTCTTCAAATAATCACCCCACACCCATGCGTGGCTCCTTCTTCAGCCTTCATTATTCGGTGGGACCGAGGCTATACTGATCAGTACTGGTTTACTGGCCTCTATTGTTCCTCTCCTTCCCGTCCTCTGTCTTCCTGTTACTCCTCCTCCCCCTGAGTGAGGAGTTGTACAGAAGTTTGATGTCAAAGCTACTGTATGTTCATTGTGCAGGTAATGATACACAAATATGTAATGTTCACTTGCAAGGTTAAAGTATTTCAAAATAATCACTACCTGGATAGCAACGCAATAGTATCTGGTGAACGCATATTAACACAATACATTATTGACTGTTGGGAAAGTGTAGTGACACGGACCCACAACAGGGGGCGTAAATGAACGGACAATGAAAGAGTCGAATATGAACACTTTACTGTTGTGAAACAAGCACAACCAAAACACAGATGATTACAGAATTTATGCAAACAATCAATCTAGAAAGGTGACGTTTGGGCAGGCTCGAGGATAGAAGACATCTGTCCTGAGAAGAACCAGAACCACACAATTTCCTCCGCCACTGAACCTGGAGAATACTGGAGCCGCCAAGTCCCGAATTCCCAGGTGGCCACAGTCTCCGGATGTCGGATCTGGTACTGCTGGCGAGGAGCAAAAACAGTAAGAGGTGGGTGCGTGCACACCCAGTAACAACAATGGTGGAAATATCACCTCCACCTCTAATACAAGAACGTGCAGAGTAATGCAGTTATCTCTCAGGGGGAAAAGGAATGCAGTCCTAGCTCTCAATCACCAGCTCCTGCTGTCCTGAGATTAAACAGGTACTCCTGCAAAACATGTACAGAACAAAGACTTATGTGTAAGCACACGAACGGCTGAGAGTCGTTACCTCTACAGGTAGATGATATCTTGGCAGCGAGGTGGAGATGACATCCGGCTTTTATGGAGTGATGAAATGAAGATGGGTGACAGCTGTCACGAGTTGATGTGTGACAGCTGTCTCTCCCGGCTGTGTCCGTGGCGGCAGCGCCCTCTCGTGCCTGAAGCCCGCACTTCAGGCAGGGCGCCCTCTGGTGGTGGGCCAGCAGTACCTCCTCTTCTGGCGGCCCACACAACAATTGACTAACCAATGAGCTGAATGGGCAAATTTCCCAGTGTGCTTTATGCTAACTAGCAGCAATGATTGAGGTATATATATATATAAAATGAAACTGTAGAGTCTGACGGTTATTTAATTAATTGGTCCCAAACATAAATGCAAACATAGGTCATCAAGTGCTGTCATTGCTAGCTAGCTGCTTTACTACACATTTTTCAAAACATGCCTGTGTTATGGGACTATTCCACAGTGCACCATCCTACTACGTTTACCGACAATCCCGAAAAAGTGCAAAAACTGGATGAAACTTAATCCCTTCCCTGTACCAGCAGCTGCAGGCTTGCCTCCTCTACCCTTGCGCCCTTGGCCAGATATGGTCGACATGTTCAACTTTGAAAAAAAAAAAAAAAAAAAAAAAAAAAATATATATATATATATATATATATATATATATATATATATATATATATATATATATATTTTTTTTTTTTTTTTTTACCCAAAATGAGCAAAATCAAACAAATCTCAAGCCATAGTCACTTTGAATACCCCCTTTAAAGAAGTTTGAACATGATTAAATCTGTTAAGACTACGAATACCCAGAAGTTACCACATACTATCAGCAATAGTCAAGAATTGGGATTAAATGTTTGAACATATCAAACATTTGATCCCGATTTTAAATCTGGTGCTGATGATGACCGTAACTACTATGTGTATCAGGTTTGTTCAAGATTGACAAAGATTGATCAAGAAGTTACTATGATGCTTCAAAACATGCCCCAATTTGCTATTCTGGATTAAATGGGACGGGACGGTACTCTGTGGAATAGTCTCATTAAGCAACTATTTCACAGACACCACAACATGAGGAGAGAGCATTATATTTTACAGTATACATTTCCACCATTGTGTGATTCTAGAGAATAACTGCAACATGTTATTTGTTCAACATAGGGGTATATTTGTATTGTTATTGTAGGCAAAATACAGTACACAGGCATTACGGACATGGAATTACACCAAAGAGAATGTAGTACCAAGAGGCAACACTCCAATGCTGCAATGCTGCAATGGTGCTGTGGTGGCACTGTGGTGGCACTGTGGTGGCGCTGTGGTGGCACTGTGGCCATCTTGGACTGCTGACGCTATCATCAGCAGTCTGGACAGTGTAATTTAACATACTTTTTTGTCTTGGTGAATAACTGATATGATTTATTTTCATCGTGAGCAGAATACTGAAAAGAGGACAGACTGCGGTGGTGAATACTGGGACCGTTGTGACTCATAAAATAATTGCAAAAATGACTTTCTGCTTTTAAAATGAATGATTTCTTTTCTTCTTCGTGGGTGGCTGGGAAATGTACTTGTAGTAAATGCAGAGGGACTTCTTTAAAAACACTGTAGTTATTCACAAGCAATTTCCATGATAAGGAATTAAAGTATTTCCAGTCTTCTTCTTCCAAAGCATGTTGAGTGGATAACAGTTTTCATCAGGTTGCAGTGATGACTCCGGGAGAAAGAGTGCCAACAGGTTAAATGAAAAAAAAACAAAAACAAAAAAAACTTAATTTACTCTGTGTGCTGCCAACAGGTCTGCTTCAAATGATGCAAACTTTGATTTTATTCATAAAAAATGAAAATACATGGTCTAACAGCAATTCTTCCTGTTTGCTGGCGGGTGATTTGTTGAGAATGAAAACAGAGACATTAACAGTGTCGGGTTCTTATAGAAAATGAGGTCTGAACCCCATTCTGATGACCACACATTTGAGATCTCCAGCTAACGCTAACTAAAACTGTTATTAGTTAGAAGACTACCCCGTCCAACTGATGAGCATGTGTTATGTCTTCTCCAGACTACCAATTTTTTGATAACATGACTCATGCAGGGGTGGTGGACAAGTGGTTAATGTGCTTGGTTTCAGTGCAGAAGGTTCCGGGTTCAAATCCCACCCCTGCCACATTTCTCCATGTAATGTGGAGTTGCGTCAGGAAGGGCATCCGGCGTAAAACCTGTGCCAATTCAACATGCAGATCCACCTTGGATTTGCTGTGGCGACCCCGAGTGCAAACAAGGGAGCAGCCGAAGGGACTTACCCTACTCATGTGTGTCACATGCACCCGGGGCACAGTGAATCGGTCTAGAAAGTGATTTACTAAGCCCCAGTATCAAGTGGATGACAAATATTACTTGTTGAAGCGTATACATTTATTTTTCCATGAATTATTTCTGTAATTTGTATATATAAACAACTGTTTTCACATTTGAACAGAAATTAGGACAGTTGTATTTATAATAATTTCTAAAGGACTTATATCACTATATAAGACATTCAGACATTACATTGCTGGTTTGCTGAATTATAGTTTGTACAACCCCAGTTCCAATGAAGTTGGGACGTTGTGTGAAATGTAAAAAAAAAAAAAACAGAATACAATGATTTGCAAATCCTCTTCAACCTATATTCAGTTGAATACACCACAAAGACAAGATATTTAATGTTCAAACTGATAAACTTTATTGTTTTAGTATAAATATTTGTTCATTTTGAAATGGATGCCCGCAACATGTTTCAAAAAAGCTGGGACAGTGGTATGTTTACCACTGTTTTACATCATCTTTCCTTCTAACAACACTTAATAAGCATTTGGGAACTGAGGACACTAATTGTGAGTTTCATGATTGGGTATAAAAGGAGCATCCCCAAAAGGCTCAGCCGTTCACAAGCAAAGATGGGGCGAGGATCACCACTTTGTGAACAACTGCGTGAACAAAATAGTCCAACAGTTTAACAACAATGTTTCTCAATGTTCAATTGCAAGGAATTTAGGGATTTCATCATCTACAGTCCATAATATAATCAGAATATTCAGAGAATCAGAAGAACTTTCTACACGTAAGCGGCAAGGCCAAAAACCAAAAACAATTTGAAATGTGGACTCAACAGACCACAGGGGGGTGTGTTAGTGCCCATTGCATGGGCAACTTACACATCTGTGATGGCACCATCAATGCTGAAAGGTACATCAAGGTTTTGGAGAAACATGCTGCCATCCAAGCAATGTCTTTTTCAGGGACGTCCCTGCTTATTTCAGCAAGACAATGCCAAGCCACATTCTGCACGTGTTACAACAGCGTGGCTTCATAGTAAAAGAGTGCAGGTACTAGACTGGCCTGCCTGCAGGGTAGACCTGTGGCCCATTGAAAATGTGTGGCGCATTATGAAGCGCAAAATACAACAGCAGAGACCCCGGACTGTTGAACAACTGAAGTCGTACATCAAGCAAGAATGGGAAAGAATTCTACCTACAAAGCTTCAACAATTAGTGTCATCAGTTCCCAAACACTTATTGAGTGTTGTTAGAAGGAAAGGTGATGTAACACAGTGGTAAACATACCACTGTCCCAGCTTATTTGAAATGTGTTACAGGCATCCATTTAAAAATGAGCAAATATTTGCACAAAAACAATAAAGTTTATCAGTTTGAACATTAAATATCTTGTCTTTGTGGTGTATTCAATTGAATAGAAATGGAAGAGGATTTGCAAATCATTGTTTTGTGATTTTATTTACATTTTACACAACATCCCAACTTCATTGGAATTGGGGTTGTACTCTTGATAAAACATAGACTACACCTTTGAGAAAATGTGGAATTTCTGCATTCAGTAATGCCGCTATTCCACAGAGCGCCGTTCCTTCCCGTTTCATCCCAAATTGCAAATTAGTGCATGTTTTGAAACATCACAGCTACTTCTTGATCCGTCTTTTGTCAATCTTGAACAAACTTGGTATACATAGTAGTTACATTGAAATGGGGGTGAAATTTTCAAGCTGTTCCAAAATTTCATCCCGATTCGAAAATCGCCATCATTACACTGTCAGTTGTGGGTGTTTGTAGCCTTAACAGCTTCAGTCATGTTCAACCATCTTTAAACAGGGTAGTCCAAGTGAGTACAGCTTGCTTGATTGTGTTCCATCAAGGAAAAAATTTGAAGCAAAAGCAGCATTTGTTGCTGTTCTGGCTGAGAACATGAACTTTACTTTCATTTTTGAGCAAGTTGCCAGGTATGCGCTTTATAAGTAAGCCGTTTCACCCTGTTTTTGCTTCTTTTTTTTTTTCTCCATCATGGGAGAATCATAGTAGAAACGGTGCCATGTGGAATAGAGGTGTAAGGTTGATTCCTCCTCTTTGATTGAAACCTGATTATAATATCTATCCCTGTGTTTGTAAGATGAATTTGCAGACTCTTATCTTTAAAAGACTTTCTACTCCAAAACTTCCATCTCAGTCTCACATTTTATATGCCCACATTTTTCGGCACTGTGCCTAAATTCAATGCAGAGAATGGATTCCATTCATCCATCTATTATCTGTGCCCACTTCTAATTATTCATGCTTACATTTTCTTCTTCCTGACCTGTCTGGCCCTTACGGATGTGCAGCCTCAGGCCAAATAGTGGACTGTGCAACAGTACCATTGACAAGTGTTGGGACCATCATCACCTGACGGGAAGATATATAGATACACTATGTTTAAAGCATTAAGTTAAATTTTTAAGTGTAACAGTTATGCCATATTTAAAAATAGATGCATGTGAGAGACACTTATGTTCATAACCCGGGGCCCTACTGGTTGTTAAATATTCATGAACTCATATGGAGTTCATGAAGTCATATTGTGTTTTAAAATGCAAAAATGTTCAACCAGAGGAAATTATATGATGCAAAACAGCCTGGCTTCTATGCTGAATTATGGTCTCCATGATTAAAATTGTACCAAAATACCACTATCATCCGTTGAAATTTTAATCAAGTCATCTTTTTTGTGTCATATCATCAAGACATTATTCCACGTTTGATCTTCGCCACCTTCATTATGACATCCACCAATACTTTTATCATCTACTCTGATAATCAGCCCCATCGTCTCTCCCCATCTTCGCACCGTTATCGCCGTCTTTATCGCTGCGGATAATTCCCAACATTGCACATCGGCTCTCTACAGTACTATTGTGTTTCATTGTCACAGCGAGTCACACTGTTGTGTTTTTCCCCCTTTATGACAATTGCAGACTTCACTGAAGCAAAGGGATAATCCTTTTTTCACTGTGTCCGATTGTATTTCATTGCAGTCACCATCCCCACCCTCATCTCACCCCTCTGCTGTCGTCTGGCACCTGTAGCCCTGTCTGTGTTTCCTCCTCTTTTGACTCCATGTCTTCTTTCTTTCTCACAGTTGTTCTTCTTAAGTGTCTTTCTCTGCCTTTGGGTGTTACTCTTTCAACCCATCTGGTCCCGATTTCTTTCTCATTCAGTTTGCCCCTCCGTCTCTTCATTCCTGTGCGCTGGCCCTCTGCTGCTCTTTCCCTCTTACTGTGCCATAAACAGTGAGATTGCTGCGTGGCACCAAGCGTTCTGCTCTGCATGAGGCTGTTTGGAGTGCAGATGGCGTGGAAGATGGGTAGCGGTGCTTGAACTGGAAAGCTGGACTATGTTTGTGTGTGCAAGCACTTATTTGATGTCACCTGTGCATGCAGCTCAGAGTGTGCAGGCACTTTGTAAAATGTGTGTGGTAGGGGTGGTGGCCAAGTGGTTAGTGTGCTTGGTTTCAGTGCAGAAGATTCCTGGTTCAAACCCCACCCCTGCCACAATTCTTCATGTAATGTGGAGTTGTGTCAGGCAGGGCATTGAGCACAAGTTTTCCCTGAGTGAAAACAAGTGACTTAGTTTTTATGCATTCAGGGGTGGCATAACTTGAGATTTGAAGTGAAGTGGCAGGGTTGGGGGAAGGGCTGTTCAAAAAGTTTTGGTTTTGTGAGTGTCCTGGTTTGGGGGTCCAACATTACAGTCTGTCATAGCGCCCAAAATTTCAAGCATTGCCACTGATAACATTATTAATAATAGCAAATCAAGTCAAGTCTGGGGGCATGTGCCGGTGCAATGCATTTGCCCATCAACGTCACCACATAACCACCCCGGGGCTCTTCATAGCAATCGCCCATGCAGACAGCTGGTCCCTAATTACTTCTGGAAAGTGACTATTTGCTACA
Source organism: Thalassophryne amazonica (assembly GCF_902500255.1). Taxonomy (NCBI): domain Eukaryota; kingdom Metazoa; phylum Chordata; class Actinopteri; order Batrachoidiformes; family Batrachoididae; genus Thalassophryne; species Thalassophryne amazonica. The sequence goes on along the minus strand of NC_047109.1, from coordinate 50,630,405 downwards.
GCCATGTGAAATGTGGGTAACTCACGCTGGATCATGCAAGTGATACTCTTTGTAAGATGGCAGTAGAGGTGGTGAAAACTTGCCAAAACAAATATTCCACATAATCTGTGTCTGCTACATTTAAGATGCGTGGAATTTAATAAACGCAAACTGAATTTCAGACATCTTATATATATATTACTCTCGAACCAAGACGACATACAGTGTTCGACATAAGCAGGACTCTAAAGAGCAAACGGGAAGCGATTGCCGCTCACAGTGATTCCAGTTGAAAATAATGGAGAAGCAACCTGGGCTTCTTCTGGCATTTTTACATAAAGCAAACACAATAACACTGTCAATAAACTCAGAGAATATATTCACGAGAGTTTTAGGCACAATATACAAAGGGTTTAAAGCTGTTGTCCATGTGGAGCCTGATCATAGTGTCTCAAATGCATTTCTTCTGTCATGGATGTACTGAGATTACCCATAATGCACCTGGACACAGCATGTCCACACTAAAACCTTCAAAATTAGTGTATTACTTTAAAACTAAAACATATATCTAATATTTTCACTTTATAAAACTTCAGACGTGACATTAATTTAAATAACTTGTCTGAAATTAGTTTGGTTAAAATTTTAACCATAAGTTAAAACTGTATGCCTCTGGATCACTTGGGTGATATTGTCAGTGTGTCAGTATGGGGTTAAAAGAAATTATCTTTTTTTCTTTTGTCTCTCTTTTCTGTGACCATTTCTTCTTTGTTTGCAAAGGATAGAGCAGTTTCTCCTGGAGCCAGCTCTCTTCTGTTTGCGAAGTATAGAACTGTACTTCTACTACAAAACATTTAACAGGTAGGTACTCAAATCTTTGATTTCAGACTTCATAAAAGTTTATAACTGTTAAGCTTTGTTCACTACACCTGCACAAATATGTTAGCGGTCAAAAATTTATCGGATCAGAATTTATCGGAAGATAATTAGTACGCTGATGGTTTTCAAAGTTATCTGAAAATCCGATAATGAAAACATTAACATCGATAATTAGTGGGTAGCGGATTAGTGGAACTGTGCCCACCACTGCCTGTCAGGGATGCAGGAGATATACTGTTACACCGGTACCCCATTCTCCCACAGCCCCCCCCCCCCCCCCCCCCCCCACCCCCGGATACCTGATACACCCTGTCATATGCCTTTTCCATGTCCACAAAACACATGTAGCCTGGTTGGTCATATTCCCAAGACACCTCCAATATCCCTGCGAGGGTAAAGAGGTATTTAGATCATGCACTGCTTATTTACTTCTTTGCCCCCACATTGATACATTTCAAAAAACACTTTTATCCACAGTGACTCAGTCAGATTGACACCCCACAAATTGTGCCGACCCGCACACCAGGTGTAATATGATGTATAGTCAGTGCCTTTCTCAAGGGCATGATGACACACACATACACACAGTGTAGGAGCCAGCAATCGATCCACCGACCCTTTAGTTAATGGAGAAACCACTCTAACTCCTGAGAGTGACACATTCTTTCACTTTACAGCTGCTTCTTCTGGCTCACTGTGCTCAGACTGTGTTGCCAGCAGCCATGCCTGCACCTCACCATGCACCTGTACAAAAACCCCTTCAGGCCGCAGTAGCCCAGTGTCTTGAAAGTTCCAAATGCAAAGTTTAATTTAGTAGTTCAGCAAAATGGGAATATATGGCTATCAATCAATCAATCAACTTTTTTCTTATATAGCGCCAAATCACAACAAACAGTTGCCCCAAGGCGCTCCAAATTATCTATCATTACATTAAATTAACTATCATTACAAATCACAGTCCTTTGGAACAAAATGTACCCAAGCACACAATTTTCTTATGTCATAGTTTTAAAAAATACATCAATATATCACCAGAAATAGATATTAGGCCATGGAAGACTCCTTTAAATTTTGAAGGTGATCTGGATCCGGATCCTGGATCAAGATTTCACTTTATATAGACTTTGAAGGATTACGTCAAAACTACTTCACAGATTCTCACCAAATTTGCACCACAGATAGATATTAGGGCATGAAAGACTCCACAGAACGTTGTAGGTGATCTGGATCTGGATCTGGATTCTGGATCAAGATTTCACTTTATATACGCTTTGAAGGATTACACCCAAACTACTTCATGGATTCTCACCAAATTTGCATCACAGATCGATATAAGGGCATGGAAGGCTACACATAAACACTTACAGCAGGTAAAATAAACATTGAACACGTCACCATTTTTCTCAGTAAATATATTTATAAAGGTACTACTGACATTAAATTTTCATCAGATGACGGTAACAACCCAAGTAATCCATATATGTGAAGAAACCAAAACAAAGTACAAAAATTAAGTTATGGTTATTAAAACAGAATGACACAGGGAAAAAAATACTTGAACACGCTCACTGAAATTTAATTTAATACTTCATACAAAAGCCTTTGTTGATAATGACAACTTCAAAATGCCTCCTGTATGGAGAAACTAGTTGCATGAATTGCTGAGGTGTGATTTCAGCCTATTCTTCCACACAAACAGTCTTCAAATCTTGAAGGATTTGTTGACCTCTTCTATGAACTGCTGATCTTTAGTTCTTTCCATTGATTTTCTTTTGGATTCAAGTCCGATGATTGGGTGGACAATTATAGCAGCTTTATTTTCATTCTGTGAAACCAGTTGAGAGTTTCTGTGACTGTGTGTTTGGGATCATTGTCTTGCTGAAATGACCACCCTCATTTCATTTTTATAATCCTGGTAGATTTGTTTAAAGAATATAGGTACATTTTTTTTCCATTCATCTTTCCTTTAATTATCTGAAGTATGCCAGTGCTGTATGCTGAAAAAAACAGCCCCACACCATGATGTTCCCACCTTCAAACTTCACTCTTGGTATGGTGTTTTTGGGGTGATTTGTAGTGCTATTTGACCTCCAAACCTGGGGCGTTTAATGGCATCCAGCGAGTTCAAGTTTGGTCTCATCTGACCAGACTATATTCTCTCAGTATTTCACAGGCTTGTCCAAATATTGTGCAGCAAACTATAATGAGCTTCAACATGCTTTTTCTTCTGCAATGGAGTCTTGCATGGTGAGCATGTATACTGGCCATGGCGGCTGAGTCCATTATTTATTGTTTTCTTTGAAACAGTTATACCTGCTAAGTACAGGTGTTTCTAAAGCTCTCCACAAGTGGTCCTTGGCTCTTGGACAGCTCTTCTGAGATTTTTTTTTCAGTTCTCTGTCAGAAATTTTATGAACAGTGCTCATGGGAACATTCAGAAGTTAAGAAATTTTCCTGTAACCAATGCCATCAGTATGTTTTGCAACAATAAGGTTGTGAAGATCTTGAGAGCACTCTTTGCCTTTACCTATCATGAGATGATTATTGTGTGACACCTTGGTAATGAGACACTTTTTTATAGGTCATCAGTTGGGATGGAACCAGTTGATATTAATTTGCACTGACAAGGGGCAGGACTGTTTTCTAATTACTGATAGATTGCAGCTGATGACTTGGTTTTCCATACCTTTCTGCACTTCCCTTTGTTCAGGTGTTCAATACTTTTTTCCTGTGTCATTTCACATGATTGCACATTGCAAGTTAATTTATGGACATCGATGTTTGATTTCATTGTATGTGTGGATTACTTGCATTATGACTGACATCTGGTGAAAATTTCATGTCAGTAGCAGCTTTACAAATATATTTTCTGAGACAAATGGTGAAATGTTCAATACTTAATTTACCCACTGTAAAGCTATAGGACCACCCACAATTCTCTAAACTGACCAAGTTTAGTAAATTTAGAAAATTTTCTGAAATTTTTCTAGACACAAATTTTGATTATATTAGAAATGTTACATTATGAATTCCCCATTTAAAGACTAATCAATAAAATTATAGTGATGCTAAAGAAAATTGCTTTCATGCCTTAAATCATGAAACGCTTATACCCCTGTCACACATAGCCAGAATCACCCAGAATGGTGTCAGAATGATGAATGTCCACATAAACTGACAGTCTAGTCCAGCTGGACCTGTCACTGTGCGTGCTCTCCAGCCCATCGCGAGCAATATATGTTCTTTGTTTTCGATGTGAGTACAGCAAGCGCACACATGTGCCTATCCGTCAAAACATGGTGCGTGTTCTGCAGCTCTGATGTCATGGACCAGCCATGTCAACAGCTGCCATGCCCCCATCCGTTCAGAGCACAGACAAAAGTGTCACTATCTGATCAGATGAGATGCGCTTCACCTGCGGGGGGTGTGCGCAAACCACACACATGCACATGTTGGAGGAGCACGCGACACACACACACATGTTGTGGGGGGAGCCGACGGTCCACAGTCGTGGGTAACTTAGACGAATTTCACAGCGAGTATGACAGTAGACAGTCTGCAGTCTCTTGTCATGCCAACAGTACAACTGGGCACACATTTTCTAACACAGGAACGAGCGACAGTGTCGCAGATGGTATCTCACTGAAATGGCCACTCACAGCTGAACATGAATTACACATTTACATAGAAAGTGGTCAGCTGTTATTATCCTGCTATTATCCATGTGAATAGACTGGAAATCCCTTACTCTCCCCCACAATGCCAAAATAAAATTAAATAAATAAATAAATAATAATAACAATAATAAAGCTTACAGCACACTCAACAACTTGCAGAATGCTTGCTAAATCTGCTGTCCTATCTTCTATGTCCAGGATATAATCCAATGCTTATATGATCCCTTTGTACTTGGCTTCTGCACAGAGCGATCATTCACATGCTAGAACAGCCTTTTCTGACACAGCGATGTCCAGCAGCAATTCAGAGATGTGCATCCTTTGATTTGATTTGATTTTTTTCCGCAATAACATTGTAAGTCCCTTTAGCTTTTCCTTTGTTTTGTTTTGTTTTTTTCATTTGGGGTCTGCACAGCTGATCTGACGTGGATCTGCACATCTGGCATTTTGGCTCTGATGGACATATGATGTCACGTTTCCATGGCACGCCATTTTGCAGAAAGATTTTCCTGGTTTAAAGACACATACAGTGGGACCAAAAAGTATTCAGTCAGTCCCTGATTGTGCAAGTTCTCCTACTTAGAACGATGAGAGAGGCCTGCAATTTTCAACAGAGGTACACTTCAACTGTGAGAGACAAAATGAGAAAATAAATTCAGAAAATCACATTGCAGGATTTTTAAAGAATGTATTTGTAAATTATTGCAGAAAATAAGTATTTGTTCACCCACAAACAAGCAAGGTTTCTGGCAGTGAGAACATTGAAGATGCAACGTGGCTGGGTCTTCCAACATGACAATGATCCCAAACACACCGCTCGGGCAATGAACGAATGGCTCCGTAAAAAGCATTTCAAGGTCCTGGAGTGGCCAAGCCAGTCTCCAGAACTCAACCCCATAGAAAATTTGTTGAGGGAGTTGAAAGTCCATTTTGCCCAGCGACAGCCCCAAAACATCACTGCTCTAGAGGAGATCTGCGTGGAGGAATGGGCCAAAAATAAGTCACATGTGGAGCATTTGGGCTACAAGGGTTGTAGAACAGGAAATAAGTTTTCCAATGCATTATGGGACTTGTAGTGATGCATACAGAGGCCGCTGCTGTAACTGTGCGTAACAGGCCAGGCGGAGGTCAGAACGCATGTGGGGTATTAGAAAGTGCATATTCACAATGCAAAAATATGAATATTTGAAAAAAGTGCTAGAATTGAAATTTGTAGCTACCAAAACATGAAAATGTGTTTTTTATGGTCTAAGAAGACATATAATGTAAATAAAGCAATTTGGCACATTTTGGCACAAAATTGGACCAATTGTGCTGAATGGACTATTTCTCACAAAAGTTCTCACAGAAGCAAAATGTTTATGACTAGAGACCTGTTATTTCACACAGTTGTTGCCAACAACATGAACAACAATTGTAGTGAGTAGGGAATGTCTGCTGTAAAGTATGTCCAAGCTAAAGGCTTTTGACATATGCTTTTTTTTTTCGAGAATAAAAACTAACATTTTTAGGCATGTTTGAGATGATATAGGTAAAGTTGTGTAGCACTCACATGGTTCTTATACACATCTTCAGAAACTAGAGATCCAGATCTTTAAAATGAGCCATATCATAAGCATGTGGGAGGTAAAATATTGTTTTAGTGAGCAATGGCACTTGGGTATGCAAGACCATTATGCACAAGACAAAAACAGGCGGATATTAACAGGTGAAATCCAATCCAGTGAGTCAGTTTTTTTGAGTGTATCACACAAACAAATGACTCATTGGATGAACTCAATTCAATTATGTGCAGGATTTCCATCTAATAAACATATGTAGCCCAACTAAACTGACCTTCAGTGTGTGCACCTTCTGTGAAGGTAACTAGCATTGTGTTTCTGTGCAGCATTTGGTGACGTCTGTGCAGACACGTGCACAACCTGTCAGGTCACGTCTGTGATTCTTCAGGCTTGAAGCACAGAAGATGGCAGGGTCAAAAGGTCAACACAGGCTAAATACACCTCTGCCAAGACAACCTGAGTCACTGAGACAAGTGGAAGGCATCAGAGGACCCAGACACTTTGTGTGAGTGTGTGTGCATGTGTGTGTGTGTGTGTGTGTGTGTGTGTGTGTGTGTGTGTGTGTGTGTGTGTGTGTGTGTGTGTGTGTGTGTGTGTGTGTGTGCGTGCATGCACACTATTACTCCCCCACTCCCACACCTGAGGGGACTCTTACCTACAGGGACAAATACCTTGTTATCTTCTTCATCATTATCTCTGTTGCTGTCATCCACACCTCCATCTCTGTCACTGCGAGGGAGAATAAAGTCATCACACCGACACACACAGCGGCAGGAAGGAAAGCGCATCCCTCATTAACAAGTGTTTTCTAATTGGCCGTGAGCACTGACAGGCAGTCACACGATGTGGAAGAAAAAAAAAAAAGTCTACCGACTGTGCTTTCTCCCCAATGTAAAATACGCTGTGAGGGCGGATGTGCGCACGGCTGCACATGTATGTACACACACGACGTGCATGTTAGACAAACAAGTGAATAAATCAGAGCCACAATAAAGCAGCACAGTTGGATGCGGGTTTTTATTTTTTATCATTATTATTCTTTTCTTCCACTCCTGCCTCCTGCTTGATCTTTCAGCCTCAACATGAAAAGAGAAATTGAATTAAAAAGTGTTTTTGATATCTCTGCCTTGCTGCAGATAAATAAAATAATCAGACTGTGTCAACAGGATGACTTCCATCCTCCTTTCACCCCCTCCTCCTTCCTCAACTCCCCAGTCATCCCACCTCCACAGATTGGAATCTGGAAACCCATTTGCTGCCTTGGTCTTAGACCCAACTCAGGCCACGTCAGGTAGTCCGCGCACGTTCCCCTCCTTGCTTGTTCCCCTCTCTGCCTTTTTCCTCTTTTTCTCTCTCTCTCTTTTGCTCTCTGCTTTCGTCTTTATCCCCCCGCCGTCTGCTGCAGACTCTGTGGAGAATTTGCCCAAATTACCTGTCATACTGGCGGCTACGTGTAAATAAGCCCAGAAAGTGCGTCGCTTTCTCCTTCGTGTGCACCTCCCTTCGTCTCTCTCGCTCTCTGTCCCCCACCTTGACACTATCACTTCAAATCACCCATCCCCTTCTGTTCAATCCATCTCCTCTTTCTCATTTTTTCCTTTTCTTGCCCTCGCCCTCCTCTCCCTCTGCTGTTTATGCCCATTTCTTTTCCTCTCTTTTTTTTTCATCTGTGCTCTCTCAGTTCGTCAACAGAACTGTGGGGTGGCTTGGGAGTCTTTGTAGTTCTTCCCAGTGAGGAAAATTAGTTTGTTGCTGACTCCATGGGAGATACAGCGTGCAGAGAAACAGACTATTGACTACCTGTCATTTAGCCTCGGGGCTTAGGGATTTTGAAACTGCAGCCTTCAGCCTGCTATCGTCATGGCTGCAAACAGCTTTGCATGTTGGGTGTTTTGGAAAAACAGGAAGGTGACATGTTAGATGCACATATCAATGAGCGAGGGATGTGTGTGTGTGTATAGGTGTGAAGAAGCGGCAACATTCAGTGCTGAACAATTAATTCAACAATGAAGTGCCAAAATGTCACATTTCCGTGAATGGTCAGTTGAATCTGGCTGTAAAGGTGAGTCCGTCTTCATAGACCACCATGTTAAAATGCCAAACCTTACAGCAGAAATAATAAAGGATTATTAACCGAGCAAGCTCAGCTAATAAATCATGGACCACTGAAAAATGAATTTGGAGAAGTTTCACAACAATAATCTTTATCACCTCTTCAAATCTTCAACTGAACGAATCACACATTTTGTTAAGAACTTTGCATTTTGTGACACATTGTAACTGTATTTTCACTGGTTTAAGTGGGTGAAAAACATTCAGATGGGGATCACCCAGTTTTCAACCAAAAATCAATGTTAAAATTGTGCCTTGTGGTCACTGGGAACCTGTTGGTCAGCTTGGCAACTTCAAGATAGCTGGGCATGTTCAAGGTTCATTCACCCCACCCAGATCATACTAGTCTTGCCCACACAGAAACATCCTGTTGCATCTGGTGAACTTCGATGGTGAACCTTCTTTTGCCATGAAGGTACTGTCACCTCCTGATTGGTTTGTGGAAGTCCTGGCCTTCTGCTAAATATTTCCAGATAGATGTGTGTGGTAGTGGGTGCTAGATAAATTGTCAAAAATAACAAACAGTTGTGGTTAAAACTGACATCTAATAATTTGTCTGCTTCCTGACCACTGGATACACTCTGTGCTCTTTGCTACATTCCACCCAGCTAACAAGCTAGCAACCACATGCCCCCTCTATGGGAAAATTCCTCAAAATTTGACACACAATACCCCATAATGGTAAATGAACTGCACTTATATAGCACTTTTCCATCTGCATCAGAAGCTCAAAGCACTTTACAATGATGCCTCACATTAACACAGACAAACTCACACACCGATGTCAGGGTGCTGCCATGCAAGGCACTCACTACACACTGGGAACAACTAGGGGACCTTGCCCAGAGGCCCTTGGCAATTTTCTGGTCTGGCTGGGTCTGCAGCCCAACGCTTAACCACGAGACCATGACCTCCCCCAATGTGAAATGAAAATGTGAAAAAAAGGATTTCTATTTTTTTTTTTTTTTTTTTTTTTGGATTTTCACAAATGTATTAAAAACAAAACAAAACAAAAACTAAGGCACCACATGTATTCACAGCCTGGTGTAGAGGAGGATTTTATTAAAAAGAAGACCTGAAACTTCAGCTACAATTTGCTAGAAGGTACATCTGATATGCAAGCCTAGATTTGATGTTTTGGTGAAAGAAACCCCCCCTCTGTCCCACTTTATCGTGAAGCTGTATAACGGGGGATACAAAATGCAAAACATGCACCATGCACAATTTCTCCAATCACAGCAACAGAAGCCTATAACTTCTTCTGGGTTGTCTGAGTGTCTTGGTGGCTTTCCTCACTCTTCTCCTTCTTGCACAGTCACTCAGTTTTTTAGAACTGTCTACTCCATGCAGATTTATCATAGATTGTCATAGTGTATTTCTTCATAATTGAATGTAAATAAAGTCCAAGACATATTCAGTGACTTGGAAATGTTCATGTATCCATCCCCTGTTTTGTCAGAAGAAAACTGACAATTTATCTGATTATTTACAGGTATTATACCAAAGGGCAAGGTTGGGTAGGATTACTTTGAAATACTTCATGTGGATTACATGTATGTATACTCAACAAAAATATAAACGCAACACTTTTGGTTTTGCTCCCATTTTGTATGAGATGAACTCAAAGATCTAAACCTTTTTCCACATACACAATATCACCATTTCCCTCAAATATTGTTCACAAACCAGTCTAAATCTGTGATAGTGAGCACTTCTCCTTTGCTGAGATAATCCATCCCACCTCACAGGTGTGCCATATCAAGATGCTGATTAGACACCATGATTAGTGCACAGGTGTGCCTTAGACTGCCCACAATAAAAGGCCACTCTGAAAGGTGCAGTTTTATCACACAGCACAATGCCACAGATGTCGCAAGATTTGAGGGAGCGTGCAATTGGCATGCTGACAGCAGGAATGTCAACCAGAGCTGTTGCTCGTGTATTAAATGTTCATTTCTCTACCATAAGCCGCCTCTAAAGGCGTTTCAGAGAATTTGGCAGTACATCCAACCAGCCTCACAACCGCAGACCACGTGTAACCACACCAGCCCAGGACCTCCACATCCAGCATGTTCACCTCCAAGATTGTCTGAGACCAGCCACTCGGACAGCTGCTGAAACAATCAGTTTGCATAACCAAAGAATTTCTGCACAAACTGTCAAAAACCGTCTCAGGGAAGCTCATCTGCATGCTCGTCGTCCTCATCGGGGTCTTGACCTGACTCCAGTTCGTCGTCGTAACCGACTTGAGTGGGCAAATGCTCACATTTGCTGGCGTTTGGCACATTGGAGAGGTGTTCTCTTCACGGATGAATCCCGGTTCACACTGTTCAGGGCAGATGGCAGTCAGAGTGTGTGACGAGATCCTGAGGCCCATTGTTGTGCCATCCAAGAACATCACCTCATGTTGCAGCAGGATAATGCACGGCCCCATGTTGCAAGGATCTGTACACAATTCTTGGAAGCTGGAAATGTCCCAGTTCTTGCATGGCCGGAATACTCACCGGACATGTCACCCATTGAGCATGTTTGGGATGCTCTGGACCAGCGTATACGACAGCGTGTACCAGTTCCTGCCAATATCCAGCAACTTCGCACAGCCATTGAAGAGGAGTGGACCAACATTCCACAGGCCACAATTGACAACCTGATCAACTCTATGTGAAGGAGATGTGTTGCACTGCATGAGGCAAATGGTGGTCACACCAGATACTGACTGGTACCCCCCCCCCCCCCCAATAAAACAAAACTGCACCTTTCAGAGTGGCCTTTTATTGTGGACAGTCTAAGGCACACCTGTGCACTAATCATGGTGTCTAATCAGCATCTTGATATGGCACACCTGTGAGGTGGGATGGATTATCTCAGCAAAGGAGAAGTGCTCACTATCACAGATTTAGACTGGTTTGTGAACAATATTTGAGGGAAATGGTGATATTGTGTATGTGGAAAAAGTTTTAGATCTTTGAGTTCATCTCATACAAAATGGGAGCAAAACCAAAAGTGTTGCGTTTATATTTTTGTTGAGTGTATGTCCATAAATTTGGATTACTTGTAATCTGATTACTTTTAGGTTACATTTCAAAGTAATCCTACCCAACCTTGCCAAAGGGGCTGATTACTTATGCAACCCATCATCTTGGCTTTTACATTTTTACTTAATTTATATAAACATGAAGAGATTTACTTTCAGTTTGAGTCTAAGGAAGATAATTTTTGAAATATTTATTTTGAGAAGCCTGATTTACTTTTTGTATCTAAAATGCCATAAACAAATTAAAATGTGTGAAATACCAAGGGGATGAATAGTTTTGCAAGCCACTGTATCATTAAAAATGGTATTTTTTGTTGTCATGTACACTTAAATAAAATTATTACATGTGTATGCAGTGGGAGCACTTGTGGAGATCTTGTTTTTGCTCTGGTGTGTGTGTGTCCCTGTTTGAGCAAAATCATTCAAAGAGTTTCATACTAATTTGGATCAAACTTGTTACAATGACTGAGCTCCAGCAAGTGGTAAGGGCACACATAGTATGAATTTGTGTAGAATTGCGCATGAAGCAGGAATCATATGCAAAACGTGTAAACCGTAGCTGCCTCCAATGTACGTCTGTGACCATGGGTCATCTACAGAGGAACAGACGGTTCATACTTGTATTGCCCGCTTGATAAGAGGGATTCAATAAAATGTGATGTTTTTATATGGTGTGTGGTTTTATTTTTTTTTTTAAATACATCAATGTCCTTCTTGATATTAGGCATTTTCCCGCACCTTTTACAATACAGCGATGGTAGCTCAGTGGTAAAGTTTCTGACTGGCAATCAGAGCTTTTGGAAAGTCCAGGTTCGATCCCGTGGGTGGCATGTATTTTATATATTTTTTTATTTTTACAGCAGCTGTGCGATGAGGTTACACATGCTGCAGCTGCTCACACTGTGTTCCTGCATGCACAAAACCATCGCAGCATGTATTTTTTATTTTTATTCATGCTTTTTTTCACAGCAGCATTTTTCACAACATCAATGTGTAACCACATCACACAGCTGGTCACACTGTGTTCCCACGTGCACGATCCGTTACAGCGGCATCGTGCATGCCTGCCCATCGGCTCAATGTTTTCATGGTTCGCTCTTATGACCTGTTCCGCCGTGATTCGCCCTGATTTGTACTTATTCGTACTATGTGTAAAGGGGCCCTAAAGTCCTCTGAGTTTGAGAAAAATTGGTTAAAAATCAATTACCTTTCTCTTGTCCACATGACCATTGACTTTGACTGACCTTGAATGTCATAACAACTCATAACTGTCTTAACTGTTTAACTGAAATGGTTGGAAGCCTGTATGGATTAAATCCAGCAGAACAGTTGTGTGTTAGCCAAGGATAAAGAACTGATCACATACACAGCCAGATATTATGGTAAAACTCAATCACAATGCATTTGCATGAATCTGTGTCAAAAATATTTTACCCCCGCCAAAGAAGTTGGAGGAGGTTATGTTTTTGCCCCTGTTTGTTTGTTTGTTTGTTTGTCTGTCTGTTTTTTGTTTGTTTGTTTTTTCTGAACAGCTGGGACCCAACAATTTTTTTATATACGTATATAATTATTAATTTTTTTACTGAAGATTCATAACCTGACAGGCAAGAACTTATTCAATTTTCAAGGTCAAAGGTTAAAGTCAGGAAAATCTTGAAAAATTGGGAAAGATCATATCCTTTAACATTGAATGAATTTTCAAAAATTCATACCTCTGTCAAAAAAGATTAGATGTGTTTAATATTCGAGTCTTATGTAGAATGGTATCCTTTATAGACTGACAAAAAGTTTGATCAGGATCTGATCCAGATTACAGATTTTGTGGACATTTGAATTTAACATTGAAAACCCTATTTAATGTATATTTTACATTATATCTTAATCAAACATTCCCCAATTACTCTCATATTTGAAAATGAGGTGCAGACGATCAGTCACTATCACCTGACAAAGTCTGATCCAGATCTGATCCAGATTGTAGATTTTGTGGACATTTAAATTTCATATTGAAAAGCCCATTTGGTGTACATTTTGTATTATATCTCAATAAGTACCTCAGTCACTCTCGCAGTCAGGTGCAAACTGTCACTCTCAATGGATAGACTAAGTTTGATCTGCATCTGATCCGTATTGCAGATTTAGTGGCTATTTGATTTTACCATTGAAACGCCCTTTTGATCTGTATTTTGTATTATATTTTACCTTATGAAAAGCCACTTCTAACAGGACTTTAATGTGTGAAATTGTAAACTAGTGTCGGCAGAGGTTTGCACTCTACAAGTGTGGTCCTCTAGGTGTTTTTTATTATTATTTCTTTATTTACAGAAGGTTTTAAGGGTAAGATGGATGTAGATTGCAAACCACTTTCTGGGGTGGATGTTGCAATAAAGATTGTTTTTCATGACATCATTGTGCAACAGCTCAAACAGCTTTAAGCATGACAAGATGTTACACAAGAAAGCCAACTCCACCAGATGTTTGCTTTCATTTTGTTTTTGTTTCACCCACAAAGTGAAGTTGGCTTTCAACAAAATTTTGAAGCTGTTTTGTTACAGGCAGGGCTGTAACTAATATTTAATATTATGCACATTTTACTATTAAGTGTTCAGTCTATGATTTACCATAATTGTAATAAAAATGCTCATTTCAGTTCCACCTAATCTGAGGAGATGATAAAAGTTCTTAATTGTTCAACTGACATTATAAACCTTATAACATTTAATTTACAGCAATTCAAAGCAGAGAAAAGCAAATAAATAAATAAATAAATAAATAAATAAATATTCATACTTCAGAAGCTGAAATCAATCATGCTGCAGATTTTCTGTAATAACGGACTGATTAGTGCAGCGGATAATTGAAAAGCTTCAAATGGTGATGCAAGCACCAAATTTGGCACACGTACTCCTTAGACAATACTCTTTTGTAAAAGCACATTAGCCACCTAAATTTTCAATAGGCAGCCAGGTAGGGGTCAATTGATTAATTACACAGGGGTCAAAATTTAAAAATGCTCCGGTCATGTTGAAAGGTATTCCATATTATTTGTCTGATCATAAAGATTCCAAAAAGGTATAGTTTGTACTATCTGTGAATGAATGTTATGGAGTTATGGGGTAAAAACAGCAAGAATGGTGACAAAGGTCAATTTCAATTTGTACAGGGGTCAAAAGTTAAAGTTGCTCAAATTTTTGTAAAAGGTGATGCAAATTATTAGTTGAGTGAATATGGTTTTAAAAAGGAATAGTTTGCATCATGTATCATGCTTTGTTATCATGTTACAGGGTAGCATATGTCACATGTCATAGAATCCAATGGATGCCGACATTGTTTATCCTTTACTTTGCAAACCAAGCACGCAACACAGTCAAAACTATTCCATTTATTAATCCTATTAGCTCAACCAGTAATCTGCATCACTTTTTATCAAAATTGGAGCAACTTTAACTTTTGACCCCTGTACAAACTGAAATTGACCTTTCTTAGTGTTTTTGCTGTTTTTACCTCATAACTCCATAACATTCATTCACAGATAGTCCAAACTATACCTTTTTGGAATCTTTATGATCAGACAAATAATATGGAATACCTTTCAACATGACTGGAGCATTTTTAAATTTTGACCCCTGTGTAATTCTTCAATTGACCCCTACCTGGCTGCCTATTGAAAATTTAGGTGGCTAATGTGCTTTTACAAAAGAGTATTGTCTAAGGAGTACGTGTGCCAAATGTGGTGCTTGCATCACCATTTGAAGGATCCCTCAGTAAATATTCATTTATCTGCTGCACAGTGTTTAGGTTCTTTCACACACTAGGTGGGTGGAGTTGGGGGCGTGTCAGTAAGGCCAGAGCTGAGGTCCCGGTTCACTTTCTGCTTGGGAAGATATAATCATCTGTAACCCAGAGGTTACACATGCACAGACTGTGATCTAAAGGGAGGACTGTGTAAGCAAACGTGATACAGACACAGACGGAGCGCTTTTACGTCGCTCAGGTAACAAAGAGGAGCTTTCGTCATCCATCTTGTAAGATTCATCCTCACTCCGAAAAATGAGCCAGCAGAGACGTGTCACCCTGACAAATGAAAAGGAGTTCTGGGTTATTTGTGAGCTTTTTATGGTGCCTGTCTGGAGCAAACACTCCCAACACTCGTCCTAATTCAAGGAGAGCAGTTTTTATTTGCTTATTTTCTTTTTTTAAAGAAAAACAGAGTCTTTACTCATCGAAATGGAGTGTTGATTTTATGTCTGTAGACTGATTCAGTGCATCCAGACAGAGCTGGAAATCACTTGGCTTTGCAGACACATATCCAAGACTCCACCTCTCCCTCATATCAGCACTTTACACTCTGTGCACACTTCGGGTCATCTTTTGGGCCTTTTTTGCAGGCTGTGTGTGTGTGTTTGTGTCTGTGTACGCGTGTGTGTGCCTGCATAAATGTGTGTTTGTGCAGGGCTGGCAGCAGTTTGCAGAGATGATAGCACCTGTTAGGTAAAGAAGGCTCAAAATACGAGCGGTCATGGATCACCTCATCACAATTCAACCACGGTATTGAAACAAGAAAAAACAATCTGGATTCTTGATGTTAAAATTTCTAAAATAATGCCCTTGAAACCCACAGTGAACACTGATCTGTACAATGTGACATAAACTAAATTAAAATATAAAAGTGAAAACAATTGTGTGCGTATAGTAAGTGAGGACACTTCCAAGTATAACACAATTAAGTGTTAACACAATTAACACAATTAATAACACATTTTCAGCAAGTTATCTTTAGAAATTTCAGTGGATGGAAACATGAACATTTCCAAGTCACTCCAAAAGTATAGGAACACTTTGTATTTCACACATTTTAATTTGTTTATTTCATTTTTGAAACGTGTTGCAGGCATCCATTTCAAAATGAGCAAATATTTGCACAAAACCAATAAAGTTTATTAGTTTGAATATTAAATATTTTGCCTTTGTGGTGTATTCAATTGAAAATAGGTTGAAGAGGATTTGCAAATCATTGTATTTTGTTTTTATTTACATTTTACATAACGTGAATTTGGGTTGTACAAAAAATAATAATGTCTAAAGGTATCTTCCTTAAACTCAAACTGAAAGCAAATCTCTACAATTTCATATAAATGTATTAAAATATAAAAGCCAAGAACATGGGTTGCATACGTAATGGAACGCTTTGGTATAATACCTGTAAATAATCAGTTTTATTGCCAGTTTTCTTCAGACAAGTTAGGGGATGGATACATGAACATTTCCAAATCACTGAATATGTCTTGGACTTTCTTTTTATAAATTTTGAAAAAATACATACAGTATGACACTCTATGGTAAATCTGTATGGAGTAGACAGTTCTCAAAAACTGAGTGACTGTGCAAGAAGGAGAAGAGTGAGGAAAGCCACCAAGAAACCCAGACAAGCCAGAAGAGGTTTTAGGGTTCTCTGACTGTGATTGAAGAAACTGGGCATAGTGCATGTTTTGCATTTTGTATTTCATGGTGAAATGGTATAGAGGAGGACCTGAAAGTTCCACTACAATTTGCCAGAAGGTACATCTGAGATGCAAACCTAGATTTGATGTTTTGGTGAAAGAAAATCCTCCTAATACCAAGTGTTTCAATACTTTTGGAGGGCATGGTATGTCTTGGACTTCCTTTACATTAGTCATTAAAAAATACATGGTATGGTACTGTATGGGAACCGAAGTGGGCAGTTCTTCTATAAAGACTCTGGAGACAAGAAAAGTAAAATAATTTAATCCATAGCAATAATGTATAGCTGGCATGCCCAACCAATCGATCGCGGTCGACTGGTCGATTGCCAGCTGAGTTCCAGTCGATCACATGATACTGGTGCTGTAATGGACAGTGCTGCTATAATGGATTGATGCAGAAGGGGCAGCACTGCACCAATAAGGATGCCGGTTGCTGTTAAATGCCATAAAGGAAGAAGAGGGTTCTTCTTCTTCTTCTTCTTCTTCTTCTATGGTGCAGGATGCAGAGGAAAAAAAAAATAAAATGAGAAAAAAAAAAAAAACAGTTTTGAAGCATCATAACAGCTTAAAGAGCAGAAATAAGTTACACCGGGGACAAAAACAGTATGTAAACAGTTCAAAAGTCAGTATTTGTATTAATTTATTTTTCATACATTTGTTGTGTTTGTGAATGCAATTAGTGAGCCATTAGCTGTCACAATTAATTCTGTGATTTACCAGTTTTGTTAAAGATGATGACCACATTTGGGATTTTATTTTTTATTTATTTATTCTTCGTGCGTCCATTTTGTTTAATGTCTGTGAAAGCAACATGGTTGACCCATTCCTGTAACAGTTTCTAAATATAATACAGATATAAACTGTGACAATTAATCCTGTGATTTACTGCTTTTGATAAAGATGACAGTGTTTTGTGTTTTTGGTTATTCCGTGTCCAGGTGGAGGACTGCTCCACACAGACATTTGGTGGCTCAGCAGAGGAAAATTTCTGAAATGGTTTCCTGAATTGCTGGCTGAAATTTAAGCATTTCTAAAATGTTCAAACCATGTTGAATATACACAGCTTTTGGGTTTCGCCTTTCTTACTTCTTGACTCATCTCAGTGCCAGACGTCCAGCTAAAGTAGGGACAACTTTTCCAACTTTATTTAGGCGTTGTGTAATTTGAGTTGTTTGTTGTTGTGTGGTGTTACAGGCCAGACTTAGGCTTACTTGTGCTTATTCTTTGCACCATGCACTTTAACTTCAGTAATGCATTATTATTGTTAAAACTTTATCTTTGTACCAGGAAATTGTGTTATTATATTGGCGCATAATAAATTGCGGCTACGCTATGGCTTTTGGTATGGCTTCGTCGATCTCGATACATTGTCAACTTTAAAAATAGATCTCGGTTCAAAAAAGGTTTGGTACCCCTGATGTATAGAACAGTCTTTGGTGGAGATCAGGAGGGAGTGTATGGGTACTAAGATCGCAGATCCTGTCTTCTGAAGAAGGCAAGGGCAGAGCCTACACCTATGCACCAGTGAGGGGTGAACTGGTGGAGTGGAGGAGGTAGTGTACAGGTCAGTGATTGCAAGCAGTATACAGGTGAGTTAGAACTCACATTTTTTTAATAATGGGCAAGTTTCTTATGGCTGAAAGGGGGAGTGGCTGCTTCCTATTATATTAAGAGATCACAGTTGTTCATGATAAGGTGAGTATGAATGAAAGCTTTGAAGTTTGAGTCTTTTCTCAAAATGTGAGCGACCATGTAAAAAAGAGAGTAGCGTCAATGTGATTGGACAAATTGTACATTGTGCAACTTGTGTCTGTTAAATCACCAATTATACATCTTCATAGTGGAGTGGAACACAGAAGAAAACAGATCACATCTAGACTTGAGTCTGCCATGTGTCTTCTGACAAACTTGCTAATATTTCACATCTTATTGTGAAAAATGGGAAAAAGAGGCACACACCTCTATTGATGAGGTTCTGACAACCAAAGTATAGCCACACACACACACACACACACACACACACACACACACACACACACACACACACACACACACACACACACACACACACACACACACACACACACACACACACACACACACACACACCCTTGACCCAGGACAATTATATGGAAAAAAATAACTCAAAGTACTCTTCAAGGTGTCAAACAATCATTGGCTGTCAATTTTATAATTATATATATGTATAAATATTACAATTTATAAGCATTTCTATTATTGTTGAAGACATTTTGCCCACAGCTGAGTTGATTACTAATTGGATGCCATTCACAACTTGTGATTAATCATGTGTGCTGAGACCATTCCTCCTCATGATTGTTAACAGTTGGGTTTTTCTTTTATAATTCTGACTTGGACAGTGATGGTTGACATCAAAACATTGATGATTTTTCATTGAACATAATTTTCCTGCCAAGAAGCTTTGAATTTTGGGTGACTCGGTTTGTTTATTTATTCATTTACTGTATTTATTTTTTTTAAATCCTTCCTTGATTTAATTGTTATACTTCAAGGTGCCCATACTTACGCACACCATTTTTTTAATTTTTTTGCTTATGTCTTGTTGTTGAAATTTGCTTTTTACTATTTGTCTAAAGAGAGTCATTTTTTATTTTTTTATCTAAAATAACCTGCTCCCCCACAAAAATAATATATATTTTTTAAATGATCAAATAAACGAATAAGTAAAAAGTGTAAAAGCTCAAGTTTTTCACAACCCTGTACACACATTGGTCCAAAGCTGAGGAACAGCACGACTGACAAAATAAAGCGTCAGGGAAGAAGCAGAGGATAAAACCTGGAGCCGGTACGAGAGCATGACCTCAGTGCGTTTTGTGGTTTGTGCAACATTCGGCATCTGCACGGAAGCAAAGATTCCAGATTGCAGACACGCACCATTCTAAGATTGTGCTAATCCAGATGCAGTAATGTAATATATGCACAGCAATCTCCCTAAGGCCCGGCACATCCAGCAGGAAAGAATACTAATAGAGAAATTCCTCTCCCTCCTGAGTCTTATTAGCATGCCTGTTGGAACAAAGTAACCTAGGGCCTGCGCATGTTTCCATCTGACATGGAAGGCATATGTGGGTGGGCGTGTGTGGAGGTATATTCAAAGGGATAAACAGGTGGCGTTTGCCCGCTGCACCGATATCATACCTGTGCAGCTTTTTTCTTCCTGTGCTTAAAAGACAAATGTAAATCTGAAAGGCAACAAAGGATAGCGGGGATTATCAGATCCAACCTCCTGCACACACACACACACACACACACACACACACACACACAGATTGGGTGTGTGCATGTGTTGCAGGCAGTGCCTTTGGAATATTCTCGAGGGCTCACGCCAGCCCGCTTTCTCTGCTCATCAGTCAGGCAGGCCGGCCAAAGAGGCAACACAGAGGACGTTAGAAAGTGTGACAGCAAATGGAGAGAGCCTCCTTTGATCCGGGCAGTTCTGTGACTCCACACAGCCCTATTTACCCTGGTCCCCCTGCTGCACAGCTGCCCCGCTGCCACAAAGCACGCAGAGGATTCGGGAACCGCTTCCTCACCTCCTCTATGGCCCACTGTTAGCTTGACAAGCCGATGCCAGACTCGATTTCTCCCACGGCTGCCGTGCCAAAGAATATCTGCAGAATGAAATCCCAAACATTTCCACTTAAATAGCATTCATGAAAATGTGGGAGCCAGAAAGCAGTTTTCTATCAGTGTATTGTGCGCCAGTATGGAGCGAGAATAAGAAAACACGCCTTTCCAAATGAGCTCAGGATAAAATTCCCCACGACGCCTATGTTGGCTTTTCATGGCTTGATTTCACATCCATTTATACGCCCCCTCACACCAAATGGGCTTGAGAATTTATGCTTTTCTATGACAGTGGTACTATCAAAGCGGAAAGCTGCCTTTGGATGGGAGAGGAGATAATAAAAGGGGTATATGACTGGATCAATACCACAGCACTCACTTGTGTTCAGCCAACAGCATAAAGGTGTACTGGAGATTGAGGCACTTGAGCCAGATGGCTGAAGGCATGGTCTTTCAAAAAAAAAAAAAAAAAAAAGTTTTGTAGCTTTAATTTCACTTCTATTGCCTGAAGGAGTGGTTTGGGTGCAGAGAGACCACAATATCCTTGGGTTTTTTGTGATGGTACTATACATTATATATACACTCTGCTGCTTTTTGGTTAATGCTGGCTTTTTTCTTTTATTTATTTATTTAATAACATGGTGTCACAAACCGAATGGTCCACACTGCCTCCAATGCGCATGGATCTTTTCAGCCGCTTGTCTAAGACAGAGTCTCTTCACCCAAAGTGATCAAATGGATTAATGTGACCATTAACCATCAGATGACAAGGTAGAACCTCTTAAATCATTCAAAAGTCAGTTTTAAGCAGAAACAAATGCCATTTTAAGTAGAAACGAGGTTATAATCTGTCATGCTTTGAAATGACCAATGCGCAGTGAAGACCAGTGCTAGCAGCTTGCATAGCTGTGACACTCTGATCACTTCCCCTGTCTTTTATGATAAAATAATGCTGAATTTATGTGGAAATGATTGTTGTACAAAAACTTCAGATATCTGTCGCTGAGATAGATGATGACTGGTGTGCCTTTTTAAGCAGAAACGAGGTGATAATCCGTGAACCGCGGCTAATGATGCATGCGCAGTGAAGGCAGGGCAGACCGATTTTTAGGGGGGACCGTTCGGTTGGCGACACCGGATTGGAGCTGGATCACATCTAATTTTTGTTTTTCCAAAGCTGACTGACATGACAGCAGTGTACACAGGTAATCTAATGGCCTGGTCACACGGCAACCGACGTTAGCTGAATGAAGGAAAAAAAGACACAAAGTCACAAATCATCGAGAAAAAGTGGATGAATGAGCCTGGACTTCTCCCATCACCGAAAAGCCTGCGAGTGCAGAGCGCATAAAATACGGAAATGAAACCGAGACTAAAAAGAAAAATGAAGCGAACGGTGACCTTGACGCTTTAAACAAAATCAAAACAAAACTTTCATGATGATGTAACTTGACAGCGTGTATCAGACCGAGCGCCAGCCTGTGAAGAATATTGCAGCCAATGTGCGCTCTCCACAGCACCTGCCCTCTGTGGCTGGAACATTCCAGCCACAGACAGCATGCGAACGTGTGCACAGCCGTCTGTGGCACACAGCCGTTTGTGTGTGCGTGCAGAGCCTCTCCAGCCACAGACGGCTGGAACGTACGTAAATAGTTAAAGTAGTTGATCAAACGTTCTTGCTGCTATTGTTTCTGTATGACAACGTTGCATTTCATCCCACACATGGGGCGAGTCATGTTCAACTTGTCAGATTTTTAGTTACTGATCCGTTCAAATATCACCAGTGTTCGTTCAAGATGTTGAACTTGGGAGGTTGGACAAAGCTGGATGACAATCAAACAGAACGCTGATGGTACGGGAACTACGCACACGATGAGGAACCATCAAGACAGAAACAAAAACAGATTACGGATGAATTGAAGTTGTCGTTGGGATTCATTCACATTTTTCAACAGTTTGAAAATCCTGACGAAGCGCCAGCTACAGGAATGAAGCTGGATGACGGTTAGATATCTCTGAAAGTCAACGTAAGTCCAGATTTTATGTTTCATTTTGCCTTTGGTGTCCTTCGTTAGTGCCGTGTGACCGGGGCTTTAAAGTTAGCTTCAGTAACTGCTGCTGATCCACTAACTGCTGGGGGGTTCCCATGATGCACTGTTTCTTTCTCTTTTTGCTCTGTATGCACCACTCTGCATTTAATCATTAGTGATCGATCTCTGCTCCCCTCCACAGCATGTCTTTTTCCTGGTTCTCTCCCTCAGCCCCAACCAGTCCCAGCAGAAGACTGCCCCTCCCTGAGCCTGGTTCTGCTGGAGGTTTCTTCCTGTTAAAAGGGAGTTTTTCCTTCCCACTGTAGCCAAGTGCTTGCTCACAGGGGGTCGTTTTGACCGTTGGGGTTTTACATAATTATTGTATGGCCTTGCCTTACAATATAAAGCGCCTTGGGGCAACTGTTTGTTGTGATTTGGCGCTATATAAAAAAATTGATTGATTGATTGATTGATAACTGATATGTTAACTGTTATAATGCTAAATCAATAAACTGCTAAAATATTTAGCTGAAGGTACTGCTAACCGCTAACTTTCATGACATAATTTTAGCTTTACCTAGCTTTATTTTTCCTACTTTGGCTCAAAAACCATTGGAAAAACAGACCTTAAAAGCTGACATTTTAAATTATTGTAGCATAAACATGGAGGCTCCCAAACAAAGTTCAGTGTGTCAAGATCACATGCCATAATAATGAATAATGAACAAATAATATGTAATAATAATAATAATAATAATAATAATAATAACAATGAACAAATCAAAACAGTATCCCACTTTTTTGAACTAGACTATAAGCTGTAACAGGAACAAACTGTATATTTTACAGTTTACAAATGTTTTTGCCTGTTCAACTTTATACACAAAAATGCTTACTGTTTTAAAGTTAACAGGAATAAATTTGGTGGAAGCTGACTGGGCCACAAATGATTTTCAGAGTTAGCTGAAAAGCTAACCCATTATTGAAAAAGTTAGTTTTGCGAATTAACCGTTATAGCTGATTAGCTGAACTGAGCCTGCCGCCACAGAGTGATTGCTAATATAAGAAAAAACAAAGAAAACTATTCTCCAAGATGCCAAAAAGATCTTTTCTTTTCATCCTCTCAAAATCTGAAGCACAGATTGAATGACTTCTTGATTCACTCTGTTGCTATACTTAAACATTAGCCCCCTTTTTTCCAATTGCATGAGTAAAAAGAAAAGTTTCATTTGATTTCCTCTGTAAACCTAATTTGAAGTTTTTAAAGAAATGGGTTGATTGAGGGAAGGGCTCGAGCGATTGATTTTTGCACATTCCCTGCAAGAGAATGCCTTGCAGCTGCAAAATGAGCACATAATGGTATTCCCATGATGCATTTTGATTGGATTACTCCAGCATCCAGAAACATGTTTGCTTGCTATGTTGGCAGGGCAGTGAGAACAGAGTGAGTGGATGTTTTCAGATCAGGATTGAGTGGCAGCCTGGGGATCTTTTTGCTCGCCGTGTTTGCCTAACAAGCAGCTTACGTGCTTCTGCACACACAGACCTTGCAATGACTGGCCTTTAAAGTGAAATTCTTAATATCATATGGATGCACATTCTTGAACCTTCCAGCAGGTGTCAGTGTTTACCAGATGACCACATAGCACCTCACGTCTTCCTTTTTCAGAAACACTTCAGAACATTTTTTGAAAAATGAGTGATCCAATGAGTTAAAAACATTTCTAAACAAGATCAATCAGAGATTTCTGATGTCTGCCAATCTGGATCCAGATCACCTGCAAAATTTAATGGAGTTTTCCATGCCCTAATATCTATCTGTGGTGTAAATGTGGTAGTTTTGAAGTAATCCTTCAAGCCTATATAAAGTGTAATCTTGATCCAGAATCCGGATCCAGATCACCTCCAAAATTCAGTGGTGTCTTCCATGCCCTAATATCTATCTGTGAATAATATTTGCGAAAAGTAGGTCTTTTGTATATATATATAGAAAATGTTTAAAATATTTGAGTTCAGCGCATGAAAAATGGGAGCAAAAACAAAAGTGCTGCATTTACATTTTTGTTCAAGTGTATATTTCATGTCACATACCAGGCATTTCTCCCTGCGGTTGCTAGATTAACTCCACTTGTTAGCTGATGCTGACGTGAGGAGTGGAAGCAAACACATTTATCATATATTCCATAACAAAGATAGTTTTAGAATTGATCTGATGCATCAAAGTTCACCCAAAACTAACCACTTCATCATTATTTGATGATCAACTGTCGATGAACTCATATTGGTGAATTACAAGATGACTGATTTAGATTTATTGTCTACACAAGCTGGCTGTGATATACTAACTCTCTCACTCACCCACTCATCTACATTTTATCTGTCCAAATCCTGCAGTTTCCAGGGAAAGGAGCTGGAAAATTTCAAGGGAATGTACAGTACCCTTAATATCTATTTATTTAACATCTTAATTCAATGTCCAACATCCAATGAAACAGCAAATGACCACATAAATTGATAAGAAATTTGAATGATTTATAGCTAATACTTGTCAATGTGGCCTCTTTCAAAATGGTTACATTATGATGCATATTACAGCAGGAAGAGGCTCTAACATCATTTCAGATATAATGGAAATCCACCAAATGGTTGCTGAGTTGCTCTTGGTGAAAGAGCTGCTAAATTAATCTCTATGCCCATACATAATTTTACATGAAGATCATCAAATAAGATTCAGTACTACCATCATACCCAATATGAAGAGACAGACGGACACATGCACATAGTAGGCATGGCCCAAAATGAGATTTTCTCACAATGATATTGTTGGGCAAAAATACCACAGTATGTCTTGTTGCATGATATTAGATACCTTCGTGGACAAATTATTTTATTATTCATTTAAATCTTTCATGTGAAATGTATGAATCGGTAATTTTTAATGTGTTTTTTGCATTGATGGTTATACATGCACAGAGAACTAGGCACTGAGATTTGTTAGAATGAATATAAAGCAAAGCATCACATTGGAGCGCACCCATCAATTCTCTACAACACATACAAACCAGCACCGGTTGCATCATTATTGAGACTTGCGGGCAGCCGTACTTTGGTCCAGTTGCTTTGTAACCTGCACAGTGTTCATAAAGCAAACTTTAAAACTACATCAAATAAGTGTAAACCAGACTCTACAAACTAAGCAATATAGACAAAATACATACCTTGGAGCACAACCGCATCCCTCTGATTTTACTTCTCCTGAAGTGGCACAGCAACCGCATAGCAACCACGTAGCAGCATTTCGAACCTTCACACAGCTTTGTAAGTTTTGATACATGCCTGTCATTAAACACCTGATTGCCATCATCACATTTATGTTTCTTGATTCTTTGATTTGCCCAACCACAGTCAATGAGCAGGTAAGCATAGACATTGGTAACATGAAGTAACTAGAAGCACTGAGAGAGTGCAAACCTCCGCCAAGGCCATGGGGTCACTGACGCCATAACATCTACACGCCGTGGAATTACTGAACCTAAAAAAGTCTAACAATGATGTTTGCTCAGTAGTAAAAAAAGGTTTCATCTGCTGTGACTGGATAGCATGTATCCTTAGTGTTTGGCATCACAGTTTATTGCAACTTGCACCTTTCCCCATCAAAAGAAAATTGTTTAGTAAAGAATAAATGAGGGACATCTGTCTTAAACTGCATATTTTCTGGATCATTAAATTGTATAGCATAGTTATTAATGCATTTTTACAACATATTTTCAAGTCAAGTCTGGGAAGATGCACTGATGTGGCTTATCACAACACCCACAACAACTTGGGTTATGGATGGCAACCACTCAGGCAGACAACTGGTCCATTCCCACCTCTTGAAACTTGCCATATATCTGCTACAGCCAGATGAAGCGTGGGTGTCTCCTTTTCCTTCTACAGCTGGTGGATCCCTCCAGCCCAGTCTCAGGAGGAGGTTATGTTATAATAACAGCCAAGGAGGTTATGTTTTTGGTCGCATTTGTTTGTTTGTTTGTGTGTTTGTCTGTCAGCAGGATAACTCAAAAGGTTTTGAACGGATTTTGATGAAATTTTGTGGAGTGGTTGGAAATGACAAGAGGAACAAGTGATTAAATTTTAATGGTGATCCGGATCACGATCCAGATCCCGATGCTAACGCGTTAGCATGTCTATGGCATGTTCAATGTTAAAAGTTAGCATTAAGCAGTTGCAGCTGTCATCACGTTTGGGTGCATTTGTTTTCAAATTGTAATATTTCTTATTTTTACCTCCGCCAAGGAGGTTGGAAATGACGAGGAACAAGTGATTAAATTTTAGTGGTGATCCGGATCACGATCCGGATCCCGATGCTAACGCGTTAGCATGTCTATGGCATTTTCAGTGTTAAAAGTTAGCATTAAGCAGTTGCAGCTGTCATCACGTTTGGGTGCATTTTTTCAAATTGTAATATTTCTTAAATTTATTTTTGTTTATATATTAAAAATCTAATGATTACTATATACAATTTTAGAGAAAGAGACAAAAAGAAATAGATCACTGTGCCAAGGAGGGAATCTCTTTAGGGTCAGTGACCCTATGGCCTTGTTTAGAGAAGTGTTTCATAAATGTTAAAAAATTCATATATTTGCAGTTTAGTTGAATAATAAATAGAATTTTGTCTCTTATTTGTTTTTGCCTATAAGCACATGCAATATCAATATCAGTGCTCAGATGACAGTAGCTTCTGGGAAAGGTGCAAGTTGCAATAAACTGTGATGCCAAGCGCTAAGGATACATGCTATCCAGTCACAGCAGATGAAACTTTTTTACTACTGAGCAAACATCATTGTTAGACTTTTTTAGGTTCAATGATTCCACGGCATGTAGATGTTATGACGTCAGTGACCCCATGGCCTTGGCGGAAGTTTGCACTCTCTGAGTGCTTCTAGTTTTTCATGCTCCCGTGACGAAATGAGTCAAATTTTCATTTTTTTTTTTAACTCACTATTACTAACCCTACTCCTACCCCCAACCCTAACCTTAACCATAACCTAACCCTACTGGAATTTCGTGCAGCGATCACGGAATGAATGAGAATGAATTTGTGCTGCCGTGATGAAAATGAATTCGTCACAATATCACGAACCAATAGATGAATGTATATTTCCTGCTGCTGTATCACGACTTCCCTTACCAAAAAGTAGTACATGCAAGTATGTTTCAAGTATACTTCCAGTTTACTTTTTATATACTTATCAGTACTATTTTTTGGTAAGGGTTGTCGTGAGACAAGGTTGCTCCCTCAGTGTTGAGGTGCAGGTGTGCTGGATCATGCACAGAGAAATGCACCGTATATCCAAAATGTAATGCTGATGAAATTATTAACTTGTTGTTAGAGCAAGTTACTCACTAGTGGGACTCACAAACACTCTGAAGGTTCAGTAGATGCATTCACAGTATAGCAAGAGAAAGAGAGAAATAGAGAGTACCACGATGTGAGAGCCACGCATAACACCGCTAATGTTCAAAATGCCTTGAGCTAACATCTATGATTAATGCATGGTTGATATAAATGGTATATTTAAAAGATATGTAAAAAATTACACTTTGCTGGCAGTATTTCTTCCAACATAGTTGTGCCATTGATGTGCCGACAATCACACAGCAGGTTGCTAGTGTTGTTTTGTTTGTATTTTGAGTGACTTTGAAGTGAATTTGCTGTAAACCGGAAGCAAATATTGAATTTACAGTATAAAACATTTTAGAAAGTAACATGCTGAAAAACAGAAAGCAAAACTGTTCTCGATATTTATGTAACATCCTGTGAAGACTATACTAGAAATAGTATAGGTATCTATATATATATATATCTATATATATATCTATATATATAGATATATATACTCAAACTCTGAATACAGGCTTTTTTGGGTGAATAGAATCATGTATATGTAGATTACCAGTCAAAAGTTTGGACACACTTTGTCATGGCAAAGTGTGTCCAAACTACTGTATGCGTGGTTCAACTATGGAAAAATCATGAATTCTGATTTGCATTTATAAATTTAGTAGGACTTCCAGCATTTCCAACAGTTTGATTTGTTATTTGGACACTGGCCTTTGTTCAGTCAAAAGCTTTGATCTGTTCTTTATTTTATGAGGTTTACAGATTGTTTATATCTAATGGAAAACTCTTTCTAGTTTCTTTGATGAAGAATATTTTTTTATTGTTGAAGGACATAGGTACCTCTCGTCTGGGTTTTTTGATCTGGCCAACTGTTGTGAAGTGCTTTTTCTTCCCCTGGGAAACAACTCTGTCATCCGCCGCAGCTACTACAAGTCTCCCAGACCGTTTGATGATTCTCAGCTCACTTGCGCCTTCCTTGTTATTACAGAATGTGTGATACCCTTGATTTGACTACATTTATGGATTCTGCAATCTGTCTGAGGTTTTTATTTTTTTTTCAGCCTAATGATGGCTTGAAATATTATTTTAAGAGTTGACAGCAATGCTGTGAGTCCTGGCAACTAACCACTCAGGCAGACCACTAGTGGACATCTCTCTGCTGTAGTCAGTTACAACGTGGACATCCTCTTGACATTTTCCATTTTCTGGGGAGACCAACGCTGAGGCACATGTCTGCTGGATCAGGCCTAGAAAAGGTTGGCACATGACACAAAGTTATTCCAGTGGTGCCATGGATTCAGTGAAGAGTCCTTGTACAAAGATATCCACTCATCACAGTAATACAAGAAGAACCAAGATCCTACAGACATGGACCTTTTGTCTCCTGCAAAGACAGCAGCATTTCAAAACACCCCTGTCCAGTGGCTTTGTGTCTCCATATGGTCTACCCAGGTGTCTCTTGATCTCAAAGGCTGATGACACACAGACATGAACATCACTGACAAATGACATTACATGGAGCTTAATAAGCCATTATTAATTAGCATGATTGGGCAGCATGGAGGATTAGTGGTTAGCACTGTTACCTCATAGTGAGAAGATCTTGGGTTTGATTCTGACCCAGTCCTTTCTGCATGGAGTTTCTTTTGCATGTTCTCTGCGTGCTTCCACCCTCCAGGTCCTCCATCTTCCTCCTACTTCCAAAAACATGCAGGTTAGGTGAGTTGGTGAGTCTAAAATTAACAGCAGTGTGAATGTGCTTGTCTGTATTTGTCGGCCCTGCGATAGACTGGCCACTTGTCCAGGGTGTACCCTAGCATTTGCCAAATTAATGCTGGGAGGCACCAGCCCCCCGTGACAGTTAACTGGAATATTCGGTTTCAGAAATTAAATATGAGTGTGTGTGTGTGATCTGATCTGTATTTTAGTTGGAATGAAAAGGGTGGTGTAGTCCTTTTATCATTCATTAGATAGGAAGATTTCAGTGCAGATTAGTGCAGGTTTTAGTGCAGATGTATCACAAACTAATTTTGTGATGGTATCATGAAATAATAGATCACAAATGGGCTGTTTTATAGACCAATAGGGCATTTGTGTTATGGTTATGTTTAGGGGTAGACAATCCATCATGAAAATCAGCTACATTTTATGATGGTATCACAATCTAATAGCATGAGACTGGGCTGGATTAATACATGTTGTTTCATTGTTCTTTATATAACAGCTGAGTGGATCCTTGTCATTTGATTGGTGCTTTGTATGTCACATGACATGGATTATTCATCCCATTTGTGTTGCATTGCATTTAGAGTGCAATTTGGTTCCATATGTTTGGTACCTTGCACTCTGCGCACACACACACACGCGAGCACACATGCGCACACATACACACAACGCGCGCACACACACACACACACACACCAAACAAATCCAGTGCACCGTCTGGAGGCTGTTAGCAGGAAGTTAGAATGAAAAGCTGGACTAATTTCTAACATGATTTTTTTTTTCGCTGCACTGAGGATGTACACAGTCTTTTTTTTTTTTTGTAGTACATGCACGCACAAGCGCCGACCCAGTTGTGTGCTGGAACATACCATTCAACTCAGCTTCGCCTTGTTGAATGGTATGTTCGTGTTCCAGCTTTCACCTCATGAAATATTCGTACCATTGAACTCATAAACATACTTTATTTGTATACTATGCTCTTCCAATTTAGTTATTTCTTGTGCTTTTACTCTGACCGCTCCTCAGTGTTTTCTCCATGTAGCTTTACTTCATATTTACTGGTTTCTGAATTTATGTTTCTTCATTTCCATGCTTAATTCTCAGCCTTTATAACCACTCATGATGTGTCACTCTCTAGCTTCATGCCTGCTCTTTTGAGTTGTTTCTCTATGTTATCGACCATGCTGGCATTTCATGCACCCTGAGTCTTGACTGACCGTTCTGGTTTTGGTCGCCTGGTCTGACAGACCTCTTTGTACTTAACCTCTCCTTGTGTTTTTGGATAACTCTTCTGCTGCTCCCTTTAAGGTCAAGGTTGGCAGTTGTACTGATTTCCTGTGTTCCTGACCTCTGCCTAATTAAGCGAGTCATGTGTGCTACTTCAAGGACAATCGTTGTGAACAGACTGTTGTTACTGTGTGCTCTCGCACAGTCTGCTACAACTGATAATAAATAATAAACCAGCTTTGTACCTACCATAGAAATGGTTCTCTACACTGGGGTTTCCTGTTGTGTCATTACAAAACCCTTCATGTAAACATAGCTGTTATTATACACACACACACACACACACACACACACACACACACACACACACACACACACACACACACACACACACACACACACACACACACACACACACACACACACACACAACTGACCATGGAACAGGAAAGTCACCAAATATTTTGAACCCCTAAAACTGAGGTTCTGTGTATCAAAATGTCTATACTTCCTACAACTATTGCTCAGTTGTAATGTCAATCCTCTCACATTAATTTATTGATCATACTGTTTGAATCTGCACCAGTTTGTGCTTGTGGGCACTTCATTATGCAATGCACATGTCAAGAAAGTCTTCATTTCTGAGTTATTGACAAAATGAAAGAATATCTGCCCTCGAGAGTCCTGGATTCTTATTATAGTTTACGACCAAATTGAATATCTTTTAACAGCCAACATCTCAGCCAAGATTTTTTTGGAATCTCTTCCATTTTCTAAGAGACAGACAGACAAAGACAGAAACATGGACTCATTGGCAGATGGAAATAATCTCACTGAGACGAGCCAAGTGGAAACCCGAGGTGTGCGTACTCTTCAGTCGTGAGTCTGCTGCAGAAAGTACACCTACAAGGTCTATTTGTCATGCTTCTGTTTTCCCATCCTTATACATGTGATCCCCCAGGCGGATTAGTGCCACTGCTC
Source organism: Thalassophryne amazonica (assembly GCF_902500255.1). Taxonomy (NCBI): domain Eukaryota; kingdom Metazoa; phylum Chordata; class Actinopteri; order Batrachoidiformes; family Batrachoididae; genus Thalassophryne; species Thalassophryne amazonica. Next base: position 50,598,682 of record NC_047109.1, on the reverse strand, counting down.
AGTGGGAGACCAAACAGTGTCCGCCTTCACCTTCTTATGGTGCTAAGAGGGGTCACAGCGAGTGGGAAGAGCTGAGCAAAAACAGCAGGCGCAAAAGCCAATGGAGAAATGAAGTGAGAAAAATGGAGAAAGAAAGTGAGACAGAGGGAGAATAATAGAAGTATTTGTTGTTCGAGAGACGAGAAGTCATCACAGTGTCAAGGGAAAACATTTTGCTGATGACAGAACCACTTAAGAGCATTGTTCTCTGCAGTGGAGTGGAATGCAAATAAGAGTTCAAGAAAAGAAAGGATTTGCCATGTGGAATGATGAAGTAGTCAATGTTGAAAACACAGTCCTGAACTGATGAAGAAAATATGTGATACAGTTACAGACGTAGGTCTGACTCATGGATTACTGTCGACTGTATTGACTGATGTAGGGACCCACAGATTGTCTTGAAACCGAGTACGGATGTGCGGGTGTGTGGAAGGCAGGATGCAAGGTCTTTCCATTTGGGAATCATCCCTCTAGGTTAGAGAGAGATGATCTGCTAACAAAGTGATTGATTGTCATCAACACTCCCAGGGATGGTACACGGCATGTTTACCATTGCTGATTGTTTTCTGAATGAATAATACGAGCAAATACAAAATGGCTGTTGTTGTCTTTATCATTTTCCCCCCACCGGCCAAATCTCTTGCGGAGGCAATTAGAAATTGAGCAAAGATGCAGACTCTCCTGTGGGGAAAAACCGCTGTCTGTGACCTTGAGCAGGATGTACTTTCAGTCGGCCAGCATGTGACAAGTGCGGCAATTGCGGAGAGCGACGTGTCTTATCAACACGGGAGTTGTCTCATCAAGCTGACATACAGATAATCATACGGCTGGAATAGGAGAAAAATAAAATCTTTAGGAAGAAAAGTGACTGTCATTAGATGCACACTCATGTTTAGTGGGAGTGTGCATGTTTTGTTTGTGTGAGCGATCTGTGGCCGGAGTCGTCCCTCAGGTGTCTGATATCTGATCCCCTGGATTGATCGACCCAAGGAGAACATGACATTCAGCTCACCCAGTGAGGTGATAGAGCAACACCAGCGATGTCGTCATTTATCCCCGTAAGACCAGTAGGCTGGGGGCGGGTCCAGCTCCTTCTAAGGCACTTTTGTGTTGTCTTATAATCATTATTTCCTCAGTAAAATGGCAATATCCTCCTGACTACCAGGAGATATATATATATATATATATATATATATATATATATATATATATATATATATATATATATATATATATATATATATATTAGCAAGATCAAATATTAATCCAAAGAGTCGTCTTACAGTGTTCTTGAAATGCGAGTTTTGAAAAATATGTAACTTTAAAATTTTAACAGGTTTACTGTCAGCTGTTAGTAAGTGACCCATTTTTCAGATATTGAAGAGTAATAAATAGCGGTGTGTATCTGTCCTTTATAAAATGATATGATGCATATCTAGGTCTATCCTGAATCGTATCATAGGCCATGATACGATTCAGGAAGAACACCCGTTATTATGGACAATTCCATGCAATTTGATTTGGTGTGTCACGGTGCAGTTTGATACAGTTCTTTAATGTAGACATTCATTTTCCATGATAAAGTAGAATAAGCCAAAAGTGTCACTGCTTATACCTTCAAATGTATAAATACCAGGAACCTAGACTGAGGGTGCCCCCGTGACCAGTGGAATAAGCACCCCCGCCCCCACCCGCAACCTTGAATTTGAATATGTGGGTATAGAAAATGAATGAATGATTGTATGTATGTATGAACCAGGAACTTTCCTCAGTTTTTATGACTGTGCTGCAGCCATTGTTCACCACTGGGGGGGCAGCACCACATACAGTAAAGAAGTAGAGAAACTGCAGCATAGAAGAAACGGAGAAAGGAGAGGCTGGCTGTTGTTAGCATACCATAAATAGTACAGCATAAATTCCCCTGTTAAGAAATTGTGAACCAAACATAAAGTTCAAATGGGTGCATTTAACCATTTCATGAGCTATTAGTATCGGACATGTTGATTTTGTTTTTCTTTTGCATATTTTACCTTGCAAAGTTTCTGTTAGCAATCTGTGACTGACCTCTGAACTTTTACAACAGCTTGAAGATGTGGAAACAAACTTAACTGATTCATAATATTAAAAATGATCCAAATACCCATTCATAGTACATTTACATTGAGCGGGCAGGGGTCTGTGTACACAGCACCACTCAAAAAAAACACATTTTGTATTCAATTGAAGCACTTTACAGTGATGCCTCAGATTCACCCATTCATGCAAACATACCATTGTCAGCATGCTGCCATACAAAGCTTTCAGTTGCACACAGGAAACAACTTGGGGATTAAGGACCTTGCCCAAGGGGCCTTGGTGATTTTCCGATAACATAGGGATTTGAACCATGGTAGTCTTATGCTCACCAGTTGAACCTCTAGACCATCACTTGATATGTAGTCATTACTATTACTATTTAAACCTCTTTATTGCTTTAAAATCAATTTTCAGTTTGTATCGGTTAATTGTTACACCCCTAGTAACAAGTCTTTACTTTTAGGTTTATCATTTTGACATCAGATTACTCATAACACCTACAGATCATAAAGGGTTAAAACATGTTAATTAGAAATGCCTGAGCAGCATGTACAAATAAAAACAAAAGACAAGGTAGATGGCAGAGCTGAGTTGATTTCCCAGCAGTGGATGATTGCACAATGGTGCTTCTACACAATGAGGTGGTTTCTCTCTTCTACAGTCAGGCAAGTCCCTGGGGACACTAGCTCCATCTTCAGATGAGACATAGAAGCTTTTAGTGGGGCTCCAAGCAGCACAGGTGGTGCCCCTGAACACATTGATCTCACGGTGCTTTTACTATAGGGAGCGTCAGCTGTGAGAATAGAATAATCCCAAACATGCATGTGTGAGGTGGTGCATAGGAGCCACAGAGTAGTGCCTCCTTATAGAATATATGGTTGTGCCATTAGTGTCTTTACATCCAGTTAATACTGTATGACTTCCTAATGGAATGGATGAAACATTGATCATTAGGCATCTGAAATTAAAATAGTACTAAGTCCTGTAATAAAATTTTAATTTCTTTATCACATAAATACATTTTCACTACATGTTCCCCTGACTTTATTCTAAGAATAAACAAACTATTTTTAATAAACCTATTGAAAGTATTGGTTGTTACACACTGATCAGCCATGACATTCAATCAATCAATCATTTTTTTTTATATAGCGCCAAATCACAACAAACAGTTGCCCCAAGGCGCTTTATATTGTAAGGCAAGGCCATACAATAATTATGTAAAACCCCAACGGTCAAAACGACCCCCTGTGAGCAAGCACTTGGCTACAGTGGGAAGGAAAAACTCCCTTTTAACAGGAAGAAACCTCCAGCAGAACCAGGCTCAGGGAGGGGCAGTCTTCTGCTGGGACTGGTTGGGGCTGAGGGAGAGAACCAGGAAAAAGACATGCTGTGGAGGGGAGCAGAGATCAATCACTAATGATTAAATGCAGAGTGGTGCATACAGAGCAAAAAGAGAAAGAAACAGTGCATCATGGGAACCCCCCAGCAGTCTACGTCTATAGCAGCATAACTAAGGGATGGTTCAGGGTCACCTGATCCAGCCCTAACTATAAGCTTTAGCAAAAAGGAAAGTTTTAAGCCTAATCTTAAAAGTAGAGAGGGTGTCTGTCTCCCTGATCTGAATTGGGAGCTGAATTGTGACCACTAACAAGTGACATAAATAACGCTGATTATCTCATAACAATGGCACGTGTCAGTGAGCGAGATTTATTAGGCAGCAAGTGAAAATTTTGTCCTTAACATGTTGGAAGCAGGAAAACTATGGATGCATAAAGATTTGAGTGACTTTGACAAGGACCAAATTATGAAGGTTTGTAACAGTATAATTCAGTTTTGGTGAAAATCAAAATGTATTGATACACTGAAAAATAATTATTTTGTTTTTAAACAAAATAATTTGCTTGTGTTTTCTTCAAAACAAAGTGCAAAGTTTACACCATTTATTACGCCCTATAAAATGCAAAAACAGTATTATTATTGGTTGGTCTTAAAATTTCCAACAGTGTTTGAACTAACCATATGCACAGAACACTTCCATAGGGGGGAAAAAAACAATCTATGCATAAACTTGATATTTCAATTAAACTACTTTGTTCTAAATGTCTATTTTAATTTTATTCCCACAAAATAAACATTTTGGACAATCCAGATCCTGTAATTAAAAATAAATACATAAATAAATAAAAACATAAAATCCATTAGTTTTTTTTTTCTTTTTCCAAGCTGCTGTTGCCTTGATACGGCTTTGCTGACACCGTGGTCCACTTTGTGTCACCCAGAAAGCAGCCATTGTCATCAGCAGCACTTAGGTTTGTCTTTGATCATCAGCTGGGAGGACAGAGCCTCTAACATCACAGCACCTGCCTGTCTCACACAAGATCCACACCTACCTGTGTTTCCTTCCAAACTCATCTTGCTGCTCCAGATGTCTACAAACAGCGTGGAGGAGAGTGGGTGGTTGGTAATCCGTAGAACTAACCTTTGGTAACTATGTAATCATCTGGATACCTGCTGCAAGATGAGCTGAGATTCAGCAACTCACAAAACCCTTGTGTGTTGTACTGCATGCTTAATTAGCTAAAAAAAAAAAAAAAAATCTGTTCCTACAAAAAACAATGTTGAAATTATGCAAACTTCATATTCTGAATCATTGTAATTAGCATCTGGAACAAGCAACCAAAGAACCAGCAGGTTTAAATGAGATGATTTTGTGTAGCAGCACACTGGGAGTTGGGTCCCCCCCCAACACACACACACACACACACACACACACACACACACACACACACACACACACACACACACACACACATTGCGGTGAGTTTTTTTGGGAAGTCTGAATTAACAAATTGCTTCAGAAAAGCCACAGTTTGAAAATCTTGTTTTTTAATGTTTTGAAACACAAAATGAAACAATTGGTTGAATAAAACAGGTCCTGATTTAAAATGCTTCACATATTAAGTGAAGCAGTTGCTTCAGGAAACAGTTCAATGTTCTGAAAAGCTTGAAACACTAACACACTTTGGAACTCATTGTTCCAAAATTATAAAAACAAACAAACAAAAAAACAAAACAGAAACTGTGTATTTTCAAAACATGCTTCACAGTTGTAAAATGCTTGGAACACTAAATGTAACAAGTGCTTATATAAATTAGCACAGTAATTGTTTTGCTGCTGAAAATACAAAATAAAACAATTGCTTCAAGAAGCATTTCAGTGTTTGAAAATGTTCAAAACTCTAAAGACAAAAACAGTTTCAATATGCTTGAAAACGGAAACTATTCAAAGTTTTGTTCAGTGTCTGGAACACGAAATGATCCAATTGTTTTTGGTACCAATTCAATGTTTCAGAATTCTCCAAACACTTATGACAAGACCTTACTGATTCAAAATACATCACATAAAGAATATCTCTCCTATAAAAATGGTTCACAGTTCTCAAATGCTTCAAACACTAAATGGAACAAATGATTAAATAAATTAGTAACTGCTTTAAATGCTCAAAATGTGATTGCTTGATTAAATATGACTTAGTTTTGAATCTCTGGAAAGTACAGTACTATGTAAATGTTTGAAGTACATTTAATGCATGATAAAAACATACTACCTTAATAAAAACAGAACTTAAAGTATGTGTAATTGTGTTTTACAATAATTTTACTATTGCATGATCACTTGCAAATGTTGTTTGTGTGGTATTCTACTGGCCAGTAACCTATGAAGAAATTATTATTACACACACACATACAACTTCAACCACTTACTCCAGTTAAGGGTTGCGGAGATTATTATAGTTGTTATTATGGAATAAAATTCAGCTCACATATTCACTTTTGTTTAAACTGATTTTGTGTTGACATCCCAATAAAAGGGCGGGTGGGGGGTGGGGGGGCATTAAACCCTACTTTTATTATAACTGTTAGATGATTAATACTTTTGCACAGTACTGGAAATTGTCATGCTTCTGCCCATGATGGGTTCATGTCCTGAATCTTGTGTTTTATTTATATATCAGGTTGCCATTGTCATGCTTCAGTTATGTTTTGTATTGTTTTTATTTATTTTTGATGTATCATGGGCTTGCCACGTATTTAGTTTTGCTTATTGTTTATTATTTGCTTTCACTCTTGGTCCCTTAGTTGCTTTAGTCTTAGGTTCATTCTGTTTTTCACATTTATTATATTGTGCTTTAGTCAGCTTGCACTCGACCGAGACGGACGCACTTTTCTCGTTCTCCCTCCCTCCTTATCTCTCCTGCTTCTGTGGCGTGTTGTCTGTGAGGCTGCAGCTTTGCTCTTCTGGAAAACGACAAAAATGGATCTGTTAAAGTGGTCTCTGAACGCAATTGACACTATTTTTTCTACAAGACATTCGGGGGCGGAAGACCCGACCTGTCCTGCCGGGACGCATGTGATGGGTTACGTGATGGACTCGTGGAGGAGATGGCAGGTCATGTGCCTTTACATGCTTTCTGTGGAGGACGTCGAAGATGTGTACATATTCGGCTTGGTGGTGACCGGCTTTCTGATGTGTGGAGCGGGCACTTTGCTGGTTTACCGGAAAATCAAGAAAGTGGAAGCAGCTTTGATTGGTCCTTCCAGGCTGCCCTACATGATTGATTCGATTGGGAAGGCAGTGGCTGCGCAGTCGGCGTTGGAAAACATCTTGAGCAGGATTGCGGCCCTGGAAACCCGCTATGACCGTCTGTGAAGACCACATTCTACATTCAGATGCATTGAGAGCCACTCTGTTCTCAGAACTGTGGAATCTTTCAGGCGTCTGCTAATCTGGCTATTCATTTGGCTTCCCCAAATACAGCTGCACTTCAAGGTCGCTGTGATAAAACCTCCTCAGAAGATCAACACTTAAGCCTCGCTCCCTGGTCTTCCCCCCTCCCCTCAGCTTCTCCAGCTCTGTTAGAACTGTTCAGGACTGCTCAGACTGTGCAGGGCTGCTCCCTCCCCCTCCAGGATTGTCAGACAAGGCTGCTGACGGCGCCAAACAGGCTGCCTCCGGAGTGTTCTGATAAACTGGTCCTTTTAAATCTCGGTTGTCGTCCTGTGTCCTTGTTTTTGTCTCTGTGATTATTGTTTTTCTGTGCTGATGGGGATTTTTTTTTTTCCTCATTGCTGCTGTGTAATGCAGCAGCTACGAGGGTTTTTTTTTTTTTTTTCTCCTTTTCCCTCGTGTTTTGCTTTCATATATATGTTTTATG